>NC_053393.1:251712181-252312181 GCF_905171765.1 Bufo bufo | reverse complement strand
CCAACACGGATCCTTCACGGATGCATCACTGACCACCTGCTCACGGATTTGAACACAGAGGTGTAAAAGAGGCTTAATACTGCGCTGTACAACCTCAGTGCAGGGCTGATCGTCGACAGCTCCTGCACTCCCCGGCGGTTACATGACCACCGGGCCTGGACAGGAAGCGGCACATTGCTTCCTGATCTGTATACACAGCGCTCATTCATTCTGATGAACTTTTTCTGAAGGTCTGTGGTAGCATCAGAGAAGGTTATAATCAAACAACCTAAGGCAGCCATACACATTAGGCCTCATGCACACCACCGTATGTATTTTGCGGTCCGCAAAAAACAGATCTGTGAAAAATACAGCTGACGTTCGTGTGCATCCCGTAATTTGCGGAACGGAACAGCTGGCCCGATAGAACAGTACTATCCTTGTCCGTAATGAGGACAATAATAGGACATGTTCTATTTTTTTGCGGAACGGAAATACGGATATACCAAGACAGAATGCACACGGAGTACCTTCCGTTTTTTTGCCAAGAGGCCATAGTCTAAGCTTGAACAAAAATGATGATTTTAACCAAAATGAACTTTCACTGGTTGAAATTTGACATCGAACAATCATTTTAACAAACAGATGACAGACTATTAAGAAGTCGGTCGTGTTAATATTATCTTCTGATAGTCAGACAAAAGATCTTTCGTTCAAAGGAAGATTTTCTTGAAAAAAAGATCTTTCTTTGATAAAAGTTACCAGAAAGATCTTTCGTCCATTGCCAGATTTCATTGAACATCTATGTCCTGGTTGAACAATTCTAAAGGCTAATATGGACTAAATGTGTATGGCAGGGTCTGTGAAACCTACGTTCACCAGATGTTTGTTCAAATGCTGTTCAACTTCTAAGTAATGTGCATGGCCACCTCTACAGTACCAGTTGTCCATCTGTTGGCCACTTCTAATCTATGATCAGCATAATAAAATGAGGACAAATCTGGAAACGTGTGAACAAGTCTATGACTCATACACGTCCTTTTAGTAAAAGCCAAACTGATATGTTCCGCTCTAAGTGCTATAAAAGTACAAAGGCACAATTGTACTGGGAAGGCACAGCTATCTTCACAAACAGGAGCACGGCTGTTCCCGCCACATCAGTCAGCAGCGCCTGCAGGCATGATGGGTGGGGACCTTTCCTTGAGTGTGCGGTCAATATTTACTCTCTATTTTTATACAGATTAGGAATCAACAGATAAAAGGGATTGTGGGGCTGACACCTGGAATACGGTTTCTTTACCCCGCCTACCGCCACAAAGCAAACAGCATCTCCAGATTAGGTAAAGTTCAGGGATTTCTCAGTGGTTGTCACCCAATTGCAGCCGAATTTCATCTTTACTCTATATGCAGAACTGAGATTTAGTCCTTCCACTTCTCTCCTTTCTGCACAGATACACATATTGCTCCAGGAAGACGGCCACCTCCACAGAAGAAAGCCCTGGAGCAAGCATTGTGCAATTATTGTGGCACTTGACATCCAGCCCCTGGCTGAGCATCTTGGATTCCAAGCCCCGAATATAAAGCAAATTAGCGAATAATATTTGGCAATAACAAAAATATATGTATATGGCTCACGCGGTGTCTGCTTGATCAATGGAAGTCTCCTGTTCCCATAAAGAGGTTGTCTGAACATGACAACTGCTTTCTACACCGACACCAACCCAGGCATTCCTGCAGTATTGCATGATGGCAGTCAATGCAACACATGCCAGAGAGAGAGCTGCTGTTTGCAGTGGCTCTCCACCTTCAGCTCTGGGTCCATATATCTTAACACGCGATATAGGCAAGAGGTGCCCTGATAAAGACACAGGCGATATAGGCAAGAGGTGCCCTGATAAAGACACAGGCGATATAGGCAAGAGGTGCCCTGATAAAGACGGCCCCTTTAAATCTACAAACCTTCTCCAAATGATAAACCCAAGTTTTAAGCAATCTTCATTTAACCATAAAAGGCTTGGTATTTTTTTTATAGTATAGGGCAGTGGTGGTGAACCTATGGCACGGGTGCCAGAGGTGGCACTCAGAGTCCTCTCTGTGGGCACCCACACACTGGAAAAAGTCTATGGTGTACCAATATGCCTTAGGGTACTTTCACACTAGCGTTTTTCTTTTGCGGCACTGAGTTCCGTCACAGGAACTCTATACCAGAAAATAATTGATCAGTCATATCCCCATGCATTCTGAATAGAGAGTAATCCGTTCAGGATGCATCAGGAGGTCTTCAGTTCAGTCGTTTTGACTGATCAGGCAAAAGAGAAAACCGTAGCATGCTACGGTTTTATCTCTGGCAAAAAAAACTAAAGACTTGCCTGAATGCCGGATCCGGCATTTTTTCCCATAGGAATGTATTCGTGCCCACCGGAATGCAGGAAAAAAAAAGGTGAAAAAAGTAAATGCCGGATCCATTTTGCTGGATGACACCGGAAAGACTGATCCGACATTTCAATGCATTTTTTTGACTGCTCATGATCCTGATCAGTCTTACTAATGCCATCAGTTGGAATACGTTTTTCCGGATCCGGCAGGCAGTTCCGGTGACGGAACTGCTTCCCGGATCTCTCTGCCGCAAGTGTGAAAATAGCCTTAGACTTTTCCTGCCATTCAGCAGCGCTGGGCGCACTATGAACAGCACAGGCAATGCACTGAATGTAGGCAGGCTGTTCTAGCTAGATGATAAAGTACATGGAAGATTTACTATACTGGACTGCAGTATTCGGGTTAAATTGCTGTGCTGGCACTTTGCAATAAAAAAGTGGGTTTTGGGTTGTAGTTTGGGCACTCGGGCTCTAAAAAGGTTCACAATCACTGCCATAGGGAATGGATATTATGTTCTGCTGGTTAATACTGGAAATATTAGAAACATCAGCAAATTATTGTCAGACATATGTCTAACCCCTTAGTAAACTGGACTGAAAACGCCTTAAAAAAATCAGTTACCGGATTTTTCGCCCCATAAGACGCACTCCCCCCCCCCCCCCCAAAAGTGGGGGGAAAGTGCCCCTGCGTCTTATGGGGCGAATGCTGGCAATTTACATCGCAGTCTGCGATGCTGCAGCATCGCAGACTGCGATGTATTAGTGAGGAGGGTCTGTAGTAGGCGGGGAGAGCGGCGGGGCAGTGCAGGCACTGTACTCTGGCCCGCCGCTCAGTATGTACTGTATTATACCTAGTGTTAATCATAATATCTAAACTAACTGAATAATGATGCGCTCCCCCTGCGCTTACCAATACATGTCACGCTCCTCTAGTAGGCACTAGCAGCTAGCAGGCAGGCCGGACGTGACATGTACCGGTAAGCACAGGGGGCGCACATCATTATTATTTAGTTTAGATCTGATGATTAACACTACGTATAATACAGTACATACTGAGCTGCGGGGCCAGAGTACACTGCCCCGCCGCTCTCCCCGCCTACTACAGTCCCTCCCTAGGAATCAGTGGATGGGATAATGATGGGGGGGGGGGGTATCTGTGGATGGCATTATGATGGTGGGGGGGATCTGTGGATGGCATTATGATGGTGGGGGGGATTCTGTGGATGGCATTATGATGGTGGGGGGGATCTATGGATAGACTGATGGTGGGGGGGGGTCTGTGGATGGCATTATGATGGTGGGGGATAGGGATCGACCGATATTGATTTTTTAGGCCGATAGCCTAACTTTCAGGCCGATAGCCGATAATTTATACCGATATTCTGGGAATTTTCATTTTTGAGAAAAAAAAAAAATTCCTACACAAATCTGCTGAAAATTAATATGTTTATTGTTAATGTGTATTTTTTTGTTTATTGTTAATGTGTATTTTTTTATAAGTCTTTTTCATTTATACTTAATATTTTTGTGGGTTTTTTTTACTAACTTTTAGCCCCCTTAGGGACTAGAACCCTTGTCCTATTCCCCCTAATAGACCTCTATCAGGGTGAATAGGAGCTCACACTGTCCCTGCTGCTCTGTGCTTTGTGCACACAGCAGCATGGAGCTTACCATGGCAGCCAGGGCTTCAATAGCGTCCTGGCTGCCATGGTAACCGATCGGAGCCCCAGGATTACACAGCTGGGGCTCCGATCGGAGGAGCAGGGGAGAGGGGATCCTGTGGCCACTGCCACCAATGAGTAATACTGGGTGGGGGGGGGGCGCACTGCGCCACCAATGTTTTTACTATTGGCCAGGATTGGGGTGGGGGGCGCACTGCGCCACCAATGATTAATACTGGGGGGCTTGGGGGGGGCGCACTGCGCCACCAATGAAGATAAGTCTCTCATTCATATACAGGAGGCGGGAGCTGGCTGCAGAATCACATAGCCGGCTCCCGACCTCTATGAGCGGTAGCTGCGATCCGCGGCACCTGAGGAGTTAACTACCGCGGATAGCAGCTATCGCTCATAGAGGTCGGGAGCCGGCTATGTGATTCTGCAGCCAGCTCCCGCCTCCTGTATATGAATGAATGAAAGGCTTATCTTCATTGGTGGAGCGCTGGCCACAGCCCCTCCCCTCCTCTTGTCTTCTCTTCTGTCATTGGCGGCAGCGGCAGCAGCAGCAGCAGCACAGGGGGAGGAGACACTGCTTCCTTCTCCCCTGTGCTGCGGAGGGAACACAGAGAGCGCTGAGAGCAGCGCGTTCTGTGTTCCCAATATGTTGTCGGTATATCGGCAAAATAGATGCCGATACCGATAACGTTCAAAATCCTCAATATCGGCCGATAATATCGGCCAAACCGATAATCGGTCGATCCCTAGTGGGGGATCCCCCCCACCATCATAATGCCATCCACAGATCTTCCCCACCATCATAATGCCATCCACAGATCCCCCCCACCATCATAATGCCATCCACAGATCTCCCCCACCATCATAATGCCATCCACAGATCCCCCCCACCATCATAATGCCATCCACAGACCCCCCCCCATCATGATGCCATCCACAGCTCCCCCTATAACAGTACCATCCACAGATTCCCCACATAACAGTGCCATCCACAAATCCCCCACCCCATAACAGTGCATCATCCACAGATCACCCATAATAGTCTCATGCACAGACCGCCATTAGTTCAAACCCACCAAAAGCACACGTTTTGGTTAAAAATATTTTTCTTATTTTCCTCCTCAAAAACCTAGGTGCGTCTTATGGGCCGGTGCGTCTTATAGGGCGAAAAATACGGTAAATTTTTTTCAGCAGCCATAACGTTTTTATTTTTTCTTATTGACGTTGTTGTTTTAGGCCTTGTTTTATGGGGGAAAATTGTATTTTTTGGCATTGTTCGGGGGGGGGGGTAAAATATTAATTATGGTGTCGTTTATAAAAAATTTTGCTGTTGAAATACAGAAAAGAGTGATTTTTGGTGTTTTCTTTGTTTATTATTTTTATGCTATTCATGTTTCACACTAAATAACCTGATAAATTCTTCAGGTTATTATGGACATGTGGTTCGACCCCGGCTGTAAAGCAGAATCCTGTGCTAAGAACCGAGGCCGTTAGTAACGGCTGGTGCTTAGTGCAAGAGATGTTAACCACCCCCTCTTAAGTGCAGCAAAAAATATCACTGCAGACTTGGGTTAAGAATAGGCCTACACAGCAATGTTAAAGGTCATACGGCAAAAGAACGGAGTGTAGCACTACCTGCATAAGAGCTGATGAAAGTGATTGGGGTTGTGTTTCCACTTGTGCACAAGTTGCCGAAACCATGACAGGACAGCCGTAATAAATCCTGCAGGGCAATCTGCAGATCACAGCAGAACCCCATTTACTTTTACTTAGGCAGTAGTGTTGAGTGAACTTGTGTTTTAAGTTCGGCGTCGGGTTATCGAAGAATCGCGTTATGGATTCCGCTACCACGGACCAAGTTATAGTCCGTGGTAGTGGAATCCATAACGCGATTCTTCAATAACCCAACTTTAGACGCCGAACTTAAAACACAAGTTCACTCAACACTATTAGGCAGCTCTACACCGCAATCTTTGGCTGTAGCCTAAATCATACATTTCATTACAGAGAAATAAAATAAAGTTTGAAAAACAGTCCCCCTTGAGCAGGTGTAGAACTGTATTAGTGCACAGTCACCTCATCTGGCCCAGTCAATCAAGGAGGGGGAGGCTGGGAAGCAAGAATAGCAAGGGTGCACTGGGTGGCTTTGGGCTACCCTCTTTGCACTTAAACTGCTCATCTGCATACGGAATAGCATTACTTTTTCTCACTAATAAGGCTTGGACGACCATAACCGAGTCACAGGTTGTCCTTCCCTTGGACATGTCAGTTATTTCCATCAGTTATTGTAAGCCAAAACTACTGTAGGTGCGGGTGAAAAACAGAACAGTTGCAGATCTTTTTATTTATCTGATCTCTGTGTAACCTCCACTCCTGGTTTTTACTGGACCGTGCATCTGGAGCCTTATTATTACATAGCACACACACAAGACCCCATCTTCCTATATACAGGTGAAAGTTCATTTATTTCAGTAATGCAAATTAAAAGGTGAAACTAATATATGATATAGACTCATTACATGCAAAGTGAGATATTTCAAGCATTTGTTATAATTTGGATGACTATGGCTTACAGCTTATGAAACCCCAAAGTCACAATCTCAGAAAATTAGAATATTGTGAAAAGGTTCAATATTCTAGGCTCAAAGTCTCACACTCTAGTCAGCTAATTAATCCATAACACCTGCACAGGGTACCTGAGCCATTAAATTGTCTCTCAGTGTGGTTCAGTAGGAATCACAATCATGGGAAAGACTGCTGACCTGACAGTCGTGGAGAAAACCATCATTGACACCCTCCATGAGGAGGGAAAGCCTCAAAAGGTAATTGCAAAAGAAGTTTGATACAGCACTTTGGGAACATCCAAGCGTATTAATAGAAAGTGGTGTGGAAGAAAAAGGTGCACAAGCAGCAGGGATGACCGCAGCCTGGAGAGGATTGTCAGGAAAAGGCCACTGAAAAGCGTTGGGGACTTTCACAAGGAGTGGACTGATGCTGGAGTTAGGGCATCAAGAGCCTCCACTACACAGACAGATCCTGGACATGGGCTTCAAATGTCGTATGCCTCTTGTCAAGCCTCTCCTGAGCTAAAGAAAAAAAGAACTGGTCTGTTGCTCGGTGGTCCAAAGTCCTCTTTTCTGATGAGAGCAACTTTTGAATCTCATTTGGAAACCAAGGACCCAGAGGCTGGAGGAAGAATGGAGAGGCACACAAAGCAAGATGCTTGAAGTCCAGTGTGAAGTTTCCACAGTCTGTGTTGATTTGGGGAGCCATGTCATCTGCTGGTGTTGGTCCACTGTGCTTCATTAAGTCCAGAGTCAACGCAGCCATCTACCAGGAGATTTTGGAGCACCTCATGCTTCCTTCCACTGACAAGCTTTATGGAGATGGTGACTTCATTTTCCAGCAGGACTTGACACATGCCTACGCTGCCAAAAGTACCAAAACCTGGTTGACAATCAATGACCATGGGATTACTGTGCTTGATTGGCCAGCAAACTGGCCTGACCTGAACCACATAGAGAATCTATGGGGCATTGCCAAGAGAAAGATGAGAGACACCAGACCCAACAATGCAAAAGAGCTGAAGGCTGCTCGCAAAGCATCCTGGTCTTCCATAACACCTCAGCAGTGCCACAGGCTGATTGCCTCCATGCCACGCCGCATTGAGGCAGTAATTGATGCAAAAGGGACCCAAACCAAGTACTGAGCCCATACAGTCATGGCCGTAAATGTTGGCACCCCTGAAATTCTTCAAGAAAATTAAGTAGTTCTCACAGAAAAGTATTGCAGTAACACATGTTTTGCTATACACATGTTTATTCCCTTTGTGCGTATTGGAACAAAACCAAAAAAGGGAGGGAAAAAAGCAAATGGGACATAATGTCACACCAAACTCCAAAAATGGGCTGGACAAACTTATTGGCACCCTTTCAAAATTGTGAATAAATAAGATTGTTTCAAGCATGTGATGCTCCTTTAAACTCACCTGGGACAAGTAACAGGTGTGGGCAATATAACAATCACACATGAAAGCAGATAAAAAGGAGAGAAGTTCACTTAGGCCCCTTTCACACGGGCGAGTATTCCGCGCGGATGCGATGCGTGAGGTGAACGCATTGCACCCACACTGAATCCTGACCCATTCATTTCTATGGGGCTGTGCACACGAGCGGTGATTTTCACGCATCACTTGTGCGTTGCGTGAAAATCGCAGCATGCTCTATATTCTGCGTTTTTCATGCAACGCAGGCCCTATAGAAGTGAATGGGGTTGCGCAAGCAAGTGCGGATGCAGTGCGATTTTCACGCACGGTTGCTAGGAGACGATCGGGATGGAGACCCGATCATTATTATTTTCCCTTATAACATGGTTATTGCAATGTTTTGCACTCGCGCGGAAAAATCTATCAAATTAAAATTGCTGTTGGGAAAAGGCGCCCTTCCAATAAGAGAGACCTGGAGCAGTTTGCTAAGGAAGAGTGGTCCAAAATTCCAGGTGAGAGGCATCAGAAGCTTATTGATGGTTATAGGAAGCGACTGATTTCAGTTATTTTTTCCAAAGGGTGTGCAACCAAATATTAAGTTATGGGTGCCAATAATTTTGTCCAGCCCATTTTTGGAGTTTGGTGTGACATTATGTCCCATTTGCTTTTTTCCTCCCTTTTTTGGTTTTGTTCCAATACACACAAAGGGAATAAACAGGTGTATAGCAAAACATGTGTTACTGAAATACTTTTCTGTGAGAAATACTTCATTTTCTTGAAAAATGTCAGGGGTGCCAACATTTACGGCCATGACTGTATGCATCATTATACTTTTCAAAAGTCCTACATTTTTCTATTTAGCATTTTTTTTTATTGATTTCATGTAATAGTCTAATTTTCTGAGATTGTGACTTTGGGGTTTTCATAAGCTGTAAACCATAATAATCCAAATTATAACAAATAAAGGCTTGAAATATCTCACTTTGCATGTAATGAGTCTATATCATATGTTAGTTTCACCTTTTAAGGCTACTTTCACACTAGCGTTCGGGTGTCCGCTCGTGCGCTCCGTTTGAAGGGGCTCACGAGCGGCCCCGAACGCAGCCGTCCAGCCCTAATGCATTCTCAGTGGAGGCGGATCCACTGAGAATGCATCCGCCTGCCAGCGCTCAGCCTCCGCTCCGCTCAGTGAGCGGACACCTGAACGCTGCTTGCAGCGTTCGGGTGTCCGCCTGGCCGTGCGGAGGCGAGCGGATCCGTCCAGACTTATAATGGAAGTCAATGGGGACGGATCCGCTTGAAGATGACACTATATGGCTCAATCTTCAAGCGGATCCGTTCCCCATTGACTTTCAATGTAAAGTCTGAACGGATCCGCTCAGGCTACTTTCAGACTTAGAAAATTTTCTAAGTTATAATGCAGACGGATCCGTTCTGAACGGATGCAAACGTCTGCATTATCGGAGCGGATCCGTCTGATGAAACATCAGACGGATCCGCTCCGAACGCTAGTGTGAAAGTAGCCTTAGTTGCATTACTGAAATAAATGAACTTTGCACGATATTCTAATTTTTCGAGTTTCACCTGTAAACAAGAGGAATCAGCTTCCTAGGCTCACAAAATCTTATCAGTATGTCCCCTCAATAGTTGACAAGAAGCAGGGCTGCGTCAACACACCTGCCTGGTAGACAATGACCTGAGGGGGAGTCTTCTTATCATGTCTCTGGCCTTGAGACAAAACAGTACTGCAATTCCAAGTAAGGCTACTTTCACAATGGCGTTTTGGCTTTCCGTTTGTGAGATCCATCATGGGCTCTCACAAGCGGTCCAAAACGGATCAGTTTTGTCCTAATGCATTCTGAATGGAAAAGGATCCGCTTAGAATGCATCAGTTTGCCTCAGTTTGACTCCGTTCCGTCTCCATTCCACTTTGGAGGGGGGCACCAAAAACGAGGCTTGTGGCGTTTTGGTATCCGTCTGACGAAACTGAGCCAATTGAAAGTCAATGGAGGACGGATCCGTTTTCTATTGTGCCAGATTGTGCCATAGAAAACTGATCTGTCTCCATTGACTTACATTGTGTGTCAGAACGGATCCGTTTTCTATGACATAATCTGGCACAATAGAAAACGGATCCATCCTCCATTGACTTTCAATGTTATTCAAGACGGATCCGTCTTGGCAATGTTAAAGATAATACAAACTGATCCGTTCTGAACTGATGCAGATGTTTGTATTATCTGAACGGATCCGTCTGTGCAGATCCATGACTGATCTGCACCAAACGAGAGTGTGAAAAAATAGCCTAATGGGAAAGGATCAAATCTCACAGAAGAATCGTATTAAATGAACTATCATCTTTTTGGAGTATAAGACACACATTTTAACAAGAAAAAAATGCCTGTGTCTTATAGTCCATAGTTACGTGGTCCAGCATTTCCAGATCTCCTGACTGATTACTTAAATGACCCGGTAGATCGCTCATACAGCGCTGTGCTGGAGAGATGAGAGCGCTATGCACCGGCACACTTCTGTCTCCCTGCCCGACTCCGATCTGCGACATCAGTGCAGACAGGAGAGGAGGCTGAGAGATTATGGAGAGGACTAAGAAACATAACCCTCTCCATCCTGAAGGTCTGCAAGCTGCGGGAAAGAAGAAAGCTCCAACTAACTACAGCTTGAGGACCTTTGATGATGTCACGAGTGGGAGAAGCCAGACCAGGAAGACTATAAAGTGGTTGTAAGTAAAAAGCAATATGGTTTATACTTAATATTGTGTGACATAGAGCTGTGTGTATAATATATATCAGCTGTGTAAGCGTGCATATATGTCAGCTGTGTATGTAGAAGAGCTGTATGTGTGTGTATATGTCAGCTGTGTGTGTGCATATAATGTGTTTCTATGTATAATGGGGGGACAAAGGAAAACTTGCCTAGTAGCCCATGGAAAAAGATAGACTCAACATCGTGTTCTCGCCTTCAGGGTCTAGAACTATGACGGCTAACTTCCTGCACTCCAGCTGTGGTAAAACTACAACTCCCAAGATGCACACTTGCTTGGCTGTTCTCAGAACGCCACAGAAATGAATGGAGCATGCTGGGAGTCGTAGTTTTCACCACAGCTGGAGTGCCGAAGGTTAGCCATCACTGAAATAAGTTTTATTTAAAAAATAATTTAAAAAAAATTAAAATGGGAAAAAAAAAGGTTTTCAATGGAAACAAAATTGCTAAAATATACCCCCCCCCCATAATATTTAATAGGACAGAGGCCATTTTTTGTCTCTTAATGATTGCTCCCTAGACAAACGAGCCATTATAATTAATGAAAGGTATTTCAGAATGTATTTATAATAAGTCTTATTTATAATAAGTTTTTAGTCTTGTCGCCATTTGCGACTAGACCCCCCGCCGCAGCTCTGCAGTTGAATACAGAGGCGGGCACAGGAGCTGATAGTTCTCTGCCCCGCCACCGATGTTCTTCTCAGCAGTGCAGAGGAGTAGGAGTCTCTCCCCCCCCTGTGCTGCCGCCACCAATAAGAGAGACAAGAGGAGGAGGAGGGGAGGGGCTGTGGCCACTGCGCCACCAATGAAGATAACTGACCTGTTAATACAAATACAGGAGGCGGGTGCCGGAATCAAATAGCCGGCACCCGACCTCTATGACAGGGAGCTGCGATCAGCGGCAGTTAACCCTTCAGGTGTGGTACCTGAGGGGTTAACTGCAGCAGATCGCAGCTCCCTGTCATAGAGGTCGGGTGCCGGCTATTTGATTCCGGCACCCGCCTCCTGTATTTGTATTAACAGGTCAGTTATCTTCATTGGTGGCGCAGTGCGCCCCCAACACCCCAGTATAATAAACATTGGTGGCGCAGTGTGCCCCCCCCCAACACCCCAGTATAATAAACATTGCTGGCGCAGTGTGCCCCCCCCCCCCCAACACCCCAGTATAATAAACATTGGTGGCACAGTGGGCAGTGCCAATGAGGGTTAAAAAATAAAATAAAAAATAACTCACCTCCTCCAAATGATCGCGTAGCTGCCGGTCTCCTGTTCTTTCTTCAGGACCTGTGGTGACGTCACTGAGCTTATCACATGGACCATTACTATGGTGATGGATCATGTGATGTACCATGTGATGAGCACAGTGATGTCACCACAGGTCCTGAAGAAAGAACAGGAGACCGGCTGCTACGCGATCAATTGGAGGAGGGGAGTTAATTTATTTTTTATTTTTTAACCTTCATTGGCACTGCCCACTGCGCCACCAATGTTTATTATACTGGGGTGTTGGGGGGAAGAGGCACTGCTCCACCAATGATTATTATACTGGGGTGTTGGGGGGGGGGGCGCACTGCGCCACCAATGTTTATTATACTGGGGTGTTGGGGGGGGGGTGCACTGCGCCACCAATGTTTATTATACTGGGGTGTTGGGGGGCGCACGCAACACACATCTGGATGTGACTGAAAGCATTTGTGAGACACATCCGGATCAGTCTCACAAATGCATTGCAAGAACGAATCCATCTCTCCGCTTGTCATGCGGACAGACGGACCCGTCTTGTATCTTTTTACACATTTTTACCGGTCTGCATTCCTATTGGGAAAAATGCCAGATCCGGCATTCAGGCAGGACTTCAGTTTTTTTCACCGGAGATAAAACCGTAGCATGCTACGGTTTTATCTTTTGCCTGATCAGTCAAAATGACTGAACTGAAGACATCCTGATGCATCCTGAACAGATTACGCTCCATTCAGAATGCATGGGGATATGCCTGATCAGTTCTTTTCTGGTATAGAGCCCCAAGGACGGAACTCTATGCCGGAAATGAAAAACGCTAGTGTTAAAGTACCCTAAAAAAAATTTTTGCGTGATATTGAGTATTGCAATACTTTTTTATGGTGACGAAAGAGAATCAAAATTTTGGTATCGAGACAACCCTACACCGATCTGATCGGTGTAGCGTTGTCACAATACCAAAATTTTGATTCGGTTTCGATTTGGCGACTAAAAATGTAATTTGGCTCCTAAATTTTTCAGTTCAGGAGCCAATGGCTACTAGGTATTTTTTTTGGTCTGGAGCACTGTAATTATCCTTATTGGGTTTTTCCAGCTTTAAACAATTGAAAAATGGCCAGGACAGCGTTGTCCCCGCCACTCCACTCCTGCACTGAGTTCCCATTCAGCACTATTTCAGCTCAAAAGACTGTGCTGGTCCATACAAAGGTATCCAGTAAATAAAAGCAGGTAGTTTTAAGCATGGGCACTAATAGATGATGGGTGCCTGCTCAGTACATCCGCCTCACTGTGACAAATGGTGCATTAGGATGCTTGTGAAGATGTTCCAGGTCAAGCAAGGAAGGGCACTGGCCAGTAGGACGCCTCTGTGGAGTGGCTCCGCCCCCAGGACTCCTTACTGGCAGTTCTTTTTCGTCATTACGCAGAAACAATACTAATATTAAAAATGACAGAAATATTCCCGTTTGTCATAAAGCAGAGGGGGAAGTACAAGACATGGTTAAAAAGGAATAAGTGGAATCATTTCTCCAGAATTTCCCCAGCAATATGCAAATATTAGTATAAGAAGAATGCATCCACATGACTTCTATTCTCACAGAGGCATTTTACAATACCGCTTTTCTATTTTACTATTGGATTCATGTTTTTAACCATTTAAGGACTTTGTTTTTGGACATCAGGACCTGAGGAATGAATTTTGCCTCCTTACATTCTGTCTGTTGATTACGGAGCTATATGCCGCCTTTTTGAAGAATGGAGGCATTAATCTGGGATAGATACAAGGCAGAATTTACATGAATCTTTATTAATGGCTGAAACTGTTTTTAGCTTTACAGTGGCACTTCATAGCTCACTTTAGCAGAACTTTATTGTATGTGTACATTATGAATTTGTTTAACAAATTTTTAAATATTCTGTTTAGTGCCTTTTAATTAACCGTTTGTAAAAAAAACATTGTCCTCCTACCATACCACAATATTTTCTGAAAATAGACACCCTGGACATTGTTAAAATGGCATTCAGCACTTTACAGACACAGATACCTTCATGCAACTTTGCGTCAAAGTGTAATATTTCCCAAAAATTGTATACAAGTTGATATTATTGGGTAAAAGTTATACGCACATCTCAGAAAAATAAAAGTTTAACATGTGCAGAATACATAAATACTACTTAGGCTACTTTCACACTTGCGTGAGTTCCGTCACAGGGGCTCTATACCGTACAATTACTGATCATGTATATCCCCATGCATTGTGAATGGAGAGTAATCCGTTCAGGATGCATCGGGATGTCTTCAGTTCAGTCATTTTGACTGATCGGGTAAAAGATAAAACCGTAGCATGCTACGGTTTTATCTCCGGCGAAAAAAACTGAAGACTTGACTGAAAGCCGGATCCGTCCTTCCGGTCTGCGCATGCGCAGATCAGTAAAAATGTGAAAAAAGATAAAAGACGGATCCGTCTGTCCGCATGACAAGCGGAGAGACGGATCCGTTCTTGCAATGCATTTGTGAGACGGATCCGCATCCGGTTTGTCTCACAAATGCTTTTAGTTGCATCCAGATCGGCGGAACCGGCGGGCAGTTCCGACGATGGAACTGCCTGCCGGATCACACTGCCGCAAGTGTGAAAGTAGCCTAAGGCCTAAAGTTACATGCACATATCTTCATAAAATCACCAGAACTGGAAAGAACCAAAATCTGGTTTGGAGCTGGAAATTTCAAAATAGAAACAACCTATAAAATACGGGGATTACAGTATGCGAAAAGCAAATGCACCCCCAAAACCTATCTATTTCCTGAAGGCAACCTGATGACTGCAGTTGCGCTGACGGACTGTTCACAATCATATCCACTTTCATGTAACTTTACGACAAATAGCAAATATTTTAAAAATGCATCAAAACAAACATTTGGACCTAAAAACTCATATCCAACCAGAGGTTTACACATACAAATTGATGTAAAAATATATTGACGTGTGTAAATCTCATATATACTACATACCATAAATGTCATCAAGAGCTTGGAACAGAAGACGTGTAATATTTGGAAGTCCTCCTTTTATGTGGTAAGATGCCATGTTACCAAAATCCACATTTTCTGAGAGTACACAGCATACCATGTATAAAACTATAACCTAATAAAAAACTCATTTTTATATATATATATATATATATATATATATATATATATATATATATGAGATAAAAGAGATGCTGTGTACCGACAGAATACTGTGGAGGTAACATGTCTCAGACAGTAAGTGATCTGTGTACCAAGTACAGAGCAATATGTGTGTAGCAAAAACAGTTGGCGCATGCAAACGCCATGCAGCTGCAGTGTAGGGGTGTATGACCCCACAAGATTTCTTTCCAGGTAGCAAGGGATGTGTATACCAAGTTTCGTTAAAATTGATGGTTGCGTTTTTGAGTGATTATTTCTGTGGCCACTGAAAGGGGCGGAGCTTGGACGCAACAAGGGCAATGATGACCCCTGCTTGCACCAAAGGCCTAATTTTCATATCAAGATAACTCAGTAAGGACTCTTTCACACTTGCGGTGTCCGGATCCGGCTTGTACTCCACTTGCCGGAATTACACGCCGGATCCGGAAAAACGCAAGTGTACTGAAAGCATTTGAAGACGGATCCGTCTTCAAAATGCTTTCAGTGTTACTATGGCAGCCAGGACGCTATTATTAAAGTCCTGGTTGCCATAGTAGTAGTGGGGAGCAGTATACTTACAGTCAGTGCGGCTCCCGGGGGCGCTCCAGAATGACGTCAGAGCGCCCCATGCGCATGGATGACGTGCCATGCGATCACGTGATCCATGCGCTTGGGGCGCCCTGACGTCACTCTGGAGCGCCCCGGGAGCCGCACGGACGGTAAGTATACTGCTCCCCCGCTCCCCGCTACACTTTACCATGGCTGCCAGGACTTTAGCGTCCTGGCAGCCATGGTAACCATTCAGAAAAAGCTAAACGTCGGATCCGGCAATGCGCTGAAACGACGTTTAGCTTAAGGCCGGATCCGGATCAATGCCTTTCAATGGGCATTAATTCCGGATCCGGCCTTGCGCCAAGTCTTCAGGATTTTTGGCCGGAGCAAAAAGCGCAGCATGCTGCAGTATTTTCTCCGGCCAAAAAACGTTCCAGTCCGGAACTGAAGACATCCTGATGCATCCTGAACGGATTTCACTCCATTCAGAATGCATTAGGATAAAACTGATCAGGATTCTTCCGGCATAGAGCCCCGACGACGGAACTCTATGCCGGAAGAAAAGAACGCAGGTGTGAAAGAGCCCTAACAGAGTCTCTGATCAAGAAAATAAAAACTTATTTCATGAGGTGCACTACAGCCATGTGTCTATAAACAGTGGGACAGAGAGGTCGCTGGTGACAGATTCCCATTAAAACAAGCTCTGGCTGGTATCTGTAGCTGCTACACAGCCCGACAACCAGCCATCAGTAGCAAGGACGTATGAGATAAGTCCTTGAACGGAAAAAGGTTAGGACGTCCAACATACCGTACTTGCATCTCCCTTGTAATAATTCTGGAGCATCTATTCCTATGAAACCTTTATTATTCCTGCTATAAATTAATTACTAGCAGTTTGCAATGAAGGTCATATTGTGTTACTAGTTGGGAATGTGTCCCTGCATAGTCTGATACTATCCAACAGTGTTGTCAGCGTCAGCCTATGCAGGGACACACTGGTAACACTCAGCTGGACCCTCATTGCAAATTGATAGCAATTCATTTATAACTTCTAGCAAGATTAATAAAGGAATGGTACAACCTATAGTTATAAGAATGGATGCTCGAGAATCAGTACAAGGAAGATACAAGTAGTTAGTTTGCAGGACTTGTCACTACTTCTGAGCAGTATATTTGTATTACCAGGATATAATCATTTCAGATCATCTCCTCTTAGAACCCTGCTTTGTGCTGTTCCTCCGTTATTCCAACTAGCAATTTATGAATAAACTGACCATTTCCTTGTCAGAGGGATGTATCCCTATGTTTGCACTGTCAAGACTTGAGACTGGGGCAGAGGTCACCGAAGCTCTCAACCACAGCCAGATCCCGGCATCTCTCCAAGCACATTGCTATACATAGAATAGCAGCTGTGCTAGGGTTGGGCGATATGAACAATATTTCCATGATCACGATAATGATATATAATCGCAATAAATACCCATTTAGAATAAAGCACTCAAAACATGTACTCGGGATTAAAGTCTTTAACTGTAACGTATAAACCATTTTATAATTACTCCCATTATAAGTAGGCATAGGATTTAAAGGAAAAAAAAACGATATTTACATATCCTGACAGATTGCCTTAAAAAAGAATCCTGGACAACCTCTCTAATGGTTCTGCCAACCTGAACCTTGGCATTTAAAAGTCATGCTTCCCAATGTGACAACAAACCACCCAGAACACGTTGCGCCTGTTCTTATTCTACAAAACGGACACACTGTACTCCCTGACAACACGCCATTAGTTCTATTTACACACTCAACATCTCATATCCTTTTTATGTTTTTCAGGAGCTTATTCCTTCTGCCGAGGACATCACCTCAGGAGAATCACCAAATAAACAGCTCGCTCCGCTAGGTAAACTCCAGGATTACAAAAACATGGCTGCTTCCTTCCAGAAACAGCGCTGCGCCTGTCCACAGGATGTGTGTGGTACTGCAGCTCATCCTCTTGGTGATTCTGAGAAATGTGAAGGCGCAACCTCCATCTTTGCTGTGGGCAATGTTTCTATACAACCTACCTGTCGCCATAACAAATGAGTACTTATCCAGTTACATTACATATGGATTCAATGATATGACATGATAAGAAAGTCACTCATTTCTATCGTAGTGTGTATATAGCAGTTTGACCACAGCAAACATGGCCGCCTGGGTCGGCGTAAGCATAACATTGCCTACAGTTGAGGCTCCACTTCAGTCCAGTGACATCACTAAAATACAGTGGCAATTGAGAAACAGTGAAATCACCATTTCTTAAAGGGTTTCTGTCACCAGAATCAACCCTATTAAACTGGGTGACATTAGACCCTAACTCTCCTAATCTCATGCTTATGGATGCCCCCGTTACTGCACAGTTTTAGCTTTGATGATATGCTAATTAGTCTCTAGGAGCAGGGGGAGCATTGCTCTTGCTCCTAGAGGCTCCGTTCGCCCACCTCAAGTCACGCCCTGCCGCCCTTGATTGACAGGGCCAGCGTTAGTCTCCTCCAGCCGGCCCTGTGTGCTGGGACTGCGCAGGTACGAGATTTAACCAGCACACAGGGCCAGCAGGAGAAGACGAACACTGGCCCTGTCAATCAAGGATGGCAGGGCGTGACATGAGGTGGGAGAATGGAGCCTCCAGGAGCAGGAACAACGCACCCCCCCCCCCCCCAAGGCTAATTAGCATATCAAAGTTAAAATTGTGCAGTAACTGGGGCAACCATAAGCATGAGATTAGGAGAGTTAGGGTCTGCTGACATTTGCACATCGCTAATGTCAGCCAGTTTAATAGGGTTAATTCTGGTGACAGGCCTTTTAGACCGCTCAGATCAGGTATAGACTCCTGTGCCCTCACTACAATGTTACCTTTATTTGTAATGTGTCTCGCCGAGATCTTCCAAAAAAGACTTTTAAAACATATTTTAATGAGGTTCGGCAATGTGCCCAGAAAATCACACCTTTCACCCCTCTGGTCTGCCCTTGTTTCCTATTATTACCTCCCCCTCTCAATCCAAGATCTTGCGCCTGCGCCGCTCCACACTTGTCCCGCACCTGCTCACTGCTGTGCCCCTTATGGGCAGAGGAACAGGGAATTGCACTGCGCATGCGCCGACCCACCGCTTCTTTGGCTTCACTACAGCCCTCTGCTGCAGCTGGACACTTCTGCCGGCTGGATTTCGAGGTACGGACCGGCACATGCGCAGTGCAACTCCCTGTTCCTCTGCCCATAATGGGCACAGCAGTGCACAGGTGCGGGGTAAGTGTGGAGCGGCGGAGATTTGTGAGGAAGAGGAGAAGGTAATAGTAGGAAAGGAGGGCTGGCCAGAGGGGTGAAAGAGGTGTGATTTTCTGGTCACATCACCGAGGGGCCTGGGCACTTGCTGCAGTAACGCTGCCCCTGGACACTTGCCGAACCTCATTAGCATAAGTTTTAATAGTCTTTTTGGAAGATCTCGGTGAGGGACAGCAGAAATAAAGGTAACATTGTAATGAGTGCAAAGGAGTCTATAACCTGATCTGAGCGGTCTAAAAGGCTCAGATTAGGTGACAGACTCCCTTTAATAATGCAGTACATGTTAGATACCGGTATATTGCCAAACCCTAGAGTGTACTTCGTCTAGTCACAAGAATGGGGCTGAGTTGAACCTGGGAACTAACGGAGCGCCAGCCTCTTCTAACAGCGGATCGGCAGGGGTCCAAGGTATCGGACAGGTCATCAATATTAATTACCGGATAACCCCTTCAAATTACACCAAGGAAGATTTGGACAGTTTCCTAGTACGTGAACAATGGAATAAATTAGTGGAGACCGGAGTCTTGTAATTACTTGCCTAGATCACTTTTAGCAGTCACATTTATCAATAAGTATTGTATACTTTATGTGATTTTTGTATTAAAATGATATATATATATATATATATATATATATATATATGTGTGTTATTAGTTAGCTATTTGATTTACTGGAGGGTCACTGTATTTAAAGGGAACCTGTCACCGGGATTTTGTGTATAGAGCTGAGGACATGGGTTGCTAGATGGCAAGCTAGAACTTCCGCAATACCAAGTCCCCATAGCTCTGTGTGCTTTTATTGTGGAAAAAAACCTGATTTGATACATATGTAAATTAACGTGAGATGAGTCCTGTCCCTGACTCCTCTCACGTCCAGGACACCTCTCAGGTTAATTGTATTGTATCACAATACATTAGTAAGCGCCTACATGATAAATGCCATTTACTGAACTGAGACAACCCCTTTAATACTTTCTCTCCTTTCATGATCCAGTCCCTATTTTGGCTTAAAAAACTGCCTCCTAAAACCCGCACATGTGGCTGTACCCTTACAGGACAGTACTGCAGAACTTTGATGGCTCTGGGCTGTCAGTATAAAAAAGTCGGCCCCAAAGATCGGAAAGCTGGGAATGGCAGCAAAGTGTTGTCCATTAACATGGGATTGCAGCTATCAATCACACCCCCCTCACACTGGTGATCATACCGGCACAGCCGCCATGATCAGGCTCTGAATATAATGGGTCCTAAAAATTCACTGCAAGGCCGAATGCACGGTCCCAGCAGATTTATTAACTTTTACTCCTGTAAACAGACATAAATGGCGAAAAAATACTCCAGCCGTACACCAGGCACATGGACCGCCATAGATTTGCCTAATTTATGATGCAGTGCACGTCTGGTCATAAATTATCAGCCTCTTGTAGCAGCATATCTGCCAAATAATCAAGACCTTTAGGCCGAATGCACACGACCGAGAGCGGTCCGTGGTAACCCGGCCGGGATTCCTGCTGACAGCAGGAGCGCACAGCGTCATTGGTTGCCATGACGCCGTGCGCTTCATGCCGCCGCTGCTGTACAGTGATACACTGGTATGATCTATACGAGTGTATTACTGTAGTGCAGCGGCGGCATGAAGCCCACGGCGTCATGGCAACCAATGACGCTGTGCGCTCCTGCTGTCAGCAGGAATCCCGGCCGGGTTACCACGGACCGCTCTCGGTCGTGTGCATTCGGCCTAAAGGTCTTGATTATTTGGCAGATATGCTGCTACAAGAGGCTGATAATTTATGACCAGACGTGCACTGCATCATAAATTAGGCAAATCTATGGCGGTCCATGTGCCTGGTGTACGGCTGGAGTATTTTTTCGCCATTTATGTCTGTTTACAGGAGTAAAAGTTAATAAATCTGCTGGGACAGGAATGGCCCCTGACAAGTCCCACTCTTCCCTCATCCTACCCAACTGTCAAATAAGACATAAAACTGGTCATGCGACTAAATATTGTCACCAGGCTGATCAAAAAAGGGACTTGCGACTTCTTTTTCCAGCTAAAAAAAAGTCACAAGTCCTTTGATAAATGACTTCCAATGGGAACTAGTGAGCGCTGTATCAATCGCTTGTCCCCATACAGCAGAGGCGATTGCTGCATGTAAATCGACCCTCATCTCCACTGACGACCAGGCAATTATCAGGATGTCTGCTTTCTTCCCAATAATCTGCCAGATCACTGGTCCGTGTAAAAGGACCCGAAGTATTGGAGCCGGCAGAACGATATGATCGCATCTGCTCATTCATCGGGTGATTGGCAGCACCTTTTACACAGGCTGATTATGAGGAACGAGCGTTTAAACAAACACTCCCCAATAATCTGACAGATCATTGGTCCGTGTAAAACAGGCGTGCACAACATGCAGGGTCACGTGTGATCAGCTGAGTTTCTGATTGGAGCGCTGCACAGTGGTGGGTTAAAGGTCCTGCACTCTAGCTAGTCGAGCCCCCCAATATCAGTGACAGCAGGGGACCCAAGGAGAAGAGAGAGGTGCTGTACAGTTAAGGCTACTTTCACACTTGCGTTCGGAGCGGATCCGTCTGATGTTTCATCAGACGGATCCGCTCCGATAATGCAGACGTTCGCATCCGTTCAGAACGGATGCGTCTGCATTAAAACTTAGAAAATTTTCTAAGTGTGAAAGTAGCCTGAGCGGATCCGTTCAGACTTTACATTGTAAGTCAATGGGGAACGGATCCGCTTGAAGATTGAGCCATATAGTGTCATCTTCAAGCGGATCCGCCCCCATTGACTTACATTGTAAGTCTGG
Organism: Bufo bufo; assembly: GCF_905171765.1. Taxonomy (NCBI): domain Eukaryota; kingdom Metazoa; phylum Chordata; class Amphibia; order Anura; family Bufonidae; genus Bufo; species Bufo bufo. The sequence goes on along the minus strand of NC_053393.1, from coordinate 252,290,291 downwards.
ACGGATCCGCTCGCCTCCGCACGGCCAGGCGGACACCCGAACGCTGCAAGCAGCGTTCAGGTGTCCGCTCACTGAGCGGAGCGGAGGCTGAGCGCTGGCAGGCGGATGCATTCTCAGTGGATCCGCCTCCACTGAGAATGCATTAGGGCCAGACGGATGCATTCGGGGCCGCTCGTGAGCCCCTTCAAACGGAGCTCACGAGCGGACACCCGAACGCTAGTGTGAAAGTAGCCTAATAAAGGAAGCAGCTATGATCGAGTAAAAAAAATAATAAAATACTAATAAAAGAAATAAATAAAGATGCCCACGCCAACCAAAACCACCCCCTGTATTCACGTGAAAGTATACATTATATATCAAAATGGCCGACACTAAGTAGGGAACTCATTTAAAGTCAGTTAGCATATTTAAAGAATAAGGAGCTCTAGTGTGAACAAGTGTCTGGTCATGATAGGTTTAACCAACCAGTGCTGTCTGCTAGTATGGCATAGTGATTATGCCTCATTCACACATCAGTGTTTGGTCAGTGATTTCCATCAGTGATTTTGAGGCAAAACCAGGTGCGGCTCTAAACACAACAGGTGCAGATCTTTCCCTTATACCTGGTGTCTGTGGAGGCTCCAGTCCTGGTTTTCGTTCACAGTCACTGACGTGTGAATGAGGCTATAGTGGTTATTGCAGGGCACCGGTCACATGGATATAACCTGAGGGACAGGAGACGGTAATGACCTTCTGCAGTGAAGGAACAGGAGGCAGGATGGAAGGAAATGTCGCCACTTACGCCCCTATTACACGGCACGGTTTTTGGAACTACTGGGAATAAGTGTATATAACTGGCCGGTATGGGGCTGGACTGTTGAAAATCAGCGGAACTGAATGAGGGAGGAATGACAGTGGTAGAGATTAGGGATGAGCGAATCGACTTCATAAAACTTTGTTCCAGGAGCTCCGTACAGTATTAGAATGTATTGGCCCCAATGAGCCAAAGTTATTGCTTCACGAAGTCTTGGGAGACTTTGGGTAATAACTTCATAAATTAATTTGTACTGTAAAAAAAAACATTTCCCGAACTCCGGTTCAGTTCCAAGGTACCACTTGTTTCATCCGAAGTCGATTCGCTCATCCATAGTCGAGATCATTCCTCCCCCGTTCACTTTGCATCGTAGTAGGCAGATGCAAACCAGCGGCAATCAACAATGCGGCCAAAACGGCGTGTGCCCCCCTGGTGTAAAAGACCACTGGGCATTACCGCCTGAGTCATACATAACCATTGTGACTTCCGTGGCGATCTGTCCTGTGTGTGGATCTATAAGAAAAGTGGACAAACGCCACGTACAGAGAAGCAAATCCGACAACTGCCACGTGCAATGACGTATCATTAGGCTGCCCTATGGATTCACACCTCAGGAACTACCTGCAGAGCACTAGGTGTAGGTGGCTGTACTGTGTGAACTGAGCCAAGCAGAAAGCAGCAGCATGTGGACTGTGTGCACCTCACCCCCTGCAGCAGGTAATCAGCACATTCCCCACATTCCTCCCAGGCATCCAGCAGCCACCTGTCACTGCATGGGGCACTGACTGCAGCACCGCGCCCCACAGACACAGCTCGTACCTTACCCCGGCAGCAGCGAAGAGGGAGGAGCTGCAGCTCACCTCACAGGTTCCGCTCAGTGCAGCTATTGGGCCAGGACCCTCCAGAGGACACGTACATGGGCTCCGGCTGCTGGTTCCGCGCTCCCAGTCACAACAGTGTGCAGTCAGCAGAACTTTCCTCTCAACTCCACTCTCAGCAGCCACTAGATGCTGGACCTCTCTGCGCGAAAGGCTCGCTGATGACGTCACGACCATGTGATCAGTCACATGGATGGGAGGGGCCGAGTAGGTGAAGCGCGAGCTCCGGTACCGCAGGAGCCGACAGCTTTTACACTTCATGGTCCTTGGGAAGAAGGGTGCGATGTGTGTAGTTCACAGCGGAGTCCTCCGAGTGTTACGTGTACCCAGCAGGGCTGTGTGTGTTGTGTGCAGTTCACTTTGCAGTGCCTTTCCTGTGTTATGTGCACTTGCCACCCGGCCAGCATCTCACCGGCAAGGCCGGTATATTTTAGTGGCCCTGCTGGTGCCGGTAAATTTGGTAATTGCCAATATTTTCCTAACAGGACTGCTACTAATGAGTGCTTCCATTGCCCGCCCCTGTACCCCTGTGGGCCAATCTGAACCTGAACACAGATCTCATCATATTTTCTGTGGATCTGCGTAATGCGGACCACAAAATACATGCAGTCATGTGAAACGAAGATCTGTGAAAAATATGGATGACATCCGTTTTGTATCTGTTTTTTTGCGGACCTATTGTAACAATGCCAATTCTTGTCCGCAAAACAGACAGAAATATGGCTTGTTCTATCCTGCGGAATGGACATACGGATGTGGACAGAACACTATGTGCTGTCCGCTAGGGGTTGGCGATATGGCCTAAAATCTATATTGCGATATAATTTGAAGCATATGTAACATCCCAGAGTTATGTTACTAAACTGTTTTTCCCCACTATTTGTTAGTAACATGTGCCTTGTCATCTAATGTGATTTTACATAATACTCCTCACAAATGTGCATTTTCTGAGCCTGTTACATGTATTTGCTGTCATTTCAATGTACACCTGCAGGTGGCAGCAATGTGTCAGCAGGACCTTAGTTCAGTTTAGCATTTCTAGACTGGAATAGTTTATTCCAGTTTAGCTCCCCCTCTATGAGCAGAAGTGGGCTGGCCCACATCCTGCCTCATAGGGAGGGAAGGAAGTTACAGTTAGTGTGCCAGCCACCCCAGGTAGGGAAAGGCTGTGCTGGTAGGAGCTCCCAGTTCTAGGGATCCCAACCCAGGATCGAGTCTCGGCTGAGACCAAAGATCTTCATTCCCAGTCTGAGCCCTTCAGCCTCAGATGGTTGACAAGCAAGCAGCACCTCCAGATCTCCAGGAAGAGCCATTCCCTGTGAGCTAACAGCTAGTCAGTCCCATATCAAGCAGAAGACAGAGCAGAAGATATAGATTCCTGGCATATGATAGAAGCAGAAGAGATAGTAATCCCTCCCATACATTGCCAATACCTGCTGGGACCCAAGACTAATGCTGTATCTCATATGGATTAATGCTGCCTCAAGTAAAGACAAGTTGAATTATATCCCAAGTCTGGATCTCATTTACTGCTACCAAAACCCTCAATTACTCCTACTAGCAACACACTCATTTATTGCAAGTGATCCAGGAGTCCAGCCGTACCGAGGTAGGAGACACCGTTGACACTATACCTACTACTACACAGAGACATTACCCCACTCTGGCATTCCTAACCTGGTATGTGAGTTGCAACACCTTAAAGGGCCCTGAGACTGTAACCTGCGCACACTGGAATTGGCGTCACGAACAAAACTCTTAACCATCATTTACACCTGACCCAGTCAGTGTATATTATTGCGCCAGTGTGCATTAGTCCAATCCGGCTTAATGCATAAAATGGCGTCACGAACAGGATCGGATCCAATTTTGTGCCTATCCCTGACAACAGAACCGGATCCAATTGTGTGTTTAACCGGATCACAGTACTGCAAAATCTACAGATTGTGCAAAAAAAAAACTGAAAATTGACTTTATTGCCTTGTTGCTGTATCAGAAAGCGCTAAACGTGCGCTCCAGCAGTCCAAGGGTTAATTCGCCATATTTGTAAAATGGCGCTTCTTCTTCATGCCCAGAAGCGGGAAAAGTCAAGAACGCCCTCTCAAGAGCGCGAAATTGCCGAATATGCCCCCCAGAAGCGGGAAAACATAGGAACGCCCTCTCAAGAGCGCGAAGATGCCGAATACACCCCCCTAGACGCGGGAAAACTAAAGACTGCCCACCAGGAACTTTACATTGTGAGCCAAGTAAAGACTCCTCCCTCTGGGCTCCACCCTTACCTCTGGCACTCTTCATGATCGAGGAAACTGTGAAGATGGCGCTCCCTCAACCTAAGTGGGAACAAATGGTGGTAAAGGGAGAACTCGTTTACGAGCCCGCTGTGCCTGAGATCCGGGTTTCCCAGCTCGTGAGAAGAGATGGCCCGTGCGCATTCAAAGCAGCTTTGGAGCTAGTGCCTGTTGCAAATCAAGACCCGACAGCCGCCGCGGACTTACCCAAGTATCATTCCAGTCCCCGCGGTCCACAGTCAAGTCCTCGGAGGATGTGGATCCCTCCGCTTCCATTGCCGTCAGCGCGGAAGGCGAGACGTCACACAAGATGGCTGCCGACGCTGAACCAGTCCCCGCGGAGAATGCCGGTGATGTTGCTGCCCAGGCGTCTGAGCAGCCTGCCCCGCGGACGATGATCGAACCCCGCGACAACTACCAGGAGGCACCTGAACCGGCTGCGACACCAGGTAGGAGCAGCCACGCTCCCTGAGGCCTGGTCCGGATCTGCCCCTGCACTGCTTCCCGCGGCTCCTGAAACCGCCACTAGGCCTGCTCCGCTAAAGACACCCACTGGTGCGGCGGAGGCGGCTGGTGTTTCCACTCCGCCGCCTAGTTCCACCACTACTAAACCGGGATACCTGAACCCCGAGGTCCCTAGGGAAATAACTGCTTATGCCCAGACAACGTGGGAATATAAGTCTGCCATCGAGGAGTGGGTGAAGCAAGTGGTAGACGACCCCCAGCCAGGAGATCCTAAACTCACCAGGCGCACTGGGACTTTGCTCTGGTTCTCCGTTGAAAGGGGAGTTGGATTTCTGCAGGATGGCCACTCCGGGTCGGAGATCTTTGTGGGCCGCCGCTCAGTGAAGCGCCATTATCTGCCACAGGCCCGTCACAACCTGTATGCAGGGGATCAGGTGGCATACACCCCTATGTGTTCTGTTCAAGAACCCTTCGCTGCTGGTGTGACTTTGTTAGATAAGCCATTAACCCCTGCAGTCACCCTAGAGACCTGGCAGGAAGACCCAGGTTCTGCAGGGAAGGTGAGATGTCTACAGGAGACCCCAGATGGCAGGTTACGTTTTAGAGAACAACCCCAGCCAGAACCTGCACCTCTTATACCTGACCTGGCCGCGCCACCAACACTGAGGGTGGGGCAGATAAATAATTCTGTACTTACATTCAACCCCAAGGTGCAGTCTTATGTACTGCCCTGGAAGCAGCCTCAGGCACCTTCTGCATATTTACCAGAGCCCCTTCAGCCAGAGGTTTTGAGCCCCTCTGCACCGGCTAGGGATTCCAGCTTGCAGAATGTTACAGCTGCATTTTCCAGGCTGTCTGCACAGCCAACTCCTACAGCCACCACCAGAGGTCAGTGGCGCACCACTACTGCTGCAACCATGAGCTATCAGAGGCAAGAGCGCCCCCTGCTGCGCTTTAGTAGCTCTAGCAGCGAGGAGGACATGGATGCCCTCCTATAAAATGTGTCCTCTGTAAGAAAGTAATGACATTTGGGAGCCACGTCGTGGACTATTCCTGACGGGTGAGGACCCGTTGGCATTGTGTGTTTTTATTCCAGGTTGCCCTAGTTTGTCCTCACCCTGATGGTCATTCATTGTAAGGACTCCCCCCATCAGCATTTAACCCCTCATGTCCAAGTTCATTGTTTTATCCCCTTTCTCAGGTTACATGATAACCTTGTGGAACTATGGTTCTTAAAGGGATTCTGTCACCAGGTTTCACCCCTGTCAGCTAAACATATGCTGATGTTCAGGGCCTCATCAGGATTCCTAATGTGGGCTTCTAAATGTGATCTGTAGCCTTATTTTGCTAAAAAAAAAACTGCTTTTACTAACCTGTCACTCAAAGAAATAAGGTGCCCAAGGGATGCAAGGTGCCCGCCGCACCCAGCGCCACCTTTCCAGACTTCTGCACCGCCTCCTAATCCTCTGTGCTGCCTCTCGCTCTCCCTCCCTCCCCCCTCCTCCTGCTGTAAGATCTCGCGCGTGCGCACAGGGCTCTGAGAGGCTGGCGCCAGAGTGCAGGTCATACAGGGGGTTGAGCGAAGTGCAGGCGCATGCGCACTTCGCTGTAAGAAGCCAAATGGAGAAGTCCGCACGGGCGAGATCTTACAGCAGATGGAGAGGGAGGAAGGAGGGGGGATGGAGGGAGAGCGAGAGGTGGCACAGAGGATTAGGAGGCGGCGCAGAAGTCTGGAAAGGCGGCGGTGGGTGCGGCCGGCACCTTGCATCCCTTGACATCCCCTTGGGCACCTTATTTCTTTGAGTGACGGGTTAGTAAAAGCAGTTTTTTAGCAAAATAAAGCTACGGATCACATTTATAAGCCCACATTAGGAATCCTGATGAGGCCCTGAACATCAGCATATGTTTAGCTGACAGGGGTGAAACCTGGTGACAGAATCCCTTTAAAGGGACACTGACAGGCCCAATAAAGCATTTTTAGGTATATATATGACAGTACAGGTCTTATAAAGTGTATTAGAGTCATCTAAGTATCCCCCCTGTCCACCTTTATAAATACAGTAAAATGAAGTTTTATAACCTGCTTGAATCGTCTTCAATCTGCCCAAGGGGCGGCGTTTCATCTCCACTTGTGCCAAGCCAGCCTCGCCCCAACTGCCGTTTTGAAGCGCCGCCCAGCTCATCAATATTCACTTCGCTGGGCGGCTACTACTGTCCCCGACGCAAGATCCGGCGCATGCCCAATACAATCCTATGGGCATCGGCCTCCGGCTCATCTTCAGCGCATGCACCCGGCACCCTCACTGGCCGGGATCACATCGCGCCTGCGCACAGTCTGCATCTCAGAGGCCGATGCAGCCTCTGCTTTATGCGCATGCGCCGGGCACAGTTCAGAGCAGCGCTTCAGAGTAGCCGCCCAGCGAGGTGAATATTGATGAGCTGGGCGGCGCTTCAAAACGGCAGTTGGGGCGAGGCTGGCTGGGCGCAAGTTGAGATGAAACGCCGCCCCTTGGGCAGATTGAAGACGATTCAAGCAAGTTATAAAACTTCATTTTACTGTATTTATAAGGTGGACAGGGGGGATACTTAGATGATTCTAATACACTTTATAAGACCTGTACTGTCATATATATATACCTAAATATGCTTATTGGGCCAGTGTCCCTTTAAGCTGCTATTTTATACCTCCTTGGATTACAATTAACTTTTGTCCCTGTGGATTACAATTGACTTTTTACCTGTTTCCGGAGGATTCAACGTCAAGCACTTCAAGTCAAAGGACTTTTTTGAGCCCACTCTTTTTGAGCCCACTCTTGCATTAATAAATTGCACTATTTTACAAAAAAAAAATTATTGCAACATAAAAGCTTGCACCCAAAGAAAGGACTCAAACGTGTACCTGAGCTCTTTGTGATTTTCATACTGTAATATTTTACCAGTTTACATGTTATGCAACGTTTAAGATAACATGCCCATTGTGTGTATTCTTTTACAGGTGCCGCAATGTGACCTTCATGCACTATTTGTGACAATTGCACTTAACCAAAAATGTAGCAACTTACTCTTATATGCCATATTTGACAGCTCTTGTTCTCTCCTTCCTTTGTACGGATTGCCTTCATACGGACGCTGAAAACGAATGGCCTACACCTGGTGATATATACCCATAGGTACCCAGGGTAGGACCAAGTGGTAAGTCCTGCCAGGTCCAGTAACTACACGGGTAACCCTGCTGCTTCAGGAATCGTTAGAAGTCCTAGACTGCTCCTTCCCGCTTGTTTCATGTTCAGGATTGTTCCCATCCTGAGGTGTCTTATTTCCAGGAGATCCATGGGATCGTAATGCCCTCCTCCTGTGACATTGCCAGAAGTATACGGAAACGATAAATACCTCCCCTTCTGAGCCTCTTTGCCTAAGGTAAGGTGCCTCAAACCTTAGAGCCATAATTTAGCTACCCCATAGTCACCATAGTGATCGTGCTTTAAGCCAAATTTCTCAGGCTTTGGTGCAGGGAAGGGAATACAGGATAAAGCCACCCTTTCATTTGCGGGCATTTCATTACACAATGGTGGGACTACAGAGTAAAGACACCCCCATGCTTTCTTTGGTGTTTTTAAGGATCCAGAACAATTCAAAGTCAGTCAGTAATGTTTGCTTAGTGCAGTATTTAGGTTACCTGGTTATACCAAGAGAAGGAAACTGTGTGTTGGACACCTTACTCTAGCGGGCAGGAACCTGGGGATAGCCGTTTCATGTTTTGTCTTTGTATGTCATTATATGTAATTCATGCAGCACTTTGTACTTTATTGGGTACCCCAGAGCTGATTCTTCTCCCTCTTAAGCATAAGCCGAGGGCGGCTTAACTCAAAGTAAAGGGGAATGTAACATCCCAGAGTTATGTTACTAAACTCTTTTTCCCCACTATTTGTTGGTAACATGTGCCTTGTCATCTAATGTGATTTTACATAATACTCCTCACAAATGTGCATTTTCTAAGCCTGTTACATGTATTTGCTGTCATTTCAATGTTCACCAGCAGGTGGCAGCAATGTGTCAGCAGGACCTTAGTTCAGTTTAGCATTTCTAGACTGGAATAGTTTATTCCAGTTTAGCTCCCCCTCTATGAGCAGAAGTGGGCTGGCCCACATCCTGCCTCATGGGGAGGGAAGGAAGTTACAGTTAGTGTGCCAGCCACCCCGGCTAGGGGAAGGCTGTGCTGGTAGGAGCTCCCAGTTCTAGGGATCCCAACCCAGGATCGAGTCTCGGCTGAGACCAAAGATCTTCATTCCCAGTCTGAGCCCTTCAGCCTCAGATGGTTGACAAGCAAGCAGCACCTCCAGATCTCCAGGAAGATCTATTCCCTGTGAGCTAACTGTGAGTAACTATCCAGAGACCAGGAGAAGCCAAATTCCTCCTCAGCTAGTCAGTCCCATACACAGCAGAAGATATAGATTCCTGCCATATTCTCCAGGCATATGATAGAAGCAGAAGAGATAGTAATCCCTGCCATACATTGCCAATACCTGCTGGGACCCAAGACTATTGCTGTATCTCGTATGGATTATTGCTGCCTCAAGTAAAGACAAGTTGAATTATATCCCATGTCTGGATCTCATTTACTGCTACCAAAACCCTCAATTACTCCTACTAGCAACACACTCATTTATTGCAAGTGAGCCAGGAGTCCAGCCGTACCAAGGTAGGAGACACCGTTGACACTATACCTACTACTACACAGAGACATTACCCCACTCTGGCATTCCTAACCTGGTATGTAAGTTGCAACACCTTAAAGGGCCCTGAGACTGTAACCTGTGCACACTGCAAATGGCGTCACGAACAAAACTCTTAACCATCATTTACACCTGACCCAGTCAGTGCATATTATTGCGCCAGTGTGCATTAGTCCAATCCGGCTTACTGCACATATGCGATATATATTGCGATATATTCTTTTCTTCTGTATGTATACAACAAATACAGACATGTCCCTCAGAGCTAGTGCCATCAGCCCCATGGCATTTGCCATCATCATACATGTCCCCCTGTGGCCCAGATCCAGTGCTATCAGCCCCATGGCATTTGCCATCATCATACATGATTGTCCCTCAGTGCCATCAGCCCCATGGCATTTGCCAATTGCCATCATCATACATGTCTTCCAGAGCCATCATCTGCCATCACACATGTCCCGCCAGTGCCATCACAACAGCCCCATGGCCATCCTTTGCAAATAGATCCCCCCCCCCCCCCGAATAGCTATACTTACCTTTCCTGCAGGGTGCTCGGCAGTCCGCAGGTGTCGCGTCTTCTTCCCAGCATGCATTGGGCGGGACCTGACATAACACACAGCGTCAGCCAGCGGGCGTAGTCGGGTCCCGGAGCCATGGAGCGGTGAGAAGCTTCTTCAATTCACTACCGCTCCGTGGTCATATCCCGGTCCGGCGATATATGCGATATGGACAAAATCTGTATAGTTGCAGAGATTCATATCGTGCATATCGCCCACCCCTAATGCCCGCATTTTTTGCAGCCCTTTGAAATGAATGGGTCCATTTCCGATTCGTAAAAAATGTGCATTGAATGCAGACCAAAAGTATAGTCGTGTGAATGAGGCCTTACACATGTCGCCATAATCATTATTTCTGGGCAGCAGCTCCCTGTTTACACAGCACATGTCTGCTGTTCTCTTTACCAGTCTGGTGGAACACTGCAGGAAAATCATGTCAAATCCGCAGCATTCCAGTCACATGTGGCTGTACCCTTACACAGGGCATCAGTGTCGGACTGGGGTACCTAGGGCCCACCAGTAAAATGTATTTTGGGGTCCCACTGTACGGATACGCTCAAATATAATAAATAATCTAACAAGTTTGTTATATGAACATAGGCTGGTTGAGGTGCTGTGCATTGAATATATGTATGTAGTAGGGATGTCCCGATACCATTTTTTTAAGACCAAGTACGAGTACTGATACTTTTATTTAAGTACTCACCGATACCAATTATAACAGCGGCGCAGTTGCTGATAGCAATGAATAAAATTAAAGCTGGAATGTGGTTGCTATGGACAAGTGCTTTACTTTTCCTTTGTACAAGGGTTAATAAATTTATAAATGGGCATATAAGTGTTTCCCAACCAATGTGCCTCCAGCTGTTGCAAAACTACAACTCCCAGCATACCCGGACAGCCTTTGGCTGTGTGGGCATGCTGGGAGGGGTAGTTTTGCAACAGCTGGAGGCACGCTGGTTGGGGATCACTATTATATGCCCATCCCCCCCCCCCCCCCCCCACCTTATTTTATTATTCACTGTTTGAACATGAAATGGAGAGAAATTAACTGAATTTCTCCTCCATTTCATGCACCATACTCACCTGGCCTGCTGTAATCCTTCCCATGCAGATGCTCCAGAGTACTGGGAGGAGGTGGCTTTAACTTCCTCCCAGTGCTAGGCAACCGCATGGGACTTGGGAGCCGCCACACAGAAGTCTTGCCCCCACGTCGATCAGCTGGGACACGCTGTCGTCCCCACGCTGATCGGCTGAGAGCAGCGCCGCCCGGAAGACAACATGGGACCCGCCGCAGCCCCCACTGCTGATCATCTGGGAAACGGGACCCGCCGCTGCACGGCCATGTGGTATCGGCGACATTTGCACAAGTACTCGTGCAAATGTCCAGTATCGGTCCAGATACTGGTATCGGTATCAGGACATCACTAGTATGTAGTGCAGGAAGTTTAATGTGCTATGTGCCACTTGTGCAGGGGGTGGGAGACTAGGGGCCCACCTTGCTCAGGGGCCCACCAGGGGATTCCCCTGTGGGCTAGTCCGAGCCTGCAGGGCAGTGATCGGTCCATGGAGAAACACCTTTACCTGTGACCTTTATAAGGACCCTACACTTCAGCATTGCCTCAATCTTGGGGAGAAAAAAAAACCCCATTCTAGGAGCAGAACAATGAAAATCACGGATTCAGCCCATAGCTGACCCAAATGGAACCCACTGATTGTAATGGGTTCCGTCCGGTTTCCGTTTGGGAGTCTGGTACTGCACAACACTTCTGCTGGCTGCCCCATGTACAAGCAGCCTCAGCGTTACTTGCGATGTTGACCACTTCCGTTTCCTTGCATTTTTTTCACCGCTTTTCCTCTATTGATGACCTATCCTCAATATCCATCATTATCAGATAGGCAGAGGTCCGACTCCCAGCACCCCCACCGATCAGCTGTATGAGAACACAGCAATCGTATGAGCACTGCCTTCTCTGCTCTGTTTACCTGCTCGCCGACACCATTGCTGCGGTGATCAGTGTAATTACATCTCCAACATCCCATTCACTTCAGTGGGAGGGCTCCTTCCTATTCAAGTGAATTTTTATTCATTTACGGATCAGAAATGGGCCATTTAGTAAAAACTGAACATTGCTGCTGTTCTTGACATTTCAGGGAAGGGAAATTGTAGAGTTGTTTGAAAACCAGAAAATGTCTTCAAAATCGATTTGAAATGAGTGACAATAATGGATAAAATGTTAAAAGGTGTAAGGAAAGTCAGCAAATCAACAGGAGCTACCTTTTCAGATTAAAGGCAGTCCTTCAGCGAATTTTCTGAACTCAAACTGCTTGAATCGCATTGTAGTTAATATACACAGTTCACAAATGGTGCTTGCCCAGGGGCGTTCTCTATTGCTGAAAGTGCCCAGGGGCGTTCTCTATTGCTGAAAGTGCCCAGGGGCGTTCTCTATTGCTGAAAGTGCCCAGGGGCGTTCTCTATTGCTGAAAGTACCCAGGGGCGTTCTCTATTGCTGCAAGTGCCCAGGGGCGTTCTCTATTGCTGTAAGTGCCCAGGGGCGTTCTCTATTGCTGAAAGTGCCCAGGGGCGTTCTCTATTGCTGAAAGTGCCCAGGGGCGTTCTCTATTGCTGAAAGTGCCCAGAGGCGTTCTCTATTGCTGAAAGTGCCCAGAGGCGTTCTCTATTGCTGCAAGTGCCCAGAGGCGTTCTCTATTGCTGAAGTGCCCAGGGGCGTTCTCTATTGCTGAAAAGTGCCTAGGGGCGTTCTCTATTGCTGAAAGTGCCCAGGGGCGTTCTCTATTGCTGAAAGTGCCCAGGGGCGTTCTCTATTGCTGAAAGTGCCCAGAGGCGTTCTCTATTGCTAAAAGTGCCAAGAGGCGTTCTCTATTGGTGCAAGTGCCCAGAGGCGTTCTCTATTGCTGAAAGTGCCCAGAGGCGTTCTCTATTGCTGAAAGTGCCCAGAGGCGTTCTCTATTGCTGAAAGTGCCCAGAGGCGTTCTCTATTGCTGCAAGTGCCCAGAGGCGTTCTCTATTGCTGCAAGTGCCCAGAGGCGTTCTCTATTGCTGAAAGTGCCCAGAGGCGTTCTCTATTGCAGAAAGTGCCCAGAGGCGTTCTCTATTGCTGCAAGTGCCCAGGGGCGTTCTCTATTGCTGAAAGTGCCCAGAGGCGTTCTCTATTGCTGAAAGTGCCCAGGGGCGTTCTCTATTGCTGAAAGTGCCCAGGGGCGTTCTCTATTGTTGAAAGTGCCCAGAGGCGTTCTCTATTGCTGAAAGTGCCCAGGGGCGTTCTCTATTGCTGAAAGTGCCCAGAGGCGTTCTCTATTGCTGAAAGTGCCCAGAGGCGTTCTCTATTGCTGAAAGTGCCCAGAGGCGTTCTCTATTGCTGAAAGTGCCCAGGGGCGTTCTCTATTGCTGCAAGTGCCCAGGGGCCTTCTCTATTGCTGAAAGTGCCCAGAGGCGTTCTCTATTGCTGAAAGTGCCCAGGGGCGTTCTCTATTGCAGAAAGTGCCCAGGGGCGTTCTCTATTGCAGTAAGTGCCCAGAGGCGTTCTCTATTGCAGAAAGTGCCCAGAGGCGTTCTCTATTGCAGTAAGTGCCCAGAGGTGTTCTCTATTGCTGCAAGTTCCCAGACCCCTTGGCACTTCTCATCTTCCCTTGTCTTTGTCTAAACCAGCCCAGTGTCCTGCTTACATCACTGTCTCTGCTCCTGAAATCTCGGGCCTGGGCACATGACCTCCGAGCCTGGTCACGCGCAGTACAGTCCTCTCTTCAAGTTGTGCCATTTGCTGGTGCAAAATAGAATATGCCCAGTCCGATCATTGATGCAGATACTTAGAGTAGGTATTGCCCGGCCCCGGAGGTGATCTGCCCAGACAGTGATGTAAGCAGAACACTGGGCTGGCTTAGACAAATACAAGAGAGGAGTTATTGATGAGAAGCACCAAGGAGTCTGGGAACTTTCAGCAATAGAGAACGCCCCTGGGCACTTGCAGCAATAGAGAAGCCCCTGGGCACTTTCTGCAATAGAGAACGCCCTTGGGCACTTGCACCAATAGAGAAGGCCCCTGGGCACTTGAGTGATCATAAGCATATTGCTTTAAAGTGGTGTTTTTTTTTTAACATCACAACCACAGAAAAGGTAAACAAAAGTACCATTTGTGAACTGTGTATATTAACTACAATGCGATTCAAGCAGTTTGAGTAAATTTGCGGTAGAGAGAAAGCGATTACAGTGTGTTCACTTATGGCATTAGGATGTCATTCTCAAGTCATGAGAAAGGTGCCTGAATGACAATCACCCTTAGTCCTCATGGACATAACCACATGTGTCTTGGGGTCGTCAAACAGCAGATCCGCAAAACACATTTACCAGCCATGTGCATACTTAATTATTTTTCTCCATTCTGTAGAAGTGTGCTATCCCTGTCCACATAACGGACAAGTATAGGACATGTTACGTTTTCTGAGGAAATGAATGGGTCCGCATCCAATTTACAATAAAAATACAGTCATGCATGAGGCCTTATTTATACACAAAACATTACGTGGCATAGCCATACATAGCATGTATAACAGCAGACATGGCCAAAAGACCTGGCTGTATGGGGAGTTCTTCCTTTCTGTAGGTGGAATTTGCCAGAGGGAAATTCCTATCTAAGATGATGGGGGATTTTTGTGTAATCAGCAAAACATAGCAATTTACAAGACTGACAGATCCAAAGTCACTGGTTATTTGGAAGCAAAAACATCGGGCCTCATTCATAAAAATTTATTTGAGGAAAAAAAGTGCAGGTATGGCATCCAGAACCAGTCAGATTGCAGCTGTCATTTTATCTGGGCAGGTTGGTAAATGAACGCCAAGATTTAATTTGTGTGGCAAGATCTCACCTTTAATGAACTCCGGTCTGCTAGAACCACTATGAAAGTATAAAACCATGTCAAGTTGGAAAAATCGCAGTTCATGAAAGGAATCAGCTTAAACGGGAAGTCCCACAAAAAATTACAGTTTTCAAACCAGCACCTGGATCTGAATACTTTTGTAATTGCATCTAATTAAAAATTCAGTATAGCCAGTGAGTGTCACTACCAGAGCATTGGGACGTTCTCACAGCTCTGTTTCTCCACCCCTGTGATGATGTCACTACTAGAGCTGGGAGGAGTTCTCACTACTCTGTTTACTTTTGGTTTCTTTCACCACAGCTGTTATTCATGTGTTTGATTTCCCTCTCTTTATATCACCCCTCCTCCTATGATAGGATGTGGATTATAGTTCTCACTTCAGTTGTAGCTCTTGCTTTAGTTTCTACACTTGTAGCTATCAGTTCACTGGACCTGTGTTCTGCTGCAGCTAGCACTCCGGATATTGCCAGCCTGTCCTTGGATCCGTCTTCTCTGTGGCTGCAACACCTTCAGCTAAGTCTGCAGACATTGTTGTGTTCCTGTTTGTTTTCTGACTAGATCTGAGGTGGCCACGGTTCCCTCCATATACTGAGTAGGGCACTGGTGGCCGTGCCCCTTCCACTATTGTAGGGGTTACAGTGGTCATTAGTCTTAGGCACGTGGGCACGCCTCGTTCCGCCATTGGGATCCGGGCATGTGCTTTAGCAGAATAGGGAGAGCGTTGAGGGTCGGACAGGGGTCACCCTTTATCCTCCCTAGTTCTGGGTCCGGTCAGTAGCTCTTTTACTGTGTATTTCTAATGTTGCTCACATACAGCCGTGACATTATAATCCACCAAAACCGTCCTTTTTTGACATGGATCCGCTTTCTGACCTGGTTGACCGCATGCAGGGTCTTTCTTTGGAAGTAGCGGATCTCCGTCAATCTATGACCCAGCTTCAAGCATTGGGCCCTGCTCCGGCTCATGGAGTCTGTTGCGAGCCAAAGGTCTCACTTCCGGAGACGTTCTCCGGGGGCAGTGAGAATTTTGTTCGTTTCAGAGAGGCATGCAAACTCCATTTTTGCTTGTGTTCTCACTCTTCTGGTAATCAGGAGCAGAGGGTGAGGATTGTCATTTCCCTGCTCAGGGGTAATGCTCAGACTTGGGCTTTTTCGCTGCCATCAGGGGATCCCTCCCTTCGATCCGTGGAGGGATTTTTTGTGGCCCTGGGGCAGATTTATGATGACCCGGACCGTGTTGCTCTGGCCGAATCTAACCTACGTGTTTTATGCCAGAACAAACGGTCTGCGGAGCTTTATTGTTCTGAATTTCGGAGATGGGCAGCTGATTCGGGTTGGAATGATGCTGCACTCCGGAGTCAGTTCTGTCATGGTCTCTCGGAGAGATTAAAAGATGCGTTTGCTTTCCATGAGAGACCAACGTCCTTAGAGTCTGCCATGTCATTGGCGGTACGCCTTGACAGGCGTCTAAGAGAAAGAAACGAGACCTCTCTGTCCAACCATTGTTAGTCTAGGGGCAGTGGTGCGGACTCATTCAGTGTGCAGGGGTCTCATCCTGTCTCGCTCCCCTCTGAGGAGGAGCCCATGCAGCTAGGTCGACTTGCCCCTGATAAAAGAGGATTTAGTCCTCAGAGTATGGTCTGTTTTTGTTGTGGGGGCATAGGTCATTTGGCAAATGTTTGTCCGTCTAGGAGATTCTTGAACCGTACTAAGAGCGATAATAAGAGAAAAATCTCAAAAGGTGGATCATCAGGTTCTGCTTCATCTGCTACTTTGGGCAAAGTTGATGTAGGATTTGATGCTTTTCCTCTGACCTGCAGTTCCCGTTTTCTCCTGTCTGCCAGGGTGGCGCTAGAGAGCAAAGTCATTTCTTGTGAGATTTTTGTCGATAGTGGAGCGGCCGTCAATCTTATTGACACTCAATTTGTAGCCATGCATGGTTTTCAGGTTTGCACATTAGATAAAGATATACCTGTTTTTGCTATTGACTCTGCTCCACTCTCACAGAGATCTCTGAAGGGCATTGTTCACAATATCCGGCTAGCTGTAGGTGACACTCATGTGGAGGATATATCTTGTTTTGTCCTTAACGGATTGCCGTCTCCTCTAGTTTTGGGGTTACCCTGGCTCACTAGACATAACCCCACTATTGATTGGCAAGGAAGGCAAATAAATGAGTGGAGTGATTTTTGTAGAGAGAATTGTCTCACAGCGACTTTTGCAGAGGTGTCTACTAAAACGGTGCCATCATTTCTCTCTGATTTCTCGGACGTGTTTTCCGAGAGCGGTGTTCAGGAGCTACCTCCTCACCGGGAGTTTGACTGTCCCATTAACCTCATTCCCGGCACCAAGCTGCCAAAAGCACACCTCTACAATCTCTCACAACCGGAAAGAATCGCTATGCGAACTTACATCTCCGAGAGTCTCGAAAAGGGGCATATTCGTCCCTCAAAGTCACCTGTGGCCGCGGGTTTTTTTTTTGTTAAAAAGAAAGATGGCTCTCTGAGACCTTGCCTAGATTTTAGGGAGCTGAACCGTATCACGATTCGCGATCCCTATCCCCTTCCTCTGATCCCGGACCTCTTCAATCAAATTGTTGGGGCCAAGGTGTTTTCCAAATTGGATTTGAGAGGCGCGTACAACCTGGTCAGGGTCAGAGAGGGGGATGAATGGAAAACGGCCTTTAATACCCCTGACGGGCATTTCGAGAATCTCGTTATGCCTTTCGGCCTGATGAATGCTCCGGCCGTCTTTCAGCATTTTGTTAATAGTATTTTCTATCATTTAATGGGGAAATTTGTATTGGTGTATCTTGATGATATTTTGATTTTTTCCCCTGATGTTCAGACCCATCAGGATCATCTTTTTCAGGTTCTGCAGATTCTGCGGGAAAATAAATTGTACGCCAAGCTGGAGAAATGTCTTTTTATGGTATCGGAGATTCAATTTCTGGGTTTTCTCCTCTCTGCTTCTGGTTTTCGCATGGATCCTGAGAAGGTCCGTGCTGTACTTGAGTGGGAGCTTCCTGAGAATCAGAAGGCATTGATGCGCTTTCTGGGTTTCGCGAACTATTACAGAAAGTTCATTTTGAATTATTCCTCTGTTGTCAAACCCCTCACTGACATGACAAAAAAGGGGGCGGATTTTTCCTCTTGGTCGGAGGAGGCGCTTACAGCCTTTTCTAAGATTAAAGAGAATTTTGCGTCTGCTCCCATCTTGGTGCATCCCGATGTTTCCTTACCTTTTATTGTTGAGGTGGATGCTTCCGAGGTGGGTGTGGGTGCAGTTTTGTCCCAGGGCCCTTCCCCTGCCAAGTGGCGACCCTGTGCCTTTTTCTCTAAAAAACTCTCCCCGGCAGAGAGAAACTATGATGTGGGAGATAGGGAGTTGTTGGCCATCAAGTTGGCTTTCGAGGAATGGCGCCATTGGTTGGAGGGGGCCAGGCACCCTATCACCGTTTTTACCGACCATAAGAATCTGGCATACTTGGAGTCGGCCAGGCGTATGAATCCGAGACAGGCCAGATGGTCTCTGTTCTTCTCCAGATTCAATTTTGTTGTTACATTTCGACCTGGGATAAAAAATGTGAAGGCTGATGCTCTCTCTCGCTGTTTTCCGGGAGGAGGAAACTCCGAGGACCCGGGTCCCATTTTGGCGGAGGGGGTAGTTGTTTCTGCTCTTTATTCCGATTTGGAGGCCGAGGTCCAGGCTGCCCAGACTGAGACACCTGCCCGTTGTCCTTCTGGGAAGTTGTTCGTGCCTCCTGAGCTACGTCACAAACTCTTTAAGGAGCATCATGATACGGTTCTTGCTGGTCACCCCGGGAGTAGAGCCACGGTAGATCTCATTGCTCGGAGATTTTGGTGGCCGGCTCTTCGTAAGTCGGTGGAGGGTTTTGTGGCTGCTTGTGAGACGTGCGCTCGCGCTAAGGTCCCTCGTTCACGGCCTTCAGGTTCCCTTCTCCCGTTACCCATTCCTTCCCGTCCTTGGACACACCTGTCCATGGACTTTATCACGGATCTTCCTCGTTCCTCGGGGAAGTCGGTGATCCTGGTGGTGGTGGACCGTTTTAGCAAGATGGCTCATTTCGTACCTTTCCCTGGTTTACCCAATGCTAAAACGTTGGCGCAAGCTTTTGTCGACCATATTGTTAAATTGCACGGCATTCCCTCTGATATTGTTTCCGATAGAGGCACGCAGTTTGTGTCCAGGTTCTGGAAGGCTTTCTGTTCTCGCCTGGGGGTTCGGCTGTCCTTCTCTTCTGCTTTTCATCCGCAGTCGAATGGTCAGACTGAGCGCCTCAATCAGAATCTGGAGACATATTTGCGCTGTTTTGTGGCAGAGAACCAGGAGGATTGGTGTTCATTTCTCCCTCTTGCTGAGTTTGCTCTGAACAACCGTCGTCAGGAATCTTCTGATAAGTCACCATTCTTTGGTGCATATGGGTTCCATCCGCAGTTTGGGACATTCTCGGGAGGGGCTCTTTCTGGTTTACCTGAGGAGGAGAGATTTTCCTCGTCTTTGTCTACCATTTGGCAAAAGATTCAGAGTAATCTTAAAAAGATGAGTGAGAAGTATAAGCGTGTGGCTGATAAGAGACGTGTGCCTGGTCCGGACCTGAATGTGGGTGATCTGGTGTGGTTGTCTACTAGAAACATTAAGTTGAAGGTTCCCTCCTGGAAATTGGGTCCCAAGTTTATTGGGCCTTATAAAATCTTGTCAGTCATCAATCCTGTTGCCTTCCGTCTTGATCTTCCACGGGTTTGGAAGATACATAATGTATTTCACAGATCTCTCTTAAAACCATATGTCCAGCCCACGGTACCCTCCTCTTTGCCTCCTCCTCCGATTTTGGTTGATGGCAATCTGGAGTTTGAGGTTTCCAGAATTGTGGACTCTCGCATTGTCCGCGGTTCTCTTCAGTACCTCGTTCATTGGAAAGGTTATGGTCCTGAGGAGAGGATGTGGGTTCCGGTGTCGGACATTAAAGCCACTCGCCTCATCAGGGCATTTCATAGGGCTCATCCTGAGAAGGTGGGTCCTGGGTGTCCGGAGTCCACCCGTAGAGGAGGGGGTACTGTCACTACCAGAGCATTGGGACGTTCTCACAGCTCTGTTTCTCCACCCCTGTGATGATGTCACTACTAGAGCTGGGAGGAGTTCTCACTACTCTGTTTACTTTTGGTTTCTTTCATCACAGCTGTTCTTCATGTGTTTGATTTCCCTCTCTTTATATCACCCCTCCTCCTATGATAGGATGTGGATTATAGTTCTCACTTCAGTTGTAGCTCTTGCTTTAGTTTCTACACTTGTAGCTATCAGTTCACTGGACCTGTGTTCTGCTGCAGCTAGCACTCCGGATATTGCCAGCCTGTCCTTGGATCCGTCTTCTCTGTGGCTGCAACACCTTCAGCTAAGTCTGCAGACATTGTTGTGTTCCTGTTTGTTTTCTGACTGGATCTGAGGTGGCCACGGTTCCCTCCATATACTGAGTAGGGCACTGGTGGCCGTGCCCCTTCCACTATTGTAGGGGTTACAGTGGTCATTAGTCTTAGGCACGTGGGCATGCCTCGTTCCGCCATTGGGATCCGGGCATGTGCTTTAGCAGAATAGGGAGAGCGTTGAGGGTCGGACAGGGGTCACCCTTTATCCTCCCTAGTTCTGGGTCCGGTCAGTAGCTCTTTTACTGTGTATTTCTATTGTTGCTCACATACAGCCGTGACAGTGAGGCATTCAATACAATGCATCTCTATAGCGCCACCTGCTGTTTGCTTTTTTCTAATTTCTCTGTCCACCCCACTGAGGTGGATGCACATGCTCAGTTTCATCCTTCAACTGCCACCAGATGCATGAGACAGGACACTCCCCTTGAGCTGCCAGCTTGAAATAAATCTAGCAGAGCAATGACTGGGGAGATCTTTGAGATCTCTGCGTTTAGTGTAGCTGGACAGCTAAGACCTGTCCTAGGTTACTAATACAGCTTATATGTTTATACAGCTAGATCTGCCAATAACCTTAATACAGTTTCTATGTTTGGTGTTAAAGACAAAAGCAGAGTTATTTACAGTGACTTTATATTTTGGATGTCATATTACTGTTCATATATTGTGTTCACAGAAGCAGAAAAGATAATATGCCTTTAAGATTCATTATATGGATGTGAGGTAAGCTCAATGACACAGCAAAAACAACAGAAAGCATAGACTTAAACTGTTGTTGCTGGGCAGGAGTCTTGACCAATCACAGCCAGCCTCGCACACAGCCTCTGTGGGAAATCCCCCTAGCAGGAGCTGCTAGAATCATTGCACCAGAGGAGAGAAGCTGAACAGACATTCACTCCACTAAGAGCTGTGTTTTATGGAAGCAGATAGGCCAACATAGGCATTTAGAACAGTTATATAATGTTCCTATTGTTAGTATTGTGATTAGAACTGTATACTGAACCAGTTATATGTGTGTTTACTTACAGTTCCATCAATTGCAAACTACAAAGTTCTTTTTTTTTTAATAGTGTTTATTTATAGAAAGCATTTTAAATTTTACAAAACTTTTCCAAATCCCAAAGGGATACAGAAACGAAGGCAGCCAGACAACAAGTCTGAAGACCTGTACTCATACAAGAATCCCTACTCGGGAAGTACCTCAGAATAATTCAATGGCAAAATGTTGCTACAAAGTTCACAATTCAAATTCCATATTGCAATCCAAATTGCATACAATCATACCAGATCATACTCAACCAATATGCAAATAGTTACTGCTAACTGCATACTGCAATTTACGACCAAATTCAGCAAGTGAACTATTGTTTAGACCTCAGATATACAGTGGATATAAAAAGTCTACACACCCCTGTTAAAATGTCAGGTTTCTGTGCTGTAAAAAAATGAGCAAAGATAAATCATTTCAGAACTTTTTCCACCTTTAATGTGACCTATAAACTGTATAACTCAATTGAAAAACAAACTCTTTTAGGTAGAGGCTAGAAAAAATATATATATTATGGTTGCATAAGTGTGCACACCCTTAAAAAAATACTTTGTCTAAGCACCTTTTGATTTTATTACAGCACTCAGTCTTTTTGGGTATGAGTCTATCAGCATGGCACATTTTGACTTGGCAAAAACACTCCAAATCTGTCAGATTGCGAGGGCATCTCCTGTGCACAGCCCTCTTCAGATCACCCCACAGATTTTCAATCGGATTCAGGTCTGGGCTCTGGCTGGGCCATTCCAAAACTTTAATCTTCTTCTGGTGAAGCCATTCCTTTGTTGATTTGGATGTATGCTTTGGGTCGTGAAGTTCCTCTTCATGTTCAGCTTTCTAGCAGAAGCCTGAAGGTTTTGTGCCATTATTGACTGGTATTTGGAACTGTTCATAATTCACTCTAGCTTAACTAAGGCCCCAGTTCCAGCTGAAGAAAAACAGCCCCAAAGCATGATGCTGCCACCATCATGCTTCACTGTGGGTATGGTGTTCTTTTGGTGATGTGCAGTGTTGTTTTTGCGCCAATTATGGCCAAAAAGTTCAACCTTGGTTTCATCAGACCGTAACACCTTTTCCCACATGCTTTTGGGAGACTTCAGATGTGTTTTTGCAAAATGTAGCCTGGCTTGGATGTTTTTCTTCGTAAGAAATGTCTTGCCACTCTACCCCATAGCCCAGACATATGAAGAATACGGGAGATTGTTGTCACATGTACCACACAGCCAGTACTTGCCAGATATTCCTACAGCTCCTTTAATGTTGCTGTAGGCCTCATGGTAGCCTCTCAGACCAGTTTTCTTCTCTTCTTTTTATCAGTTTTGGAGGGATGTCCAGTTCTTGGCAAGGTCACTGTTGTGCCATATTTTCTCCACTTCATGATGACTGTCTTCACTGTGTTCCATGGTATATCTAATGCCTTGACAATTATTTTGTACCCTTCTCCTGACTGATACCTTTTAACAATGAGATCCCTTGATGCTTTGGAAGCTCCCTGTGGACCATGGCTTTTGCTGTGGGATACGACTAAGAAAATTTCAGGAAAGACCAACTAGAGCAGCTGAACTTTAATTTGGGGTTAATCAGAAGCACTTTAAATGATGGCAGGTGTATGCCGACTCCTATTTAACATGATTTTGAATGTGATTGCTTAATTCTGAACACAGCTACATCCCCAGTTATAAGTGGGTGTGCACACTTATGCAACCACATTATTTTAGGTTGTTGTTTTTTTTTTCTTCCCTCCACCTAAAAGATTTCAGTTTGTTTTTCAATTGAGTGGTACAGTTTATAGGTCACATTAAAGGTTGAAAAAGTTCTGAAATGATTTATCTTTGTCAATTTTTTTTACATCACAGAAAACTGACATTTTAGCAAGGGTGTGTAGACTTTTTATATCCACTGTACCTCTCAGAGAGATTATAAAGTGCTTAAATAACTCAAAGTGAGAGTACAGATACTCGAGAGAAATATATCCACCTGTCAGGCCTGGGAGCGGGATCTGGGGAATCAATATACCCCAGCCCAGTGGAACAGATGCTTCCTTCTATCACACAAATCAACGATTTCGGCCAAAGCTCAGGAAACGAGCTACAAAATTATATCCAGATGGTACAGAGTACCAGCGCTACTCCACAAATGGTTCCCGACAGTATCGGACCATTGTTGGAGATGTCTTAAAGAGGAAGGCACGATGATCCATGTGTGGTGGAACTGTAGTGGCTTACGACCCTTCTGGAACTTTGTTCATAGAATAATCAAAGAAGTCATAGGAGTCCCCATCCAAAATTCTCCAGAAGCCCTCTTACTGTTCGACAGTGTCCTGAATGTCCCGGCATATAAGAAATCCCTCCTAAAATACATGGTTAAGGCAGCAAAGGCGGTGATTCCCAGGCATTGGAAATCCCCCTCTCCCCCCTCGCCTGAGGAGTGGTTTGATGAAATTGCTCTGTATCAGAGGCTGGAAGATCTCATTAGTATTACGCTCGCAGACACCGCACGATATGTGAAGATATGGGGCCCCTGGGAAGCCTTTCGCTCTTCAGCCGCATTTCGAGATGTACAGGTCTAACCGCTTCAGCAGAAAGTGTACCCTCCCCCCTTCCTTTCCTTCCCCCTGTTCCCTTGTCCAATGTCTCGTCTGTCTATATGCTATTATAATTTACATGTCCGTTTAGATATGCCTAATTCATATTCTTCCATGATTTGCACTGCGTGATGACGGCTGTGTACACCCACTACAGTTCTGTAGACATCATATTTGAACTGTTAACATTGTTTGAATTTGTACCTGTCTCTATTTTGGTTGTACCGGAAAATTTCAATAAAACCTAAATGCAGAAGAACTATATCCACCATTTTATGTTGAATGACAAGATTGAACAGTTGAACCACCATCTTATGTATACCGCCATTTTATGAATCTTTATGCAACACGTGTTTTGTACATGGACTATCTGCTGCGTAGGCGGCAGTGTTATATGAAGAAAAGCTGAAGTTAATAAAGAAGTTATTTCAAGCATTTGGTGTGCTCTTTAAACCTACTGCTTCCATAGAACGGAGCTAGAGGAATTACAGAGTAATAGACAGTCTGGTTAGACTAATGCCACAGCGCAAAAGGCACTTCATAGTGCTGCGCCAGCCGTAAAGAGCGCATTAGAGCAGCAGAGCGCCAGCATATACCTCCGCGCAGAAACTGTTCCCTGAGTGAGCAAGCAAAGACACCTCAGCAGAGCTACCATAGAACATGTGCATTAGTCAAACTACAGCCGACTCTTAAAGTGGCAGAATGGCAAAGGCAAAATAGTCAGAGAAAGAGCGCCAACCTCCTGCGATCCCTAGAGAGAGAAAGAGACGCATGGTGAGAGGCCAAAGTCCAGAGCTAGAGTGCCCGCACCGCTATCCACGAAGAGGCCACTTACTGCAGCCAGCTAGTTTCCCGCCACTAGGCCCAAAGCCTGCAACAGCGTATCCAAGCCAGCACAAAGCATCGCAAGTCTGCACAGCATCGCATCATCAAGAAAAGACACGTCTTCTTTAAGACAGACATTTGTTCCTGCTCTACAAAATAAGATCAGAGCTTTCCTTATTAATTATCAATGCACATTTGTTTTGGTATAAAGTGACATTTTCGTGTTTAGGAATAAAAGACAAAGGACAGTGTGTAATACACGGACTATATTGCATTTAAAGTGAAAGTCATTTATTGCCTGTATTTATCGCTGTTACATTTAAAGTTAAAGTCATTTATTTCTGCATTTGTCAATACTGCATTTAAAGTGAAAGGCATTTTATTATTATTATTGATTGTTATAGCATTTAAAGTAAAAAACGACCTCAAAGATGCTGGAAAATTTGGAGGAAGAAGAAGCATTAAAAGAGAAAAAGTTCGCCTGGATGTATGATAGGTGGAAACCATACATTAAAGCCATTCGTATAAAGCTAAAGCAAGAAAGTATAAAAAGGAACTTGAGTGATATGGTAGAGACAGTAGAATAATCTGAATCAGAGCTTATGGCAGCATATGTCAACCTGCGGTCGTTTTACGACCCCTTCCCAGGATATTGTAAGGAACATGGACACATGTACTATGGTCACTAAAGATTTGGTAAAGCTCATGAGAGAACTATCATCTGCAGAAAACTATTATGAAGTTAAAGGGAATCTGTCACTAGCAATTTACCAATTTTTTTTTTTCATGAATCCATGTTTAACAGAGTACCTTTTTTCCATCTGTCTGATTCTTTTGATTGTCAGTCTTGTCATTTCTTCAAAAAATCGATTCTTATGATATGTAAATGACGCTGTAAGGAGCCCAGAGGGGCGTTATTCTTTCTCCACGGTGCCCAGGAACGCCCCTCTGAAGTGCCGTGCCCGGCTAAATTTGAAAACTAATAACGCCTCCAAGTTCATCTAAATCGCCTCCCAGAGGCGCGGCTAAGTGCTCAACACCCCCCCTCCTCAGCGCCGCGCTCTGCGGCAAACACCCCGATCCTCCTCTCGCCGGCATCCCAAATCCCGCGCAGGCGCAGTGCCGCCGATTGCCTGCGCTATGATGAGATGAGTGACGGCACTGCACCTGCGCGGGATTTGGGATGCCGGCGAGAGGAGGATCGGGGTGTTTGCCGCAGAGCGCGGCGCTGAGGAGGGGGGGTGTTGAGCACTTAGCCGCGCCTCTGGGAGGCGATTTAGATGAACTTGGAGGCGTTATTAGTTTTCAAATTTAGGCGGGCACGGCACTTCAGAGGGGCGTTCCTGGGCACCGTGGAGAAAGAAGAACGCCCCTCTGGGCTCCTTACAGCGTCATTTACATATCATAAGAATCGATTTTTTGAAGAAATGACAAGACTGACAATCAAAAGAATCAGACAGATGGAAAAAAGGTACTCTGTTAACCACCTCCGGACCGCTGTACGCACAGACGCGTCCTGGAGGTGGTTGATTCATTCCTCCTGGACGCGCCGGCGCGTCCTCTCGCGAGACGCGAGATTTCCTGTGAACGCGCGCACACAGGCGCGCGCGCTCACAGGAACGGAAGGTAAGAGAGTTGATCTCCAGCCTGCCAGCGGCGATCGTTCGCTGGCAGGCTGGAGATGTGTTTTTTTTAACCCCTAACAGGTATATTAGACGCTGTTTTGATAACAGCGTCTAATATACCTGCTACCTGGTCCTCTGGTGGTCCCCTTTGTTTGGATCGACCACCAGAGGACACAGGTAGCTCTGTAAAGTAGCACCAAGCACCACTACACTACACTACACCCCACCCCCGTCACTTATTAACCCCTTATTAGCCCCTGATCACCCCTGATCACCCCATATAGACTCCCTGATCACCCCCCTGTCATTGATTACACCCCTGTCATTGATCAACCCCCTGTAAAGCTCCATTCAGACGTCCGCATGATTTTTACGGATCCACTGATAGATGGATCGGATCCGCAAAACGCATCCGGACGTCTGAATGAAGCCTTACAGGGGCGTGATCAATGACTGTGGTGATCACCCCATATAGACTCCCTGATCACCCCCCTGTCATTGATTACACCCCTGTCATTGATCACCCCCCTGTAAAGCTCCATTCAGATGTCCGCATGATTTTTACGGATGCACTGATAGATGGATCGGATCCGCAAAACGCATCCGGACGTCTGAATGAAGCCTTACAGGGGCGTGATCACTGACTGTGGTTATCACCCCATATAGACTCCCTGATCACCCCCCTGTCATTGATTACACCCCTGTCATTGATCAACCCCCTGTGAAGCTCCATTCAGATGTCCGCATGATTTTTACGGATGCACTGATAGATGGATCGGATCCGCAAAACGCATCCGGACGTCTGAATGAAGCCTTACAGGGGCGTGATCAATGACTGTGGTGATCACCCCATATAGACTCCCTGATCACCCCCCTGTCATTGATTACCCCCCTGTCATTGATTACCCCCCTGTAAAGCTCCATTCAGACGTCCGCATGATTTTTACGGATGCACTGATAGATGGATCGGATCCGCAAAACGCATCCGGACGTCTGAATGAAGCCTTACAGGGGAGTGATCAATGACTGTGGTGATCACCCCATATAGACTCCCTGATCACCCCCCTGTCATTGATTACCCCCCTGTAAAGCTCCATTCAGATGTCCGCATGATTTTTACGGATGCACTGATAGATGGATCGGATCCGCAAAACGCATCCGGACGTCTGAATGAAGCCTTACAGGGGAGTGATCAATGACTGTGGTGATCACCCCATATAGACTCCCTGATCACCCCCCTGTCATTGATTACACCCCTGTCATTGATCACACCCCTGTAAAGCTCCATTCAGATGTCCGCATGATTTTTACGGATGCACTGATAGATGGATCGGATCCGCAAAACGCATCCGGACGTCTGAATGAAGCCTTACAGGGGCGTGATCACTGACTGTGGTTATCACCCCATATAGACTCCCTGATCACCCCCCTGTCATTGATTACACCCCTGTCATTGATCTACCCCCTGTAAAGCTCCATTCAGATGTCCGCATGATTTTTACGGATGCACTGATAGATGGATCGGATCCGCAAAACGCATCCGGACGTCTGAATGAAGCCTTACAGGGGCGTGATCAATGACTGTGGTGATCACCCCATATAGACTCCCTGATCACCCCCCTGTCATTGATTACCCCCCTGTAAAGCTCCATTCAGACGTCCGCATGATTTTTACGGATGCACTGATAGATGGATCGGATCCGCAAAACGCATCCGGACGTCTGAATGAAGCCTTACAGGGGCATGATCAATGACTGTGGTTATCACCCCATATAGACTCCCTGATCACCCCCCTGTCATTGATTACCCCCCTGTAAAGCTCCATTCAGATGTCCGCATGATTTTTACGGATGCAATGATAGATGGATCGGATCCGCAAAACGCATACGGACATCTGAATGAAGCCTTACACGGGCGTGATCAATGACTGTGGTTATCACCCCATATAGACTCCCTGATCACCCCCCTGTCATTGATCACCCCCCTGTCATTGATCACCCCCCCTGTCATTGATCACCCCCCTGTCATTGATCACCCCTCTGTAAGGCTCCATTCAGACATTTTTTTGGCCCAAGTTAGCGGAATTATTTTTTTTTTTTCTTACAAAGTCTCATATTTCACTAACTTGTGTCAAAAAATAAAATCTCACATGAACTCCCCATACCCCTCACGGAATACAAATGCGTAAAATTTTTTAGACATTTATATTCCAGACTTCTTCTCACGCTTTAGGGCCCCTAGAATGCCAGGGCAGTATAAATACCCCACATGTGACCCCATTTCGGAAAGAAGACACCCCCAGGTATTCCGTGAGGGGCATATTGAGTCCATGAAAGATTTAAATTTTAGTCCCAAGTTAGCGGAACGGGAGACTTTGTGAGAAAAAAATTAAAAATATCAATTTCCGCTAACTTGTGCCAAAAAAAAAAAAATTCTATGAACTCGCCATGCCCCTCATTGAATACCTTGGGGTGTCTTCTTTCCAAAATGGGGTCACATGTGGGGTATTTATAATGCCCTGGCATTCTAGGGGCCCCAAAGCGTGAGAAGAAGTCTGGTATCCAAATGTCTAAAAATGCCCTCCTAAATGGAATTTGGGCACCTTTGCGCATCTAGGCTGCAAAAAAGTGTCACACATCTGGTATCGCCGTACTCAGGAGAAGTTGGGGAATGTGTTTTGGGGTGTCATTTTACATATACCCATGCTGGGTGAGAGAAATATCTTGGTCAAATGCCAACTTTGTATAAAAAAATGGGAAAAGTTGTCTTTTGCCAAGATATTTCTCTCACCCAGCAAGGGTATATGTAAAATGACACCCCAAAACACATTCCCCAACTTCTCCTGAATACGGCGATACCACATGTGTGACACTTTTTTGCAGCCTAGGTGGGCAAAGGGGCCCATATTCCAAAGAGCACCTTTAGGATTTCACAGGTCATTTACCTACTTACCACACATTAGGGCCCCTGGAAAATGCCAGGGCAGTATAACTACCCCACAAGTGACCCCATTTTGGAAAGAAGACACCCCAAGGTATTCCGTGAGGGGCATGGCGAGTTCCTAGAATTTTTTATTTTTTGTCACAAGTTAGTGGAAAATGCTGATTTTATTTTTTTTTTTTTTTCATACAAAGTCTCATATTCCACTAACTTCTGACAAAAAATAAAAACTTCCATGAACTCACTATGCCCATCAGCGAATACCTTGGGGTCTCTTCTTTCCAAAATGGGGTCACTTGTGGGGTAGTTATACTGCCCTGGCATTCTAGGGGCCCAAATGTGTGGTAAGGAGTTTGAAATCAAATTCTGTAAAAAATGACCTGTGAAATCCCAAAGGTGCTCTTTGGAATATGGGCCCCTTTGCCCACCTAGGCTGCAAAAAAGTGTCACACATCTGGTATCTCCGTACTCAGGAGAAGTTGGGGAATGTGTTTTGGGGTGTCATTTTACATATACCCATGCTGGGTGAGAGAAATATCTTGGCAAAAGACAACTTTTCCCATTTTTTTTATACAAAGTTGACATTTGACCAAGATATTTATCTCACCCAGCATGGGTATATGTAAAAAGACACCCCAAAACACATTCCTCAACTTCTCCTGAATACAGAGATACCAGATGTGTGACACTTTTTTGCAGCCTAGGTGGGCAAAGGGGCCCATATTCCAAAGAGCACCTTTCGGATTTCACAGGTCATTTTTTACAGAATTTGATTTCAAACTCCTTACCACACATTTGGGCCCCTAGAATGCCAGGGCAGTATAACCACCCCACAAGTGACCCCATTTTGGAAAGAAGAGACCCCAAGGTATTTCGTGATGGGCATAGTGAGTTCATAGAAGTTTTTATTTTTTGTCACAAGTTAGTGAAATATGAGACTTTGTAAGAAAAAAAAAAAATCATCATTTTCCGCTAACTTGTGACAAAAAATAAAAACTTCTATGAACTCACTATGCCCATCAGCGAATACCTTAGGGTGTGTACTTTCCGAAATGGGGTCATTTGTGGGGTGTTTGTACTGTCTGGGCATTGTAGAACCTCAGGAAACATGACAGGTGCTCAGAAAGTCAGAGCTGCTTCAAAAAGCGGAAATTCACATTTTTGTACCATAGTTTGTAAACGCTATAACTTTTACCCAAACCATTTTTTTTTTTACCCAAACATTTTTTTTTTATCAAAGACATGTAGAACAATAAATTTAGAGCAAAATTTATATATGGATGTCGTTTTTTTTGCAAAATTTTACAACTGAAAGTGAAAAATGTAATTTTTTTGCAAAAAAATCGTTAAATTTCGATTAATAACAAAAAAAGTAAAAATATCAGCAGCAATGAAATACCACCAAATGAAAGCTCTATTAGTGAGAAGAAAAGGAGGTAAAATTCATTTGGGTGGTAAGTTGCATGACCGAGCAATAAACAGTGAAAGTAGTGTAGGTCAGAAGTGTAAAAAGTGGCCTGGTCTTTCAGGGTGTTTAAGCACTGGGGGCTGAGGTGGTTAAACATGGATTCATGAAAAAAAAAATTGGGTAAATTGCTCGAGACAGATTCCCTTTAAAGCAAGAAGTAAAATGAATGAGTTTTTTTTTTAGAGACTATGGTAGGTCCTTAGGTGGGACCACAATCTCAAGTGTGACTTCCTTCGCTAGCAGAAATGCCACCCACATATCAGAGTCCTCTATTATTTCAGCCAAAAGAAAGGAATTAGCTGAACAACTTGTCAGAGATATCAGAATTTTTCTAATGCCACAGCACAAAAGGCACTTCATAGTGCTGCGCCTGCCACATTTAGGGTATAGTCCTTCTCTGTCCCCAGCGACTGTTCATTTCCATCCAGTGATTTCAGTGTGCCATCTATGTGATGGATGCTTGTAAATCAGCATATAACTGGGTTAGGCTAGTGCTGCTCACCGACATTTGTCGCACAACATTTTTTGTAATGATAGTCTATGGTGTCACCCTGTGACATGCGACACACTGTGACACTACAGTCAAGTCCAAGTTAGATTTTTGTGCAACTGTCGTGTCGCAGCATGTTGCATGTCACAGTGTGACACTATAGGCTATCATTACAAAAAATGTTGTGCGGCAAATGTCATGTAGCCGTACCCTTATTGAGTCCATCAGATAACATTTTTTCAGAGGGCCTGCTCTTCAGCTTTAACCCCTTAGGGACACATGACGTACCGGTACGGCATGTTTCCCGAGTCCTTAAGGACACATGACGTATCGATACGTCATGTGTTGTTCCGATCACCGGCGGGCGGTGATTGGAACATGGTGCCTGCTCAAATCATTGAGCAGGCACCTAGGCTAAATGCGCGGAGGGGTCCCCGTGACCCCCCCCCCCCGTGTCGGCGATCGCCGCAAACCGCAGGTCAATTCAGACCTGCGGTTTGCGGCTTTCTATAGTGCGGCGGCAGTGCCATCGGGTCCCCATGGGGCTGTGGGGGGGACCCGATGGCATGGAAGGCAGCGCGGCATACATATTAGGTATCACCGCGTCCGTATCGACCGGCTCTATAAACATATCACATGATCTAACCCCTCAGATGAACACCGTAAAAAATAAAAACTGTGCTAAATAAACCATTTTTTTACACCTTACATCACAAAAAGTACAACAGCAAGCGATAAAAAAGGCATTTGCCCACCAAAATAGTACCAATCTAACCGTCACCTCATCCCGCAAAAAATGAGCCCCTACCTGAGACAATCGCCTAAAAAAGAAAAAACTATGGCTCAGAATATGGAGACACTAAAACATAATTTTTTTTGTTGGACAAAAGCTGTTATTGTGTAAAACTTACATAAATAAAAAAAAGTATACATATTTGGTATCACCGCGTTCGTATCGACCAGCTCTATAAAAATATCACATGACCTAACCTCGCAGATGAACACCGTAAAAAATAAAAAATAAAAACTGTGCTAAATAAACCATTTTTTGTCACCTTACATCACAAAAAGTGTAATAGCAAGCGATCAAAAAGTCACACGCACCCCAAAATAGTGCCATAAAACCGTAATCTCATCCCGCAAAAATCATACCCTACCCAAGGTAATCGCCCAAAAACTGAAAAAATTATGGCACTCAGACTATGGAAACACTAAAACATGATTTTTTTTTGCTTCAAAAATGAAATCATTGTGTAAAACTTACATAAATAAATAAAAAGTATACATATTAGGTATCGCCGCGTCCGTATCGACTGGCTCTATAAAAATATAACATGACCTAACCCCTCAGATGAACACCGTAAAAAATGTTAAATAAAATCTGTGTTAAATAAACCATTTTTTGTCACCTTACATCACAAAAAGTGTAATAGCAATCATACCCTACCCAAGGTAATCGCCCAAAAACTGAAAAAATTATGGCTCTCAGATTATGGAAACACAGGGCTCTTTCACACTTGCGTTGTTGGGATCCGGCGTGCACTTCCATTGCCGGAGGTGCCCGCCGGATCCGTAACACCGCAAGTGAACTGAAAGCATTTGAAGACTGATCAGTCTTCAAAATGCGTTCAGTGTTACTATGGCAGCTGTAACGGAACGCCTAGCACCCCGACTGGGTACCTCCGTTGATAGATGCTCCTAGTGCTTTCCGAGGACTCCAAGCACTCCACTTGACACCGTATGCACTGCAGACCCCACG
Organism: Bufo bufo; assembly: GCF_905171765.1. Lineage (NCBI taxonomy): Eukaryota > Metazoa > Chordata > Amphibia > Anura > Bufonidae > Bufo > Bufo bufo. Next base: position 252,257,504 of record NC_053393.1, on the reverse strand, counting down.
AACCGCCGAAGCTTGGTTGAGGTCTCACCGTCTCCTACCCACCCTGGACCTACGACAAGGCTCCAGTGGGTGAACCTCTCCTAAAACCAGAGAGCAGGAACAGCTCTTAAAAGAGCTAGTAGTTATAGCCAGGGGAGTATAGCAAATCTTCAGCTTATAGCAATCCCCCAGTGTTGATCAGTTACCCAAACATCAGCCTCAACATGATGAAGGATAAAACAGGAACACTTTATTGAGGGCTACCCGCCCGTATTTATGCAGGTCCCCATCTGGTGGACACGCCCCTAGGGGACCAGAATGAAGACTGTGACACAGGACAGATATGCAGCACTGCAGGATACACAGACACAATACATCCCCACAATGCATCATGGTTTCCTCCTCTCTGCCCTGGAGACACCTGAGGAGTAATCCAATTATCTCTCAAGACAAAGGGAAATCGCCAATACACATATGGGGACATCAGGACAGAAATCACCACCCAAACACACAATGTCACACCCCCACAGCAAACACAGACATTTAACATATTCCCAGATAGCTCAAGTCTGAGTGCATATCATTAGGTGAATGGCACTCAGAATTAGGGCTGCGCATCTTCACTCGTCTCACGATTCGATGCGATTACGATTATCAAGTCCACGATTAGATTCGATTCGGCGATGCATCACGATGCATCAAGATTATTACCCAAGTCCCCTTGTTTTTCAATTTTACATCAAAAAAGTGAGTAGGGATGACACAAGTCTTGACGTGACGATGATGTTGTCAAACTCTGTCAGTTTAAAAAAAAAAAAAAAAAAAATTTGAGCGACTAAGCCTAAAGCCTGCCACGAGATCAACAGAAAAAGTAACACGTTTCTTTCTAGTATGTATGGCCTCCCATGTGGCATGTGCTGCCTGCCACTGCTGCTCACTGTGTCTGAGTGTGTGGCACTGTCAGGCGGTGGCTGCGGCCTAGCTCGGGTCTCACTCGTCTCCTTCACTCCAGTCCTGCGGTCTCCTCCTCCTCTGTCCCCCCGCAAGACAGCCTGTTTTTTTTCTTTTGTGCACAGCACAGTTAGCCGACCGAGGAGAAAGTTCTGAGCGCTCTTGGGGGTACGAGGACGGGTCCGCTGTGCTCAGTGCTGCTGCATGCACGTCCGTCTCCTCTCCAGTCCTCCTCACGAGTCGACTCACGCGTGCGACACAGGGGGAGGGGGGTGTCACTGTCGTCACGTCAGCGGGAGGCGGGAAAGAAGGCGCCAAAAAACTTTTTTTTCCGACTCGGCACTGCACGGCGGACGCGACGCTGACGTCATCAACATGCATCGATTATTTAAAGCAACCGCATCGATGCAGAATCGCCGGGGGTCGAATCGCGATGCATCGCTGCATCGATTATATTCGACAGCCCTACTCAGAATACACAAATACAATAAAATTAGCTATCTGGGTACCCTCACATAACAAAATACAGTTGCAAAGACAGATTTAAGCTGTGCGGCCGGTCTGTCCTTTAAAGTTAGTATGGGACATAATCCTGAGGCAAGAGGCTGGTAGCCAGGCCCCTCCGAAACCCAGTGGCGAGGTTGGTTTCGCCACAGCAGCCAGGACGCTATTAAAAACCTGGTTGCCATGGTAGTGGTGGGGAGCGGGGGAGCAGTGTGCTTGCCGCCCGTGCGGCTCCCGGGGCGCTCCGGGGTGGCGTCGGGGCGCCCCATGCGCATGGATCGCGTGGTCCATTCGCATGGGGCGCCCTGGCGTCGCTCTGGGGCGCCCCGGGGGCCGCGCGGACGGTGGGTGTGCTGCTCCCCCGCTCCCCCGCTCCCCACTACACTTTACCATGGCAGACAGGACCTTAGCGTCCTGGCAGCCATGGTAACCATTCAGAAAAAGCTGAACGTCGGATCCAGTAATGCGCGAAACGACGTTTAGCTTAAGGCCGGATCCGGATTAATGCCTTTCAATGGGCATTAATTCCGGATCCGGCCATGTGGCAAGTGTTCAGGATTTTTGGCCGGAGCAAAAAGCGCAGCATGCTGCGGTATTTTCTCCGGCCAAAAAACGTTCCGGTCCTGAACTGAAGACATCCTGATGCATCCTGAACGGATTTCTTTCCATTCAGAATGCATTGGGATAATCCTGATCAGGATTTTTCTGGCATAGAGCCTCGACGACGGAACTCTATGCAGGAAAAGAACAACACAAGTGTGAAAGAGCCCTAAAACATGATTTTTTTTGCTTCAAAAATGAAATCATTGTGTAAAACTTAGATAAATAAAAAAAAGTATACATATTAGGTATCGCATATTTTTTTTGGAGTTTCTACTCTAGGGGTGCATCAGGGGGGCTTCAAATGGGACATGGTGTCAAAAAAACCAGTCCAGCAAAACCTGCCTTCCAAAAACCGTATGGCATTCCTTTCCTTCAGCGCCCTGCCGTGTGCCCATACAGCGGTTTACGACCACATATGGGGTGCTTCTGTAAACTACAGAATCAGGGCCATAAATATTGAGTTTGGTTTGGCTGTTAACCCTTGCTTTGTAACCGGAAAAAAATTATTAAAATGGGAAATCTGCCCAAAAAGTGAAATTTTTAAATTGTATCTCTATTTTCCATTAATTCTTGTGGAACACCTAAAGGGTTAACAAAGTTTGTAAAATCAGTTTTGAATACCTTGAGGGGTGTAGTTTATAGAATGGGGTCATTTTTGGGTGGTTTCCATTATGTAAGCCTCGCAAAGTGACTTCAGACCTGAACTGGTCCTTAAAAATTGGGTTTTTGAAAATTTCTGAATAATTTCAAGATTTGCTTCTAAACTTCTAAGCCTTGTAACATCCCCAAGAAATAAAATATCATTCCCAAAATGATCCAAACATGAAGTAGACATATGGGGAATGTAAAGTAATAACTATTTTTGGATGTATTACTATGTATTATAGAAGTAGAGAAATTGAAACTTGGAAATATGCAATTTTTTACAAATTTTTGGTAAATTTGGTATTTTTTTTATAAATAAAAAAAAAAAATTTAAACTTAATTTTACCAGTGTCATGAAGTACAATATGTGACGAAAAAACTATCTCAGAATGGCCTGGATAAGTCAAAGCGTTTTAAAGTTATCACCACTTAAAGTGACAGTGGTCAGATTTGCAAAAAATGGCCTGGTCCTTAACCTCTTCACGACCGCAATCTGTATATATACGTGATAGCTGCACATACCCCGTGCAGCTATCACGTGTATAGACGTCAAGCCAGCTCTTTAATCCAAGCGCTGCAAAGCGCTTGGATTAAAGCTTCTGCCCGAGCCCTGCTGCTGTCACGGACAGCATACAGTCTAGTAATGCCAGCAAGGGGCCAATCAGAGTGGCCCCTTGCCGGCAATCGATCCGATTGGTTAGTCTGTGCAGACTAACCAATCAGATCGCGGCAGTGTTAAAATGCCGGTTTCAGGCTCTGATCTGCGCTCTGCAGATCACAGCCTGAAATCGGTAATGTGTCCTGAAGCCCCCGATCTGTGCCCCCTTCTTCTTACCCTGCCCCCGATGCGGTCGCCCCCTCCTGCCCCGATCTGTAATAAATAAAATGCTGCGCCCTGCCCCCGATGCGTCCGCCCCCTCCTGCCGCCATCTGTAATAAGTAAAATGCTGCCCCCTGCCCCCGATGCGTCCGCCCCCTCCTGCCCCGATCTGTTATAAGTAAAATGCTGCCCCCGATGCGGTCCCCCTTCTGTGTGTGATGGCGGCGGCTCCATTCCTGAGCCGCCGCCATCAGCAGCGTGTGTCATCTCTATGCTGACACTGCTGTAACCGCATAGATGCCGCAGTAGCGGCATCCATGGGGTTAATAGAGGGAGGGGGCTCCCTCTCTCTCAACCATCAGGGCTGCTGCGATCGCAGCGCCCGATGGTTGCCATGGCAACCGGACGCTTTGCAAAGGCGTCCGGTTGCCATGGCATAGGCGTCCGGTGCTGCCACCTACAGGCATCTGATTGTATTATACTTTGCAATGCAAAAGCATTGCAAAGTATAGTACAACCATCAGCCCCACTGGATCTTCAAGATCCAAGAGGGTACTGATAAAAAAAAAATTGAAAATAATAAAAGTAAAAATAAATAAATAAAAATGTAAAAAAAAAAAATCCTTTTCCTATAAAAAAAAAAAAAAAAACGAACAAAAACCACACATATTAGGTGTCACCGCGTCCGTAGCGACCATCTCTATAAATATATCACATCATCAACCCCGTCCAATAAACACCATAAAAAATAAAAACGGTGTAAAAAAATAAGCCATTTTTGTCACCTTACATCACAAAAAGTGCAACAGCAAGCGATCAAAAAAGGCGTATATACCCCAAAATAGTACCAATCAAACCGTTACCTCATCCCGCAAAAAAAGCCCATATTTAAGACAATCGCCCAAAAAATAAAAAAAGCTATGGCTCTCAGACTATAGAGACACTAAAACATCATTTTTTTGGTTTCAGAAATGCTATTATTGTGTAAAACTTAAATAAATAAGAAAAAGTATACATATTAGGTATTGCCACGTCCGTAACGATCTGCTCTATAAAACTGTCACATGACCTAACCCCTCAGATGAACGCTGTAAAAAAAAAAAAAGGTTCCAAAACAGCCAATTTTTTGGCCACCTTGTCCCATAAAGTGTAATAATGAATGATCAAAAAATCCTATGTACCCAAAAATGGTACCAATAAAAACCTCAACTCTTTCTTCAAAAAATGAGCCCCTGCACAAGACGATCGGTAGAAAAATAAAAAACATATGGCGTTCAGAAAACCAATCCAGCAAAATCTGCCTTCCAAAAACCATACGGTGTTCCTTTCCTTCTGCGCCCTGCCGTGCGCCCTTACATCAGTTTACGACCACATGTTGGGTGTTTCTGTAAACCGCAGAATCAGAGTAATAAATATTGAGTTTTGTTTGGCTGTTAATTCTTAATGTGTTAAAGAAAAAAATGTAATAAAATAGAAAATCTGCTAAAAAAGTGAAATTTAGAAATTTCCTCTCCATTTTCCTTTAATTCTTGTGGAACACCTAAAGGGTTAATAACGTTTGTAAAATTGGTTTTAAGTAACTTGAGGGGTCTAGTTTCTACAATGGGGTCATTTATGGGGGTATCTACTATATAGGCCCCACAAAGTGACTTCAGACCTGAACTAGTCCTTAAAAAGTGGGTTTTGGAAATTTTCTTAAAAATTTTAAGAATTGCTTCTAAACTTCTAAGCCTTGTAACGTCCTAAAAAAATAAAATAACATTTCCAAAATGATGCCAACATAAAGTAGACATATGGGGAATGTTATGTAATAAATATTTTATGAGGTATCACTTTCTGTTTTAGAAGCAGAGAAATTGAAATTTAGAAAATTGCTAATTTTTATTTATTTTTGGTAAATTTGGGATTTTTTCATAAATAAAGGTGATATATATTGACTCAAATTTATGACTGTCATGAAGTACAATGTGTCACGAGAAAACAATCTCAGAATGGCTTGGATAAGTAAAAGTGTTCCAAAGCTATTACCACTTAAAGTGACGCATGTCAGATTTGTAAATTTTGACCTGGACACTGGGGCATCAATGACCTTTGGTCATGAAAGGGTTAAGGTGAAATAGGGCTGAGTCCTTAAGGGGTTAAAGAACATGTGTATGTATTTTAATTGCTTTATAAACTGTTGGTATCATTGTACATACCATTAATCAGATCTAACAGGTTATTTGTGAAAAGAATCTAGCAGCATTTGGATTGGCTCCAAATGGAGTTTTGCTGGGACTTTAGGGTCTGTTATTCTATGAGAACCTAGACCCACTGGAGGATCATCTGCTGTGCCACTGCGTCCTGGTTGAGATTGGTCCACCAAAGGAGAACTACTGTGTAGCTAATAGAAGTAGTCTAAAGTCCTCCCATTTAGTAGAGTAATAAGCAGTTAATATATTTTATACTGCAAAAAAAAAACTGTCTTTGGGCCTCATTCACACCTAGTTGGGCTAATGCACCTCTGTTTTTGACATTTGTTTTTATGCTGTGATTGTCTAATAAAATACAGGATTTTCGTTTCACTAAAATTTGTCCAAAAACAATGTAAAAAGGCTTTATATGGATGGAAAACGATATTTTCCTATTCTCTCATAGTTGACGTACCTTCACATGATTGATTTTGAAAATCCATCTCCAGAAATCAGCATGGAGTCCTTTCTGATTTTAAAAGTGGCTTTTTTGAGTCATTGAGTCCTGTTTTTGGTGTTTTTTATGTTTTTTTGGAGGTGTATACTTCAGTGCAAAACTGCATTTTCTGCTTGCTGTTTTTGGGACAGATTCACAGAAAAAAAAAAAAACGTGCAGATGCATATGGGGTATTTTTTGTCGATTCCCATTTATTTCAATGGGAGATTCAGCATGGATTCCAAGCCAAAATAGGGTATGTCGGTTCTTTTTTTTCCGGCGTGGTATGAACCATGCTGGAAAAAACAGCAAGTGCTACTTCGCATTGCAATGAATGGGAGGCTGCTTGGAGTATTTTTTTGCTGCTGATTTTGATGCAGAAAATGTGCCAAAAAACTCAGTGTGAATAGACCCTTAGGCCCTTTCACACGGGCGAGTATTCCGCGCGGATGCGATGCGTGAGTTGAACGCATTGCACCCGCACTAAATCATGACCCATTCATTTCTATGGGGCTGTGCACACGAGCGGTGATTTTCGCGTATCACTTGTGCGTTGCGTGAAAATCGCAGCATGTTCTATATTCTGCGTTTTTCACGCAACGCAGGCCCCATAGAAGTGAATGGGGTTGCGGGAAAATCGCAAGCATCCGCAAGCAAGAGCGGATGCGGTGCGATTTTCACGCACGGTTGCTAGGTGACGATCGGGATAGGGACCCGATCATTATTATTTCCCCTTATAACATGGTTATAAGAGAAAATAATAGCATTCTTAATACAGAATGCATAGTACAATAGGGCTGGAGGGGTTAAAAAAATTTTTTACTCACCTTAATCCACTTGTTCGCGCAGCAGGCATCTCTTCTGTCTTTAACTGTGAGCAATAGGACCTTTGATGACTTCACTAAGCTCATCACATGATCCATCACCATGGTGATGGATCATGTGATGGACCATGTGATGAACGCAGTGACGTCATCAAAGGTCCTATTGCTCACAGTTAAAGACAGAAGTGATGCCGGCTGCGCGAACAAGTGGATTAAGGTGAGTTCAATTTTTTTATATTTTTTTTTAACCCCTCCAGCCCTATTTTACTAAGCATTCTGTATTCAAAATGCTATTATTTTCCCTTATAACCATGTTATAAGGGGAAATAATACAATCTACACTACAACTAACCCAAACCTGAACTTCTGTAAAGAAGTTCGGGTCTGGGTACCACAGTCGGTTTTTTATCACACGCGTGCAAAACACATTGCACCCGCGCGATACAAACTGAACATCGGAACGCAATCGCAGTCAAAACTGACTGCAATTGTGTTCCTACTCGCGCGGGTTTGCCGCAATGCACCGGGGCGCATTCGGACTTAATCCGGACACGCTCGTGTGAAAGGGGCCTTAATGTTTTTTCCATGTGAAAATGGCAGAAGAATCTTCATGTAAATACTCTATCTAAAAACTCAGCCAAACACTTGTGTTCTGTTTGAAAAAAACATCTTTTATAAGTGTTATAAAAAATGTGACCTAAGGCCTGACTTTTTTGCAGCCGTGACTCATGCAGAGGTGAACAGCTTCATAACTGTAGCAACTGTGCAGTGTTGTGATTGCTCAACTGTGTTTAACAGTGACAGAAAAAAGTACGAGTACAAGGCCGTTGTCACACAGCAAATACTGTGTCTAGGGGAACTGTTGCGGGGCGTTGCACCTTCGTGTGCTTTTCCTGTCCTTATATATTACTATCCATGACACTATAAAGCATGACCTTTGGACACTTTGTAATAACACTGTATCTGTTTAAGGCCTCATACACACAGCTGTATTTCGTTCTGCAAAAAATAGATCTGCAAAATACTGATACCTTCCATGTGCATTCTGTATATTTCTCACTCCTATCAATTGAAAGGGCTATTCTCCACTGCAATACAAACATGAATAGGCCACACAGATCTGCATCGCCCCATAGAAATGAATGGGTGAGTGTGCTGTCCACAAAAAAGTCATGTGCATGAGGTCTCATACATAGAAAGCAATCCATTAAAGAGTCGTATGCACCCATACTAATAGACCTAGATTTTTATGGATTATCATCTGCTGTATTATCTACAGTCAGGTCCATAAATATTGGGACATCGACACAATTCAATTTTTTTTTGTTCTATACACCATCACAATGGATTTGAAATGAAACAAACAAGATGTGCTTTAACTGCAGACTGTCAGCTTCAATTTGAGGGTATTTACATCCAAATCAGGTGAACGGTGTAGGAATTATAACAGTTTGCATATGTGCCTCCCACTTGTTAAGGGACCAAAAGTAATGAGACAATTGGCTTCTCAGCTGTTCCATGGCCAGGTGTGTGTTATTCCCTCATTATCCCAATTACAATGAGCAGATAAAAGGTCCAGAGTTCATTTCAAGTGTGCTATTTGCATTTGGAATCTGTTGCTGTCAACTCTCAAGATGAGATCCAAAGAGCTGTCACTATCAGTGAAGCAAGCCATCATTAGGCTGAAAAAACAAACCCATCAGAGAATTAGCAAAAACATTAGGCTTGGCCAAAACAACTGGAACATTCTTAAAAAGAAGGAACGCACCGGTGAGCTCAGCAACACCAAAAGACCCGGAAGACCACAGAAAACAACTGTCATGGATGACCGAAGAATTCTTTCCCTGGTGAAGAAAACACCTTTAACAACAGTTGGCCAGATCAAGAACATTCTCCAGGAGGTAGGTGTATGTGTGTCAAAGTCAACAATCAAGAGAAGACTTTGCCAGAGTGAATACAGAGGGTTCACCACAAGATGAAAACCCTTGGTGAGCCTCAAAAACAGGAAGGCCAGATTAGAGTTTGCCAAATGACATCTAAAAATACCTTCACAGTTCTGGAACAACATCCTAAGGACAGATGAGACCAAGATCAACTTGTACCAGAGTGATGGGAAGAGAAGAGTATGGAGAAGGAAAGGAACTGCTCATGATCCTAAGCATACCACCTCATCAAGGAAGCATTAAGGTGGTAGTGTCATGGCGTGGGCATGTATGGCTGCCAATGGAACTGGTTCTCTTGTATTAATTGATGATATGACTGCTGACAAAAGCAGCAGGATGACTTCTGAAGTGTTTCGGGCAATATTATCTACTCATATCCAGCCAAATGCTTCAGAACTCATTGGACGGCGCTTCACAGTGCAGATGGACAATGACCCAAAGCATACTGCAAAAGCAACCAAAGAGTTTTTAAGGGAAAGAAGTGGAATGTTATGCAATGACCAAGTCAATCACCTGACCTGAATCTGATTGAGAATGCATTTCACTTGCTAAAGACAAATCTGAAGGGAAAATGCCCCAAGAACAAGTAGGAACTGAAGACATTTGCAGTAGAGGCCTGGCAGAGCATCACCAGGGATAAAACCCAGTGTCTGGTGATGTCTATGCATTCCAGACTTCAGGCTGTAATTGACTGCAAAGGATTTGCAACCAAGTATTAAAAAGTGAAAGTTTGATTTATGATTATTATTCTGTCCCATTACTTTTGGTCCCTTAACAAGTGGGAGGCACATATGCAAACTGTTGTAATTCCTACACCGTTCACCTGATTTGGATGTAAATACCCTCAAATTAAAGCTTACAGTCTGCAGTTAAAGCACATCTTGTTTGTTTCATTTCAAATCCATTGTGGTGGTGTATAGAGCCAAAAAAATTAGAATTGTGTTGATGTCCCAATATTTATGGACCTGACTGTATCTGGTGAAGTGAAGTTGGCTCACAATGACCCGAGGACACTGGTTGCTTAAAGAGCTTCTGTCAGCACAAGGGCATTGTGAGGGGGATAGACGGGGCATAGAAGCTGGAGGGGCGGGACCTGCCCAGAAGTTTTTTTCGCTGCTGGGCAGTTTGTTTCCATAGTGAAGCGGGGAGCCATGCGCTCCCTGCTTCACTGTTTTGCCAGCGCTCCCCCCTCAGACCACACATCGCGCTGCTGGCAGGAATCTGCCTCCTGCATGTGCCGATCATCAGGGAAGCAGGTAAGTATTTGTGTTTTATTTTTATGTAGCTGGAGAGGGTACTGAGGGCCACATGGAGGACATAACCCTGTGGGCATAACTACTGTGAGGGGGCAAAAAGATGTTCAGAACTATTATGACAGGCACAAAGGTGGGCATACTTTCTAGGTATTTAACAGGTACAGTCACCATCCCTTCTTTCCATCCCTTCCTTATGTGATTACACTCTACATGCACGACTGCTCTTCCCTCACTTGAGGGGTCCAGGTCTGCCATTGGTGGATATGTCTAAGAGACAACGCCTTTAATTTAACAATGGCTCAATGAATAAAAGCTTTTCAGAATTAAGTAACACAAAAAAATAAAAAATTTGCTTAAAATTTGCTTATAGGGTTTCTGTCACTAAAATTTTCACTATTAACCCCTTAGGGACTTAGGGCGTACTGGTACGCCCTGTTTTCCGAGTCCTTAAGGACTCAGGGCGTATCGGTACGTCCTAACTTTAAACAGACATTGGGGCGCGGCGGGGGTTAATAGGAACAGGATGCCTGCTGAAATCATTCAGCGGGCATCCTGTCACAACGCCAGGGGGGGGTCATGTTAGCCCCCCGTATCGGCGATCGCCGCAAACCGCAGGTCAATTCAGACCTGCGGTTTGCCGCTTTTACCTGCGGTTGCGGCGGTGCCATCGGGTCCCCATGCGGCTGTAGGGGGGACCCGATGGCATGGCAGGCAGCGCGATGTCTAAGCAAGGCATCGCGCTTCCTTCCGGTGAAGAACCTGTGAGATCCAGCCCCCTGGAGATCCAGTTCCTTCCTGCATTGATCCTGCATGTCCTATATAACAAAGGCATGTAATCAAACGTATGTTCCCATAAAAACGTAGTTGCCTGCTCCACAGAAAGTGTGGTAGCTGGGGTTACTCACTGTTAATGCCACCAGAACGCTTGTCCTCCCATGATAGGTGATAATGATTACTCCCAGGGTCCAACACTTTGCCATGGAGGGCCACCCCCTCTTATAGTAAGTCCCTCCCATTTAGAGATAATAAATTAATGAATAATCCCATGAAACGGCTACGCTGTATACTGATCAGCTGGTGATGATAATGTGCGTTCCACTATGGAGCGCACGCCGCACATGGGACTTCCGGTTGCGGCGCCCGGAAGTGACGTAAAGGAACCTGCGCTTCAGGGTGAAGCGCAACTCAACACTGAGATGATGGAAACTATGTGTGGCGTCCGATTTAGACGTCATCACCGGTGGACATGCGTTCCAGAGTGGAGCGCACGTCAGACCGGACCATTGAACAAGGTGCATCTAGAAGAAACTTTAGAGCTATATAACATAATATAATAAAATAATAAGTATGGCACCAAAGCCGCCACCTCATGATAAAGAGGAGATAAGGCTTCTCTAAACGAGCAGTAATTAATCAGATTATTATGCCTACAGAATGAGAGGTATAAGAGATACCTACTGGGGAGTGGCTGAACCAAGAATATGGCGTAGGACAAATGTAAAATCGCAGTCATTGATACAAAGATAGATATATAAAAGATAACAAAATAAGTGAAACGTATGCTTATTCACTGTCAATGATAATAACATATGGGTGCTTCGCGCACCAGGCCAAGTCTATAGGGACACAGCGATCAGCCGAACCCATGGGTAACAAGGGAAAAAGAGGAGGGGGTAGGGGTGAGGGAAAAGGGGAGACAGGAGAGTATACCAGGAATATGCCATAGGGCCAGAGAGCAAAAATTGGTCACAGGAAACATGAGAATGTGAGTCTTTCATTGAGCCCTAGGGGGGATTGGGACCGGAGTCTATGGATCCATTCGCATTCTTTTTGGAGAATTCTCCTATCCCAATCACCCCCACGGGGGAAAGGATGAACCACGTCAAGAACAGTAAAACGGAGGGACCTCGGGTCGCCATCATGGACCTCATTCACATGTGTCGCAATAGGGGTCACTTCCTTATTCTTCACGTCATTCACATGTTCGAGAATTCGCCTTCTGAATTCTCTGGCTGTCTTGCCAACATAGTCCAAAGGGCAACTACACTGACACAGGTATACTAGGCCCTTTGATCTGCAATTAATAAAATCGCGTATCAAGAAGGTCTGACCCGTTGTTGATCCAGTGATAATCTTAGCTGTATTTACAAATTCACATGCTTTGCACCCGCCGCATCTATAAACACCTAACGGCCGTCGGTCCAGCCATGTACCCTCTTTAGCAGGTGATCTGAAATGACTAGCCACCAGCCGATCCCTAAGGCTTTTACCCTGTCTATAAGAGACGGACGGGCGATCGGGCACAACTTCAGAGAGATCAGGGTCCATCTTTAAGATGGCCCAGTATTTGTTTAAAATTTTCTTCACATCATGATTAGCTGTGTCGAAATTAGAGATAATTCTCAACGGCTGGGGCTTGTCTATTTTCATTTTTGGGGTAAGTAAATCACTGCGTACCTTGGACCGTGCGTGTTTAAAGGCATCGTTAAGCACTGCTTGTGGGTAGCCTCTAGCAGCAAATCTGGCCTGGAGGGCCCTCGCTTCCCTATAGAAGGCTTCGTCACTGGAGCAGTTCCTCCGCGCCCGGAGGTATTGTCCTCTTGGGATACCCTGTTTAAGGGAGGTGGGGTGATAGCTACTCCAATGAAGGAGGGAGTTAGTGGCAGTTGTCTTCCTGAACAAATTGGTGGATAGATGATCCCCTGTTATTGTTACCTTCACGTCCAAAAATGTGATACTAGACGGATCATGTTCATAGGTAAAGTGGAGTCCAATTTTATTACTATTAAGATCAGAGACAAAGTGTTTAAGTTCCATCGCATCACCCTTCCAGACAACAAACACGTCGTCGATATACCGGGTCCAGAATTGGATATTTCTGGACCACCAGACATCATGGTCTGGGAAGACGTGTGTATCTTCCCACCAGCCCAGGAAGAGGTTGGCGTAGGTGGGGGCACAGGGGCTCCCCATTGCCGTCCCCCTGAGCTGGTGGTAAAATCTAGAGTTGAATAGAAAGAAATTATGCGTTAGGGTATACTCAAGGAGCCTGATGATAAAGCTATTGTGTGAGTTGTATTGTATACCCCTGGCGCATAAAAAATATTCGATGGCTTTGAGGCCATGTAGATGTGGAATAGAACTGTACAGAGCCTCAACATCGATGCTACATAGGATACAGTCCGGATCAAGGACGAGAGCATCAATTTTGTTGAGGAAGTCCATTGTGTCCCTCGTATATGCTGGGAGGGACACAACGAACTCCCTCAACACCTTATCAAGGTAGACCCCACAATTCTGGGTGAGTGAGTTGACTCCTGACACTATAGGACGGCCCTTCAATGGGCTAACCCCTTTATGAATCTTGGGGAGCCCATAAAAGGTCGCTATTAGGGGTCTGGTGGGTAACATAAACTCAAATTCAGACGTCCCTATCACTTTCATCTCTAGGCCGGCCAACAGAATCTGTTTAAGATCAGCCAAGAATTTCTGAGTGGGATTGGAGGGTAAAATTCTGTAACCTTCTCTATCCTTAAGGAGGTCCAGGCATATCTGAATATAGGCATCATTCTCGAGGATAACCAAGTTACCGCCTTTATCAGAGGGTTTTACCACAATACTGCGGTCTTTTTCGAGAGACTGTAATGCCTGCATCTCTGTGCGGGAGAGATTGAAGAATCTTGGGCCTAATCGAGCAAGCTGTTCAAGGTCATTTGTGACCATCTGTAGAAATATATCCACATGCTCGTAATTGGCTGGAGGGGGCATTTTCTTACTTTTAAGTTTTAATGTTGTGAACGGGCCTGATCCACTGGTCCGAGTATGGTCTCTATTTAAATCGACGAGGGTTTGAAGGTCGTCAAAATCACCCTCATCTAAACCCATCCTAGTACAAGTATCCCTATTGGAGGTTCTAAAGAACTTGTGCCACCTGAGTCTCCTGCAGAAGAGGTGTAGGTCCTTAGTCCATGAGAATAGACTGAAGTTGGTAGTGGACACAAAGGACAAGCCCTTCTTAAGGACCTCCACTTCCACCACAGTGAGACCCCTAGTGGACAAGTTAACAATTTGAAGATCTGTTACTGACCCCTTTCCTGTCGGCCCCGGTCGCGTAGCTGATAGGGCATCACGCTCTTCTCTAAAAAAGATGACGACGGTTGTGGTTGAGTTTGAATATTGGAAAAGCCAGAGGGAGGCGAGGAGGAGAAGGTATTGTGGTAACTTGGTCTCCGTGTCCCACGTCCCCTGCCTCTGTAACCTCCACCCCTCTGCCATCCTTGACCACCACGTAGTCTCGTGCCCTGCCGCCCCGGATTGGAGGAACTACCAGACGGTTTAGAGTATGACTCAGTGTCAGAAGAGTCAAACTCCGAAGAGGAAGGTTCGGAACCCCCTACCGGTCCCGGTGTTATGGTATATGCTCGATTCTCCCTAAATTCACTTAAGTCCCTCACAAATTGTCTGTGCTTGCGTTCTTTAATCAAGCCCTGAAAACGTTCAACCGAGGTCTGAAGGGAAGTTTCACGTCTGGAGAAATCAGGGTCCTCTTTTAATTTCAGGGCACTCTCTATTTGCTCATGTAATTTTTTTGAGGTCAGCTCAAATACTTGTCTTTCTTCTTCAAGTAGTAAATTCATCAAATTGAGTGAGCTAAGAGTAAGTATCTCCTCCCATTTAACTAGGAGAGAAGGTGATGAAATTCTATCAGCCGGTTTAACCCGAAGGCGTAGCCCCCGTGGGACTATTTTATGTCCAATATAACTCTCCAAAGATTTAATCTCCCACCACGACTTTATGTTTTCCTTATAGCAATTGTAAAGATCGTTAAAGACCTGTTTACTCGTGACCTGTTGGCCTAAACCCGGTACATCCCTGTCTGAGAATATATCCCTTGCTTCAATGGCTAGGGCTTCGGTGAATAGAGTCCCTGAGAGAAAACTTGCCATAATCTAAATTAGAAAATCAAAATCCAGCCTACATAGATATAGTTAAATATAATGGGTTAGAGGTAAGAATAGAAGGTCCAGCTACAGTATAACCCTAAATAATAAATAATCTTTAATAGTATTCATACAACGAACATTACGTCCTATTATGTCCATGCATAGAGATGTCCACCAAAATATTAGAGTGGGGGATAGATGACCCTAATAATATTACTCAAGCTAGGCCCTGTGCCCAGGGGCGACTCCTGAAGGTGGAGACCCCCCGTCCTCGAACCTCACTGGCAACTCCTAGTTAACCCTAAAATGTACGGGCTGATAATCAATATAATTGGTGGACTAAGTTAGGCATGGGCAAAAAGGATATCCCAGTATGCACAGTGTATACAGCCCTGTTGGTAATGATACCAAAAGGTACACGGTGCAGCTGACTACATGACACAAAAACACAAAAACGACACCTACAAGGATAACTTATAGTGACACAGACGTATCTGTGCTCAACCCCAACGCGTTTCCCCCACGGTGTGGGATCATCAGGGGGTAAATGGATTATATTCGATAATTATATTGATGATGTCCAACGGAGGAAAGCCAAAATTGGCAAAACCACGATACACCCGTAGGACAAACCAAGGTGTCAAATGACGGTCAAAAGAAAGTGTCAAATGACAGTCAAAGATAAGGTTTAAAAGATTGGACCAGATGACCTTACTGGGAGAGACGAAGGGAGGAAAAAGCAGGCAGCAACAGTAAAGATGTATGGGACACGTTATTTAGGTATTGTGGAACCAGGATGGAAACCTGTAGGAAAAAAGAGAAAAACATACAGATGTATATATATATACACATAGATCTGTAGCCAGACACCAAAATGAATTACGTGAGGGACCATCACCAAAACGCCAAAACGAGGGGCCTCATTTAAGAGGGTCACTCACTGTGTCCAGAGGAAATTTTCTATGCACATGGATGCAACCCCGCTCTCAGACAAGGCCAAGGTTCGCCTTGCTGATACAATATAGCCAGGTGGTGTAACAAATTCAGAAATAACAGATAACGATAAGCTGAAACAGATCAAAGTGGCCAGTAAAAAGAGGGATATGCTCAAAGACCTTCACAACATAGCCCAAATGAAGCAAATAGGCATACCTTAGAACAAGTCAGACAGTCCCTGTGAATGAGAAGGTCATTGATCCTGCATGTCCTATATAACAAAGGCATGTAATCAAACGTATGTTCCCATAAAAACGTAGTTGCCTGCTCCACAGAAAGTGTGGTAGCTGGGGTTACTCACTGTTAATGCCACCAGAACGCTTGTCCTCCCATGATAGGTGATAATGATTACTCCCAGGGTCCAACACTTTGCCATGGAGGGCCACCCCCTCTTATAGTAAGTCCCTCCCATTTAGAGATAATAAACTAATGAATAATCCCATGAAACAGCTACGTTGTATACTGATCAGCTGGTGATGATAATGTGCGTTCCACTATGGAGCGCACGCCGCACATGGGACTTCCGGTTGCGGCGCCCGGAAGTAACGTAAAGGAACCTGCGCTTCAGGGTGAAGCGCAACTCAACACTGAGATGATGGAAACTATGTGTGCCGTCCGATTTAGACGTCATCACCGGTGGACATGCGTTCCAGAGTGGAGCGCACGTCAGGCCGGACCATTCAACAAGGTGCATCTAGAAGAAACTTTAGAGATATATAACATAATATAATAAAATAATAAGTATGGCACCAAAGCCGCCACCTCATGATAAAGAGGAGATAAGGCTTCTCTAAACGAGCAGTAATTAATTGGTGCCATACTTATTATTTTATTATATTATGTTATATATCTCTAAAGTTTCTTCTAGATGCACCTTGTTCAATGGTCCGGCCTGACGTGCACTCCACTCTGGAACGCATGTCCACCGGTGATGACGTCTAAATCGGACGCCACACATAGTTTCCATCATCTCAGTGTTGAGTTGCGCTTCACCCTGAAGCGCAGGTTCCTTTACGTCACTTCCGGGCGCCGCAACCGGAAGTCCCATGTGCGGCGTGCGCTCCATAGTGGAACGCACATTATCATCACCAGCTGATCAGTATACAGCGTAGCCGTTTCATGGGATTATTCATTAATTTATTATCTCTAAATGGGAGGGACTTACTATAAGAGGGGGTGGCCCTCCATGGCAAAGTGTTGGACCCTGGGAGTAATCATTATCACCTATCATGGGAGGACAAGCGTTCTGGTGGCATTAACAGTGAGTAACCCCAGCTACCACACTTTCTGTGGAGCAGGCAACTACGTTTTTATGGGAACGTTTGATTACATGCCTTTGTTATATAGGACATGCAGGATCAATGACCTTCTCATTCACAGGGACTGTCTGACTTGTTCTAAGGTATGCCTATTTGCTTCATTTGGGCTATGTTGTGAAGGTCTTTGAGCATATCCCTCTTTTTACTGGCCACTTTGATCTGTTTCAGCTTATCGTTATCTGTTATTTCTGAATTTGTTACACCACCTGGCTATATTGTATCAGCAAGGCGAACCTTGGCCTTGTCTGAGAGCGGGGTTGCATCCATGTGCATAGAAAATTTCCTCTGGACACAGTGAGTGACCCTCTTAAATGAGGCCCTTCGTTTTGGCGTTTTGGTGATGGTCCCTCACGTAATTCATTTTGGTGTCTGGTACAGATCTATGTGTATATATATATACATCTGTATGTTTTTCTCTTTTTTTTTCCTACAGGTTTCCATCCTGGTTCCACAATACCTAAATAACGTGTCCCATACATCTTTACTGTTGCTGCCTGCTTTTTCCTCACTTCGTCTATCCCAGTAAGGTCATCTGGTCCAATCTTTTAAACCTTATCTTTGACTGTCATTTGACACTTTCTTTTGACCGTCATTTGACACCTTGGTTTGTCCTACGGGTGTATCGTGGTTTTGCCAATTTTGTCTTTCCTCCGTTGGACATCCATCAATATAATTATCGAATATAATCCATTTACCCCCTGATGATCCCACACCGTAGGGGAAACGCGTTGGGGTTGAGCACAGATACGTCTGTGTCACTATAAGTTATCCTTGTAGGTGTCGTTTTTGTGTTTTTGTGTCATGTAGTCAGCTGCACCGTGTACCTTTTGGTATCATTACCAACAGGGCTGTATACACTGTGCATACTGGGATATCCTTTTTGCCCATGCCTAACTTAGTCCACCAATTATATTGATTATCAGCCCGTACATTTTAGGGTTAACTAGGAGTTGCCAGTGAGGTTTGAGTACGGGGGTCTCCACCTTCAGGAGTCGCCCCTGGGCACAGGGCCTAGCTTGAGTAATATTATTAGGGTCATCTATCCCCCACTCTAATATTTTGGTGGACATCTCTATGCATGGACATAATAGGACGTAATGTTCGTTGTATGAATACTATTAAAGATTATTTATTATTTAGGGTTATACTGTAGCTGGACCTTCTATTCTTACCTCTAACCCATTATATTTAACTATATCTATGTAGGCTGGATTTTGATTTTCCAAAACATTAAAGGGTTTCTATCACTTCGTATGACATAATTAGCTCTCAGACACTAGCGATCCGCTAGTGTCTGCTCTGGCCAACCATCCTAATATAACAGCTTTTGGGGCAGCCGTTTTGCTAAAAAAATAACTTTTATAAATATGCTAATGAGCCTCTAGGTGCTATGTGGGCGTCATTAGCACCTAGAGGCTCCGTCTACCTTCATACACAGCCACCGCCCAGCGCGTCCCTCCAGCCCGCCCATCTCCTGCTGAATGCGATCCTCCGTGTGACGCAGCGGACGAATTCTCGCGCATGCGCCGTGCGCGGCTGTATTCGGCGCATGCGCAGTGAATGTCTGACCGCTTCCCTGCTCAGACATCTCCACTGCGCCTGTTCCTTGGAGCACTATGACGTCATCGGCGCAGGCGCAGTGGAGATGTCTGAGCAGGGAAGCGGTTAGACATTCACTGCGCATGCGCCGAATACAGCCGCACACGGCGCATGCGCGAGAATTCGTCCGCTGCGTCACACGGAGGATCGCATTCAGCAGGAGATGGGCGGGCTGGAGGGACGCGCTGGGCGGTGGCTGTGTATGAAGGTAGACGGAGCCTCTAGGTGCTAATGACGCCCACATAGCACCTAGAGGCTCATTAGCATATTTATAAAAGTTGTTTTTTTAGCAAAACGGCTGCCCCAAAAGCTGTTATATTAGGATGGTTGGCCAGAGCAGACACTAGCGGATCGCTAGTGTCTGAGAGCTAATTATGTCATACGAAGTGATAGAAACCCTTTAAAGGTTTCAAGTAAAAATAAACCAAAACGTCATTTTCCCCAAATAAAGTTTAAAAAAATTGGTAAAAAATAGGGGGGGGGGGAAGTATACATATGAGGTATCGCCGCGTCCGTATCGACCGGCTCTATAAATATATTACATGACCTAACCCCTCAGATGAACACCGTAAAAAATAAAAAATAAAAACTGTGCTAAATATACCATTTTTTTGTCACCTTACATCACAAAAAGTACAACAGTAAGCGATCAAAAAGGCGTTTGCCCACCAAAATAGTACCAATCTAACCGTCACCTCATCCCGCAAAAAATGAGCCCCTACGTGAGACAATCGCCAAAAAAATAAAAATCTATGGCTCAGAATATGGAGACACTAAAACATCTTTTTTTTTGTTTTAAAAAAGCTCTTATTGTGTAAAACTTACATAAATAAATAAAAAGTATACATATTAGGTATCGCCGCGTCCGTATCGACCGGCTATATAAAAATATCACATGACCTAACCCCTCAGATGAACACCGTAAAAAATGTAAAATAAAAACTGTGCTAAATAAACCATTTTTTGTCACCTTACATCACAAAAAGTATAATAGCAAGCGATCAAAAAGTCACACACACCCCAAAATAGTGCCAATAAAACCATCATCTCATCCCGCAAAAATCATACCCTACCGAAGGTAATCGCCCAAAACCTGAAAAAATTATGGCTCTCAGACTATGGAAACACTAAAACATGATTTTTTTTGCTTCAAAAATGAAATCATTGTGTAAAACTTAATAAATAAATAAAAGAAATGTGTACATATTAGGTATCGCCGTGTCCGTGACAACCTGGTCTATAAAAATATCACATGATCTAACCTGTTGTAAATAACAAAAAAAAAAAACGGTGCTAAAACAGCTATTTCTTGTTATCTTGCCTCACAAAAAGTGTAATATAGAGCAACCAAAAATCATATGTACCCTAAACTGGTACCAACAATACTGCCACCCTATCCTATAGTTTCTAAAATGGGGCCACTTTTTTGGAGTTTCTACACTAGGGGTGCATCAGGGGGGCTTCAAATGGGACATGGTGTAAAAAAAAACAGTCCAGCAAAATCTGCCTTCCAAAAACCGTATGGCATTCCTTTCCTTCTGCGCCCTGCCGTGTGCCCGTACAGCTGTTTACGAACACATATGGGGTGTTTTTGTAAACTACAGAATCAGGGCCATAAATATTGAGTTTTGTTTGGCTGTTAACCCTTGCTTTGTAAAAGTTAAAAAAATATAAAAATGTAAAATCTGCCAAAAAAGTGAAATTTTGAAATTGTATCTCTGTTTTCCATTAATTCTTGTGGAACACCTAAAGGTTTAACAAAGTTTGTAAATCAGTTTTGAATACCTTGAGCGGTGTAGTTTATAGAATGGGGTAATTTTTGGGTGGTTTCCATTATGTAAGCCTCGCAAAGTGACTTCAGACCTGAACTGGTCCCTAAAAATTGGGTTTTTGAAAATTTCAGAAAAATTTCAAGATTTGCTTCTAAAACTTCTAAGCCTTGTAACATCCCCAAGAAATAAAATATCATTCCCAAAATGATACAAACATGAAGTAGACATATGGGGAATGTAAAGTAATAACTATTTTTGGAGGTATTACTATGTATTATAGAAGTAGAGAAATTGAAACTTGGAAATTTGCAATTTTTAATTTTTTTTTGGTAAATTTGGTATTTTTTTATGAATAATAAAAAAAATTTTTACTTCATTTTACCAATGTCATGAAGTACAATATGTGACGAAAAAAACAATCTCAGAATAGCCTGGATAAGTCAAAGCGTTTTAAAGTTATCACCACTTAAAGTGACAGTGGTCAGATTTGCAAAAAATGGTGAAATAAAAATAAAATAAGGTGAAATAGGGCTGAGTCCTTAAGGGGTTAAACTGGCTGACATTACCGTTGTGCTAATCTCAGCTGCACCTAACTATGCTATTCTTGTGATTATTCATACCCCCGCTACTGCAGAATTCTTACTTTTATAATATGCAAATTAGCCTCTAAGTCTTGATTGACAGGGCCAGGCAGCATTCGCATCCTCCTGCCGCCCTGTGCACTGGGGAAATCATGCGCAGTTAAGTATTCAGCGCAGGTGCGCTGAGGAAGCTGGCAGCCCGTGAGCGTCCTTCCCTCACCGCGCCTGCGCCGAATACTGAACGTCCCCAGCGCAAAGGGGCAGCAGGAGGATGCGAACGATGCCTGGCCCTGTCAATCAAGACTTGGAGGGCGTGTAATGAGGTGGGAGAACGGAGCCTCTAGGAGCAGGAGCAATGCCCCCCCCCCTCTCCTAGAGGCTAATTTGCATATTATAAAAGTAAGAATTCTGCAGTAACAGGGGCATTAATAATCACAAGAATAGCATAGTTAGGGGAAGCTGACATTAACACATCGCTAATGTCATCCAGTGTAATAGTGAAAATTCTAGTGACAGAAACCCTTTAAACATGTACTTAAGTTATCGTAAACCATGCAAAAAATAATTACGGAATTACAGTTTTTTCCCATTCCCCAATCAAAAAAAATTAAAATAAAAGTGAAATATACATTATGTGCACATAATCTGAAATGATGCCAGTAAAGTTATAACTCATCCCACGAAAACAAGCCCACATGCGGCTATGTCAACAGAATAACAAAAAGTTATGGGTCTCAGAATGCTGGAATGAAAAAAAAATTAAAAATTGCTACTGAAAGACTAAAACAAGCCGGACCCCTATGCATGCTGAATGTCTAGTTTACAGTCATGGCTGTTTGAAGAATTTACAGAATACCTATATACAAAGAATTACAGGCTGTTGTAAGTTAAGAAAAATCCACTTGTACTAAGATATATTTTTTATGTATTCATATATACTACTGATTTGTGCAAAACAATTAGAACAATAGGTACACTTTAACCTCTTCCAGCAAAATCATGAACAGGTAGGTGCCATCCATTGCACACAGTAAGTAGAGGAGAATTTGTTTTCTAACCTTTTCTTACTCACTCTAAAGCAGCCCCAGGATCATGGAGGACATTACAGGGAAATACTAAACTATATGGTTGTGAATAAAGCACTTGTGCTGAGATATAAACTTCCTGTTTAGCTGTGTAGTCTCTTTGTGTGTTTCTCATTCAGGTCCTGCTACTCCCCCCCCCCCCCCATAGGCTTGTATTAACATGTATAATATTATCCTACTCTTGAGCTGATCTGTCCTCCATGGGTTTAAGACATTTTTCTAAATGAAACACAATTATCAAGAGTGTAAACAGCTAGTCATTTCTCACCGATAGGACATATTACAAAGTTTATTTTAGCTGCTTGTGCTATTGATTTAAGTTTTGTGAACATGAAAATTAGTGACCATTTAAAGGGAACCTACAGTGAAGAACAGAAGTATTTGAACACCCTGCGATTTTGCAAGTTCTCCCACTTAGAATTCATGGAGGGGTCTGAAATTCACATTGTACACCCTCCCTACTGTGAAGCATGGGGGTGGTAACATCATGCTTTGGGGGTGCTTTTCTGCGAAGGGGACAGGACGACTGCACTGTATTAAGGTGGGGATGAATGGGGCCATTTATTGTGAGATTTTAAGCAACAACCTCCTTCCCTCAGTCAGAGCATTGAAGATGGGTCGTGGCTGGGTCTTCCAACATGACAACGACCCGAAGCACAGCCAGGATAACCAAGGAGTGGCTCCGTAAGAAGCATATCAAGGTTCTGGAGTGGCCTAGCCCAGGGATGGGCAAACTGCGGCTCTCCAGCTGTTCTAAAACTACAACTCCCAATATGCCCAGTCTGCCTACAGCTATCAGCCTACAGCAGGGCATGATGGGATTTGTAGTTTTACAACAGCTGGAGAGCCGCAGTTTGTCCATCACTGGCCTAGCCAGTCTCCAGACCTAAATCCAATAGAACATCTTTGGAGGGAGCTGAAACTCTGTGTTGCTCAGCAACAGCCCCGAAACCTGACAGATCTAGAGGAGATCTGTGTGGAGGAGTGGGCCAGAATCCCTGTTGCAGTGTGTGCAAACCTGGTCAAGAACTACAGGAAACGTTTGACTTCTGTACCAAATATTAACACTGATTTTCTCAGGTGTTCAAATACTTATATTCAGCAGTGCAAGACAAATTCTTAAAAAATCATACAATGTGATTTCCTGATTTTCTTTTTTTTTTTCTGTCAAAGTGGGAATGCACCTACAATGTGAATTTCAGACCCCTCCATGATTGCTAAGTGGGAGAACTTGCAAAATCGCAGGGTGTTCAAATACTTCTGTTCCTCACTGTATATCTGTGAAAATGCAATGTAACAGACAGACACCATGTTGTAGAATAGGAAGAGCTGAGCAGAATATTACATAGTTTGTGGGAAAATAGTATAACAGTATATCATGTATTAATTTAAATTCCTGCTCATTCTGGGCTTTTAAGCCAAGGAGGTGGTCCTATCAGTGATTGACAGGAGCTGTGAATACAGAAATAGCTTTCAATCACTTGATAAGACCACCTCCTTGACTTCAAAGCCCAAAATGAGCAGGAATTTAAATTAATAACTTAGAAGTTAGACTGAATTTTACCCAACAACTCAATCTGTTCCGTTCTTCCTGCTCTATAACATGCTACCTGCAGCTCAGACACCAGGTTCAACATGACATATTCCCTTTAAAGTTCTACCACATGGTGACACTGTATTTTCCACTACTATATTCTTGTAGCTCCAGCATTGTTAGGAACTTAGGACATAACTGGTAGTGAAGCAGTCGCTCTTGTATTCTGAAAGCATCTTTAGAAAGTGCCTGAGGTTGTAAAGGCATCCCTCTCAACCAAAGGTCGCAATAACGCCTGTACAAGCGTCATTGACACCTGTTCAGGCTTTTTTACTCCCTGGAAAAGGACTAAGACGTTCCAATACGCCTTAGACTTTTCCCTGAAATTCTTCAGCCCTCGGCGCACTGTGAACGGCACAGGCCTGTGCCTGAAATAACCAAAAACAAAGCTCCTCAAAGCAAGGATCTTTGCTATTGGTTGGTTTGACAGGCTGCCAACACAATACAGGCCTCTGCAGCAGGCGAAACTGGCGGGAGTTGGAACGGAGGAGGGGCCAGGTCCGGGGGTGGCTATACTATGGAGAGCAGGGCGCGCTGCGCAAGGACCCAGGCAGCAAATATGGACCGGACATCAAGACGACTATGACCCGGACAAAAATATGGATGCACAGAACAAGCTGACACAGCAGCGTGTAATGTATCTATGTGTGTGATGTATGTAGTGCAGTGTCTGTGATCATCACATACTGCACTACACACATCACACACTGCATGCACCAATACACTGCACCATACACAACACACACTGCACCACATACATCACACACTGATGTATGTGGCGCAGTGTGTATTGAATGCAGGCAGGCTATTATAGCCAAGTGATAAAGTACAGGGAGGATCCACTATATTGGACTGGACTTTATCGCTTCACTATAACAGCCTGATGTTATGTCGATTAGTAAGGGTTCACTGCATAAATACTCACCTCTTAGGCCTCATTTACACCACCGTTATTTATTTCTGTTGTTCTGCTTCGTTAGATGAGCTGAGTAACGAAAATAACATAAGTGCTGGATTGGGCACATAAGGGTGGCTTTTTGTCATACATTCAACATACACAAAAAACATATACATTGACGGACACCTCAGACAGATGCCACACTGTGGCATCCATCACCATGGGGTTCCATTGTAAAAAAAAGTTTAAGACCACTGATCAAAAGTTTAAGACCACTTGAAAAGTGGCAAAAAATCATATTTAGCATGGCTGGATCTTAACAAGGTTCCAAGTAGAGCTTCAACATGCAATAAGAAGCAATGGGAGTGAGACAAAACATTTTTTGAGCATTCAATTTAATGAAAACAACAAATAAACTGAAACAGGCTGTTTTTAAGCTGATCAAAAGTTTAGGACCACAACTCAAAAAAAAAACTAAACCCCCCCAAAACAGAAATCCAACTTCCAGACATGAACTCAGTAATGAGTAGCTCCGCCATTATTGTTTATCACTTCCAAAATTAGTTTCGGCATGCTTGATGCAAGCATTTCCATGAGGTGAGTGGGAACATTTCTCCAAGTGGTGAAGACGGCCGCACGAAGGCCATCTACTGTCTGGAACTGTTGTCCATTTTTGTAAACTTCCCTTGCCATCCATCCCCAAAGGTTCTCAATTGGATTTAGATCAGGGGAACACGCAGGATGGGCCAAAAGAGTGATGTTATTCTCCTGGAAGAAGTCCCTTGTCCTGCGGGCATTGTGTACTGTAGCGTTGTCCTGTTGAAAAACCCAGTCGTTACCACACAGACGAGGGCCCTCAGTCATGAGGAATGCTCTCTGCAACATCTGGACATAGCCAGGGGCCGTTTGACGCCCCTGCACTTCCTGAAGCTCCATTGTTCCACTGAAGGAAAAAGCACCCCAGACCATTATGGCGCCCCCTCCACTGTGGCGCATAGAAAACATCTCAGGTGGGATCTGCTTGTCATGTCAGTAATGTTGGAAACCATCAGGACCATCAAGGTTAAATTTTTTCTCATCACAGAATAAAACTTTCTTCCACCTTTGAATGTCCCATGTTTGGTGCTCTCTTGCAAAGTCCAAACGAGCAGTTCTGTGGCGTTCAAGGAGACGAGGTCTGTGAAGACATTTTTTGTTTTTGAAGCCCTTCAGTCTCAGATGCTGTCTGATGGTTATGGGGCTGCAGTCAGAACCAGTAAGGACCTTAATTTGGGTCGAGGATCATCCAGTGACGGACAGCCAATTGGATCCTCCGGCTCAGTGCTGATTAAATTTTTTGGGGTCTTCCACTTGACTTTTTTGTTCCATAACCCTCAGGATCATTTAAGAAATTCCAAATGACTGTCTTACTGCGTCCCACCTCAGCAGCGATGGCGCGCTGTGAGAGACCCTGCTTATGCAGTTCAACAACCCGACCATGTTCAAAAAGGAGAGTTTTTTTGCCTTTGCCATCACAACGTGTGTCTACCTGACAGAAAATGACAATGAATCCACATCTTTGCACAGATTTGCCCTTTTAAAGGCATGTTGTCCTAAAATTTGGATCAGCTGAAAAACAGCCTGTTTCAGTTTGATCGTTATTTTCAATTAAATTAATGCTCAAAACATGTTTTGTCTCACTCTCATTTCTTCTTGTTGCATGTTGAAAACTGATGACCCAAAACATAAAGCCAAAGCAACCAAGGAGTTTATTAAAGCAAAGAAGTGGAGTATTCTTGAATGGCTGAGTCAGTCACCTGATCCGAACCCAATAGAGCATTTCACTTGTTAAAGACTAAACTTCAGACAGAAAGGCCCACAAATGAACAGCATCTGAGAACCGCTGCAGTAAAGGTCTGGGAGAGCATTAAAAAGGAGGAAACAGAGCACCTGGTGATGTCTATGAGTTCAAGACTTCAGGCAGTCATTGCCAACAAAGTATTAGAAATTAACATTTTATTTACAATTATTTAATTTGTCCAATTACTTTTGAGCCCCCAAGATGAAGGAATTGAGTTTAAAAAATGCATTGTCTGTAGGCAGACAATGTCATAGAGCAGCAGGAGATGCTAGCAGAATGCTTGGGTGTATAGGGAGAGGCATTACCAGTAGAAAGAGGGATGAGCTCATGCCGCTCTACAGAGCACTAGTGAGACCTCATTTGGAGTATTGTGCTCAGTACTGGAGACCATATCTCCAGAAGGATATTGATACTTTGGAGAGAGTTCAGAGAAGAGCTACTAAACTGGTACATGGATTGCAGGATAAAACTTACCAGGAAAGATTAAAGGACCTTAACATGTATAGCTTGGAAGAATGATGAGACAGAGGGGATATGATAGAAACTTTTAAATACATAAAGGGAATCAACAAGGTAAAAGAGGAGAGAATATTTAAAAAAAGAAAAACTGCTACAAGAGGACATAGTTTTAAATTAGAGGGGCAAAGGTTTAAAAGTAATATCAGGAAGTATTACTTTACTGAGAGAGTAGTGGATGCATGGAACAGCCTTCCTGCAGAAGTGGTAGCTGCAGATACAGTGAAGGAGTTTAAGCATGCATGGGATAGGCATAAGGCCATCCTTCATATAAGATAGGGCCAAGGGATATTCATAGTACTCAGTATATTGGGCAGACTAGATGGGCCAAATGGTTCTTATCTGCCGACACATTCTATGTTTCTATGCTTTAGTTCCTCACATTTTTATGCAATCATTTTGTTCAACCCACTGAATTAAAACTGAAAGTCTGAACTTCAACTGCATCTGAATTGTTTTGTTCAAAATCCATTTTGGTAATGTACAGAACAAAAATTAGAAAAATGTTGTCTCTGTCCAAATATATATGGACCTAACTGTATCTTGTTAGAAGTGGGTCTTTCTCACCTTCCAACAGCCGGTAATTACTTGTACATAGGTATTCTGTAAATGTTCAGAAACCTCCTCGGTCCTCTGTCAAGTGTAATACAGTTAATATAAGCTATGATATGCATTCACTATCTGATTGTGAGGGTCCAACTGACTCAGTTCCTACTGAACTTGAGAATGAAGGCCCCCCAGCAATCAGAAAGTGATGGCTTATGCTACCAATATAATTTTCTATGAGAGAAAGCCTGTTTAAACTTTTTGTCCACTTATTGGAGGCATCTAGGTGGATGTAGAGGATTGGACATGGGGAAAAATCCTTGCTCAGGGTCAAATCAAAGAGTGGTAGGTTGTCAACAATGATTATTCCAACAAAGCATTCTTTCTCAGCAGTAAAGAAGATCTAGGGGTACTATTTCTCCTTATGGAGAGCATCTAATAGGTGTACGGAGTCTTATGTGTCATGCAATGCTCCTCTAGGAAAAGGGTATGCAAATCAGATCTCTTTCCAAAAGAAAAAAGAAAGCTGTGCCTCTACTGTCAACTATTGGAAGACAATTATTCTCTCAGTCATTGTTGACTTTCTAAAACAGGTCTCGAAACAAAGGGAAATTCCATGCTTTCTGCTTCTAAACGACATAGTAGGGTAACATTATGTACTTCCAAATTTCCATTAACCATATGACCTAATTACAAAAAAACATAGAACATAAAGTACAAAGCAGACAAAATGTGTTTAATGACCTATGTACCTTGTATTGTCTTCAGAAACAGCACAATAAAGGGCATTTGTTACTTTGTTCTTGCTTATTAAAATAAGCATAGTGTCGGGTAGTGTTAGCAGAGGCATTGAAATCATTACCTTTATTATGGTAAACCATTGCTACACTTAGCAAAAAAAGTAGTTTAAACACTTATGCAGATGTTCAGTTCAGAGTGCCAAGGGTGGGCACTTTCTGCTCGGTACACCATTGTCTATGTTCTGCTCACTAAGCCTGTCCTATCCCTTGGTGATTGACAGGACCAGGCTTCTAAGAACTGCTCTTGCCTGGCCATATAATCTTGTGCATGTACCATAATTTCAGTGCTGCCCTGGAGAGAAGTGTAGTGCATGTGCACCGAAAAATCTGGTACTTCTGGCGCACTTGTGGAATTACGAGGCCAGACGAGAGCTGTTCTCAGAAGCTTGGTTCTGTCAATCACTAAGGCAGAGAGAAGGAACAGCAGTGCACTGAGGAGAAAAACAAGGTGATAGACTACCTTAAAAGGGAATCTGTCACCAGACTTATGGTGTTCTGACTGCAGGCAACATAAATTAGCGACAGATCCCCTTAGTAAAATGCTGGGTCACTTTCTTTAATTGACCCATCTGTTTTATTAAAATCTTGTATTGAACAGCTCTAGCGCATAATGATAAGTCCCAAATACTCATGAGCTCCTGATATTTCCACCACCTGCTGCTAATTCAGTTGGAAAAAAACTGTTAATCAGTTGCAAGAGGCCGAGAAAGCCAGAAGCTCATGAAAATCAGGACTTGTTGGCTTGCACTGGAGCTGCTAGAACCTAACAGCATTAAACTGGTGACAAATTCCATTAAAGAAAGATGCGGTAACAAAGTGTCTCCTCAAAATAAAATATGTTTATAAATATATAATACGTAATGTACAGATTAAAGTGAGTTTTAAATTGAAATAATGTTCACTTATAAACTGGGTTTACAGTTCAGTATGTATACATGAATTACAGGAAATATCTTTTGTACTGCTACTTCCTGCACCCGCTTTCTGACTTTCAGTTCTTTCCTCTTTATCGACAGCTCGCTAACAATGAAATATGGGAGTTTCCAGGACCATTCCATGACTCCAATCTAATGTTTCACTTCTTGTTTACATAGCTGAATGCTTAACATCTGTGTGGGAGTCTTTACAGCCACCATTATATAATCCTAAATATAAAACGGTTTTACCTCTATTTACCTAAAAAAAATCAGACTAGTTAGAATAGCTCTGCACATAAATGACATTGTTTGATAGTTAAACAAGCATGTAATGTTTTTTTCCATGGTTGGTGATCTAATGATACCTTCCTGAGACTAGAACAAAGAATAGTTTCTTATACTGTTCATAGTTACATACAGCATCTTGTCATAAACTCAGATATGGAAAATTAGTAACTAAAATGAGGAAGTCTACCACATGATGACTTTTCCAAGACTTATTATACTCAATATTTCTGGTTGTGGGACATCTGGGCTGTTTACATATCCATTGGATTGCTGATGATTTCTCTTAATGTTGTCCTAAAGGAGTTTAGGTTGACCAAATAAAAAAATCGTAGTCACCCGCTCTAGTTCTGAATCATCGCTGCTCTCTGTGATCTTCCCATGCTTAACTTCTGACGGGGCTGCGGTTGGGGTCACGTGTGCTGCTGCTGCCAAAGAATGTTCTCAGTGCGCACATGTCAACAAGCGGCCTGTCACTATTGAGTCACATGCCACTTGTGGACACATCACCACTGAAAAATGTCATTGGTTGCATCGGTGCACGTGAGCTCGTCAACAAGCCTTGAACCAGAAGTTCGCTGAATGCCACCATGGCAAAGTGCCAGAGCGGTGGGGACTGGGTTATTATGATTCTTGTATTAGGTCGACCACGCCAAGGGGAGTGGGGGATCTAACTCAAAACCAATTGTATCCTAGACAACCCCTTTTAATCTTGCAAAAAGTATGAATGACCAGCTTTAATTTTCTGAATCAGCCTTCAGAAGATCAGTCAGGTTTACAAATGAATAATCGAGAGAAATGCACAGAAGACTTTACAAGCATTTGTACATAAGGTGATGCATCATTAAGATAAGTCAAAGTAATCAAACTGAGGTTTTTGTTACAGATGCATAGAGCTTCCTGGCTAACACACTACCATGCTGTTCTTGCAGTACACTTTAATCCAATACAGTACCACATACACTGACGAGCAAAAGCGTAGCAATGTTTTGAACATTTGACTTTCAGGCTACATATCTCATTATCCATAACCGCTTCGAACATGAGACTACCATCATTTTATACAAAATCATCTTGGCTTTCTCATACATAAATTGGACTTTTCGTATATGATTAGTTATGCAGATTCTTGTCTTGTAACTGCATTGCTACTGTTTGCTCCTAAAATTCTAAATTAAAATTTTTGTTAGTAATTTGTAAATCCACCTTTGGCTTTCAACGCTGCCTGACTCCTTCTGGGCATGCTATTGATCAGATTCAAGCATGTCTCGACCAAAATCTGTTCCCAGGTCTCTTCTACACGTTCCCAATGTTGGTGCATACTGGTCGACTCACTTAGGTACGAATACAGCTCTTTCTTCAACTCTACCCACAAGTGTTTGATTGGGTTGAGGTCTGGGAACTGTGGGGGCCAATCCAGCACCTCTACTTCATTGTCATTGAATTATTTCTTCGCCAATCTCGACGTATGCTTCGGGTCTTTGTCCTGCTGGAACACTATGTCGTCCCTTTCATTCCCATAGTACTCACGTGTACAAAGAAACTTGTCTTGTAGGATACTCACATATAGCTCAGCATTGAGATCTCCATCGATCCTGGTCAAGTATCCAACGCCTTTGGCTGTGAAACAACCCTATATCATCAGGCTTCCTCCGCCGAACTTGACAGTTGTTTCAGTTTCTCAATCCTTTAGCCCCCTTTTCCATTGTTTCTTCCAGACCCATTTGTACCCATCAAAGCCCAGTCTATTGGCTTTCATCTAATCGCTCCAAATCACCCATTTCCAATCTTCTGCTGTCCACTATTCGTACTTTTTTGCAAACTTGAGCCGATGCTTCATATGATGATATTGAAGTAGAGGCTTCTTCACCTTTTTTCATGGCACCATTCCAGACTTGTGTAATGCACGTCACATATTGCTTGCATTGACGTCTGTGATCTCACTATTATGAAGCATACAAGCCACCTCCGTGTTTGTTTCACCAGATCTGATAGACCTTGTGATGAGTCGACTTGTTGACTCTGATATTTTGCCTTGGCCTCCACCTTTTGGCTTTGTAATGGATGGACGGACTTCATTCCGTACTGTCATGGCACTCAAATGATGCTGTTTTGGCCGATATACTGCTATCGATGAGATGGATGATGCTGTTTCTGTTTTCTTGGGAAATATTCTTCATTGCTGCTCCTGGATTTGAACCAGTGACCTTTCACTATGGAATCAACCTAATAACACACTGAGCTATTAGGGGATGTGAAAACAGGTTGTAATTTGTAGTATCCAAGAAGAAAATTATTCCTCCACCACCAGGAACAAAACAGTAAAAATGCAGTTACAGAACAAGTATCCACATACCTAATCATATGCTAAATAGTTGTAAGTTCAATTTATCTATGAAATAGCCAAGATGATTGTCTATAAAATGATGGTGGTATCACATTCAAAGCTGTAGTGGATGGCGAGATATGGAGCCTGAAAGTGAAATGTTCAAAACATTCTAACCCTTTTTCTCATCAGTGTTTCCATGTAAAAGAAACAGCAAAAAAGGGAGGAGGATTAATATAAAAACAATAGGGGTAGGCCTATGACCATAACTTCAATATACTTTGGGCCAGATTTATCATGACTCTGACAGCTCACTCCACTTTCACATATGGCTAAAGTCAGTTTTAGCCAAGTCAGATTTATGATCGGCCCTTTAAGACTGTGATAAATGTGGTTTGACGGTAGCAGTTTATCCGTCAGTAAGCAGCTTTACAAAAGTCGCACATCTTTACGAAAAAGTTGCACGTTTTTATGAAAAAGTCACATGTTCTATTAAAAAGTCTCATAAGATAAGCATGGTCCTCACTGGAGTGAAATTGCGACTTTTTTGCGACTTTTTAAATAATCCCAATAGTAAATCTGTCTAGAGATTCATTTACATAAGAAAACACGCCCACTTTCAGAAAACTGGCGAGCATAGTGCAGAGCAGAAAAAAGTCGCAAATTTGTGCGCAGTTTTAGCGTTTGGGACTTTTTTGGGGACTTTTTCACTCCATTATTCTCACCTGAGCTAATGATAAATCTGGCCCTATGTGCTTAGTTTTTGGATCACGTGTCCAGTTTCCCCAAGGTTCTCCAGCAATAAGGCTCAGATTACTTCATGTGTTATTCATGCCCATGAACTTGCCCATCATGTCTTTCCATTGGATGTTAAGATGATGCCAGGTCATGTGACTAGGAGTTTTTCTGTAGCCTAATGCTGTGAAGTGACAGTAAATGGTCCTTGCAGATGCACAGCTGTACTATCCTTGCCCTGCACAAGACAGCACTGTAAAAACACTATAGTAAGACCCTTCAGCCAAGGAGACCAGACTAATGTGGTGACAAAACAGAGAATCGGGGCTGGCAATTTTCTGATGTACTAATTTACACAATATTCTGAGTGAGCACAGTCAGGTAATCATTTTTAGTTATGCTGAAGGAAATATGAACAAAGTTTGTAAGTTCTCCTTGTGTGTGATTCTTGCAATCTTGACAACAGGGCCGGCGCTTCCATAGAGGCAAGGGGGGCAATTGCCCCCGAGTCCTTAGGAGCCCCCAGCGCCGGCCCGCAACTAACTATTATTCTATAATTCTGTGTGACGGCGGGCTGTTGCTAACTCCGCTAAGCGCATGGAGTCCCAGGCAGCGGGCGGTCCGGACTAATGGAAAGGAGGGGCCCCGCAGCCGCTCTGAGCCCCGCTCTGCCTGCGCCGATGACGTCACATCTACACCCGGCGCAGGCGCATTGAGGATGGAGCGGCCGAGCGAGCGTCCGCCTCTCAGTGCGCCTGCGCCGACTGAAGACAGGTACGGCACAGGCGCCAGATTTTGATTGCAAACAGGGCCAGCAGAGAAAGATCCCGTCCGCTGGCCCTGTCAATCAACATGTGGAGGGGGCATCTTTAGGATAGGAGGATGCGGCTGCTACCAGCAAGTAGCCTCCCTACTTGCTGGTAGCAAGGTAATTTGCATATTTTAAAAGTACATTTTTAACAGAATCTGCTGAACCAAAATGATTAATTACAGTATGTATGGTGGCCGAGCCAGCATGGAGTGAGGAAGCACGATTGCAGTGCTCCTACAAAATCCTGTGAAATATCCTTTATACACCTGGCATAATCAGGGTTTTTTGAGCGCATTCACTATATGTTGGACCCCTTCATACTTGGGGACACTCTGCCCGGAGCTGGATTGCTGAGTTTTGGCTGTGGTGCTGTGGATGCCGACGGATTGAGGGAGAGGAGCAGAGGGACGCAAACTGAGGAGAGTGTGGAGTGAGGCCGGGACACGATCCACCACAAGGTACACAGTGCAGGTACGGCTTGCTGAAAGTTGCTAACAACTTACCTTGGACTGCTGCCGATACCTGCTGGAATCTTGAGCCGAAGACCGAGGCGGGAAGAAGCCGCGCGGTGGGCGCCATCTTGCCGTTAAGTGTATGTGCAGCGGCGCTCCTCTCTGCCCCAGCAAACGGAGTGGATCGGCGAAACGCTCTGTATCTCCCTACTTCCACTATTATCCTGAAGTCCTGCAGTGGTAATCCTGTTAGGAGTCCTTATATATGAAAGCTGCAGAGTTCACCACAGTTTATATGAAAGTTTAATGGTGGTGCTGGTGTACTTATCCCCCTCCCCCCTGAGGAATGTAAAGATATCTGGCAGTCTACTTGGCTGTGTGGCAGGACTTGCTGAATTTAATAAAGCCTCATCTTGATTTGCTGCATGAGTGACAAACCCCAGCCTCTCAAATTATGAAAGCTATAGCTGCCTGTCAAGCTGCTCTTACATCAAAGATAGACCATCTACAGTCTGACCTTAGCTGTTTGCGACACGATTTTGACAAAATACGTGAAAGAACATCTGCAGTGGAGCAAAGAGTGAGTGATGTGGAAGATGCGTCCAGAGCAGCTGGAAATGACACCAGGCAGCTGCTGCAACAGGTACAGATGCTGCAAGCCAGGGCGGAGGACGCTGAGAACCGCAATAGACGTAACAACGTCCGTATCCTGGGCTTACCGGAGCGAGCAGAAGGGTCTACCCCAGAAATTTTTGCGGAACAGCTCATAAAAGAAGTGTTACATCCCATCTCACTTTCCAGTTGCTTTGTTATAGAAAGGGCGCATCGGATTCCAACCAGGCCCTTACCGCCGGGATCCCCTGCTAGACCTTTCATCATGAAGATCCTGAACTACAGGGACAGAGACGCTATTTTGCTAGCTGCTCGACAGAAGGGAAATGTCAGCTATGAGAATGTCCGTTTGTCTTTTTACCCGGACTTTACTGCAGAGGTCCAGAAGAAAAGGAAGCAGTTTACTGAGGTCCGAGCGCGGCTGAGGGACAAAAATGTGAAATATGCCATGATCTACCCTTCTCGCTTGAGGGTGCAGGATGGTGAAACAGTCCGTTTTTTTAGTACTCCTGAAGAGGCTACTGAATGGATTGAGAGAAATCTAAATGCAAGGCCTCACCGCTGATGGTTTATACTATAGTGTTGGCAGCTGAAGCATATAATACTTGATTAAATGTTAAATTGTTTTGCTGACAAGATGATTGGGGGAGGGGGGAGTATCTGGTTTAAATGCACCATTATTACTCCTGTTAGATTCCCTGTTCTTTGACTTTGTCTATTGATCAGATGTTTAACCCCATATTGGTATGCTGGGTGGCAACACCCTGTATGACTATGCACTGTTGTGGGTAGACTTATATACTTGCTTCCTATCACCAACGTACCTATATGGTATATATGTTCTAATGAGTTAGTGTAGGTTATCGTACCCAGGAGTTACTAGTTTGGGGTGTCAGGCTCAACCATGTTAGGGAGGTTTGGGCAGGGTGGGTTAGGGAGGTTGGGAATGGGTGGGTTGGAGAGGGTTTCTCTGTTGAGGGGTTCTTTGATGTGGATTGTATGTGTGCGTGAATGTGCCTTCATTGGTCGGAAACTATGGAGATGTTATCTTTGGAAGAATAAATGGCGGTAATTAAGCTACTTTCGTGGAATGTTCGGGGTCTGAATGATAAGATTAAACGGTCTTTAGTGTTCAATTATCTGAAGAGGTATAACCCTGACATAATGTTATTGCAAGAAACGCACTTGCAGAGCCAGAAAGTACTAGCTTTGCGGAGCCCATGGATAGGCCCCACATATCATGCGGTTTACTCAAACCACGCTAGAGGCGTGTCTATTTTAATTGCTAAAAGTCTTCCATTTCAAATACTATCTGTAAAGCTAGACCCTTATGGTAGGTATGTGATTTTACATGCTTGTGTCAGAGGCCTGCAGTACCTATTTGTGGGACTATATATTCCTCCGCCATTCCGCTGAGAGGTCCTAGACTTAATTACAGCTAAAATAGCAGGATTTCCAGCAATACCTTATATTATTATGGGTGACTATAATGCCACTTTAGATCCTATACGGGACAGAAGGGTTCCCCAGGCCTCACACAACAATGTCCTATCACATTGGGCTAATACTTATGATTTAGTAGAGGCGTGGCGCTATTTCCACCCCACAGATGCACAATTCTCTTGCTATTCAGCTTCTACTGGCTCACTCTCTCGTATAGATCTGGCCTTTGTCAGCAGAGATTTATCCCCCTATATCAAGTCCAGTGATTATTTACCGAGAGGAGTTTCAGACCATGCCCCCCTCCTTCTGATACTGTTACATCCGCTGGCTTCGACTGATAAGCAGTGGCGGTTAAACCCTATGTGGCTCGAGGTATTACCTGTGGTGAGCGAGAGTCTAGATGCAATGGGGAACTACTGGGCAGAAAATGAAGGGTCTACGAATCCTCTGGTAGAATGGGATGCTTTCAAATCAGTAATGAGAGGGGCATTGATTGCTGCTATTGCAACTCATAGAAAGGAACTGAATATCAAACGGATAAAACTAGAGACGGAACTAGCTGATAAGGAGAGGTTATATATACTAGATCCGTGCCCTGGGAAGCAGACTTTGTGGCTTGAGGCGCAGCGTAGGTTTACTTTGCATTTAACTGAATATACTGAGAAGAAACTTTTAAATCAGAGGCAAACTATTTTTTCAGATGGTGATAAGTGTGGCAGGGCCTTGGCGTACTTGACTAGATCTGAGACACAGCAAACGGTGGTGGCGGGAATTCTGAATGACCAAGGGATCTTATTGAGGGAGCCTAGAGATGTCTGCCGACAGTTTGCCTCCTATTATGAGACATTGTATGCCCCCAAGATCACGTGCACCTCGGAAGAAATTGTCAATTTCCTAGCAGGTATTAATATTCCTTCTTTGGACAGAGATGACAGGGGAGCCCTGGCGGCAGACATATCTGACCTGGAGATTGAAACAGCCATTAGTTCCTTAGCAACCAAGAAAACCCCGGGACCTGATGGATTTCCTGCTGAATGGTATAAGCGGTTTTCTAAAGACCTGGTTAGTAGATTTGGGAAGCTGTTGAGGTATGCACTGGAAAGTGGTTCGTTGCCACCGTCCTTTCTGGAGGCAACGATAGTAGTGATTCACAAGTCGGGGAAGCCATCTGACCAGTGTAGCTCTTATCGACCTATCTCACTTCTGAATCTTGACGTCAAAATCTTTGCGAAGGTACTGGCGTTAAGATTGCGGGGGGTAATTCTCTCTTTGGTTGGGGTAGATCAATCGGGTTTTATGCCAGGGAAAACCACAGATATTAATTTAAGGCGATTGTTCACTAATCTTCAGGTCAAACATGATAACAGAGGTATGAGGGCTCTTGCGTCCTTAGACAATGAAAAAGCATTTGATTCAGTAGAATGGGAATTTATGTGGGCAGTACTGACTCGAATGGGCTTTCCGGAGAAATTTTTGTGCTGGTTACAAATGCTTTATAGATCCCCTTCGGCGAGAGTCAGGGTGAATGGGTACACATCGGACTCCTTCCCCTTGGGTAGAGGCACTAGACAGGGCTGCCCTCTCTCCCCCCTGTTATTTGCATTAATTATGTAACCTTTGTCGATACTCATATCCTCTAATTCAGGTATAGAAGGCTGGGAAATAGCTGGAATATCAGAAAAGCTTTCATTATATGCTGATGACATGCTGGTTTACCTAGCAGATTCAGGGAAATCCTTGGATACCCTTTTAGGTGTTGTTGATCAATTTGGGGGTTTCTCGGGTCTCCGTGTGAACTGGGCTAAGTCTAGTCTATGTCTGGTTGATGATGTTGACCCAGCTCGCATTTCGGTGAACAATAAGCTTCAGATTGTGGAGCAATTTAAATATTTGGGGATTATTGTTCATAAAGAAGTGGCAAAATGTTATGATTTGAATGTTGCTCCTACAATGCAATCCATTACTCGAAAGCTAGAGGCTTGGGAAAACCTTCCTTTAACTCTGATTGGGCGTATCAATGTGGTAAAAATGATTCTTCTCCCAAAATTGCTATACTTATATAGGGCTGCCCCAGTGTTACTCCCCAAGAGACATTTTGCTACTTTGGATAGAATAATCGCTCCCTTTCTATGGAATAAGTCTTCTCCCAGAATAGCGAGATCCACCCTCCAGGCGTCTTACCTGGGGGGGGTCTTGCCTTGCCAAACCTGTACATGTACTATGTAGCGGTGCAGCTGAGCTATGTGGCGTGGTGGGTACGGGCTGACTCAGGTAACCCGGCGGTAGTGTTGGAGGCAGCTTTATTGGGGTCCTATGAGGCACTTACGAACTTGGCGTATAGGAGGGGGGCTAGGTCTACATTACACTACACCCAATCGATGGCTGCTGCAGTACAGATGTGGGTCAAATGGGGTCAGAAATGTAACCCTGATGAGAATGATATTACTTGGTCGCGATATTTGCCTTTGTGGAGAAACAGAGTGCTTCCGGAGCTGTTCTCATTACTGGAGTTTGAATTTTGGCCTCAGAGGGGGGTGCGCTACCTTACCCAACTATATGATAAGGGCCTATTTAGAACCTTTAATAGTTTGAAACAGGAGTTTAATTTGCCCCAGCGTTGTTTGTATAGATATCTTCAACTCAGGCATGCCTGTCAGGCTCAGTTTGGTAGAGAACCTTTAAAGCTGGAGTGTGGTACAGTTGAGGCAGCGATTAGGAGGGTTCCGTTGGTCAAACCAGTGTCGACCCTGTATGCGTCGCTGATGGCGTTGCAGGACTCCCCCCTAGACAAGGCATTTGTTAGGTGGAAAAGGGACATTGAAGGTTTGGAAGATGTTCATGTTAAAGAATCTAGCTGTACATGGAGATCTACAGTGGTAAGTGCTAGGGATCAGTTGATTCAAGTTAAATGGCTTCATAGGATTTATTATACTCCTGTGAGACTATTTAAAATGGGTAAATTGCCGAACCCTCATTGTACAAGATGTGGACATGAAAACGGTTGTCTTATACACATGGTTTGGCAGTGTCCGATTATTCATGGCTTCTGGGAAGAGATCCATAAATATTTTAATGACAAACTAGGCTTTCCTAACGTCTGTACTGAGCTCACTAGTCTGTTGGGAGTAGCCAACGAGATTGTTCCAACCAAATTTGGCAGGAAGCTTTATAGAATACTCTTATATTATGCTAGGAAGACTATCCTTCTCAACTGGAAACCTCCTAAGAATCCTACTGTGCAACAATGGGTACATCTAGTTAATGCTGATCTTGAATTATACAAGTTTGTGTATGAGAGAAGAGGGACCCCTGATCGCTTCATGAAGATATGGGACCCCTGGATTGGAGCCCAGACTCTAGTACCATAGATGACTGAAAGACTGTTCTGACCAATGAAGGCGTGTGTGAATGTGTGTGTGTGTGTGCAGTACTTTTAATCTTCCTTAGGATTGATATGTTGGGTACTGTACATCCTGAAAATGATATCTTTTTCTTCTGTCCCAAACTTGGGTCATGAGGAACTGTTATGATTGATCCCATGTATTTGATTTGTACTGGACTCAATTGATGATTGTTTGTATTTGATGTGTTTGTTATGCTGTTTGCTAAATTAATAAATAAAAAGATACTATTAAAAAAAAAAATTACAGTATGTATGCATAAATTGCAGTATAGGGATTATAAGGAACCAAAAAAAAAAAAAGTTTAGTGGGGTGACAGAAGCCCTTTAATTATAACAACTGGATCCCATTCCCACCATCTCACCCGTCCCAGTGCCAGTGGCAGTGGGACTTGGGAGCACTGAGCAGAGATGTACTAGCCCACCCTGGGTATGCTTGCACTGGAGAAATGTGCATTTGGGGGGGGGGGGGGGCGAATGACTCATGATGAGAGATGTGCATGTGCTGGCACCCAATGGAGTGGGATAAATGTGCTATGGGGGGGATGTTAAGTGTCATGTGGGGGGGGGGGGGGGGCCTTATTGTTTTTCGCCCCAGGGCCCTATTTCACCTAGAACCGGCCCTGCTTGACAATACTGTACGAAAATGTATGCATTATATATACAGCATAAAAATAATATATCAATATGTCCAAAAAGAATGGGTATAAAGCTCCATGTATATATACACAGGAATTACTATTGTGTATCACATATGGTACATAGACTACTAAAGGGGTTTTCTCATATACCACATCTGTCATGTATCAACATGTATCAATATCCCTCCTCACCAGACTGTCCCTGATAAAGAGCAGTTTTATAGACTGGCAGTTGATCATGCATGCTCCTGCCTCATACCACTCTATAGGACAATCAAATGATCTCATGCTAATCAGTGGAATCTATCTCATATCTATCTATCTTTCTATCTCATATCTATCTACCTACCTATCTATCTGTCTATCTAAATAGCTTATTGTAGCAGCATCCATTACGAGATTTCATCCCTGAAAGGTTTCCATTGAAGTAACGTTATGCATTTTCTAACATGGAGATTTAAAAGTGAACTTCTGCAATTTACTTACCAGAATCCTGAATTCATGTTCTTTGTTGAGTGAAGTAATATAGTAATCCATGGCGGCACAGCAACCCAGTGTCAGGACCTCCACATCTTGTAAGAAGGATCTCTCTTCATGTAAATTTCAGTGCTCAGCACAATTCAAATTAGAATATTCAAACGAAGGTAAAAATGACCCTTTGAATATAGGAAATCATGTACTTTCCATCTACTACTGATTGTGCCTGAATGATTTCTGCATATTTTGTCTATCTGATCTTTGCAGACCACATTGTTCCCCTCTGAGCTTGGCTCACAAGAAAGACGTTATTCCAAAACTGTGTCTGCAGCTAAGGAAACGTTGCCTTTCCTCTTCCAGGGGGAGGGTTTGTAATCACTAAATAGTATGGATACAATAAGAAGGAAACTAATAAAATTGACCATTCTCATTTGGAATGAGATAGCTGTTGTACCATGGTTATGTAGAAATAACACATTTTAGGTCTAGCAATGTACAAGGCGTAGTATATTTTCTGTGTGATATGTAACATTTCAATATACCATATTTGTCTCCAATATAAGTCAAATTATTGACCGATTTTATATAGCGCCAGAATTACTTCCTGCTACAGTACTGGTAAATGTATGTATGTTCCATATTGTCTTATCCCGAGGCGCTATGAGAGAGCATGGGACAATCTGTTTGAGTGCTGTGTTGTGAGTCTAGCTTAGCATAACTGTCCAGCTCCAACTGTAGTGTATAAGCTCTGATTCACTGCAAGATGGATTTCTCCCACCAAGTACTGTAGAAAGCCATAAAAGGGACACAGTGATATAGAATAACCAGTAGATTTTCCCTAGAAAAATGTTGTAATGCCCATTGCCTAACTGTCCTTTTACATGGATTGATAATCGGGCCAATTATCAGGACTGAGCCTTTGTTGCCAATAATTGGCTTGTTCATCAGGTGATCATGTTTTCGGGCAGCACCAAAAATCATTGTTTTTATGCAGTACATCGCCCAGTTCTGTCCATTAAAAATGATTCTCTACGGTGTGGGCGAGCACTGTAGTAGCGATCACTAGTCCCCCTACTGAGGAGTTAATTGCTGTATGTAAATGACAAGCAGGCAATTATTTGGATTGAATGCTTCATTCTAAGGTTGCACCAGGTATCGAAGTATCGATACTTTCAGACCGGGTCGATATGATACCGGGTCTTACTATTTACCGATACGCAGCCTAGTATCAGTTAAAGAACATGGCACATGCTGCTCTCAGCACACGCCATATTCTCTTCACTAGTCCCTCCCCACTGTGATGCGGCTGCCACCAATGGGGACATAGCAGGGAGGAGGAGGAGGGGAGGGACTGTGGCCACTGTGCCACCAATGAATGTAAAACACATTAATTCAAGTGTAGGCAGCGATATCACATACCCGGCACCTGGCCTCAATAACAGGGCAGGCGATCCGCCGAACAGCGGAAATTAACCCCTCAGGTGCCACACCTAAGCGGTTAATTGCTGCGGAATGCATGCCCTGTTATTGAGGCCAGGTGCCGGGTATGTGATACCGCTGCCGACACCCACTGCCTCCTATATTTGAATTAATGTATTAATTACATTTATTGTTGGCGCAGTGCGCCCCCCCAGTATTATTGCCATTGGTGGCCTCCCCCCCCAGTATTAGTATCATTGGTGGCGCAGTGGCCACAGGTGCACCCCCCCATTGTTATATTCATTCGTGGCAGTGGCCACAGAACAGGGTCACCTCCCCTCCTCTTCATTGGCGGCAGTTCCGATCGGAGCCCCAGCAGTGTAATCGCGGGGCTCTGATCGGTTACCATGGCAGCCAGGATGCTACTGAAGCCCTAGCTGCTATGGTAAGCTCCCTGCTGCCGTGTGCACAAAGCACAGGGCAGCAGGGAGAGTGTGAAGCCCTATTCACCCTAATAGAGCTCTATTATGGTGAATAGGACAAGGGTTCTAGCCCCTATGGGGGCTAATAGTAAATAAAAAGTAAAAAAATAAAAGTTAAAAAAGCACTAAAATACTAAAAGTTTAAATTGCCCCTTTCCCAATTTTATATATAAAATTTACAAACAATAAAAAATCAATATATTACATATCGCCACACCCAAAAAGTGTGAACTATTAAAATATAAAAAAATATTTCCTATGAGGTGAACGGCGTAACAAAAAAAATAAATAAATAAAATTTTTAAAAAACGCGATTCGCCATTTTTAGTCACCTTGTACCCCCAAAAAATAGGATAGGACTGTTCTGTTATGGGCCGGACGTTCCATAAAATATGGAGTGCACACGGCTTTTTTGGTGTTTTATTTTTTTCGCGTGGTATCGAGTATTGCAATACTTTTTTA
The DNA here is from genome assembly GCF_905171765.1 of Bufo bufo. Classification (NCBI taxonomy): domain Eukaryota; kingdom Metazoa; phylum Chordata; class Amphibia; order Anura; family Bufonidae; genus Bufo; species Bufo bufo. The sequence continues at coordinate 252,214,361 of NC_053393.1, read as the reverse complement.
TGGTATTGAAAACAAATCAAAATTTTGGTATCGTGACAACCCTACTTCATTCCCAATTATTGCCTGTAACATCAGTCCCTGTAAAATGTCATTATGGCAGCATGTAAGTCTACTTTCACACTTGCGTTGTTTTCCGGTATTGAGATCCAGTAGAAGATCTCAATACCGGAAAAAAAAAAAATACCGTTTAGTCCTTTGGATTCTGAATGGAAAGAGATCCATTCAGCATGCATCAGAATGTCTTCCGTTCCAACAGTATTCCGTTTTGTGACCGGACACAAAACCGCTGCTAGCTGCGGTTTTGTGTCCGGTCATAAAAACTGAAAAAAAAAAAACGGATCCTGCACTGAAAACAATGGTGACGGATCTGTTTTTTTAGGAGCCTAAAAAACTGGATCTGTCACCCGTTGACTTTCAATGTATTTAGTGACGGATCCTCTTTTTTCCGTTTTAATTTCACACAACCTCATCCTAACGGAACCGATGCATCTTGAGTAGGGATGAGCGAACCCGAACTGTATAGTTCGGGTTCGTACCGAATTTTGGGGTGTCCGTGACACGGACCCGAACCCGAACCCGAACATTTTCGTAAAAGTCTGGGTTCGGGTTCAGTGTTCGGCGCTTTCTTGGCGCTTTTTGAAAGGCTGCAAAGCAGCCAATCAACAAGCGTCATACTACTTGCCCCAAGAGGCCATTACAGCCATGCCTACTATTGGCATGGCTGTGATTGGCCAGTGCAGCATGTGACCCAGCCTCTATATAAGCTTGGGTCACATAGCGCTGCACGACACTCTGCTGTTACAAATGTAAGGAGAGGTTGCAGCTGCGACGTTAGGGCGAGATTAGGCAGTGATTAACTCCTCCAAAACACTTAAGACAGTGATCGATCTCCAGCTGTGGATCATTGAACTGCTGCTATTCAATTGCTCACTGTTTTTAGGCTGCCCAGAGCGTTTTTCAGTCACTTTTTTCTGGGGTGATCGGCGGCCATTTTGTGGCTTGTGGTGCGCCAGCACACGCTGCCACCAAGTACATTTAACCATCAATAGTGTGGTTATTTTTTGCTATATCCTACATCAGGGGCAAGCTGCCACCAAGTCCATTTAACCATCAATAGTGTGGTTATTTTTTGGCTATATCCTACATCAGGGGCAAGCTGCCACCAAGTCCATTTAACCATCAATAGTGTGGTTATTTAAATCTATCCCTAAAAGGGTATATTAGATTCAAGGTGCTGATAGGGTCATTCTCAATAACTTCACACACACGCTACTGTGCATATCCAAGTCTAATTCTGTCCGTAAACGTATACCTGTCACCCAGCGCCTAAATAATAGGCCTCAAATTTATATTCAGCTAAATCTCTGGCTATTGCTGTAGCTGGTGAAGTTATATTGTGTCCGTCAAAGCACAGTTTTTGTTCTGGTTTGAAATACAATTCCCAACCTAGCAATTTCCTAAATTAGTGGTTTCTGCTGTATCAGGCCTACTTTAAATCTATCCCTAAAAGAGTATATTAGATTCAAGGTGATGATAGGGTCATTCTCAATAACTTCACACACACGCTACTGTGCATATCCAAGTCTAATTCTGTCCGTCAACGTATACCTGTCACCCAGCGCCTAAATAATAGGCCTCAAATTTATATTCAGCTAAATCTGTCACTACTGCTGTGCCTGTATTAGTGTAATACGGTACCTAAATAGATAGCCAGATAGTGTTAGGTGTCTGAACAAAAAAAGGCCTGAATTTGAATTCAATACATTGGGCCAAATAATATTTTTCTTATTGTGGTGAACGGTAACAATGAGGAAAACATCTAGTAAGGGACGCGGATGCGGACATGGTCGTGGTGGTGTTAGTGGACCCTCTGGTGCTGGGAGAGGACGTGGCCGTTCTGCCACAGCCACACGTCCTAGTGTACCAACTACCTCAGGTCCCAGTAGCCGCCAGAATTTACAGCCATATTTGGTGGGGCCCAATGCCGTTCTAAGGATGGTAAGGCCTGAGCAGGTACAGGCATTAGTCAATTGGGTGGCCGACAGTGGATCCAGCACGTTCACATTATCTCCCAGCCAGTCTTCTGCAGAAAGCGCACAGATGGCGCATGAAAGCCAAGCCCATCAGTCTGTCACATCACCCCCATGCATATCAGGGAAACTGTCTGAGCCTCAAGTTATGCAGCAGTCTCTTATGCTGTTTGAAGACTCTGCTGGCAGGGTTTCCCAAGGGCATCCACCTAGCCCTTCCCCAACGGTGGAAGACATAGAATGCACTAACGCACAACCACTTATGTTTCCTGATGATGAGGACATGGGAATACCACCTCAGCACGTCTCTGATGATGACGAAACACAGGTGCCAACTGCTGCATCTTTCTGCAGTGTGCAGACTGAACAGGAGGTCAGGGATGAAGACGATGCAGGGGACGATGAGGTCCTAGACCCCACATGGAATGAAGGTCGTGCCACTGACTTTCACAGTTCGGAGGAAGAGGCAGTGGTGAGACCGAGCCAACAGCGTAGCAAAAGACAAAGAGGGAGCAGTGGGCAAAAGCAGAACACCCGCCGCCAAGAGACTCCGCCTGCTACTGACCGCCGCCATCTGGGACCGAGCACCCCAAAGGCAGCTTCAAGGAGTTCCCTGGCATGGCACTTCTTCAAACAATGTGCTGACGACAAGACCCGAGTGGTTTGCACGCTGTGCCATCAGAGCCTGAAGCGAGGCATTAACATTCTGAACCTTAGCACAACCTGTATGACCAGGCACCTGCATGCAAAGCATGAACTGCAGTGGAGTAAACACCTTAAAAACAAGGAAGTCACTCAGGTTCCCCCTGCTACCTCTTCTGCTGCTGCCGCCTCGGCCTCTTCTGCTGCTGCCGCCTCGGCCTCTTCCTCCGCCTCTGGAGGAACGTTGGCACCTGCCGCCCTGCAAACATGGGATGTACCACCAACACCACCACCTGCGTCACCAAGCATCTCAACCATGTCACACGGCAGCGTTCAGCTCTCCATCTCACAAACATTTGAGAGAAAGCGTAAATTCCCACCTAGCCACCCTCGATCCCTGGCCCTGAATGCCAGCATTTATAAACTACTGGCCTATGAAATGCTGTCATTTAGGCTGGTGGACACAGACAGCTTCAAACAGCTCATGTCGCTTGCTGTCCCACAGTATGTTGTTCCCAGCCGGCACTACTTCTCCAAGAGAGCTGTGCTTTCCCTGCACAACCAAGTATCCGATAAAATCAAGTGTGCACTGCGCAACGCCATCTGTGGCAAGGTCCACCTAACCACAGATACGTGGACCAGTAAGCACGGCCAGGGACGCTATATCTCCCTAACTGCACACTGGGTAAATGTAGTGGCGGCTGGGCCCCAGACGGAGAGCTGTTTGGCGCACGTCCTTCCGCCGCCAAGGATCGCAGGGCAACATTCTTTGCCTCCTGTGGCCGCCTCCTCCTCCTACTCAGCTTCCTCCTCCTCTTCTTCCACCTGCTCATCCAGTCAGCCACACACCTTCACCACCAAGTTCAGCACAGCCCGGGGTAAACGTCAGCAGGCCATTCTGAAACTCACCACACAGGATTTGTGTCGGGGTATAGAACAACAGACCGACGAGTGGTTGCTGCCGGTGAGCCTCAAGCCCGGCCTGGTGGTGTGCGATAATGGGCGAAATCTCGTTGCAGCTCTGGGACTAGCCGGTTTGACGCACATCCCTTGCCTGGCGCATGTGCTGAATTTGGTGGTGCAGAAGTTCATTCGCAACTACCCCGACATGTCAGAGCTGCTGCATAAAGTGCGGGCCGTCTGTTCGCGCTTCCGGCGTTCACATCCTGCCGCTGCTCGCCTGTCTGCGCTACAGCGTAACTTCGGCCTTCCCGCTCACCGCCTCATATGCGACGTGCCCACCAGGTGGAACTCCACCTTGCACATGCTGGACAGACTGTGCGAGCAGCAGCAGGCCATAGTGGAGTTTCAGCTGCAGCACGCACGGGTCAGTCGCACTGCGGAACAGCACCACTTCACCACCAATGACTGGGCCTCCATGCGAGACCTGTGTGCCCTGTTGCGCTGTTTCGAGTACTCCACCAACATGGCCAGTGGCGATGACGCCATTATCAGCGTTACAATACCACTTCTATGTCTCCTTGAGAAAACACTTAGGGCGATGATGGAAGAGGAAGTGGCCCAGGAGGAGGAGGAGGAAGAGGGGTCATTTTTAGCACTTTCAGGCCAGTCTCTTCGAAGTGACTCAGAGGGAGGTTTTTTGCAACAGCAGAGGCCAGGTACAAATGTGGCCAGACAGGGCCCACTACTGGAGGACGAGGAGGACGAGGATGAGGAGGAGGTGGAGGAGGATGAGGATGAAGCATGTTCACAGCGGGGTGGCACCCAACGCAGCTCGGGCCCATCACTGGTGCGTGGTTGGGGGGAAACGCAGGACGATGACGATACGCCTCCCACAGAGGACAGCTTGTCCTTACCTCTGGGCAGCCTGGCACACATGAGCGACTACATGCTACAGTGCCTGCGCAACGACAGCAGAGTTGCCCACATTTTAACGTGTGCGGACTACTGGGTTGCCACCCTGCTGGATCCCCGGTACAAAGACAATGTGCCCACCTTACTTCCTACACTGGAGCGTGATAGGAAGATGTGCGAGTACAAGCGCACGTTGGTAGACGCGCTACTGAGAGCATTCCCAAATGTCACAGGGGAACAAGTGGAAGCCCAAGGCGAAGGCAGAGGAGGAGCAAGAGGTCGCCAACGCAGCTGTGTCACGGCCAGCTCCTCTGAGGGCAGGGTTAGCATGGCAGAGATGTGGAAAAGTTTTGTCACCACGCCACAGCTAACTGCACCACCACCTGATGACATGAAGACTGATTCTCTGTTGACATGAAGCCAGATTCTATGTTATGGGACCTCTCTCCTCTGTCTGGGTGCCGGGGCCTAAATATCTGACAATGGACTGTTCCAGTGGTGGGTGACGTGAAGCCTGATTCTCTGCTATGACATGAAGACTGATTCTCTGCTGACATGAAGCCAGATTCTCTGCTATGGGACCTCTCTCCTCTGCCTGGGTGCCTGGGCCTAAATATCTGACAATGGACTGTTCCAGTGGTGGGTGACGTGAAGCCTGATTCTCTGCTATGACATGAAGACTGATTCTCTGCTGACATGAAGCCTGATTCTCTGCTATGGGACCTCTCTCCTCTGTCTGGGTGCCGGGGCCTAAATATCTGACAATGGACTGTTCCAGTGGTGGGTGACGTGAAGCCTGATTCTCTGCTATGACATGAAGACTGATTCTCTGCTGACATGAAGCCAGATTCTCTGCTATGGGACCTCTCTCCTCTGTCTGGGTGCATGGGCCTAAATATCTGACAATGGACTGTTCCAGTTTTGGCTGACGTGAAGCCTGATTCTCTGCTATGGGACCTCTCTCCTCTGTCTGGGTGCCGGGGCCTAAATATCTGACAATGGACTGTTCCAGTTTTGGCTGACGTGAAGCCTGATTCTCTGCTATGACATGAAGACTGATTCTCTGCTGACATGAAGCCGGATTCTCTGCTATGGGACCTCTCTCCAATTGATATTGGTTAATTTTTATTTATTTTATTTTTATTTAAATTAATTTCCCTATCCACATTTGTTTGCAGGGGATTTAACTACATTTTGCTGCCTTTTGCAGCCCTCTAGCCCTTTCCTGGGCTGTCTTACAGCCTTTTTAGTGCCGAAAAGTTCGGGTCCCCATTGACTTCAATGGGGTTCGGGTTCGGGACGAAGTTCGGGTCGGGTTCGGATCCCGAACCAGAACATTTCCGGGAAGTTCGGCCGAACTTCTCGAACCCGAACATCCAGGTGTTCGCTCAACTCTAATCTTGAGATCTCAGTACTGGAATTAACAATGCAAGTGAGAAAGTAGCCTAAGGCGGCCACAATTTGTTTTTCTCTAGATACTCCTTAACATTTTCTATAGGTGAGAAAACCCAAAATTATATAATTAAAATGCACCAAAAGTAATATGTGTGGAAATAAAATAACTTTTATTAATGTGCAAATGACTTTCTGTTTTAGATATCGTATCCCTAATTGTAAATAATAAGAATAATAAAAGTATTTAAGGAGTTTCTATGACACATGTGACACAAGGGGAGCAGGTCAGCGCTGCGGCCTGCTATTGGCTGCACCAATCCTAATTCTTAAAGGGAGTCTGTCACCTCCATATGGCCTTATACAGTGCTTACATGGCTCTGTAGCACACCTGTACAGGATTGTAACGGTACCTTTGTTCTTTTCTTTAGACTTGCACCAGCAGGAAAAATGAAGTTTAATTCATATGCAAATGGGAAAATCGCAAGTGCCCAGGGGCGGCTTTCAGTGTGTAAGTGCCCAGGCTGCTCTGCCTTCTTTTCACTTTACTCCTCCCAGTCTCTGCCTTTGCCCGCCCTCCAAGTCTCTTGCCTCATCGATAGGTCCGGACTTGGAGGGCGGGCAAAGGAAGAGGCTGGGGAGGAGTAAAGTGAAAAGAAGCCAGAGCAGCCTGGGCACCTACACACTGAACGCCGCCCCTGGGCACTTGCGATTTCCATTTGCATATGAATTAAACTTAGTTTTTCCTGCTGGTGCAAGTCTAAAGAAAAGAACAAAGGTACCGTTAAAATCCTGTATAGGTGTGCTACAGAGCCATGTAAGCACTGTATATGGCCATATGGAGGTGACAGACTCTTTTTAAATAATCTACCCAGGTATATGAACATATGTAGGCTGGTTGAAGTGCTATATGTAGTGCAGTAAGTCTACTGTGTAAAGTCCTACTTATGAAGGAGGGGGGGGGGGGGGTAGACCAGGGCCCACAGGGGGATTCACCTGTCCCTCTGTGGGCCAGTCCGAGCCTGGCTACTGCAGGACCTCTGAAATCAAGAGATTATACAAGGCTTCCCCTTGGGTGCAGAAGCAGCCAGGGAGGAGGCCGAGAAGAGCACCCAAGGTTGTATTCACATGTTAAGGTTTGAACAGATCAAACCAGGCTAGGAACACAAACTGAGAACACATATAAAGGAAAGCTGGAGTCTTATCACCTTTTTAATCCACTGCTTGCTTTGCTTCAAAAACTGCATCAAGAAACCCAAACACGTTATCTCAGCCACAGAGCCAGTGAAGGAAGATCTTGAAATGAATTTTGAGGCATGCTGTGACATTCAGAGAAAAAGGAAATAGTCTGGTACCTTGCAAGCCAATAGAAAACTAGTGTAGTGCTCTCATTAAGAGAAACCAAATATATTGCATGGACACAATGAAAAACACATGAAAGGTAACTTCAAATCCCAAAGAGCTAGAAGAATTTGGGAATACAAATTTATAACACTGCTTGACACTTTGAATACTGGACTGAATTTGTCCCCGGGATTTATGACACACTACAAGATCTAAATAGGCTTCTATGGACATAGTCGGGGCACCAGGTCTCGGAGAGAACTTCAATTTATAGACCATAAAACTTTCACACCCCTTATCTGTAAGATAATTAAGGAATCATTCTCAAGATCTTTGATATGTTGTTCTGTTTTTCAAATGTCCATTCATTTCCCCATGTCTCTGTTCTTATTGTATATCGATTGCTGTTTCTTCATATATTCTTGTAGTACGCCTGATGAAGGGACTGGTGATGTCTCGAAAGCTCACTACAGTAGGTGTTTGTGACATTGTGTTTTCAGCACGACAGCGTCGCGCTGATACTCGGCGACGTGGTGCCGAGATCTCGCACTCACTGGGATAGCGACAGCACATCCCAGCAAGCGCGTCATAGAAGAGGCGGGAGATCCGACTTGGATTCCCGCCAATTCTACACGTGTGCGGCGTTTGTTATGAATCCTGAGGGGGAAGTCCCCGCCGGATTTTAAATAAAAATCCGGCCTGGGTCCCGCCCTCAGGAGCATACCGGGCCCTTAGGTCTGTTATGGGTTGTAAGGAGAGCCCCCCCTACGCCGAAAAAAACGGCGTAGGGGGTCCCCCTACAATCCATACCAGACCCGTATCCAAAGCACGCTACCCGGCCAGCCAGGAAGGGAGTGGGGACGAGCGAGCGCCCCCCCCCCCCCTCCTGAGCCGTACCAGGCTGCATGCCCTCAACATGGGGGGTTGGGTGCTCTGGGGCAGGGGGCGCACTGCGGCCCCCCCACCTCAGAGCACCCTGTCCCCATGTTGATGAGGACAGGGCCCCTTCCCGACAACCCTGGCCGTTGGTTGTCGGGGTATGCGGGCGGGAGGCTTAACGGAATCTGGGAGCCCCCTTTAATAAGGGGGGCCCCCAGATACCGGCCCCCCACCCTAAGTGAATGAGTATGGGGTACATCGTACCCCTACCCATTCACCTGCAAGAAAAGTGGTAAAAACACAAATAAACCACACAGTGTATTAAAATATTTTATTTTTCTGCTCCGGAGGCCGCCCCCTGTCTTCTTTATTAGCTCTTTTACCAGGGGGGGGCTCTTCTTCTTCCGATATCCCGACGGGTCTTCTCCGCTATCCGGGGGGGGTCTTCTCAACTCTCCGGGGTTCTCCTTCTGTCTTCTCCTTCTGTCTTGTTGTCTCCTTCTGTCTTCTGTCTCCGGGGGGGGCTCTTCTTCTTCCGATATCCCGACGGGTCTTCTCCGCTATCCGGGGGGGTCTTCTCAACTCTCCGGGGTTCTCCTTCTGTCTTCTCCTTCTGTCTTGTTGTCTCCTTCTGTCTTCTGTCTCCGGGGGGGGCTCTTCTTCTTCCGATATCCCGACGGGTCTTCTCCGCTATCCGGGGGGGTCTTCTCAACTCTTCGGGGTTCTCCTTCTGTCTTCTCCTTCTGTTCTTCTTCTGTCTTCTCCTTCCTTCTTGTTGTCTCGGCGCACCCCGGTTCTTCGTCTCGCGAGACTCGGCGCACCCCGATTCTTCTCTCTGTTGTTGACTCGGCGCACCCCGGTTCTTCATCTCGCGAGACGAAGAATCGGGGTGCGCCGAGTCTCGCGAGACGAAGAACCGGGGTGCGCCGAGTCAACAACAGAGAGAAGAATCGGGGTGCGCCGAGTCTCGCGAGACGAAGAACCGGGGTGCGCCGAGACAACAAGAAGGAAGGAGAAGACAGAAGAACAGAAGGAGAAGACAGAAGAAGAACAGAAGGAGAAGACAGAAGGAGAACCCCGAAGAGTTGAGAAGACCCCCCCGGATAGCGGAGAAGACCCGTCGGGATATCGGAAGAAGAAGAGCCCCCCCCGGAGACAGAAGACAGAAGGAGACAACAAGACAGAAGGAGAAGACAGAAGGAGAACCCCGGAGAGTTGAGAAGACCCCCCCGGATAGCGGAGAAGACCCGTCGGGATATCGGAAGAAGAAGAGCCCCCCCCGGAGACAGAAGACAGAAGGAGACAACAAGACAGAAGGAGAAGACAGAAGGAGAACCCCGGAGAGTTGAGAAGACCCCCCCCGGATAGCGGAGAAGACCCGTCGGGATATCGGAAGAAGAAGAGCCCCCCCCTGGTAAAAGAGCTAATAAAGAAGACAGGGGGCGGCCTCCGGAGCAGAAAAATAAAATATTTTAATACACTGTGTGGTTTATTTGTGTTTTTACCACTTTTCTTGCAGGTGAATGGGTAGGGGTACGATGTACCCCATACTCATTCACTTAGGGTGGGGGGCCGGTATCTGGGGGCCCCCCTTATTAAAGGGGGCTCCCAGATTCCGTTAAGCCTCCCGCCCGCATACCCCGACAACCAACGGCCAGGGTTGTCGGGAAGGGGCCCTGTCCTCATCAACATGGGGACAGGGTGCTCTGAGGTGGGGGGGCCGCAGTGCGCCCCCTGCCCCAGAGCACCCAACCCCCCATGTTGAGGGCATGCAGCCTGGTACGGCTCAGGAGGGGGGGGGGGGCGCTCGCTCGTCCCCACTCCCTTCCTGGCTGGCCGGGTAGCGTGCTTTGGATACGGGTCTGGTATGGATTGTAGGGGGACCCCCTACGCCGTTTTTTTCGGCGTAGGGGGGGCTCTCCTTACAACCCATAACAGACCTAAGGGCCCGGTATGCTCCTGAGGGCGGGACCCAGGCCGGATTTTTATTTAAAATCCGGCGGGGACTTCCCCCTCAGGATTCATAACAAACGCCGCACACGTGTAGAATTGGCGGGAATCCAAGTCGGATCTCCCGCCTCTTCTATGACGCGCTTGCTCTCCATCGCGGCAAGCCAGCTCGGCGCTGGCTCCCGCGATGGGGCTCGTATGTGCTCAATCTCGCCGAGAAATACGGCGAGATTGACACAAAATCGGGTTCACCTACTGTATGTAACATCATTACTTCTATTTTTGTTAGCTGTTAAAAGGTATCAAACCTGCAATACTCTTCTTTTGTTTATCTTAATGAGAGCACTCAAATAGTGACATTCAGAGAAAATGGAGCCACCAGTTAAGCTGTTGTAAAGCTATTGTTTTACTTCTGGATTTACATACAGTACCCAAATGTTACCTCAGAGTTGATGGGAATGTATGAATTCCCTTATCTCTTACAGCATGATACCACCCGATTTGAGGGCCGCTGTATTAGGCTGAGTTCACACGGGCGAGATTTCCGCGCGGGTGCAATGCGTGAGTTGAACGCATTGCACCCGCACTGAATCTGGACCCATTCACTTCTATGGGGCTGTGCACATGAGCGGTGATTTTCACGCATCACTTATGCGTTGCATGAAAATCGCAGCATGCTCTAGATTGTGCCTTTTTCACGCAACGCAGGCCCCATAGAAGTGAATGGGGCTGAGTGAAAATTGCAATCATCCGCAATCAAGTGCGGATGCGGTGCGATTTCCACGCACGGTTGCTAGGTGACAGTCTATTCACTGTATTATTTTCCCTTATAACAGGGTTATAAGGGAAAATAATAGCATTCTTAATACAGAATGCTTAGTACAAGGTCAATTGAGGGTTAAAAAATAAAAAATAATTAACTCACCTTCTCCTCTTGATCGCGTAGCTGCCGGTCTCTTCTTACTTCTTTAATCATGAGCTGCCGGCTAAAGGACCTGTGGTGACGTCAGATCACATGGTCCAATCACATGGTCCATCACCACAGTCCTTTAGCCGGCAGCTCATGATTAAAGAAGTAATAAGAGATCGGCAACTACGCGATCAAGAGGAGAAGGTGAGTTAATTATTTTTTATTTTTTAACCCTCAATTGACCTTGTACTAAGCATTCTGTATTAAAGAATGCTATTATTTTCCCTTATAACCATGTTATAAGGGAAAATAATAACATCTACACAACACCGAACCCAAACCTGAACTTCTGTGAAGAAGTTCGGGTCTGGGTACCACAGTCAGTTTTTTATCACGCGCGTGCAAAACGCATTGCACCCGCGCGATAAAAACTGAACAACGGAACACAATCGCAGTCAAAACTAACTGCAATTGGGTACCTACTCGCGCGGGTTTGCCGCAACGCATCCGGACCTTATCCGGACACGCTCGTGTGAACTCAGCCTTACAATTCTGTGCACGGCAGGTGGCTGTGGGCACCACTGGGTGATGAAACTTCTAATGTGGATAAGTGGGATCAGAACATGATGGCATAGCTTAGTCTTTTTCTTATAGTTATGTAGCATGCTTAAAAAAAGACTTGTCCATTAAGAGAGGAGAGGAACTTTGATGGGGTACATACAGTTGCAAGAAAAAGTATGTGAACCCTTTGGAATGATATGGATTTCTGCACAAATTGGTCATAAAATGTGATCTGATCTTCATCTAAGTCACAACACTAGACAATCACAGTCTGCTTAAACTAATAACACACAAAGAATTAAATGTTACCATGTTTTTATTGAACACGCCATGTAAACATTCACAGTGCAGGTGGAAAAAGTATGTTTTTGTTGTGACTTAGATGAAGATCAGATCACATTTTATGACCAATTTGTGCAGAAATCCATATTATTCCAAAGGGTTCACATACTTTTTCTTGCAACTGTATTGTGGTCTGGCAGTGGGATCTGCAGGTGGGTCACCTCTAATTGCTGGGCTGCATCTGTACTTGCCGGCTCATGCCCATCTATGCGATTTATAACAACAGAAAGTACAGGTGACCCATTGCCTGACACATTGTGTACGGTCAGCCTCCTGGCTCTTTCTAAAACTTTGGGTTTAGTCAGTCTTGACCACTCTCAGAAGAGTATTACTTATAGTCTTGACATTAATCTAAATGCTGTTTAGATTGTAGTTACATTTTGCTCATTTTTTTACCCCTGAAAGGAACAGTCATCTGTAACATTAGTTGTGGTTTTGCTATCAGAAAAATATCAGCTCTTTAATAATTACAATAAACAGACTGTAACCTGGCATAGGCTCACCTCATTTAACATTTAAAATGCCAAACATACACATGATATACTATTTTATTAATTTAATTTATTAAAGGGTACATAGACATTGTCATAGTTTTCATCACCGTGGAGGGCATACATAAAACCATATTCATTCATATCAGGAAATTGGATCTCAAGTAATTGTTACCATATCAAATTATCAATGCATACTGTTACACTGGGCCAAAAACCTTTATGTGTGTGGAAGGTTTTCCGTGTACTATTTTTCCCAATGCCAAGTAATCTCTTCAAATTGATCTGCTGACAAACCTCAATACAGCTTTTATTATAAAAAAAAAAGAGCTGTCCGTACAGCTACTTTCACACTCGCGTTTAGGCTTTCCGTTTGTGATATCCGTTCAGGGCTCTCACAAGCGGTCCAAAATGGATCAGTTTTGCCCTAAGGCCCCTCACGGGCGTTGTGGATTGGGGCCGGATGCGTTCAGGGAAAATGGTGCGATTTTGACACTAAAACAAGTCAGTTTTCACTGCGATTGCGTTCCATGTTTGCGTTTTTTCCGCGCGGGTGCAAAACATTGTAATGCGTTTTGCACGCGCGTGAGAAAAATCGGCATGTTTGGTACCCAGACCCGAACCCGGACTTCTTCACAGAAGTTCGGGTTCAGTGTTGTGTAGATTTTATTATTTTCCCTTATAACATTGTTATAAGGGAAAATAATAGCATTCTTAATACAAAATGCATAATACAAGACAGAAGAGAAGCCGGGCTGCGCGATCAAGTGGATTAAGGTGCGTTATATTATTATTTTTATTTTTTTAACCCCTCCAGCGCTGTTTTACTATGCATTCTGTATTAAGAATGCTATTATTTTCCCTTATAACCATGTTATAAGGGAAAATAATAATGATCGGGTCCCCATCCCGATCGTCTCCTAGCAATCGTGCGTGAAAATCGCACTGCATCCACACTTGCTTGCGGATGCTTGCGATTTTCATGCAACCCCATTCAATTCTATGGGGCCTGCGTTGCGTGAAAAACGCAGAATATAGAACATGCTGCGATTTTTACCCAACGCAAAAGTGATGCGTGAAAATCACCGCTCATGTGCACAGCTCCATAGAAATGAATGGGTCCAGATTCAGTGCGGGTGCAATGCGTTCCTGTCACGCATTGCACCCACGCGGAAAACTCGTGTGAAAGGGGCCTAATGCATTCTGAATGGAAAAGGATCTGCTCAGAATGCATCAGTTTGCCTCCGTTCAGTCTCCATTCCTCTCTGGAGGCGGACACCAAAACGCTGCCTGATGAAACTGAGCCAAACGGATCCGTCCTGGCACACAATGTAAGTCAATGGGGACGGATCCATTTTCACTGACAGTCTGGCACAATAGAAAACGGATCCGTCCTCTATTGACTTTCAATGGTGTTCAAGACGGATCCGTCTTGGCTATGTTACAGATAATACAATTGGATCCATTCTGAACGGATGCAGACGGTTGTAATATCTGAACTGATCCGTCCATGAGGGATCCGCACAAAACGCGTGTGTGAAAGTAGCTTTAGATGTATATTGGTCAAACCCACCGATCATCTAATGTACATGCATCCTCCCAACACTTCCCTGATGGCAGATGGCAGAGGAGAGAAGGATCAAGATGTTGGATTTCAGCATGCTCTATTCTTTTGTTCTTGGGTGTGTGGTAGCAGCTTGCTTCCGTCTTCATATTGAGAACACGTGCACAGTTGGATGAGCATACATGTGTATGGGATAATTGGGAGAGCACATCTCCCCCATACATATGCTCACCCAGGTTGGCCAAACATGTATATCTCATGAATAGGAAAAAAGCTGCTGTAAGACTACTCTGGCAGAAGCTTGTCTCCATGAAACCAAAAGGATTGGGCAGTTGAAGTCTAGTTGCTCCAGTGCTACCCTGGAGTTATTGCTATCAGTGGAGAGTTAGGAGACCCCCAGACACATTGGATGGCTGGCCGATCCTGCTGAGATAGGTAGGTTCAGTCAACATTGTAAAGTAATACTGACAACATGATAATATTGTTTCACTGTAGACTGCCAAGTTAGATTATTATTTTTTGACTTGTTGCCAGTCCAAAGTGTAGCTTCTTGTACTGACATCTAGTGCCCAATATAAAAACTGCAATATGTTTGAAATCATTTGTAAAAGGACAAGCATACAGGAAAAAAACTATGGTCAAAATGAATACAAAAATAAAGTTGCACATACATATTAAATAACAAAAAAGAATATCCGAGAATAAGTTCATAACTTTTTCTTTTAGTTATCATAAGCTAATAGTGATTTCTATTATTTTGTGCACGCGCTAAGTTACACGGTGATAGTGGACTAAATTAAATATAACTGTTTATTCTAAGGCTGATGTGGTTCCTTCAGTAAATAAAACGCTGCCATCAATATACAGTATGAAGTGTTATATCAACTGCCTTCTAGCTGAACTGTTGCCATTGTGTGTCTTCTTAATTCACTATGCATCATTTATAGCTTTCAAATTTATGCAGGAATCTCTGGACAGCATCCAACATGAGAATTTGTAACTTTTGGTTATGTAGGACACTGCAATGAAAGTTGCACATAAATAAGGTTGCAGTTTTTACATCACAAACTGTAAAATACATCCCTGCATGAAGTTAAAAATGTACTTCTAAATCAATAACTAGAAATGATTGGACCCCACAACAAATATTTGAACAGCCCCCCCCCCCCTCCGGCAACTTCTTCGCAACCCCCTCCTCCCGTGCAACCCCCGCTCATGTGGCTAGTCAAGATTGCTGTCTCAGATGAGGCCCGTCAGCTGTTATATCCTTTTCCTATGGTGTCTCTTTATATAATGTCATTTAACAATACAATCTTTTAGTCCTTCTCTTGGGTTGGGCCCCTTTTAAGTTTAGACCACAAAGCAGCCACTTCCCTTATAGCTATGCCCCTGCTCTAAATTTTGTCATATTGAAAAGAAAAATCAGGGCAACATTTTCCTAGCTTTACCACACATTGTACTTTAAAGAAAAGAAAATGAACAAAATGAGCTGCCAAATTCTGCCTGCACCAGCAGATGTCTTCTACAAAATACAGGGAGAAAATGATGTGAACCTGCATGCTGCAGATATTGCAAACATTGGTTATCACATGTGTGTATACATATATATATATATATATATAACCTTTACATATTTACCAGCATTGCAAGTATAGGAATCTCCCATTGGAACTCATCCAAAACACCCTGGAATGCCCAATTTGAGGCATGGTTTGCACCACCCCTTTTGACGGCCTGTTTGTGGGATTGGCATGTCTGCCATTGTAGTAATTGTTTTCTGTAGACCAGGGTATGATGGAAACCATAGTAGCCAGGCCGTAATTATTTTTATGTAAATGCTAAATAATTTCAAAAATAGTCAATTTATCTTTTACTTTATGGTTAGGAAAGCAGGCTAATATACTTTTAAGGAGGTGCAGTGAGTACTATAGATTTAAAATGGTACATTTCTAAGTGGAAACCACACTTGTTTTATGGCCCAACACCTGGATTCAAAAAGCCTCGTGCTACACTCAGACTGATGGTGTGTTACAGATTTAGGTTAAATTCACATGACCATTGTGGCGTCGTGCACATGTTGTGGACCTCGAACCATGGGTCTGCAAAACACGGGCACCAGCCATGTGAACTCCACATTTAGCTGTGGACCCATTGCCTTCAATGGGTCCGTGATCCACAAGATGCATGAAAAGGTAAGACATGTTATATCTTTGCAGGCATGGACTTCCGTGGGCTTCCAGGTTAGTGCCTCCATGCCACAAAAGATAGGACATGTCCTATCTTTCGCCGCATCTAGTGGATCATGGGGCCATTGAAGAGAATGGGTCCACATCGCGATGCAGAGCACACACGGCCAGTAATTGTGATGCCATTCAGCTTGTAGCTTCTGTATGACAACAATAAGTGCTGATAACCAATCAGATTTCACCATTCATTAAACACAGGATGGTGGCTTAGAGGTTAGCATTGTTGCCTTGCAGCACTGGGAATTTGTACCATGTCTGCACCTAATTCCTCCCATACTCCAAAAAACATACTAATAAATATGCCCTCTTCTGAAAATGGTCCTATGGTCTTAGGGAATTTATATAGTGAAGCCTTCTTGGGAACAGGGACGGATGGGAGCTCAGGAATATGCTGTTGCTATGTGAGCAGCATTCCTGAAGGTCCTATGTGCACAGGACCTATTGCGTTAGGACCCATGCTCAAGACTGTATGAGAACTGTATCATTTCCATAGCAACTATAGCACCCAGCATTGCACCCTGCTCCTTTCTCCTTTCAGATCAGGAGAATTTAAAGAAGGAACAATTTAATGGGGTTTTACCAGTAATTAACATTCATTATGTATTTTCAGGAAAGATGATGAATGTATGATCGCTGGGGACCTCACCACTGAATCTCAAGAACCCTGTTTCTCATACGTGACTGCAGAGAGGAGGGCATTTGAACGGAGTAGCTGTGAAGCATGTGCCATGCACTCTGGTCGGTGCCTAAGGGCTGATTGTAAGGGTCAGTTCACATGGCTGATTTTGGCACATTTTTGGATGCGTTTTACGTATCAAAAAACATCCTTAAGCAGTCTCTTAACGGGAGTCAGCACTTGCTTCTTTTTTACAAGTGTAAAAAAGAAGCAACAATCCCCTATTTTGGGGCAGAATCAGGGCTGATTTTCCCATTCAAATGAATGGGAAACAGAAAAATCTGCACCATTTGCAATGTGCACATACGTAAGTGGGAAAAGTACTATAGAGTTTAATAAAGTTTGGGATACGTTTTAAAAAAGGAGGAGTGTAGTCTTATTTTCTTTGGTACATACAGTAAAAATGCAATTCTGGATATGTTTACAAAAATGTTAATTAAAAGGCTCATTTAATTTCTACATACTGTAATGCGATTATTGGTGCTCATAGTGAACAGATGTGTTGTTATATGTTATCTAAAATGGCTCCTGGGATGAAGAAGAACGGTAGAGTTTCTATCAGGGCTGTGGAGTCGGTAGATAAATGGTCCGACTCCAACTCCTCAGTCTTTGGTACTTCCGACTCCCCGACTCCTCTGTATTTAATATGCAAATGTATTTTATACATTCCTTGAGGAAAGAAAGGCAACATACATGTCATTACCACAGAACTACTGGCTAGGAAGCTGCTGCCTTCTCCTTTGTGTGCTGATCTTCTGCTGAAGATAGGGCAGTGGGAGGATCCAGGAAGGGGCAGGGGAAGGGGCATTTATTGTAAAACATGATTTCCCTAGTAGAATCCCATAGTCATGTTTAAAGTTTAAGATAACAATCTGAGTTTACAAGATTTTATAGCCTTAGCTGAATGACAGCAGTTTTTCAAATGGTTTACAGCTTCAGTCTTGAACTATTGACTATCCATTCCCTTCACTTATACAAGTGTCTAGTCCTGCAAAAAACATATTTACTTAATCAGTTATCAGTGAGAGGCTAGGTTAACCATGGGCCTGTAACAGCGGAACCCAACGCAATGGAAAGTATAAGTATTGCCGCTCCTTAACTGTGCGTTGCGTGCCATATAGTGAAGCATATGAAAAGCGTGCTTCTTCATGGTCACTTAACGTGTTCGTTTTGCGGTAACGTGACGCACTGCATGCATTGGCCTTTATTCTTACAGTAGAGAAGTACCGTATTTTTCGCAAAAGTGGGGGAAAAATAGCAGTGCGTCTTATGGTGTGAATGCTGAGACCGTCCGGTGAATAGGCTGAGAGGGAGGAGGGGCTGGGGGCCGGCATCTGTTTCTGTAATGGCAGCGGGGCCCGGTGCAGTCACTGTATTCGACTACACCGGGCCCCGCTCACTGTAGTATACGGTAATCATATCTAACTTGTGGGTATTGTTAAAGTATTCCAATCATCTTAAATATAGCGCTGTACTACTTACTACTAACTTATTGGCAGTCAGGAGGCCGGGTGGGCGCTCGTAGCGTAGCTCACTACGTCAAGCGCCTGCTCCGCCCACTTTATGAATGAAGCAGGCACTGGGCCCCTCTGCCATTACAGAAACAGATGGCCCCCATTCACTACACAGGGACACTGTTATGGGGGGATCTGTGGATGACACATAAGATAAGATGCTATATATGTGTCATCCAGATGCCCCAATTATCCCCCATAACTGTGCCATCCACATATGCCCCCATAACAGTGCCATCCACATATGCCCCCATAACAGTGCCACCCAGAGATGCCCCCATAACAGTGCCATCCACAGATGCCCCCATAACAGTGCCATACACAGACCACCATTAGTTCAAAACCCACCAAAAGCACACCTTTTGGTTCAAAATATTTTTTTTCTTATTTTCCTCCTCAAAAACCTAGGTGCGTCTTATGGGCAGGTGCGTCTTATAGGGCGAAAAATACGGTAATTAATTATAACTTTTTGTGAATTGGGACATTTAAACTTGCTTTTTTTTTATTTATTCCAATTTAAATCTAGTAGGAGTCGGAGTTGGTTCTTTTTTATGCCGACTCCGACTCCAGGTACCCAAAATTGCCTCCGACTCCTCGACTCCGACTCCACAGCCCTGGTTTCTATGATTAGCATAGAAACCAAGCCGTAGAGTCTAAAAAAAACATAAAAAATCTGCCTGAAAAACGCTTTACAAAAAATGCACAGAATTCTGAGGCGTAAAAATCTGCTTGGATCCAGCGCTGATTTTTTTACACGTGTATTTTGAAAATCAGCCGTGTGAACTGACCCTAAGAGCTGACACAACACCGTGGATTTACCTTATCTAATTGTTCTTGGGGATTATGGAACCTCAGACTTCTGTGCACAAAATTCAGGTCTCATTTTATTTCAATTGCTAGTAAGAAGTGAGAGTCGCCTTCTCCATGTCATTTATAGCCCTGTGATTCTATTTATCAGCATTTCGGCAACCCACTCTCTAAACGTTTACAGATGTGTATCCTCGGTCACATCAGGCTGCGCTCACACGCTGCGGATTTTGTTGCAGAAATTTCTGCGACTTAAAATCAGTTCCATTCATTTGAATGGGGCGGCAAGCACATGGATTTCTGCAAGCCCTATTAGGTGGAACTGACTTGCAGTCTCAGGATGAAACAACACTGGAGAGTGTCGCGCTCGTCCACAGGAAGCCAGGAGCCCGGACCTCGCCCTGAACCTTAGGCGCACAACAAATCCCAAAATGAAAAGAAAGACGGTCCAGCTTCACTGAAAAAACTTGAGGCTTTATTTAATCCCGTGCAGATAAAAACCAACATACAGCAATGCAAGAAATCGACCGGTTTCGGATCACTGAAGATACGGATCCTTAGTCATGATGTGCATCAGTGGGAGGTGAAGTCGAGACTAAATAGTAGACCACCAGGAACAGGTGATCGCAATCAGGTGCAGGACATACCTCCTGATGACATCCTCCACAGATAAAGTACATAACAATTACAACATACCAAAAGACATAGAAAAATAAGATAAAATCTACAAATTGCAATAATAAAAAGAAGTTAAAATATTAGTAATGTAGAATAGTATCAACTTGCAGTCGCAGGATGTTCTACAACAAAATATGCAGCGTGTGAGTGCACCCCTATATCCAGATAAACCATATGCACATGTCATGTTGTTCTAAGCAGTTGTTAATTAATGCTGCCAAACCTAATTACTTCCCTCGTATGGTCATCTGTCAGGAAAACTAAGCTCATTAAAACAGGAAACATTAATCACACCTTCAAGACATTTCCCTCTTCTCTTCCACAATCTGTCCAGGATAGAAAAGCTCTTGGTGTGACATGTTTTGGCTTTGTCCTTTCTTTAGCTTTTTCCTAATGTATCTAGCTAGATCCTGTTACCAGTTAATGACAATGTCCCATATGTGGCAGCTTTCCGATGGCACTGATACGGCTGGATTTTAGACAGTGTATTGCCTCTGCCATACTGTACATAACATTCTTGCTTATGTCCTAAATCTGTACAGTACAGCCAGAAGATGTCCAGGCACAGAACACAGTCCAATTCTGCATGTACTTAAATAGTAGGTGAAGTAAAAAAAACATACTCTATGGGTCACATGTATCACATCTATAGAATAAAAACTGTCTTTGTTGCCCTTAGTAAGCAATCGGAGCTAAGCAACTGCTGTTGTACAATGAAAACGGCACTGTGATTGCTGAGGGCAACATAGACCTTTTTTTTTAGATAACTCTATTGGTTTGCGTACATAGTGATACAAGGTAAAGTAGAAATACCAGTTCCCAGTAGGATGCAGGCAAGTACTACATGTAGCCATGACGGCTTCCTTACAGAAGCCTTATCCGCGTGCAATTCTAATACTAAGCAGCCTTGTGAATAGTAGGTGGATGTTCATCAGAATTGTTCCTCAGCTCTTGTGTCAGTAGTACGGCTTCATCCAATGAAAATGTTTACAGTACAATAAATAGGCATTTCAAATGAAGTATTATGACACTATAATGTGGTTGTATTTTGTATATTACATTCTCCTCTCTGGTAGCACCCCCTGCTCTTTATCCTGTGGCCATAATTCTGGTCCACCTTCTCCTGCATTCAGTGCGGAAGCAAGTGAAGCTGCCCAGACATCTTTCATTCATTATTAAATCTATCCCTGTATTTATATTTATAAAAGAATACAGCAATATCTGTGTATAGATAATGGAGAAGGAAATTGGGGTGGGGGGGCATTGCACAGTAGTGGAATTACTGGACCGTTGTGTGAAGGACTGACTCTTTTCTCTACAGAGGAGGAAGTTAACGAAAGCTGACTGCAGTGCATCCCTGGTAGGTGCCGGTGCTTGATTGTCACATCTGATGAGCCACTGCCCACCCACAGAAAGGGAAGATACAAGAGCTTCAAGCATTAAAACGTGAGAAATGGTGAAAATTACACTAGAAAGCATTGTTTTTACTTTTATATACTTAAAAAATGGTATGAATTACTCCAGATATTTAAATGTTTCTAATTCATGGGATAACCCTTTTTAAATATAATCATGATAAATACTGTTGGATCATATTTTACACCTTATAGATATTTTATTGATTTATAAAACCTTCCCTGAGAGCAGCCATATTGGAGACACATTTTCTTCATGTACACCTGTAAAGACAATAGAGTAGGGTATGTTGCTTTATGGTAAGGCTACTTTCACACTGTCGTTTGGCTTTCAGTTTGTGAGATCTGTTCAGGGATCTCACAAGCGGTCCAAAACGGATCAGTTTTGCCCTAATGCATTCTGAATGGAAAAGGATCCGCTCAGAATGCATCAGTTTGCCTCAGTTCTGTCTCCATTCTGCTTTGGAGGCGGACACCAAAACAATGCTTGCAGCGTTTTGGGTCCGTCTGACGAAACTGAGCCAAACAGATCTGTTCTGACACATAATGTAAGACAATGGGGACGGATCCGTTTTCTCTGGCACAATATTGGCTATGTTACAGATAATACAAATGGATCCGTTCTGAACGGATGCAGACGGTTGTATTATCTGAACGGATCCGTCTGTGCAGATCCATGACTGATCTGCACCAAACGCGAGTGTGAAAGTAGCCTAATTCAAATGAATGAGAGAAATGTCAATAGACTATCGTCTCCAAGAAAGGTAGGAGTACAGAACCCTTCTCTGTGTACAGATGATGTCATGGGGGAGAGAAAGATTGGGTAAACAGAATTTTTCGCCTGATCCTTTTATTCTCTCAGAAGATAAGTCACCGCGAGAAGTGTCTGGCAGCAGCAGTACTTTTTTACACTGCAGTTGAAAGCATTGGGGATGTGTTGAAATATGCTACTTGTGGCATCTTGAAAAATTTCTGCTGCTGAACAGTTCTCAAACCTTGTCAAGTATCTGGACTCTGGACTCAGTTCTAGCTGATGCTAACCTTGAGTCCTGCATGCAGTACTTTTTTTTCCATTTAACAGATCTCAGACGGATTTAAAACGGATCTCAAACGGAAATGGCTCAAACAGATGCCACAGAATCCTGTTTTTATTTCTTTATTCTGTTCTTCAGATGGATCAGAAGAACTGAAAAACAACGGTGATGTGAACTCTTTTTTTTTTATACCATAACTTGGGGAGACCCAGGGAGTAGGACCATGATCCTCCAAGGACTGGGGCTCTTCCACATTTTTGCTCATATGAAACAGAATGTGCCTATGACTTTGTGCAACTGGATGAATGCCTTTGTCCACCTGAAGATGTACTTGAATATTCTTTAGTATTCCAAATCCATTGAACAAAGAACATTAATTGAAGGGGTTATGCAAAGCTGTAAACTCCACCGCCACACACACAATGCTTGGGCCCCTCATACAGACAATACTTTCCTGGTCCGTGACCCCTGTGTCCTCCCGCATAACCCCTTTAACCTTAGTTTGTAGATTTAAAGGGAGTCTGTCATCAGATTTTGACCTTATAGACCACTTACATAGCGCTCTAGCATAGCGGTCTATGATTCTAATGGTACCTTTGATGTTTGCTTGTGAAGTTCCCCCAAGGCAAAAACGGACTTTTATTCATATGTAAATTAGGGCTCGCAAGTGCCCAGGGCGGTGCTCACCTCGTTGGAGCCCAGGCTGTTCTGCCTCTTTTTGTCATATCCCCGCCCCAGCCTCTTCCTCTGCCCGCCCCGCTCTTCCTTTGCGTCCTCCTTCTCTGCAGCGAGATCCTGTGCCTGCACTATCCATTGCTTGGCCGGGGCATGCGCACTGCGATGCCCATTGTGGGTGTCTCTGGTCCGCCTCCTCGCCGCTGTTTCTCGCCGTTGGCCGGCGCATGCGTAGTAGCTACTGCGATGCCATGCCCACAATGGGCATCGCAGTGCGCATGCCCCGGCCAAGCAATGGATAGTGCAGGCGCGGGATCTCGCTGCAGAGAAGGAGGACGCAAAGGAAGAGCGGGGCGGGCAGAGGAAGAGGCTGGGGCGGGGATATGACGAAAAGAGGAAGAACAGCCTGGGCTCCAACGAGGTGAGCGCCGCCCTGGGCACTTGCGAGCCCTAATTTACATATGAATAAAAGTCTGTTTTTGCCTTGGGGGAACTTCACAAGCAAACATCAAAGGTACCATTAGAATCATAGACCGCTATGCTAGAGCGCTATGTAAGCGGTCTATAGGGTCAAAATCTGGTGACAAACTCCCTTTAAAGAGGACCTTTCACTAGAATAAAAAATGCAAACTAAGTATACAGACATGGAGAGCGGCGCCCAGGGATCTCCCTGCACTTACTATTTTCCCTGGGCGCCGCTCCGTTCTCCCGGTATAGGCTCCGGTAGCTTCATATGTTAAGTTCAACTGGGTGGAGAACGGAGCGGCGCCCAGGGATAATAGTAAGTGCAGGGAGATCCCTGGGCGCCGCTCTCCATGTCTGTATGCTTAGTTTACATTTTTTATTCTAGTGAAAGGTCCTCTTTAAAGGGTTTCTGTCACCCCAAAACACTTTTTTTTTTTTTTGGGCTTGTTAAAATCCTTATTTAACGACTATTCCCTATATAGGGCTCTATTTTATATTTTAAAAGATCGATTTTTAAGGAAAAGAAGCCACAGCCAAAGGTAAGAGCCCTATATAGGGAATAGTCGTTAAATAAGGATTTTAACCAGCCCAAAAAAAATAAAAAAATGTGTTTTGGGGGTGACAGAAGCCCTTTAAATTGTATAAATGATCTAAATGATACCCAGATTTTTGGCAGCATAGTAGCTCAGAAAACAACCTCCAGAGCCTTCTAAGATATATAATAAAAAAAAACTTTTTTCTATGTTATCCTTGTTGGTGTTTTCTGCAGTAGGTGATGGGATCTGAGATCCAGATGGGATGATTTTATTGTAAACAGTCTCCAGGGAACGATGTTCATATGTATTACTTTCTATGATGTTTACTGATGCTCCAGTACCAATGGTAAATGCAGTGGCGTAACAAGAAATGACTGGGCCCCATAGCAAATTCTTGAATGCCCCCCCTCCCAATGCAACCCCCACTCCTGTGGCTAGTCAAAATTGTTCTCTCAGCTTGTCAGCCATTTCTTACAGTGTCTCTGCATATAATGTCCTTTTATAATACTGTTGAAGGGGCCCTGACATTAAAATATTTAAGTCCTCCTCCTGAGTTTGGGCCCCAAAGCATCTGCTTCCCATATAGCTACGCCCCTGCAGTCTGGGGGCTCCGTCCGGGATCGAGAGGGTCATCCTCGTGTCCGGTAAGAATATACACCAGTTTGCCTTTCTTCCGAACCGAGGGCACTGGCCACGTCTCGATCCGTAAGTTGTTTTGCGTCAGGGACACACCATAGAGTCTCAGGGAGATCTATCCGTAAGTTGTTTTGTGTCAGGGACACACCATAGGATCTCAGGGAGATCTATTTACTTTATCTAACTGTCGACAGAGATTTTTTTTGTACCAGAAGTACATGTAAGAGAACAGTCTCCGGGAGACTGACCTACCTTGGTTTGACGCATACCTATATTTAGAGTATAAGATACATAGAGTGTTAAGATTCATCTGTTTGTGTGAGAGCTATTGTTCTGGTGGTAAGTGTAAGAACATATCTCACTGTAATATTATCACTCTTTCATTTGGTGAATTTTCTTACTGTGGGTGGAGGAAAATCTAAGTGTGAGTTTCCCCCTCCCAACATAGGGACTGCAGACTGCAAATAGTGACAGCCTAGTTCTCCTTCCCAGTCTCATGTTGACTGTAAAGCAGAGTGTTTCCTCATGGACCTCAGACAAAATACAAGTTGGGAAAATTTTGAAAGTAAGGGCTATTTGACCATGAAGGAGAGTGATGGGGTGCTGCGCCAGATGACCTGGCCTCCACAGTCACCGGACCTGAACCCAATCGAGATGGTTTGGGGTGAGCTGGACCGCAGAGTGAAGATAAAAGGGCCAACAAGTGCTAAGCATCTCTGGGAACTCCTTCAAGACTGTTGGAAGACCATTTCAGGTGACTACCTCTTGAAGCTCATCAAGAGAATGCCAAGAGTGTGCAAAGCAGTAATCAAAGCAAAAGGTGGCTACTTTGAAGAACCTAGAATATGACATATTTTCAGTTGTTTCACACTTGTTTGTTATGTATATAATTCCACGTGTTAATTCATAGTTTTGATGCCTTCATAGTCATGAAAATAAAGAAAACTCTTTGAATGAGAAGGTGTGTCCAAACTTTTGGTCTGTACTGTATACGCAACCGTCGCGCCCTCCCAAAAGGTAGCTTCGACCCACACGTGTATATTGATGCAATCGGGGTCCCAGATGAATTCAAGGCCAGAGGTCAGGTGGCAGCAGGATTTGAATCCATAATTCCCCACATAACAATACAACAAAAATGTAGACTGGATCAACTATATCTACTATAATCAACAAAGGTTTGTAAACTACACGAGGGATGCGTTACAGGGTGTAGCAGAACAGTTACAGGCAGATTCCATTATGACATTTCAAAACCGCATGGTACTCGATATGATACTTGCAGAAAGAGGTGGTGTTTGTAAGGTATTGACAGACCTCTCATCATGCTGCACGTTCATACCCAACAACACCGGCCCTAATGGTAAGGTCACACTGGCAATAAAGAAACTCGAGGATTTATCAATCGAGCTCAAAAGAAACTCAGGTATCGATAACTCTTGGGATCAGTATTTTGTCTGGTTCACTAACTGGAAACAGGCACTTGTACAGTAGGGAATCATTATCCTGATAATTATTGTAGTAATAGCAATAGTTGCAACATGTATCATACCATGTGTACAGAAACTGATAATGAAAGGAGTATCAAATATGTCATTTTATGAGACTCTGCTGCCTAATCCTGAAGGCAACTCACCTGAAGGATATAGAAAATATCTGGCGGTATACAGGGAAAAGGGCAAGGGTAAGATCCATATTATGTAAGAAATTTGGTTCTAAGAGGGGATTGAAGAGAAATGTGACTCCATCTTGTTTGCTCTAAATATGTAAAGAATTGTAATAACCTCTCACCCACGCACTGTTTCAAGTTCCCCTGCTGTGAGTTAAGTTGTTTCACTTATCTTTCCCAGGACAGATTCTGGGAATCCCCCAGAACTAGTACAAACGTTCTTGCCTTATTCAGGGTCATTCGGCACAACTGCGTACATTCTTATATGTGACTGATTAAAACCTATTCTTTTTGCTTACTGCACGTACACATACCATATAAGGATGTTCCGGTAGTATGTGTATGAGCACCAATGTTTATCTTTATGATTGGTTTAACGATTGTTTCTCAGTGATACCTGTGTGTGTGTGTGTGTGTGTGTGTGTGTGTGTGTGTGTCATGTTATTGCCGGCTGAGAAATATCTCTCCTGACGTCAGTGACATCAAACCAAGGTGGTCGTAGAGGTCCAGAAAGGTCCAAATCCTTTCAGATCCGTTCATGACGAATGCATGCGGTTGTATTATTGTAACGGATCCGTTTTTGCAGATCCATGACAGATCCGCCCAAAACATGAGTGTGAAAGTAGCCTTAGCTGCACAACGCTATTGCATTGGTGGTGGGCTTGGGAGGCTGGCAGCCGTGCACTGTCTCCAGACTCTTCCCCAACAATCTCTGTCCCTACCTACCACTCTATGTTTACGTATTATTAAGATCAGTTCTGATAGAGACCACACTTCTGTGCTAAAAATCCCTCAAACACTACCCTATCTCTGGCGTCTTCATGGAACCAGCATAGACTCTTCTGAAGGCTGCTTGGCAATCCTTAAAGGGAACCTGTCACCTGGAAAACACATATTAAACCAACGAGAGTACCTTAAAGTATCCCCCAGTGTGTTGCTAATCATGACTTTCTTTCCTCATTCTGTCTCCGCATATTTGTTAAAATCGCAGTTTTAATGTCTGTTGGCGCCTTCTCCAAGTCAGGCTTGAAGTCAAGGGGGCAGCGGCCTCCTTGCTTCAAGGCACGATAAGCCCGCCCCCTTACCCCTCCTCTCTACATTGTGATCGACATCTTGCCGTGATGCCGGCACCGCACTCTTCTCGCGCATGCGCCATGCGCTACCTGATACGGTGCAATCCCGGCTCCCTCACTCACCGCCTTCATTTTGCAGACTGCGCATGTGCTGGTCAGGTCCATCGCGCTCCCGCCCGGCCGTTGCTTCTCGTCTTTAGCGGGAGCTTGATTACTGGCTTGCGTTCTCCAGTGCCTGAAGCCAGTGATCACGCTCACACTAAAGATGAGAAGCGACGGCCGTGCGCGAGCGCAATGGAACTGAACAGCACATGCGCAGTCTGCAAAATGAAGGCGTTGAGTGAGGGAGCTGGAGCCGGGATCACGCTGTAACAGGCACCACACGGCGCATGCGCGAGAAGCGCGCAGTCCCAGCATCATGGCAAGATGTCCATCACAATGTAGAGAGGAGGAGTGAGGGGCGGGCTTATCGTGCATTGAAGCAAGGAGGCCGCTGCCCCCTTGACTTCAAGCCTGACTTGGAGAAGGCGCCAACAGACATTAAAACTGCGATTTTAACAAATATGAGGAGACAGAATGAGGAAAGAAAATCATGATTAGCAACACACTTGGGGATACTTTAAGGTGCGCTGGTTGGTTTAATATGTGTTTTCCAGGTGACAGGTTCCCTTTAAGCTGTATTTCTCATATGATAGTTGTTCAGGGTTGAAGTACTCTGTTAGGACATAGTCAGTGTATGCAGCAGGTAGAGTGCTTTATATATCATACACTTCTGGGACAGTAAGTACTGCAGTAATAAAGTCCTTTTTTTTTCTTTTATCATCCTTTATGTCCATTGTTTGCAGAAATCTTTCAGATCTATTTATCAATTTTCTCCAGTTGTGAGCCAGGGTACACCCACACAATCTGGTTGCTGCATGCAGTTTTACAAGCCAAAATCAGGAGTGGCTCATGAAAGGAAAGTCTAAAGGACATATATTACTTTTCAGCTTTTTTTTTTATTGATTCCTGGTTTTGGCTTACAAAACTGCATGCAGAAACCTGACCGTGTAGCAGTGCCCTTAATATCAGTTGTATTAAATTTTGTAAAGATGCTCTGCCATTTTAGCTGTGCTTAGCAATGTAGTGCAGGAGGTAACTGTACTGCAGGTTTAGGAATGCAGATTTCTGCATAATGTCCTTGTACGTGGGTATATCTGAATCTCCCACCTTGGCATCTCATCCTTCTCCTTGTCACCACTTGTAATATCTTCATGAAATGTACAGTAGACATTCAACATATATGCCTATATATATCTACATTTGCATATATGTGTCTATATATTGTGACACAGTGAGGGTTTGTGTCTGGCAAGGTAGGTATTTTCCTCCCAGCATGTGCGGCTGGGCTGGTTTCCAGCCAGGTGAGGTCAAATACCGGACCAGAGTTTAAGTGCCAGTCCGGGTTTTTGCAGCACTCGGCTGTCCTTAAATAGGCAGTTGGGCTCAGCAGAGATGTCTCTGTTTTTGGGATCTGAGGCTTTGTGCCGTGCTGGAGGGCTGAGAGCCGCATGCTGGGGAAACAGGCCCCCTAAAGCCTGCTGTGGACTACTGGAGGCAGAACTGCCAGCAAGGTGACTTGTGTTACATGAACTTTCCATTGTGTATGAATTAACACCAAGACTGCAAAGTTACGTGCTGTTTTGTGCAATTGCCTCAAGTGTGATTAAACACTAATGTTTTGAGTTAGGCCTCTTTCACACTACCGTATGGCTATTTCAGTGTCTTGCAGTCCGTTTTTCACAGATCCGTTGTTCCATTTTTCCGTATGGCATATACAGTATACAGTAATTACATAGAAAAAATTGGGCTGGGCATAACATTTTCAATAGATGGTTCCGCAAAAACGGAACGGATACGGAAGACATACGGATGCATTTCTGTATGTGTTCCGTTTTTTGAATGGAGCCACGGAACGTGATTTGCGGGCAATAATAGGACATGTTTTATCTTTCAACTGAACGGAAAAACGGAATTACGGAAATGGAATTCATACAGAGTACATTATGTTTTTTTTGCGGAACCATTGAAATGAATGGTTCCGTATACAGACCGTAAACGGAACGCAAAAAAACGGCCCACAAAACGAAAAAAAAAACGGTAGTGTAAAAGAGGCCTTAAGAACTTTCATTTTGCCTATACACTGCGCCCACTTAAATTATCTACCATGGCGAAACCCCACAATATCTATGTATGCATGTGTGTGTATTTATGTGTATATATATACAGTTGAAACCAGAAGTTTACATACACTATATAAAAATACACATATGCATGTTTTTCTCAATATCTGAATATGAAATCAGAATAAACCTTTCCTGTTTTTGATCAATTAGGATTACCATAATTGAGAGAGTGAGAGAGAGAGAGAGTGAGAGAGAGTGAGAGAGAGTGAGAGAGAGTGAGAGTGAGAGTGAGAGTGAGAGTGAGAGTGAGAGTGAGAGTGAGAGTGAGAGTGAGAGTGAGAGTGAGAGTGAGAGTGAGAGTGAGAGAGAGAGAGAGAGAGAGAGAGAGAGAGAGAGAGAGAGCTTTGTGATGGCCACTCCAAAACATTGACTTTGTTATCCTTAAGCCTTCCTGGCTGATGTCTTGAGATGAGTTGTTTCAGTATTTCCACATTATCTTCTTTCCTCATGATGCCATCTGTTTTGTGAATGGCACCAGTCCCTCCTGCAGCAAAACAACCCCACAACATGATGCTGCCACACCCATGTTTCACAGTTGGGATGGTGTTATTAGGCTTCCAAACTTCTCCCTTTTTCCTCAAAAAGTAACGATGGTCATTATGGCCAAAAAGTTCAATATTTGTTTCGTCAAACCACAGGAGTGCCATGTTGATACAGTACTCTTTTCACTGGGGATATTGACACAATCTTACCAGCTTCCGCCATCATCTTCACAAGTTCTTTTGTTTTTGTTTTTGGGTTGATATGCACATGTCGGACCAAAGCACGTTTATCTCTGGGACACAGAACCTGTCTCCTTTCTGAGCGGTATGGTGGCTGGACATTATACAGATGAACGAGGCACCTTCAGGTATCTTGAAATTGCACCCAAGGTTGAGCCAGACTTATGCAAGTCCACAAATTTCTTCTTGTTATTTTGGCAGATTTCTTTAGACTTTCCCATGATGCTACACAAAGAAGTGCGTTTCAGGTGTGCATTTAAATACATGCACAGGTGTGTCTCTAATTAACTCAGATGTTGCCAACAAACTTAACAGAAGCTTCCAAACACATGAAATGATCATATGGGCAGTCCAGAATTGTTTAACACCTTAACCCCTTAAGGACTTATGACGTACCGGTAAAGGCATGTTTCCCGAGACCTTAAGGACCCATGACGTACTGGTACGCCATGTGAATTTCCGATCCCCGCCGCCGGTGATCGGAACCCGGTGCCTGCTCAAATCATTGAGCTCAATACAGAAGTATTGGAATGCATTGTAAAGGACTAGACCCCCAAAAGTTCAAGTCCCAAAGTGGGACAAAAAATAAAGTGAAATAAAAAGTTGAAAAAATAAAGTTTTCCCCCCCAAAATTTTAAGTTTCAAGTAAAAATAAACAAAAACTGCATTTTCCCCAAATAAAGGTAAAAAAAATTGGTAAAAAAGTAGGGGGGGAATAAAAAGTATACATATTAGGTATCGCTGCGTCCGTATCGACCGGCTATATAAACATATCACATGACCTAACCCCTCAGATGAACACCATAAAAAATAAAAACAGTGCTAAATAAACCATTTTTTTGTCACCTTACATCACAAAAAGTACAACAGCAAGCGATCAAAAGGGCATTTGCCCACCAAAATAGTACCAATCTAACCGTCACCTCATCCCGCAAAAAATGAGCCCCTACCTGAGACAATCGCCCAAAAAATAAAAAAACTATGGCTCAGAATATGGACACACTAAAACATAATTTTTTTTGTTTTAAAAAAGCTGTTATTGTGTAAAACTTACATAAATAAAAAAAAAGTATACATATTTGGTATCGCCGCATTCGTATCGACCGGCTCTATAAAAATATCACATGATCTAACCCCTCAGATGAACACTGCAAAAAAATTAAAATAAAAACTGTGCTAAATAAACAATTTTTTGTCCCGTGACCCCCCCGTGTCGGCTATCGCCGCAAACCGCAGGTCAATTCAGACCTGCGGTTTGCGGCTTTTACCTGCGGTTGCGGCGGCTGCGGGTGGTGCCATCGGGTCCGGTGACGAGCCTGTGAGATCCAGCCCCCTGGATCTCACAGGCCGGAAGCTGTATGAGTAATACACACAGTATTACTCATACATCCAAAGCATTCCAATACAGAAGTATTGGAATGCATTGTAAAGGACTAGACCCCCAAAAGTTCAAGTCCCAAAGTGGGACAAAAAATAAAGTGAAATAAAAAGTTGAAAAAATAAAGTTTTCCCCCCAAAAATTTAAAGTTTCAAGTAAAAATAAACAAAGACGGCATTTTCCCCAAATAAAGGTAAAAAAAATTGGTAAAAAAGTAGGGGGGAATAAAAAGTATACATATTAGGTATCGCTGCGTCCGTATCGACCGGCTATATAAACATATCACATGACCTAACCCCTCAGATGAACACCATAAAAAATAAAAACTGTGCTAAATAAACCATTTTTTTGTCACCTTACATCACAAAAAGTACAACAGCAAGCGATCAAAAGGGTGTTTGCCCACCAAAATAGTACCAATCTAACCGTCACCTCATCCTGCCAAAAATGAGCCCCTACCTGAGACAATCACCCAAAAAATAAAAAAAACTATGGCTCAGAATATGGACACACTAAAACATAATATTTTTTTTAAAAAAAAGCTGTTATTGTGTAAAACTTACATAAATAAAAAAAAGTATACATATTTGGTATCGCCGCGTTCGTATCGACAGGTTCTATAAAAATATCACATGACCTAACCCCTCAGATGAACACCGCAAAAAAATTAAAATAAAAACTGTGCTAAATAAACCATTTTTGGTCACTTTACATCACAAAAAGTGTAATAGCAAGCGATCGAAAAGTTACACGCACCCCAAAATAGTGCATCCCGCAAAAATCATACCCTACCCAAAGTAATCGCCAAAAAACTGAAAAAATTATGGCTCTCAGATTATGGAAACACTAAAACATGATTTGTTTTGCTTCAAAAATGAAATCATTGTGTAAAACTTACCTAATATGTATACTTTTTTTTTTATTTATGTAAGTTTTACACAATGATTTCATTTTTGATGTAAAACAAATCATGTTTTAGTGTTTCCATAGTCTGAGAGCCATAATTTTTTCAGTTTTTGGGCGATTACCTTGGGTAGGGTATGATGTTTGCGGGATAAGATGACGGTTTTATTGGTACTATTTTGGGGTGCGTGTGAATTTTTGATCGCTTGCTAATACACTTTTTGTGATGTAAAGTGACAAAAAATGGTTTATTTAGCACAGTTTTTATTTTAAATTTTTTACGGTGTTCATCTGAGGGGTTAGGTCATGTGATATTTTTATAGAGCCGGTCGATATGGACGCGGCGATACCTAATATGTTGACTTTTTGTCACGGGGTTCCGAAGGTGCACTCGGTCCCCCATCGCCCGCAGACTTGTTGCTTAGCTTTGGGAATGAGGATCTGTGTTTGACCTCATTCCCAGGGCGGCTTTACTAGCTGGGTGGCTCCCTGCTCCTAAGTCTGCCTTGAGCGCAGAGCTGATCACTCGGTGCTCGACTGGTTGGTCTGTCGGTCATGTGACGCTGGCCACGTCACATGACCCTCACTCCCCACTATAAATACAGGCAGCCTGCTGGCTACAGGTTGCCTGTTAATTTCTATGTTCCTGGCTATCTGTTGGACTGCTGAATACTTACCTGATCCTGTTCCTTGACCATCCTTTTGCCTGATCCTCCTGTACTGCGCATCCGTCCTGGTATTGTGACCTCGGCTCCCACCTGACTACTCTCTTAGGACTCCTCTTGTACTTCTCTGCTCTCCTGGTATTTATGACCCCGGCTTCTCCTGACAATTCTCTGCTTGCTCCATTTGTACTTTGCAGCTTTCCTGGTATTGACTCGGTCCGTTCACATCCTGTTGTTTGTCTGTCTGTCATCCCTGCACTTACTCCAAGTTAGGGATTGCCGTCCAGTTGTCCCCTGTCATTAGGACTCGCGAGGCAAGTAGGCAGGGCCAGGGGTAAGGGTGGAGCGCAGTGGTCACTTCCCTCCCCCCTGTGTGTGTGTGTACGCGACCGTTACACTTTTTTTTAGTTTTTTATGTATCGCCGCGTCCGTATCGACCGGCTCAATAAAAATAGAGAAAAAAAAGAAATCATTGTGTAAAACTTACATAAATTAAAAAAATGTATACATATTGTGTATACAGATCTAACCTGTCAGATGAATGTTGTAAATAACAAAAAATAAAAACGGCCAAAACAGCTATTTCTTGTTATATTGCCTCACAAAAAGTGTAATATAGAGCAAACAAAAATCATATGTACCCTAAACTAGTACGAACAATACTGCCACCCTATCCCGTAGTTTATAAAATGGGGCCACTTTTTTGGAGTTTCTACTCTAGGAGTGCATCAGAGGGGGCTTCAAATGGGACATGGTGTAAAAAAAAAACAGTCCAGCAAAATCTGCCTTCCAAAAACTGTATGGCATTCCTTTCCTTCTGCGCCCTGCCGTGTGCCCATACAACTGTTTCCGACCACATATGGGGTGTTTCTGTAAACTACAGAATCAGGGCCATAAATATTGAGTTTTGTTTGGCTGTTAACCCTTGCTTTGTTACTGGGTAAAATGGATTAAAATGGAAAATTTGCCAAAAAATTTAAATTCTGAAATGTAATCTCCATTTGCCAATAACTCTTGTGGAACACCTAAAGGGTTAACGACGTTTGCAAAATCTGTTTTGAATACCTTTAGGGCTGTAGTTTCTTAGATGGGGTCACTTTTATGGAGTTTCTACTCTAGGGGTGCATCAGGGGGGCTTCAAAAAAGACTAGGTGTCAAAAAAAACAGTCCAACAAAATCTGACTTCCAAAAACCGTATGGCATTCCTTTCCTTCTGCGCCCTGCCGTGTGCCCATACAGCGGTTTACGACCACATATGGGGTGTTTCTGTAAACTACAGAATCAGGGCCATAAATATTGAGTTTGGTTTGGCTATTAACCCTTGATTTGTAACTGGAAAAAAAATATTAAAATGGAAAATCTGCCAAAAAAGTGAAATTTTGAAATTGTATCTCTATTTTCCATTAATTCTTGTGGAACACCTAAAGGGTTAACGACATTTGTAAAATCAGTTTAGAATACCTTGATGGGTGTAGTTTCTTAGATGGGGTCACTTTTATGTAGTTTCTACTCTAGGGGTGCATCAGGGGGGCTTCAAATGGGACATGGTATCAAAAAAAATAGTCCAGCAAAACCTGCCTTCCAAAAACCGTATGGCATTCCTTTCCTTTTGCGGCCTGCCGTGTGCCCATACAGCGGTTTACGACCACATATGGGGTGTTTCTGTAAACTACAGAATCAGGGCCATAAATATTGAGTTTGGTTTGGCTGTTAACCCTTGCTTTGTAACTGGAAAAGGACCTTTAAGGACCAGGCCATTTTTTGCAAATCCGACATGTGTCTATTTATGTGGTAATAACTTTCAAACACTTTTACTTATCCATGCCATTCTGAGATTGTTTTCTCGTCACATATTGTACTTCGTGATAGTGGTAAAATTGAGTCAAAAAATTTCATTTTTATAGAAAAAAAATACCAAATTCACCCAAAATTTAGAAAAAGTTGCAAATTTCAATTTCTCTACTTTTATAATAGATAGTAATAACTCCAAAAATAGTTATTATTTTACATTCCCCATATGTCTACTTTATGTTTGGATTATTTTGTGAATGCCATTTTATTTTTGGGGACGTTAGAAGGCTTAGAAGTAAATCTTGAAATTTTTCAGAAGATTTTCAAAACCCACTTTTTTAAGGACCAGTTCAGGTCTGAAGTCACTTTGTGAGGCTTACATAACAGAAACCACACAAAAATGACCCCATTTTACTAACTACACCCCTCAAGGTATTCAAAACTGATTTTACAAACTTTGTTAACCCTTTAGGTTAGAATTAATGGAAAATGGAGATGAAATTTCAGAATATCACTTTTTTGGCAAATTTTCCATTTCTTTCCCTGCTAATAAAGCAAGGGTTAACAGCCAAGCAAAACTCAATATGTATTACCCTGATTCTGTAGTTTACAGAAACACCCCATATCTGGCTGTAAACTGCTGTACGGTCACACAGCAGAGCGCAGGAGGAAAGGAACGCCATATGGTTTTTGGAAGGCGGATTTCAGTGGAATAATTTTAAGCTGCTATGTCACATTTGAAGACCCCCTGATGCACCCCTAGAGTAGAAACTCCAAAAAAGTGACCCCATTTTAGAAACTACACATCTAAAAGGTATTCAAAACTGATTTTACAAACTTTGTTAACCCTTTAGGTGATCCACAAGAATTAATGGAAAATGGAGATAAAATTTCAAAAATTTCACTTTTTTGGCAGATTTTCCATTTTAATAAATTTTTTTCAGTAACAAAGCAAGGGTTAACAGCCAAACACAACTCAATATTTATTGCCCTGAGTGTAGCTTCGGTAGTTTACGGAAACACCCCATATGTGGTCATAAACTGCTGTACGGCCACACGGCAGGGCGCGGAAGGAAAGGAACGCCATATGTTTTTTGGAAGGCAGATTTCACTGGAATAATTTTAAGCTGCCGTGTCACATTTGAAGACCCCCTGATGCACCCCTAGAGTAGAAACTCCCCAAAAAATTACCCCATTTTGGAAACTACAGGATAGGTTGGCACTTTTTCTGAGGCAAGGTAACAAAAAATAGCTGTTTTGGCGCAGTTTTTTTATTTTTTTATTTACAGTGTTCATTTAACAGGTTAGATCATTTGCTATTTTTATAGAGCAGGTTGTTACGGACGTGACAATACTAAATCTGACAACTTTTTTTGGTTGTTTGTTACAGTTTTACATAATAAAGCATTTTAGAAAAAAATATATATTTTTGTGTCTCCATTTTCTGAAAGCCATAGTTTTTATTAATTTTATACGACTGTCTTATGTAGTATGACATGATGGTTTGAATGGTGCTATTTTAGGGTGCATATGACTGGTTTCAACTGTGTATATATATATATATATATATATATATATATATATATATATATATATATATATATATGTGTGTGTATATGTGTCTATATACTGTATATCTATGTACTGTATATCTGTGTGTGTGTATGTGTCTATATATATATTTATCAGACGTCAGATTAGACCCCCAATGTGAGTAAGGCTACTTTCACACTTGCATTTTGGGCGGATCCGTCATGGATCTGCAAAAACTGATCCGTTACAATAATACAACCGCATGCATCCTTCATGAACGGATCCGTTTGTATTATCTGTAACATAGCCAAGACGGATCCGTCATGAACTTTACATTTACGTTACGTTTCAGGGATCTCACAAGCGATCCAAAATGGATCAGTTTATCCCTTAATGCATTCTGAATGGATAAGGATCCACTCAGAATGCATCAGTTTGGCTCCGTTCCGCCTCCATTCGGATTTGGAGGCGGACACCAAAACGCTGTTTGCAGCGTTTTGGTGTCCGTCTAACGAAACTTAGCCAAACGGATCCGTCCTGACACACAATGTATGTCAATGGGGAGAGATCAGTTTTCAATGACACATTTTGGCTCAATAGAAAATGGATTCGTCCCCCCTTGACTTTCAATGGTGTTCAAGACAGATCCGTTTTGGCTATGTTAAAGATAATACAAACGGATCCGTTCTGAACAGATGCATGCGGTTGTATTATCTGAATGGATGCGTTTGTGCAGATCCATAACGGATCCGCACCAAACGTGAGTGTGAAAGTAGCCTTACATTGTGTTCCAGGACGGATCAGTTTGGCTCAGTTTCGTCAAGCGGACAGCAAAACGCCTCCAGAGCGGAATTGAGACTGATCGAAGGCATTCTGATGCATTCTGAGGGGATCCTTTTCCATTCAGGATGCATTAGGGCAAAACTGATCCGTTTTGGACTCCTTGTGAGAGCCCATGACGGATCTCAGAAACGGAAAGTCAAAACACAAGTGTGAAAGTAGCCTAAGACTTGAGATCAGAGCCACATGTTAATCAGAGCTCAGAGCAGACAAAAAAATAAATCAGCTCACCTCTCTTTGCTCCTGCTGCTGCTCTCAAGATTCAGTGACCTGTGTGCAGGTCACAGAACAGCATGTGTAAAGCGTCAGAACGTACCATACGTAGGCACTTACTATGACCTGACACTTTGCAGTGTCCATTCACAGTGCAGCACGGGCCAGAAAAAGACCAGGGAGCAGCAAGTGGATGTGCAGATTGGCATCGCCGCACAGAGCAGGAAAGGTACGTTTTTTTTAAAATGTAATAATGTGTAATCTGATAAGGGTCTGATGAGGATTGAGGGTCTGATTCTTTTCCTCTAAATCCTAGGTGCGTCTTAAAGTCCAATAAATACGGTAACTCTAATCCTGAGAACGGGGGCCTGTTTTTCCATTCTGGTGGAGCAGATTGTCAAGGTCTTACCTTGTCCTCATGGTGGCGCCATTTTGAACATGTGCAGACTGCAGTCTCTTATAACCTTTGAGTGCATCATCACTTGCTTGCTGCCTGGGCGTCGCACAGTGATGATGTGGCTACACCTGACTATATCAGTCTGCTCAGGCCTCAGGTTCATTGCCCTTGCGTTTATTCTCCAAGGTGCATCTCTAGCAGTCTGAGCTCCTTGTGTGTTCCTGTGTATGATCCGGCCTGGCTGACGTTTCCTCTGGCTCTCGACCCCGCATTGGCAGACGTACCCGCTTTGGATCTGACCCTGGCTTGGACGACTACCCGCTTTGGATCTGACCCTGGCTTGGACGACTACCCGCTTTGGACCTGACCCTGGCTTGGACGACTACCTGCTTTGGACCTGATTCCGGCTTGGACGACTACCTGCTTTGGACCTGATTCCGGCTTGGACGACTACCTGCTTTGGACCTGATTCCGGCTTGGACGACTACCTGCATTGGATTTGACCGGCTTCTTCCTAACTTCGCTGTTCCTGATGAATATTTATTTATGCCCTTGTGCCCGCTTGACGTCAACTATGTCGAGCTCATGAGATACGGTCTGGTTACCAAGGCGTGACGTTACACCCTCCTGGAGGAGTCGGTAAGGTCAGTCTTGGTACAGTTTTCACAGATTCCTCCTGTCCACAAGGGCACTGAGAGGCAACAAGCTGAGAGAGCCTTTTCACTGCACCAGTGAAATAGCGCATTCTCAACCTGGAATTACTGCCACCAATTCCTTGTTTGATATAAGCCCGATCCATTAACGGGATTATATAGGGTAAGAAACCAGCCCGTGGTAGCGTATAACTAGGCCGAAACACGGACGTGGGGATTCGTGATCGAGATACAAGACAGCACAAGATAAAATTATATATTTAATTGCCTTAAGGGCACGCTAGATAACACACTATACACAAAGAATATACCGTATTTTTTGTCCTATAAGACGCACCGGCCCATAAGACACACCTAGGTTTTTGAGGAGGAAATTAGAAAAATATATATTTTTAACCAAAAGGTGTGCTTTTGGTGGGTTTTGAACTAATGGTGGTCTGTGGATAACACTATTATGGGGGTCTGTGGCTGACACTTATGGGGGATCTGTGGATGGCACTGTTATGGGGGCATCTGTGGATGGCACTGTTATGGGGGCATCTGTGGATGCCTTGTTATGGGGGCATCTGTGGATGGCACTGTTATGGGGGCATCTGTGGATGGCACTGTTATGGGGGCATCTGTGGATGGCACTGTTATGGGGGCATCTGTGTATGGAATGACACCGCTATGGGGGGGGATCTGTGGATGACACATATATAGCATCTTATGCTATGTGTCATCCACAGATCCCCCCATAACAGTGTCCCTGTGTAGTGAATGACCCCCAAAACAGGGGGTGGGGGTCAGCATCTGGTTTTGTAATGGCAGCGGGGCCCGGTGCAGTCACTGTATTCTATTATATCGGGCCCCGCTCACTGTAGTAATCATATCTAACCAGTAGGCAATGTTAAACTATAAAAATCATGTGCAATCCAGCCTGTAGTACTTACTACAATCTTCCGTAGCAGGTAGGAGGCCTGCGCCGCCTGCTTCATTCATAAAGTGGGAGGAGCAGGCGCATGACGTACTGAGTTACACTGCCGCCAACCCGCCCTCCTGCCCGCTACGGAAGATTGTAGTAAGTACTACATGCTCTATATTCTGCGTTTTTCACGCAACGCAGGCCCCATAGAAATGAATGGGGTTGCGTGAAAATCGCAAGCATCCGCAAGCAAGTGCGGATGCGGTGCGATTTTCACTCATGGTTGCTAGGAGACAATCGGGATGGAGACCCGATCATTATTATTTTCCCTTATAACATGGTTATAAGGGAAAATAATAGCATTCTAAATACAGAATGCATAGTAAAACAGCGCAGGAGGGGTTAAAAAAAAAAAAAAAATCATTTAAGTCACCTTAATCCACTTGATCGTGTAGCCCGGCATCTGCTTCTTTCCCCTTTACTGAATAGGACCTGTGGTGAGCATTAATTATAGTTCAAGGACCTGTGATGACGTTACTCCGGTCATCACATGGTACGTCACATGATCTTTTACCATGGTGAATCACAAGTTCGGGTTTGGGTACCAAACATGTGCGATTTTTCTCACGCGACTGCAAAACGCATTACAATGTTTTGCACTCGCGCGGAAAAATCGCGGGTGTTCCCGCAACGCACCCGCACATTTTCCCGCAACGCCCGTGTGAAAGGGGCCTAAGACTACCCATCTTAGTTCACTCAGTTGATGTTTTATCTCTTCAGTAACAGTCTCATGTTATTTACTCTATTTTGATTTCTTCACATCATAACCTGTCTCCCCATTTTTCACTCTCAATTCCTTGTATCTGGTACCAATTCCTTTTTATCCTGAGAATATGGCATCCATACTTAGTTCCCAGAAAACCACTAATAAGCCACCTTTGTTGTATTGCTAAGCCGTAAAGCGTCCTACAGTGTTAGGTCAGTCTCTTGTAAAATATCTGTATTTTGGCCTCTGTACCATATTACAGCTGCAATGTGCAGACACACCCTTCACTAAGATGGTAGTCTATGTTCGAGTCCATAGAACTGTGAGGTTGTTACGTCTGGTGGCCTTATTACACAGGCTAAAATTGCAACCATATTGCAGTCATGTGAAATAGATTCAAGCAGAATCTATGCATCCAGGGCCCCTGTGCCCTCAGCATACCCTCTAAGTGAAACTCATGGATTTGCTTTTTTACTGGAGACATTGATTATGAACCTATGACTTTCTGGTCATGTTTAATCTGTAAAGTATGAAAACAATCTGTTCTTCACAGTAGAGTACCTGCATGGTGAGATTATACTATTTATTTAAGGAATGTAAACTATGTTTGTTCAACTTTGAGATTGACATTCCTGCAATACAACTGTCTTAGGCACATCAAGTACAGATGACCGATCAATGTACCCAATTCACTGAACTTCCCGAAATGTCATTCCACAGAATACGGAGGTTTGGTTCCACTGGCAAATTCATTTGTCACCTATATTCATGTTGAGAGGATCCCATAAATTACCAGAGCAGAAGGTGGTTTCAGATAAAAATTACAATGGTATTTCAGTTGCATACCTCCCAACTTTTGAAAATCGCAAAGATGGACAATATATGCCGGCATGCATCACAGCATTTTTTTCCTACAGAGCCACACCTCTAACTCCTCCCAAAGCATAATAATTGACTCCCGTCACAACTGCAGCAGCCGGGGATCGGTGAGGTGAGTGTAAGTTCCTTTTTTTTTTTTTACAACACATGGAGCCTCGGGACAATTTTTTTTCTTGCACTTCAATATTCATTTAATTATTAGCACATAAATAATCAGATTGTAGATATTTTAAGGTAGAAATTGCACAAAATAATGAAGTTCTGGTCTAATATACAGGTAGAAACCATACAGATAGTTTAGTAAGGAGCAATTTAGTAAATGTATTAATGCACATGTATGCATTAATTCCCCAGTTCAAAAAGAGGGACATTTAAGGATCAAAGAGGGACTTGGGTCAAAAAGAAGGACTGTCCCTTCAAAAGAGGGACACTTGGGATGTATGCAGTTGTAATAAAGTTCATTGCATGATGAAAAGTTATGCAATTTTCCAATATGCTTTCCATAGGAATTCCTCCTGATATCATTCAATGGAAACCTTATTTGCCTTGTTACAGAACACAAACTCTTTGAGACCCACAGTTGCAGCAAACTACTGTAGATCAATGGCCTCTCTAATTATTGTTCGGTGTTGGACTGGATTTCTGTGTGCCTACCAGAGGAAATTCTTCTCAAGGCCCAACCCCTATATCATCAAAAAAGTTTAATAGGTTTTGAATAAAAGAAATAGACCCTAGTGGCAGGTCATTGGCTCCAAGGGCAGCTTAAGGTTTTCTTTTCCTGGATCTTTGAGGCCTATTACGGTATCAGAGCCTGGGCCCACCAGAAGATCCTCTGGTAGGCCAGTCCAACCCTGTTTATTTTCCATTTATGTCAGGGAAGCCATACTTAGATTTCAGCTGTGTGCTTTTATTCAAACTCAGGCTCAATGAAACAAACAGGAAACTTATGTCCCCAAAATAAAGGTAATAATCAGAAAATTCTTCTTACAAGACTTTGATGAATAGACTCCTGGTTCATTCAGTTGTCTGTTGTTGCTGGAAAACATTCCTGTTTCATGTGGAGTCTCGTCAGTCACACACAGTTACTTGTGCTTGCTGAAACAGCAGCATGCAGGGAGGCATTTCACTTTCACAGTCACAACAGGCCCCCTTAAGCAGCATCTGGCGTGCTGAGAGACATCTAAGAACTTAATGAGGACGTATTAGGAGGCTAAATATGCTCACACCTAAATAGGGTATTTCATCACTTCCGAAATTTGGCTTGGCCACCCAAATTGGTACATTTCAAAGGAGCACTTTTACATGAGATTTAAAATGTTTGCCCTACAGCCTGTGTTACATGACAGATTTGGTAATGCATGAAATGGGGTAGGCCATACTGTACAGGTAGATGATCAAGTCACTACGGATCCACATTTGACTGTTGCAGCTGTGTATTCTCATTTCTAACCATCACATTTCTGTGTTCTATTGCTTGATCAGTGGCACACCTTCCAATAAGACTGGACATGTGACTATTATGCACTCTGTAGTGGAGGGAGCCCAGCACTAAACTTCTTCCAATGCTAGTCATATCACTGTCGTAAATAGTTGTTCAGACAACCGTACTACACCCAAGA
This sequence comes from Bufo bufo, assembly GCF_905171765.1. Taxonomy (NCBI): domain Eukaryota; kingdom Metazoa; phylum Chordata; class Amphibia; order Anura; family Bufonidae; genus Bufo; species Bufo bufo. Next base: position 252,171,532 of record NC_053393.1, on the reverse strand, counting down.
ATTCCTCCGAATAAAGATGATAAATTGGAACAGGGCAGAGGACTTTAGAGCTTTTACCTTGGCAATTATACTGCCACAACATGCTGGTCATTATATGACTGGTTTCAGGCATTTTTTAACCAGTTTCTCCCGTTGCAATCTGTCCATAATTCTATTTCTTTTTCTGAGCTAGTGGGTGGACGCTATCTGGTTTAATTTCTGGACATATGCAGGTGATGAGGAAACAGGAGAATCTTCTCCCTAAGGCCTCATGCACACGACCGTTGTGTGCATCCGTGTTCGTTGTTCCGTTTTCCGTGATTTTCTGCGGACCCATTGACTTTCAATGGGTCTGTTGAAAACTCGGAAAATGCACCGTTGTTCATCCGCGTCCGTGATCCGTGTTTCCTGTCCGTCAAAAAAATAAGACCTGTCCTATTTTTTTGGAAGGACAACGGTTCACGGACCCATTCAAGTCAATGGGTCCGTGAAAAAACACAGATGCACACAAGATTGTCATCTGCGTCCGTGATCTGTGCCCGTGGCTACTTTCACACAGACGGATCCGCAGATCCGTCTGCATAAAAGCCTTTTCAGATCTGATGTCTGTGACCGGCCGGGTGCTCCTCCTACTGGTAAGTGACAGGTCTGTGCTATAAGCAATGCGCCGCACAGACCTTTCACTTACCAGTAGGAGGAGCGCCCGGCCGGTCACAGACAGCGCAGGTAAGTATAATGCTTCTAAAATTGCTAAGTAACCATGGCAGCCAGGACTGCAGTAGCGTCCTGGTTGCCATGGTTACCGATCAGAGTCCCAGCGATTAAACTGGGACTCCGATCGGAACTCTCCGCTGCCACCAATGATGGGGGGGGGTTTAATTAGGAGGGGGGAGAGGGGAGGCCGCACTGGCCACCATGAATTAAATACTGGGGAGGGAGGGGGACCGCACTGGCCACCAATGAATTAAATACTGGGGAGGGAGGGGGGGCCACACTGGCCACCAATGAATGTAATACTGGGGAGGGAGGGGGGCCGCACTGGCCACCAATGAATTTAAAACTGGGGAGGGAGGGGGGTCTCTTCCCTCCTGCCTGGCAGCACTCATGTACACAGTTCTTAGTATATTCTAACTTGAAGCGTCCCCATCACTATGGGAACGCCTCTGTGTTAGAATATACTGTCGGATCTGAGTTTTCACGATATAACTCAAATCCGATGGTATATTTTAACATAGAGGCGTTCTCATGGTGATGGGGACGCTTCAAGTTAAAATATACCATCGGATTGGAGAAAACTCCGATCCGATGGTATAATAGGGACTCCTGACTTTACAAGTCCCCATTGACTTGCATTGTAAGTCAGGACGGATCTGTTTGGCTCCGCATGGCCAGACGTTCACCAAAACGACTTTTTTTTTTTACTTTCCTTCATGTCCGTGGATCCTCCAAAAATCAAGGAAGACCCACGGAAGAAAAAACGGACACGGATCACGGAACTACGGACCCCGTTTTTGTGGACCGCAAAAAAAAACGGTCATGTGCATGAGGCCCAACCCTGAGAAGTAGGAGTAATTAAGGACATTATACTACAGAACTAAGCAGGTTAGATGTGAATCCAGCAGCTAAATAAACCAATAGGTCACTTACATGTTAGTAGCAGTCTCTCTGTCAGTCTCACTCTTTCATCTCCTTCTGTCTACCCTCTCCATAAGATTCTATGCAATCTGTTCCTTCAGTGAGCAGGTAGCCTATCTTCACTGAAGGTGGATATAAGCAGTGAATTGAGAGCTAGTCAAGAGAAGGGGGAGCAGGAAAGGAGCCTGATAAGAGGAGAAGGAAGCATCTTTCTCCAATGATATACACTATATGGACAAAAGTATTGGGCACACTTTTTAATCACTGAATTAGGGTGTTTCATTCAGTCCTATTACCACAGGTGTATACAATCAAGCACCATAGAGTCTACCTTTATGAGCACTCCTGAAAGAATGGGTCTTTCTAAAGACCTCAATGAATTTAAGCATGGTACTGTAATAGGTTGCCACCATTGCAACAAGTCAGTTTGTGAAATTTCTTCCCTGTTAGTTATGCCACCATCAACTGTGATTGGTATTATTACATACTGTAGTAGTACTGTTTAGGAACCACAGCAATTCAACCATGAAGTGGCAGACCATATAAAGTACCAAAGCGGGTTGCCAAGTGCTAAGGTGCACAATGCATAAACGTTGCAAAAGCTATGCTAAATCAGTAACAGAAGAATTCCAAACCTCCTAAGGTATTACATCAGCACACAAACTGTTTGCCGGGAGCTTCATAGCATGAGTTTCCATGACCAATCAGCTACAGGTAAGCCAACCCTAACATCACAATGCCAAGTGTCAGATGCAGTGGTGTTAAGCATGTCTTCACTGGACTCTGGAGCACTAGTGTATAAGTAATGAATCAAGCTTCTTTATCTGGCAGTCCAATGGACGAGTGGGTTTGTCAAATGCAAAATTTTACCTGACTGTATTATGCATTATTGGTAGAGATGGGATAATGCTAAGAGGTTGTTTTACACCTCCACTCAGGCCCCTTAGTTCCAGTGAAGGGAACTCGTAATTAGTCAGCATACCAATACATTTTGGGCAATTGTATGCGTCCAACTGTGTGGGACCTTTTTGAGGAAGGCCCTTCTATGTTCCAGCATGACTGTGACATAGTGCCAAAGAATAGCCTATAAAGGCATAGTTTGGTGAATTATGTATGGAAGAACTTGACTGGCTTGCACAGAGCCTTGACTTGAAGCCCATCCAACACCTTTCGGATCATCCATGCTTCTCATCCAACATCAGTGTTTGAGTTCACAAATGCTCATCTGTGTGACACACTCTAAAATCTTGTAGAAAGCCTTTCCAGAAGAGTAGAAGCTGTTTTAGCTGAAAATGAAATTGGGTGCAACTCCATATTAATAGCTATGGATTTAGAAGGAAGTATGCAAATGAGCTCTTAGCAAGCTCTGACTCTGATTCTACCAGATGTAAGGCAACTATCCTATAAGTCATTGTTCAACCCTTTAAATAGACTTTGAGACACAATTTGGATAATAAATAAGCCAGCAGCTCATCTGCAGACAGCTGTTTCAGGGTGATTGTACCTCATTAGTGCAGAGCAGAGAATACTGGTTTAACTAGGTGAGAGGCCTAGGTAAGGATTTTGGGGCCTCTTACCCAGTTAAGCAAGTACTCTCTGCTGTGCAGTGATGAGCAGCTGTCTGCAGATTTGGTGCTGGCTTATTTATTATCCAAGTCATGGCCTAGTTAAAGGGTCGAACGTTGACTTATAGGATACTGTAGCTGCCTTATGTTTGGTAGCATCAGAGGCAGAGCTTGTTAAGAGTTCAGTTGCATACCTTCTTCCCAGAATTCAAGAGCAGAATATATGGTCTATAAGCCATGTCATAAATATAAGCCATGTCATAAAAGCTCCTGTAGTGGTAATGTGTAGGTGTCCCAATATCTTCATTTATAAAGTGTATATTACAAAGTTCCTTATATTCACTTACAATATTCATATAATATGAAAAAAAAATAATAATTGACAGTTACTCTTTAAGTGGTGCGCCCTATCACTTTTATGCTTACTCCTGTGCTTGATGGTTACGTCTCATGATTTAAAACTGTGTGAGAAGTTGCCAGTGGAAAGTATTTAGTTTCTAACTTTTGTTTACTGTACTATACTTTTTTCTAGTGACAGCTAAAAGATAAGGTGTTACAGTGTTGCAAAATAGCATTTAAAACTCATTTCTACATGTACAGGGGTAGCATTTTTAATGAAGCACCTTGAATGCTGCCACTGGTGATTGTGGATCTCTGCTAATCTGCAAACTAAATACATACAGTAATTATATGACATTATTTTATAAATGTGCTTTCTCCATTCCTAGTATGTGGTGATAGTTCCCCACTTTCCATGAATGGTAGCAACTTTTATTACTGTGTCCCACCTGCAATTGTGGGCCCAGTAGGAGCCGCTATGGCTGCAATGGGGTAGTTCTGCCTCCTCACCTTAGGACAATCTGAGCTAATGGAACTCATCTATGAGGTATCATACTCAGAGGCATATACAAATAGAGATACAGGTTTCCACATTTGACACACCATCTTTAAGGCTAGATGTCTTTGTAGAAGGTATCATTTTTCTACCATACATAGACCTCAGTAATAAGAAATAACCAATTATGATGGAAATTCTGAAGAATGACACAAATGAATGCACTTGGATGGAGTCTCATAGAAATTAATGGTATCCATAAATGTGTTAACCAAAAACCCTGCAAAAATGTCTTCACACGTTAAAGTAGTATTTGTATTTTCTTTGTTCTATTAAAGGGGTTGTCTCATCTCACTGTTACTAAGGTTCTGACCACCAGCCGGTCAGGAAACAGAGTGCTCCCGCGCTCGCTGTTTGAGTAGCTCCCATTGTGGTGCATGAGAGCTATGGAAACAGCTTAGCACAGCAAACTATGTTGTCTCCCTAACTCAGAAACAGCATAGCTTGTTGTGCTACGCTGTTTCCGTTACTCTCATGCACCGCAGTGGAAGCTACTGAAACACTGAAACAGTGAGCGCCTGAGCACTGCTGTTTCCCGGCTGGCTGGTAGTTGGGACTGTGTCTCATCTGTTCTTAGTAACGGCGAGATGAGACTATACCTTTAAGTTTCATTGGATGCATTTATATTATTGGGGTATTTTGGACTAATTTCAAATTTTTTTTTCTTGAAAATAATTCTAACCTATTTTTCGGCATGGTTAGTTTTCTAGCTTTACTTGTGTAATTGAAAATATAAAATATTCTCCATCTAGTATTTGACAGTGACTGCACTTTCCAGGCAGTACTGTCTCATACCATGTTAATCATGTTGCCATACACTGTTTAAATAAGAATGTCACTCAGATCTCTTATTTCTTATCCTGTAGTTTCATGATCTCCATATAAGGATAGTCACAGTGCACTGAGTCTGTTTTTCCAGATTTGGCAGTCGTTCATAAAAATCATTCAAAGGTTCACCGGCCAAGTTGCTTAATGGTTATGAAACAATCCTGGCATAACAACTGCTGAAAAATATATTATCTGTTTTTACTTCTTGTACTTTTCATTGATCAAACTTTTCACATTTATGAATAAAAACCACAGAATCTTTGTTGGCACACAAAACAAGAAAAATGCAAGGCTGTTTAAAGTGAAATATTTTCAATTTTTTTTCCAGTAAGCTTTACTAATTCATTTCATTTTTAGCTTGCATATTATTTTATTTAATTTATTCTTAGTGGTTATTTTACTTTCTTTGCTGATATCATAAACTTATTTCCAATTAACAGGTGAACATTAAAAGGGAAATATAATGTAGTATTAGTGTCTCCAAACAATAATTTTCAATCTTGACGATTTCCCTAATTGAAACCATATGGTTCTTCCATAAGAGTGGGGCCCCTTCAGCATTCGATCTTAGGGCCCTTTCACACTTGCGTTCTTTTCTTCCTGCATAGAGTTCCTTCGTCGGGGCTCTATGCCGGAAGAATCCTGATCAGTTTTATCCTAATGCATCCTGAATGGAGAGAAATCCGTTCAGGATGCATCAGGATGTCTTCAGTTCCGGACCGGAACGTTTTTTGGCCGGAGAAAATACCGCAGCATGCTGCGCTTTTTGCTCCAGCCAAAAATCCTGAACACTTGCCGCAGAGCTGGATCCGGAATTAATGCCCATTTGAAAGGCATTAATCCGGATCTGGCCTTAAGCTAAACGTTGTTTCGGCGCATTGCCGTATCCGACGTTTAGCTTTTTCTGAATGGTTACCATGGCTACCAGGACGCTAAAGTCCTGGCAGCCATGGTAAAGTGTAGTGGGGAGCGGGGGAGCAGTATACTTACCGTCCGTGCGGCTCCCCGGGCGCTCCAGAGTGACGTGTCGCATGGATCACGTCATCCATGCGCATGGGGCGCTCTGACGTCATTCTGGAGCGCCCCGGGAGCCGCACGGACTGTAAGTATACTGCTCCCTCGCTCCCCACTACTACTATGGCAACCAGGACTTTAATAGCGTCCTGGCTGCCATAGTAACACTGAACGCATTTTGAAGACGGATCCGTCTTCAAATGCTTTCAGTTCACTTGCGTTTTTCCGGATCCGGCGTGTAATTCCGGCAAATGGAGTACACGCCGGATCCGGACAACGCAAGTGTGAAAGAGCCCTTAGCTATGTGAATATCTAACACAACCCTTCTACAAAAAAATGTGCATGTTAATTTGTTTCTCCATTGTTAAGTTAATAGCCCCTACATACATGAATTTTGTCTGGCCTTATATCACAAAAATATGCTATGGAAACTGCTTCTGTTTTTTTATCACAGCATTTAGTTTTTATAGCATTTTCTACTGATGTTTTTTTTTTTATATAGCAAATGTGTGGATAGCATTTAAAAAAATAAAAAATAAAAATAGAAATGAATGCCACCAGGCAACAAACTGTTGTATGCTCTGCAGCTGGTGTTGTCACACCAAAAAACATATGTGCAAAAACACCACTCAAAAAAATAACTGTGTTTGGAGCCTAATGGAAAAAAAACCCTGATATTTGTCATAAAGAGAGCTAAATTAAAATATAAGAATAATCTGCCAGGAAACTTTAAAGAAAAGATCAAGCGAATATTTTCTCTCCTGCCTTCCATACCTGAACAATATTGTTTTCTTTGAAAACCTTCCACAATCCCAACAATTTCTAGATATGTGAGCCATTGCATGCAGGACTAAGGCCTCTTTCACACGGGCGAGTTTTCCGCGCGGGTGCAATGCGTGAGGTGAACGCATTGCATCCGAACTGAATGTGGACCCATTCATTTCTATGTGCATGAGCGGTGGTTTTCACGCATCACTTGTGCGTTGCATGAAAATCGCAGCATGCTCTATATTGTGCGTTTTTCACGCAACGCAGGCCCCATAGAAGTAAATGGGGCTGCGTGCAAATTGCAAGCATCCGCAAGCAAGTGCAGATGTGGTGCGATTTTTACGCATGGTTGCTAGGAGATGATCAGGATGGGAACCCGATCATTATTATTTTCCCTTATAACATGGTTATAAGGGAAAATAATAGCATTCTTAATACAGAATGCTAAGTAAATTAGGGATGGAGGGGTTAAAAAAAAAATAATAATTAAACTCACCTTAACCACTTGTTCGCGCTGCCCGGCTTCTCTTCTTTCTTCTTCTTTGATGACCTGGGAGGAAAAGGACCTTTGGTGACGTCACTGCGCTCATCACATGGTCGATCACATGATCCATCACCTGTGAAGAAGTCCGGGTTCGGGTCTGGGTACCAAACATGCCGATTTTTCTCACGCATTAAAACGCTTTGCACTCGAGCGGAAAAATTGTGCATTTTCCCGCGACGCACCCGCGTCCTATCCTATCCGGCCCTCACACGCGACGACCGCGTGAAAGAGGCCTAAGAGTTCATTCTCATGACTGTATTACAGCTTTGTACAATCTCCAAGTGGTACAAAGCTGTAATATAGAACATTTAGAAAGATATGGGCTTCTTCTGTTTGCCTCCAACTTCATTTTGAGATGCAAGAGGTCCCTCAACATACAATACTAATTGTTTCCAGGATGACCATTATACAGTATGTTAAAACCATAACTGTATGGAAAAACTGGTAATTGGTTCTGAAGCCCCCAAAATATCAACCTGATATAAGAAACAGGAGGACTGAAGCAAATTAAAAGGGGTTGTCTGCTTATTTATATTGATATTAATATCAGATCAGCCGGGGACCAACTACCAGCACCCCACCAATCAGCTGTTTGAAGAGAAAGCAGCGCTCGTAGGAGTGCTGCCTTCTCTTTATTGTTTACTTGCTCTCCATTGCAACCGCAGCAGGGAGCAGGTGTAATTACATCTCAGCCATCCCATTCACTTCCCGTCAGCCAACCTGGACAATCAGAGCGCGTTTGAACTGCTTGATAAAGGGCTTCCTGCCAAAAAGCCCCAAAACATTGCACTATTCTGATGCCTACCTTCTTTAATGGCTGGATGAAATTAATTAATAATTAAGCATTCCACTGGACTTGTTATGGTATGCGAGAAGCCATCGCAAGTTGAATTCATCACATACTGAGGCCATCTCTTCTTGGGGGATTATTGTATATGAAATTAATAAGAACAAACTATGATGATGGGGACAGTGCTGCAATGATCCTTCAACAAGATGGATCTGCAGCAGGTAGCAAAGAGACCTTGCCACAACATCTTTTTAATTAATATGGAATCAGATGGAAAGAACCTCTGCATGCCTTCATAAGAATGCAGATACATACATACGTACAGTAAAAGCCCAATGCATACAGAATAGAGCCCTAATATGGAAGTGTGAATTACCCCTTGTCGGTTAGGTATTAGAGTCTGTAAAGGCCAAATATTAAAATTAGAAATTACTCTAGCTCATTAGTAAATAAGAAATTACCCTAGTTTATCAGTAAATTTTGGAGAATTCGAAATGAACAATTGGTATTAATGTTAAAAATTTGACTATAGATTCATTTGCTATGACCAGCATGTAGTATACAGTGGGATACAAAAGTTTGGGCACCCCTGGTCAAAATTACTGTTACTGTGAACTGTTAAGCAAGTTGAAGATGACATGATCCCCAAAAGTATGGGAACCAAAAGAGATTTGCATGCTCAGATAACTTTGCTAGGGTTAAGGCTTGTTCAAATTCATCATTAGGAAAGGCCAAATGATGCAGATTTCAAAGCTTTATAAATACACAGAGTCCTCTAACCTTGTCCTATAAGATAGCAGCCATGGGTTCTTCCAAGAAGCCCACAAAGCAGGAGAAGTCTATAAGAAGATAGCACAGTATTTTCAGGTTGCCATTTCCTCCTTCCAAATTGTAATTAAGGGCTCTTTCACACCTGCGTTCTTTTCTTCCGGCATAGAGTTCCGTCGTCGGGGCTCTATGCCGGAAGAATCCTGATCAGGATTATCCCCATGCATTCTGAATGGAGTGAAATCCGTTCAGGATGCATCAGGATGTCTTCAGTTCCGGTACGGAACGTTTTTTGGCCGGAGAAAATGCCGCAGCATGCTGCGCTTTTTGCTCCGGCCAAAAATCCTGAACACTTGCCGCAAGGCCGGATCCGGAATTAATGCCCATTGAAAGGCATTGATCCGGATCCGGCCTTAAGCTAAACGTCGTTTCGGCGCATTGCCGGAGCCGACATTTAGCTTTTTCTGAATGGTTACCATGGCTGCCGGGACGCTAAAGTCCTGGCAGCCATGGTAAAGTGTAGCGGGGAGCGGGGGAGCAGCATACTTACCGTCCGTGCGGCTCCCGGGGCGCTCCAGAGTGACGTCAGGGCGCCCCAAGCGCATGGATCACGTGATCGCATTGGACACGTCATCCATGCGCATGGGGCGCTCTGACGTCATTCTGGAGCGCCCCGGGAGCCGCACGGACTGTAAGTATACCGCTGCCCCGCTCCCCGCTCCTACTATGGCAACCAGGACTTTCATAGCGTCCTGGGTGCCATAGTAACACTGAAAGCATTTTGAAGACGGTTCCGTCTTCAAATGCTTTCAGTACACTTGCGTTTTTCCGGATCCGGAGTGTAATTCCGGCAAGTGGAGTACACGCCGGATCCGGACAACACAAGTCTGAAAGAGCACTAAGAAATAGGAGTTAACAGAAACAGTGGAGGTCAAGAGAAGGTCTGGAAGACCAAGATAGCTGCTCGTAGGATTGCTAGAAAGGCAAATCAGAACCCCCGCTTGACTGCAAAATACCTCAATCATGCTGTGGGGTTGTGTTGCAGTCAATGGCACGGGGAACATTTTACGGGTAGAGGGAAGAATGGTTTCAATTAAATTCCAGCAAATTCTGAAAGCAAATATTAACGCCAACAGTAAAAATGCTGAAGTTGAAAAGAAGATGGAAACTACAAATAGGTAATGATCCTAAACACACCTCAAAATCCACAATAGACTACCTCAAAGGGTGGTGAGGGTTTTACCATGGCCCTCACAGTCCCCTGATCTGAACATCATTGAACATTTGTGGATAGACCTCAATAGAGCAATGCATTCAAGGTGGCCCAGAAATCTCACACAACTGGAAGACTTTTGTAAGGAAGACTGGATAAAAATCCCTCAAACAAGAATTGAAAGACTGTCTTGGCTGTATACAAAAAGTGTTTACAAGCTTTAATACTTGCCAAAGAGGGTGATACTAGATACTAACCATACTGGGTCTTCAAAGTTTTGCTTCAGGCACTTTTCTTTTTTGTTATTTTAAAAATGTAAAAGATGAAAATAAAAAATAGTTTTTGCTTAAAGTACAAAGGTAATGTGTCATTTCTAACGTTATTCTTTTTGGAGGTCATTTACATTAAGGGCTCATGCACACGAACGTATTTTATTTCCGCTTCTGTTCCGGGGTTTTTTGCGGACCGTATGCAGAACCATTCACTTCAATGGGTCTGCAAAAACAATGGAAGGTACTCAGTGTGCATTCCGTTTCCGTTCCGCAAAAAGTAGTGCATGTCCTATTATTGTCCGCCAATCACGGTCCGAGGTGATTAATAAGTTACTGTTTCCGATCCGCAAAAAAAGGATCACATACGAAAACCATACGGATATGTTTTGTGGAATAACAGAACGGAAGAGGACTTAAATCCGAGAAAAAAAACAACTCAGATACGGAACGGACCGCAAAACAACAATGGTCGTGTGCATGAGCCCTAACAGTAATTTTGACCAGGGGTGCCCAGAATTTTGCATTCCACTGTATGTTACAATGAACAATTTAAAAATGTATCCTTTAAAATGCTCATATTTATCTTTTATCTCTGTATAATTTTTTCCCTATTATTTCCTTAAACACTCTTAAAGACTCATCTCTTAAGCATGACACAAGGTTTCATATTACTCCAGGGAGAGAATCTCTGTGTCATTCCCCAGCCCCTCAGGTCATGCATTATGAATAACAATGTGCATCAGTTTTGCCTGGGGAATATCTTTAACCCCTTAAAGGGAACCTGTCACCTGGATTTTGGGTATAGAGCTGAGGACATGGGTTGCTAGATGGCCGCTAGCACATCCGGAATACCCAGTCCCCATAGCTCTGTGTGCTTTTATTGTGTAATAAAAAACGATTTGATACATATGCAAATTAACCTGAGATGAGTCCTGTCCCTGAGATGAGTCCAGCAAGAAGGAGCCCAGCATCGGCCCGCATCCTCCGAATCTCCTCCTTGCTCCCAACGTTAGAAAGCTAGAGCGCTGTAATCTCGCGATGCGCGAGCTAGCACATGCGCAGTTCCTTCCCTGAGGCTGATGCCAGCACAGGGAAGGAACACTATGACGACACTGCATATGTGCTAGCTCGCGCATCGCGAGATTACGGTGCTCTAGCTTTCTGACTAAATCCCGGTGACAGGTTCCCTTTAATACAGAATGACTTAGATATAAGTCATCTGTGGGGGCTAGTTAGCAGTGTGCGTACATGTACAGTACATCAATCTGATTGCATGCGTGCAGATGCTGTGCCTGCTCAATCTCCATGGCAGCCCAACTGTAACTGACAGCCTGCCCCATTCTGATTCTGAACAGACAGGGGTGGAGATAACTTTATTGTGGGATAAGTTGTATTTATTTATTTTTTATTCATTTAGGTTTTATTGAGTTTTTGCAATATAACAATATAAAACTGTTGCAAATTCACGTGATATGAACATTTCAAGTATGATGTCTATAGAACTGTAATGGGTATATAGAACCCGACATCAAACAATATAAACCACGGAACAATATGAGGTAGAAATGCCCAAGTAGACATGTAGATTATGATAGTAGACAAACAGACGAGACATTAGACAAGGGGGCAGGGGGGAGGGAAGGAGGGAGAAGGGAAAGGGGTTGCAGTTTCTTTTGAAGAGGTTAGACCTGCGCATCCCGAAATGAGGCTGAGGAGCAAAAGGCTTCCCAGGGGCTCCATGTCTTCACATATCGTAAGGTGTCAGCGGGTGTAATACTAATGAGGTCTTCTAGTCTCTGATACAGGGCGATTTCATCAAACCACTCCTCAGGCGAGCGGGGATAGGTGGATTTCCAATGCCTGGGAATCACCGCCTTCGCTGCCTGTACCATGTATTTTAGGAGGGATTTCTTATATGCTGGGACATTCAGGACACAGTTGAACAGCAAGAGGGCCTCTGGAGTATTTTGAATGGGGACACCTGTGACTTCCTTGATTGTTTTATGAACAAAGTTCCAGAAAGGCCGTAAGCCGCTACAATTCCACCACACGTGGATCATCGTGGCCTCCTCCGTGAGACACCTCCAGCAACGGTCCGATACTGTCGAGAACCATTTGTGCAGTAACGCTGGTACTCTGTACCATCTAGATACATTTTGTAGCTCGTTTCTTGAGCTTTGGCCGAAATTATTGATTTGTGCGATAGAAGGAAGCATCTGTTCCACTGGGCTGGGATATAGTGGTTTCCCAGATCCCACTCCCAGGCTTGACAATATGGAGGAAGGCATGAGGATGGCTGGTGTAGCATAGCATATATAGCAGCTTGTACACAGAAGATATGGGGTGTAAGACCGCTGAGGGAGAAACACACATCTGCTCAAACTAAGTGAGTTTTCGGGCTAGAGTGTGGGTTTTGCTTAAAGAGGTATAAAAGTGCTGAAGCTGCAGATACTCGAAGGAATTAAGAGTTAATGGAGTTTCTAGTATTTGGGACAGAGGTTTCAGTGTGGGACTGGAAAGGACATGGTAGAACCTGATCAGGCGGATTCTTGTGCCCTGAAGAAAGGGTCTGGGGTGGGCGACCTGGAGGGAATCTGGGGTGGTCAGTTACCGGTACTAGAGGGCCTTTGGGGTCAATCAATTAAGTTGGGCGACCTATGAATGCTAAGGTTGCAAGGGTATGATAGGCAGAAAAGGACAATTGCGATAACGTATGATGTGGAGAGCCCACCAACCATGGGAGGGTTATTACAGAACATGGTGAGGTGTCCTGTGTAATTTGCACCCATGATTTGGATGTGTCAGTATGCGTCATGTCCAACAGTCGGGCATAGGCTGCAGAGTGGTAGTATAGTCGACAGTCTGGGAGACCCACCCCTCCAGTTTCCTTGGTGCGAGTCATTATCTCCCATTTTATCCATGGTCGGCCAGGAGCCCACACAAACTGTGTGAAGCATCTGCGAAGTTGGGACCAGAATCTGGACGGGATGCGAAGGGGGATGGTTTGTAAAAGGTACAGTAGTTTTGGTAAGAGGGTCATCTTTAATATAATGATCCTACCAAACCAGGAAAAGTCTCGTTTGCACCATCCATCTAGGTCTTTTTGGAACTGTAGGAGAAGGGGCGTGAAGTTCAGTTTATGGAGTCGTGAGAGATCTGCTGTCACATTTATCCCCAGATATGTTATACCACTTGGTGGCCAAGCAAAGGGAAAAGAAGCCTTGAGGGCGGGGGTCAGGTTGTTTGGCAAAGAGACATCCAGGGCCTCCGATTTAGACATGTTAATTTTGAAATTGGACCAAGCACCAAAGTGATATATCACCCGAAGCAAAGATGGCAAAGAAATGCGTGGGTTGGTTATGTAAAGAAGGAGATCAACTGCAAACGCCGCACATTTATATTCTTGTGATCCAATCTTTATTCCCGAGATATCTGGATTGGCGCGTATCGAGGCCAGCAGGTGTTCCATGACCAGGACGTATAGCAAGGGGGATAATGGGCAGCCTTGCCATGTCCCATTGTGGATTGGAAAGGGGGGGGGGAAAGGGCTCCATTTACTTTAACTCTAGCAGTGGGGTGTTGGTATAAGGTCAGGATCTTTGACAGGAATATCGGGCCAAGGCCTATGTGTGGGAGAGCCTCTCGGATGGAGCGCCAAGATATCCGATCGAACGCCTTTTCTGCATCTAGGGAAAGTATCATGAGGGGGATCTTCTTTGATTTGGCATAATGGATGATATCTAAGGTTTTAAGAGTGTTATCCCAGGCCTCCCTTCCCGGCACAAATCCGACCTGGTCATTGCAGATCAGTGAAGGTAGATAAGTATTCAATCTATTTGCCATTAATTTGGCAAAAATCTTAAGATCTACATTCAAAAGAGAGATAGGACGGTAGCTGGCACACAGGTGCGGGTCTTTTCCCGATTTCGGGATAACAGTGATATGAGCCTCGGTGGTCTGCGCCGGGAAGGGGAGCCCAGGAGACACTCCATTGAAGACTTGGAGCAGGATAGGGGAGAGGGTGGAAGTGAAGGATTTGTAGAACCTAGCTGTAAACCCATAGGGGGCAGGGCTCTTACCGAGCGACTTAAGTACTATTTGAAGTTCAGTGTCCGTGAATGGGGTCTCCAGAGTGGAAGAGTCAAGCGTGGATAATTTGGGAAGTAGGAGAGGAGGGTCGGGAGATTTACTCACTGCTTGAGGGGATGTTTGGGGTAGGTTGTAGAGCTTCGAGTAGAAGGAGTGGAAAGCGGCTGCGATGTCCGTGGTGGTATGTACCATACGGTCTTGGGAGTTTTTGATAGCGGGAATGTGGGAGGATGCCAGTCTTCCCCTTAGAGCCCTTGCCAACATACGGCCACTTTTGTTTCCATATTCGTAGAATTTACTCCTGCATATTTGTATTATACGTTTATAGGATGCTTCTAGGAGGCGTTTAGCTTCCATGCGTGCATTCTGGAGATCATGGAGAGTTTGCAGGGTAAGTGCTCGTTTGTGGGCAAGTTCCAGGGAAGTGACTTTTTGTAGAGCAAGTTTAAGAGAGTGGGCTTTCTCCTTTTTGAGACGAGAGCTGACCCACCACAACACCGGCAGATGCAGATAGAAAATGATGATCACCAGCAGTTTGAGAGCATGAAGACAGGGAAAGAGGATAGGCAAGTATCTAAGAACCAGCATGTAACATTTAGTATATAGAGGTCTTAGTAGTCCCAGGCAGGTTACGCAGGGAGCCCCTCAGGTGGTGAGGTGGGGTGGGGATCTTTGTCTCAGGCTCCCTGGTCTTTTCTGGCGTCGTCCTCTTGAGGTCGTTGCAGAGGATCTAGAAGCGCCGTCAGCAGGTGATGGACGACGTCGTCTCGACGACTCAGGAACAGGCGGAAGAAGAGACGGCCAGGGCCCCAAGTCCACCGGCGGCAAGTCCAGCTGCTGCAGAAAGTGGGGAAGATCTGTAGGGTCCCGGAGGGTGACAACTTGTTCCTTGGGGCCCGCAAGTAGAGCAAAAGGGAAGCCCCAGCAGTAAGGAATGTTGCGCTCTTTGAGGACGTTCAAGAGTGGACGCAGGGCAGCACGCTGGGCTAGGGTATGGCGGGCTAGGTCCTGTATTAAGATAAAGGGGGCACCTTCATAGGACAGGGACGACATCTGTCGGGTTTTGAGCAGGATCTGATCCTTGATAGCATAGAAGTGGACTCTGCAAATGACGTCCCTTGGCTTCGAGGGATCAGTGTTGGCCTCAATGCCCTGTGAGCTCTGTCGATTTCGATGTTGGAGCTTGGTGGACGTCCCAGGAGATCATTGAAGATTTTCACAATGGTGGGTAAAAGTACCGCCTGCGTTATCGACTCAAGAAGGCCATACTTGTGTGAATTCTCTTTTACATTCTTGTAAGATGTTAGCTGCAAATCTGGAGGTCCGCCTTGGTGGGTAGCGAACACATCAGGTTGCGTAAGTCCGCCATAGTGGGTGGCCGAGAGTCCTCATCAAACTGAGGAGCAGGGGACGAGGGTCTCTGGAATGATTGTGAAAAGCCCTTGGGGGCTATCGCTGTCAAGGCGGCCGGGGTCTGTGCGCCTGGTGAAACAGCGCCATCGTGGCATGGGTGGGATCCGTCCCATAATGAGCCTGTGGACCAGTGCGGGGATGCCGCCAGGGATGGCCCAGGAGAGAGGGGCGAGAGGGGTTCCCGCAACAGGCATGGGGGAGAAGCCATAATCCACGGTGAGTTCGGGGCCTCCCTGTCAGCCTCTCCGGGCTGCCCCCGGTAAGAAGGTTCACCCTGCATCAGGGAATGTCTCATGTGGCTGGCTGGAGCACATAACCAGGGGGACCCAGTAGGAGATCCTGTCCCGGGGCGCAGTGAGGCCGCTGATGGGCTGGAGGTACCATGTCCCCGGGTAATGGAGTGAGAGGCGGTCTGAGGAGCCCTCTGTAACAGGGGGAAGTCTTCTGCACTGACCTGCGTTGCTGGAGAGTGCGGGGACAGCGCGGCGGCTGTCAGGCTCTCTCTCTGAGCCGGAGGTGGGAGCTCAGGGCGCGGTCCAGGGCCTCCTTTTTCCAGGCTATGGGGCGTCTGGACTTGACCGGGATCACTGAGCAGAGTCGGCACTGATGCGGACCGGGATCTGCGCCGATCCGGTGAGTGGTGGGGAGATACTGGTGCCGCTAAAGTTGTTACAGGCGGATTCGTGGCAGTGCAGGCGGCGCCATCTTGGAAGCGCTCGGCGCGCTCAGTCATGTAGGGGGCCCAAAGTCGCAGGCTGTCTGGCAAAGAGCCTTGGTAAGTCCCCTTGTGAGGATGTCAGGGAGGCCACAGAGCGGGCCCTGCCCTTTTTGGTCACCTTGCCCATTGATGGTGAGTAGCTGGAGGTGGTTTTTCTCCGGTGCTGTGGAGGAGCTCGTAGCAAACATGTCCTCACTCCTGCATAGCTGACCACGCCCCGATAAGTTGTATTTTTTAAGGGCACCATTTAATTTACCATGTCTGTTATTGGAGAATGGTAAATAAAATTCTTTCTGGGGTTAAATAAAAAAAAAAAACAATACCACAATTTCGCAAAGGTTTTTGGGATTTGACATTACGGCTTTCACTGTAAGTTAAAAATGACATGACATCCTTATTCTGCGGCTCAATACAAATAAGGTGATACCAAATTTGTATATTTTTTTTTGTTTCACTACTTTAAAAAAAAAAAAAACATAAAAAAAGAAACATTTTCTTTGCATCGCCATTTTTTGACAGCCATAACTTTTTTTATATTTCAGTCTAGAGGGCTGTATGAGGGCTTATTTTTAGTGCAACAAATTGTAGTTTTTATTGGCACCATTTTTGTGGTACGTACGGCTTTTTGATTGCCGTTATTAAATTTTGGGGGGTTGGGGGAAAAAAATGGCGAATTGTGTGGTTTCCATTTTTTTGTTCACCGCACAGGAATTAAAAATATATATTTTAATAGTTTCGACAGCGGAGATACCTGACATTTATTTTTTGATTCTTAATATATTTTTATAAGTAAAATTGGGAAAGGGGGGTGATTTAAACTTTTAATATTTTGTATTTTTTTTTCACTTTTACAGTAATAGCTTTTAACCCCTTTAGGGGGCTAGAACCTGTAATCTTTTGATCCCTTGTCCAATTCACCCTAAGGCCTCATGCACACAACCGTGCTGTGTTTTAGGTTCTGCAAATTGAGTATCCGCAAAACACAGATGCCCGCTATGTTCCAATTTGCGGAACTGAACGGGTCGCCCATTATAGAAATGCCTAGAATAGGACATGTTGGATTATTAAATTTTTTTGCAGGGCCACGGAACAGAGCAACAGATGCAGACAGCACACAGAGTGCAGTCCGCATCTTTTGTGGGCCCATTGAAGTGAATGGGTCCGCATCCCAGCAGCAGAAAATGCAGCTCGGATGTGGACCCAAACAACAGTCATGAGCATGAGGCCTAATAGAGATCTATTAGGATGAATAGGATTTTGACACACTGCCTGCTGAGCTGTGATTTGTGCACAGCTTAGCAGGGAGCTTACCATGGCAGCCTGGTAAGCTTCATAAGCATCCAGGCTGCCATGGTAACCGATCAGAGCCCCACGATTTCACTTCTCCGATTGGAAGGCAGAGGGAGCCACATCCCTCTGCCTAACTCCACAGATGTCGCGATTAGTGTTGACCATGGCATCTGAGGTGTTAAATGACAGGGTTTGGCATGATCACCGTTCCATATCTCTGTGTGGCCAGATGCCACTGCAGCAGCCCTCTCTATACATTCCTTCAACCACCGTGACATACCGGTTTAATAGTGCTAAATAGAGATTATTATTATTTGTTGTATCTTTCTTAGGAGAGTGGAAAACAAGACAGTAATTCCACCATTGCTTTTTGCGTTATAAAGTTTGTGACACTCGCCACAAGATGGGGGATTTATTAACTCTGTTACACTCCAATGTTTTTTTTATATATATTTTTTGTTTAGCATGTTATTGGAGATCCTGTGCTAAAGAGAAATTAATATAACACAAAGTGAGTTAGAAAAATATGGATGGATATTTGGAAGATACAAGATGTTGCACCATTAAGCTTATTGTACAACCTGCATCTTCTATAATCTGGCCCAGATGTCCATGTTTATGGTCCTCTAGCTGCTCATAGAGATTGATTACCTTTTTTCATGTTCTGCATGAAATCCTTTCTGCTTCACTGAGTGTGAATAAGGTCAGAAAAAAAGATCAGTAAGTTCTTTTGTGCATAACACCTTCAATATTTTTTTTATTTTTGCCACTAAGATGTTTTTTATTTTTTTAAAAATTGCATGAAGGCACTTAATAGCACTTCAGTGCTAACATTTATAAAGGAACTGTCTCTGCTTAGCCATTTGGAATCTATATTCTCCATAGTACTTGTTCTCTCCTGTCCTCCATATATTATGTGTGGCACTTTTTATGTGCGTTCTGCATGATCTGAGTTGAAAAACATGATGATTACAACTACGGGTGGGTATGCAAGTTAGACTGACTCACAATTGTCCCTTGATCCCCTTTTCTAAGGGGCATCATTGCAAGAATGTCAGAGGGTCATTCAGTGCTGTCAATAGCTAGCTTTACACTGGGGAAAAAATTCCATGAAAACACAATCCCTATGAATGAGCAGTTACCTCTGTATTTTTTCTGATGTTGGGCTCTCATGGCAGGTATACGGCTGACAATTTGCAGTCTTCTAGTAAATATAGTAGATGTGATATTTGGAGTGTAAATGGCCAGATAAATCAATGATGAATACAACATTGTGAATACTGTGAGAAAATATTCATTAGTTCTATATAAAACGTCCATCACAATGACCTAATATTTGCAGTATAATTTTCATAGTGTGTCATGCCTCATGATGAATGTCTTATATGTTACAGGTGGTAACTCTACGTCTGGCGCCACCCCAATATTTTATGTCTACAGGGTGACTAACAAGTCATGGCCATATAATAGAACATTTGATTGGCTGGTAATTATTGTGTTAAGATGACCGGACCATTGTATAAAATTAGTACATTTAACTTTTTGTGTCACCCCTATCTCCTCATAGATTGTAAGCTCTTGTGAATGGGGCCCTCATTCCTCTTGTTTGAGTTTTTGACTTGTTTGTTGCTATGTTATTTATGGCTTTGTTTGTACATGAACCCTCTGATTGTAAAGCACTGCGGAATATGTTGGCGATATATAAATATGAATTATTATTATGGCAGTTAGCAAGTGTCTTTGTATTGAAATTTCATTTTAAAGGGAGCCTGTCACGTTGAACATGGTGTTTGAGCTGCAGGCAGCAAGTTTTAGAGGAAGACGAGCTGAGCAGAGTGATGTATATTTTTGTGGGAAAAGATTCAGTAAAAATGTAAATTCCTGCTCGTTCTTGGCTTTGAAGTCAGGGAGGCGGTCCTATCAGTGATTGGAAGCCTTCCCTCTATGACTGTGTATATACAGATACAGTCATGTGAAAAAATTAGGACACCCTTTGAAAGCATGTGGTTTTTTGTAACATTTTTAATAAATGGTTATTTCATCTCCGTTTCAACAATACAGAGAGATTAAAGTAATCCAACTAAACAAAGAAAACTGAAGAAAAGTCTTTTCAAGATCTTCTGTAAATGTCATTCTACAAAAATGCCTATTCTAACTGAGGAAAAAGATAGGACACCCTCACATGTATTCCCTCTTAAATTGGCTCAGATCTCACACCAGGTGCACATAATTAGTAGATCGTTACTCTGCATGTTGAATGAGGCTTGCCCTATTTAAACCTCAGACATTTAGTTTGGTGTGCTCCTGACTGTTGAAGTGAGAGTGAGCACCATGGTGAGAGCAAAAGAGCTGTCAGAGGACTTCAGAAAAAAGATTGTAGCAGCCTATGAGTCTGGGAAGGGATTTAAAAAGATCTCAAAAGATTTTGAAATCAGCCATTCCACTGTCCGGAAGATAGTCTACAAGTGGAGGGCTTTCAAAACAACTGCCAACATGCCCAGGACTGGTCGCCCCAGCAAGTTCACCCCAAGAGCAGACTGCAAGATGCTAAAAGAGGTCTCCAAAAACCCTAAAGTGTCATCTCGAGAACTACAGCAGGCTCTGGCTACTGTTGATGTAGAAGTACATGCCTCTACAATCAGAAAGAGACTGTACAAGTTTAACTTGCATGGGAGGTGTGCAAGGAGGAAACCTTTGCTTTCCAAGAGAAACATCGAGGCCAGACTGACATTTGCCAGAGATAAATTTGACAAAGACCAGGACTTCTGGAATAATGTTCTTTGGACAGATGAGTCCAAAATTGAATTATTTGGACACAACAGCAGAGGACATGTTTGGCGTAAACCAAACACAGCATTCCAAGAAAAGAACCTCATACCAACTGTGAAGCATGGAGGTGGAAGTGTCATGGTTTGGGGCTGCTTTGCTGCAGCAGGACCTGGTCAGCTCACCATCATAGAATCCACGATGAATTCTACTGTGTATCAGAAGGTGCTTGAAGAACATGTGAGACCATCAGTTAGAAAATTAAAGCTGAAGCGGAACTGGACCATGCAACATGACAATGACCCAAAACATACTAGTAAATCAACCAAAGATTGGCTGAAAAAGAAGAAATGGAGAGTCCTGGAATGGCCAAGTCAAAGTCCAGATTTGAATCCCATTGAGATGCTGTGGGGTGACTTGAAAAGGGCTGTACGTGCAAGAAACCCCTCAAACATCTCACAGCTGAAAAAGTTCTGCATTGAGGAGTGGGGTAAAATTTCCTCAGACCGATGTCGAAGACTGGTAGATGGCTACAAGAACCGTCTCACTGCAGTTATTTCAGCCAAAGGAGGTAACACTCGCTATTAGGGGCAAGGGTGTCCTATCTTTTTCCTCAGTTAGAATAGGCATTTTTGTAGAATGACATTTACAGAAGATCTTGAAAAGACTTTTCTTCAGTTTTCTTTGTTTAGTTGGATTACTTTAATCTCTCTGTATTGTTGAAACGGAGATGAAATAACCATTTATTAAAAATGTTACAAAAAAACACATGCTTTCAAAGGGTGTCCTAATTTTTTCACATGACTGTAGCTGTCAATCACTGATAGGACCGTCTCCTAGACTTAAAAGCTCAGAATAAGCAGGAATATGAACAAATAAAATACAGGTTACATGGAATCTTTTCTCACAAAACTATATATCAATCTGCTCAGCAACCCCTGCTTTATAACAAGCTACCTGCAGCTTACATTGCATTTTTATGGTGACGGGTTCTCCTTAATGTTGCTTATATATGACCAACATTCCACTGGAGTGTTCAGAGATTGTCCTCACTTCCATAAGCCTCTCACAATCTAATATCCTCTATCTCATATACATACTAAGACAGGTAGTTATCCTATCAGTATGTTTTTGAATTATGGGAGGAAACCAGAAAAACTCATGCTAGCACAAGGAGAACATACTTGTTCTTGTTTTATTTTACCCCTCAAAACATAAGTATAGTGGATAATGTGCTCACTTTAAGAAATGAAACGGGTTTTCAGCACTACTGAAATTAGTAAAGATTACAGTGTTTAGTAATAATAATATTAATATATTAATAATAATATTAGTATTAAAAATATCTAACATTGAGTACACATTTAGGGATTCTGTGAAATGGTGGGTTGATTGATGATCAATTGCAGAACCCTTACACAAAAAACATGGAAAAGCCATGAAAATCCAGGTTCACAGTCTGTGTATTTGCAGCATTTTGGGGACTTTTTTTTTACCCAATGACTTAAATGGATTAAAACATTAAAATAAAAAATTATTCGAATTTGACATGAGACTGAGATGCAAGATTTTATTTTCCCTTTAAAGGGATTGTCTCATCAAAAGACAACCTCTTTAAAAGAGTTGTCTTTGAATATATCATTTCTAACCATGCCCATGCTGTGTGAAGAAAATAAAAAAACAAACTCCATAGAAGATGGAGACATGGCAAGTATGATCCTTTCAGTAGTGGAGGCAGGCTGCCAGTCATTTACTATCAGAAATAGGACTATATTAGATGTATTTCTGGCACAGATTGCGGTGCAAAGGTAAATTGTTCCGCAATCTGCGAATTTACCCTCTAAAAAAGTGGGTGTGGCATAGAAAATGGTCTAAATGTAAGCCAGCAAGGAAGCTGGCTTATATTTAGACTGGCGATGGATACACCGAAGTTATGTAGAGGCGCTAGCGCAGGGGCTTATTAAGGCTGGAGTCTAAAACCCCCTATGTATTCCCAGACAACTCCTTTACGCTGAATACTGCTATGGTACCAGATTGCGATATGTATTGCTATATCTGGCTACAGGGGCAGATTGACCATACTCTACAGGGAAAGTACGCAGTGGGGATATGCCCAGGGGGCCACCTGAGTACTCCTCACAGCCGCTGGCCAGGTACATATGGTCTGATGCTCTCAGTATTTATTAATGCTAGGAGTATCAGGTACTTATGCACCTTGCTGGCAGCCGCAGTTACCCTCCTGAATTGTACTGTATCACTGTCCTCAGTATGATGATAGGGCAGTATTTTATGCTGCCCTGTGGTACTTGGTATATGTGGTATTTTAGATGAAAGGCTGTCCACATGATAGCTCGAGGGCATTAGTCCAACCTGCGCTGCTGTTTAGTAGTTGATCTCCACTCTGAGGGAACCCACCACTATGATTTCCATATGCCTTAATACAACATATGAACAAGGACTTAACCTTTAACTTTTTCTGCAGATATATGGAGGGATGTTGGTTCTCCTCAGCTCTAAAATAATTACTATTGTGAGTTGCAACTTGACCCAAGAGTCTGGTAGGTAACAAAGTCTTTATATATATATATATTTATATATATATATATATATATATATATATATATATAGTTTTCTTGGATATTGTATTGGTCCAGTTCAAGCATTTGCATTATGTAATTGAGACAGAAGGACAAATACATCTTCTTGTAAAGAGCATGGTGGCATCACACTTTATGAACAGTGTTAAAAGCAAATCATCTCAGCCGCTGGGAAAAATGAAACAAGATAGATAGTAACAACATCCAGACAAAAGAATTAGCTCTTCTAAAAGCTCCACCACCTGTTACAAAAGGTCTCACTTCCAGCAGCTGAATGCACTACATAGTTCTTTGTTCCTCTATTTCATCTCATCTTATTTGGCTCGTAATCCTTTGCTGTGTGAAAGACCTATAGACAGTGTACAAGTATAGAGATCATAAGAACATGGAGAACTTTTCTCTGATGTGGTTTTTGTGTTTTCCTTACTGAATACCATTCAGAATAATAACACGGATAAGGATGACCTTGTAGATACATAGACATTGTTGTAATGCAGCATCTTATGGTGGACCATTCAGTGGCATATGGAGCTGTGGAGTGCCCATGACTCCGTAGTAGACTCCCTTGCCATGTGCAAGCAGCCTAAGCTAAATTATCCCTCCAAATGGTTTCCAAGATTTTTCCCTATTGGACATCAAATAAAAAAAGCTGCAGCATTTAATAGTGTTTTATGTGAGATGATGCAAGCACAAAAATGAATATCTACTAGCACTAACGTGATTTTGCAACATTTTTGCTCCAGATTTCACTTGGTTGTCATGGTGTAACCTATGGTGTGAAAATAAGGGAAGAATTGTGTTGTTATTCAAACATCTTTTCACTAACCATACCTTGCTTGACAAAATTTTCCCCCAAAAATAATAACCTATGTACCATTATATTATGTTATGTCTGATTTATGTATCAACTTTTCACAGATATTTTTTGTTTTTTTTATGAAACGGAGGGTGGTACAGCTCTGTTTCTCGAACTTAGGTGTCATTTAGATAAACGGTTTAAAACTTGATGTAAAACTCAAATTCTGTCAGCTAAAACCTGATGATTTTCCATGCGCGTAGAACTAATACTAAAAAATAAAAACAGAAGAATGTCCACCTAGCTTCTCCCATGATAAATGGACTACACACGGATGGCATCCGTGTGTTGTCTGTATTTTTGCATGGGCCCTTCGATTTGAATGAGCAAGTCTAGGATATAATAGTGCATGCTGCGATTTTCTCTGAAAGGCCCAACGATCTATGAAGAAAATCAAACATGTTAACTGGCCCATTGACTTTAATGTCTCAGTGTTCATTCTGTATGCTGTGCATTCTACACAGCGGTGAAAATTGCTCATCTGAATAAGCCCTAAGTGAACAGCATAAGTGCCATATTTATAAAAATGTCATCCACTTAAAAAAGAAGTCAATTCCTCAGAAATTTGGGGCTTTGCACTTTGCATTCTGCATTGCCTGGGAGCAATTGACACAAGCATACTGAAAAAAAATTGGTGGGGCATAAATTGGTGGGGCATGGGGGGTCCATACTGTTTTGCTATGGGGCCCTTGGAGATCTATGTACTTCCCTGATTATTAGTTTTTAGAACTTTAAAGAGAGATAGAAATTTCATAAATTGTAAAATGATTAGGAGAAAAATAAAACAAATCTTTTAGTTTACCTATATAAAGAAGTCCACATAAAAAAAAGAACTTTATTAAACTTTGAGCTAGGTTATTTGCTTTTAAGCACCCTTAGTGTTTATCTTGAAAGACTATACCTTAAAAGTAACACATTTATGATTATCAAAGTGCCTTCTTAAAAGGAAACCAGCCATTGTGTCTTCTCTTTTTCGGCCTTAATTGGCATCACATTTGAAACGCAGTAAGAATCCCCTGGAGAGTAGTTGCCAAAGACTTGTTTTGAATTAAAGTCCTAAATGATCCTTGCTGAAACCTTAGCAGACATAAACAGACAAAATGCAGCTCTGTGCACTCTAATGTGGCTGGAGAGCTGACATGAATGTAATATGCCAGAATAAAGCTTTGTTCTATTCCTGAGGCACACCAAGTTCTGGCCGAACCCCTGAGATGCCAGCTGTGAATTTCATTTACTGTCTGAACGGGACAGTTCGTCCAAACAATTTAGGTCAGTTTTTGGCAATTGCTTTCTACCTTGTTATTTTTTCATTATTAGACAATTTTCTTTCTTTCTTTTTTACTAACAATGTACTAAATCTGAAGTACTGTAGTTTCCTTTAGATGATCGTTAAAAATAAGTCACTTGACATAATTTGCAACATACAGCCAGTGCAAAATCTGGATTCTATTTTATCCTGGAAATTCTTGAATTATGCTACATAAAATACAATTGTGACCTTTCTGCAATTCTTGTCAGAATCTCATGTGTCTAGCTATAGTAATAAATGACAAGGCTAAGTACTTGTTAGATGCATACTTGCCAAGATTCCTATCTGGAAAGTCAAGACTGATTACATCTATTTCACATTCACCCAAATCTCTCATAAATGCTCAGTTTGTAAATAATTTTGAATATGTTCAACTATATTGCAAGATGGAGGATTTCTGGTCCAACATTGACAAAGTCTAAAATTTCCTGCGAATGCATACATACAGTTCAGACGGATTCCGAGCTTGAGCTGGCACAATTATTGGCAGCCATATTATGTTCATAGGTAAAGCAAGCATGCGCCATGAACTAGGAAGATATTTGAAAGGTGAGATATCTGCTTTACACAGTAATTGATAAATGATATGGCATTTAGTAGTCCAAAGTAAATGGTAAGAGGAATAGCTAGAAGTAACAGCCACATCTGACCCTGGCACTTAAGGGTGCCCAAAGTCACCTTTGCTAAGTATAAAACACCAGTATTATAAATGGTACATGGTAAACGTTTGCAAATAACCACACTAATCAGGTGGAATATTACAACCAAATGGGCCAATATCTGACCAGCAAACATCTATATGATAGGATGGATGAAATCAGAGTTATTTCTTAAAGGGAATCTATCACCATCACCCAGGACTATTGTCTGCTGTAATACTGTACATGAGTGGTGATGGGGATAAGGAGCACAGATCACTATCTGTACTCCTGCCTCCCCCTCCCCACACATTCGCCCACTGTCAGCAATCAAAGCTGTGCTGAAATACATTGTTGGTAATGCCATGCATGCACACGAGTCTATTTCTATTGTACTAGCATGGCACAGCAGTCCGGATTGTATATTTCTATCTGCAGTAGTAGTCTTATCTGCAGTACTAGTCGTGTCCAAGATTGTGGCGACATTGTGGTTTTATTTAAGTGATGAAGGACTGAAGATAGAGTGTCAACTTCTGGGACTTTCACAATCTCAAAGACTGGGATTGATATACCTATCAAATTTTTATGCATTTTGTGGGGTTTCGTTTTTGTTTTTTTCTTCGTTTAATGATGTATTTAATTCCAGCTCCAGATAAAAGTCTATGGAAAATATTAAATGCTGGAGAAACCATGGAGTCTAGAGTTTCTCCAGCTGGCATGGAGTCTAGAGTTTTTGTCCTCATTGCCTGGCGTCTTTCTTCTCTAAATAAAATTTTAGAACATGTTTTTTTTTGTTGTTTTTTTTGCAAGGCATTCTTTACCAATTTTTCCCCCCACACAGCTCTATAAAGGAAGTGAAATTACAAGGGGGCACCTACTTTCCTAAAAAAAAAACAAAAAAAAACGCTAGGCATACAGAAAATATAATTAAAAACTCAAGGTGGTAAAACACACTATGGGGGTCATTTACTATACTGAAATAAGGCATATTAAGGCGCAGATGGCGGCGCACCGGTTAGTTGCATCACTATCTGCGACCTTGCCTTGCTCACGCCAGGTCTAAAATTGTGGGTGTGGTGTGGGTAGGGGAGGGGACGGGTCAGCAGGACTATCTCATTCACCATTTTCTATACCTGTTTTAGTCATTAAAATTTTTGTAAATGTAAGACAGCTTGGATGCTGTCTTACATTTAGAACTGGGGCTGCATGTGTTGAAGTTATGGAGAAGCCGGCACTTCTTCATAACTTCGATCCACCGCCAGGAATCCTAAAAGCCCTTTTTTTAATCCTTTAATCCTGAGGATAACCTGTTTAATGCAATATAAAGATACATCAAAGAAATTATGTTTTTTATGGTCTTGACTGGTCTTTATTGTTTGTTGATGCTTGTATATTGATGGCCTCAATAGCAATTCCCTAAGATATTTTGGCAAGAAAAGCCTATGATTCATGAAGTACTATACAGATGACAAGATTGTTATTACTTTTGGCGTTTATGTGATCTTTACAAGTTTCTTCAGTGACAAACTGCAAAGTGATATATATCAGTTATAGAGATCAAAATGTTCTGGAAGTCAGTGCTTGATCATGGAAACAAATACGTGATATCTGGTTCATATTCCTAATTCACTAAAGTTGACAAACCCTGTAGGTAACCCTATTGGGTTCAGGAAAACAATATGCCAAAAGTCATTTTATTTTAAATGATTCTAAATACACATTGCTCAAATATAGTTTGCATCATTCTGTTACCCCAACATTATTATGCAGTTCTCTAAGGAGGAGGAACACTAACCCCATATAATGCAATGTATCCAAAGAACAGCTGCACATGGATGTCCTGAGTCTCTTTTCATACAGTATACATCTATAAAAAGGTAAATGTCTGATAAAGGGCACAAATGTCGTGTGAACCGTGCCTGAATATAACTTCTGACTCATAAATAATTTCCCAGACAAATTCTCTGTATCACACTTGCACAAATTCTCTGTATTACACTTGCCTAGTGATCCCAGTGATAAATGATTGTGATGTATTTTCATACCTTTCTGAGAAGCCAGTGCCAACCTGATTCCATATTTATTGCTTCAAATGTAATTTGGATTAACCGGTTTTCCCTTATTTATGTTAAAATAGAGATAATACTTAACATGTCACGCTTCAATACTGAAGAAATATTTAATCTATTACAAAAGGTCGGGAAACTGAAAACTAATTCTATATGACTTCAAAATATACAAGCTCTCTAGAAAAAAAAACAAGATACAAAAAAACTAACCAATGGGAATTCCAGTTTGTATCCAAAATATAATCCAGTTTTTTACAAAACCAGTGATGCTCAAGTGAAGTGCTGGTCAGAATATACTAGGCAACTGCTTGAATAGCAATACACCAAAGAAAGTTAATTATCGGAAATGCTCCCACTAGCGGCAGTTGAGAAACACATGGCTGCTGTGAAAATTTCAAAAACAATGTTATGTATAACGGGAGCAATGGGAGAAATTCCAATAATAGTATGCTATGGAAATGCTATCCAAGCAATTCTCTACTGTAGGCCACTTTCACATGGTAAGTATTTGGTTATTATTTTGCATCAGTATTTGTACGCCAAAACCAGTTGTAGAACCTACAAAGAAAAAAGTATAATGGACAGATTTGTGGCTTTTCTGGTACATTGATTAAATACTGACCATGTGAAAGTGGCCCACATGTAAGGGTGAATAATCCCACAAAAACCTCTACAACTCAATATGCTTGACCTCGCGATTTAGTAATAACATTTAAAAAAAACTTGAGCCTGTGCCTTTCACAGCATAAAACATTTTTTTCCAGAAACATATGTAAAGGTGACCACATAGCAAGCACAAACAATACTTTGTTCTATCTTGCTGACAGTTTTCTTGTGCATTCTTGCACTTCTCAATACAGTACTATTCTATAGGTACAACAACACATGCTCAGATTCACAGGCAAAACCAGAGCAATTTCTCATACCCTAAAATGCCAGGTTGTATGGATGTTTAGTCTAGATGTATTGTGAAATTACTTATAGTTCTTCAGCATCAACCAGTTAGTGCTGTAAACCAGAACCCGACACAAGTGAGCATACTAAACACAATGTAGCAGCCTCTCCAGGCATGCACCACTTTACTACAATAGAACCAGAGGTTTGCATTACCTTTTGGAAAGTCTGTTCCAGCAGAGGCAGTTCACTCTCAGCTTGTTTCTTGTTATTCTTCTTTCGGCAGCAGGAAAAATAGACTCCTCTCATGTTTTCCCAAGGCACAAGTTTAAGAATATACTAAGTTTACAGTAGGCTCCACAATCCAACTTCCAGTGAAATGCTCCTCTCCATTCTAAATAAAAGTGCTGGAGATGTGTTCACCTAATGCAAGCTAACAAAGTGATGTCAACTCACACCCCTTCTCCTCCACACCCACCAGCCTTCTAATCCTTCCAGCAAAGGGATTGGCTGGCTCCCTCACCCAGGAGACTCAACTTGGCATTTCAGATGTCAACATGCGTTTCCAACACATAGCTGAACATCCATCCTGGGAGTGTGTGCACCAGAGAGCCTTATCCCTGCTGCAAGAAGTTCTGTCTTATGGCACCTTGCACATGCAGGTCTTATGTTGGCGAAGAAGGAAAGTAAATAGACAAGCCCACTTAACTATGTGTAGGATGAATAGGGATGAATGATTACATCAGTTTATAAGCAAACAGAATGGTTCCAGTATTCAATATAAGATAAGTATGCAAACTTTATTGAAGAGCCATAAAATCCATTTAAAACATCAGTACACATAACAATAACTGCTTGCGCATTTCAGGCATATACTGACTACATGGTGTAAAACATGGTGGTCTTCCAATAGTAAATAAGCACATTGTAATGTTACTGATAGAAAAGAAGAATTTGTGAGTACTGATAAAATTAAACAAATATGATAGTAGCGAAATCTATTAAACATACATATAACTGTAGTGTTCCACTACGTAAGGGTGGGCACTACTCAAGGCTCAATTGGGTCACGTTGTTCTCCACCTCCTGTGGAAAATGGTTATGGTATTTTATATTGCATTGTAATGTATAATTTCATGATTATCTCCTGTACCAGGCCTGTTAGGGGTGTAGTTCCTCCTCCTAGGCAGTAGAGGGAGCTAGGGAACCCCTAGTATATATAGTCAGGTCCAGTTCAGAGAGAAGGGGAGTGTGGTCAGAAGCCAGTGTGTACTTTAACCAGAGGATAGCTGGGAAGCAGCTTCTGACATGAAGCTAGTTAGCCCAGGTTCCTAGCTTGCACCCAGGAGAAGAAGTTGCCTCCTG
Source organism: Bufo bufo (assembly GCF_905171765.1). Lineage (NCBI taxonomy): Eukaryota > Metazoa > Chordata > Amphibia > Anura > Bufonidae > Bufo > Bufo bufo. Next base: position 252,141,257 of record NC_053393.1, on the reverse strand, counting down.
AGGATATCTAGCACCTTGAAAAGTACAGTGCAGAGCCACTTTTATCCAGCTAAGTAGAAAGCTGAAGGGCAGAAGGATATTTAGCGTAAGAGGATTTACACCAGAGGAAGGTTTCCCTACCCAAGGATAAAGCCAGCTATAGGGCATACGGGCCTTGGAGAAAGCCAGACAGGATCTGAGGAAAATACAGCCTGATCTGTAAGTGTTATTCCCTCTGAGTATCTTGCAAAGACTTTGCCTGCCACTTATGTGAAGCCTGCCTGTGACCAACATTGTACATGTGGAACTAACTGAAACCTGTAAATAGTTGAACTGTTCAGTAAAAAGAAGTTCTGGTTCACTGCAACTTTGTGTACCTCAATTATTCCTACAACAAATCGGTGTGCCACCGTTACCGGCACTGGCGTCACAAACTATAAGGGATCTTGCCACCGGCGCATTAAACTTCCAACACCCAGGGCACCTCACCTACCACCTGGCCTGGTCCCTATACACAGAGAGTGCCCCAGAGGATTCATGTGCCAGCCTCTCCATCACTGCTGTACGCCTGCCCAGGGTAAATAAAAACGGAGTACCAACAAGAGCAACCATCGGTTTGTTAACTACCCCTGTGACCTCACATTCGCTCACCCTGCAGGACTGGCGCACTGCATATTTTGGCGTCACGAACAGGATACGAAATATTCCTACGCCATAGTGGAATCTGAACTGTGTGCCATAATTGCCTATTAAGTGATAAATTCCCTATCCGTTTATTTGAAAAAGTTGGGCCAAAGAACTGAACAATCGTGGTGTGAAAAACTGTATATTGTGGACTGTTTGCTGCTTTTTGAGTCACCGCTTGCTGTCAGTGAATTGACAGCCTTATGCTTAAAGATGGCCGCCTAAGCTGACTGGAATTATCGCTGCGCCATCTCTGTATTTTGTTGGCGGGAAGAATTTGGCGCCTTCTGCTGAAAGAGCGGGAAGGACTGTATGTTCGCGCCACCGCCTTATTATCTAATTTGCATGTCTGCCAAGATGGACTCCGCCTCCCCATGTTGGAGTACGTAGGGGGCGGCCTCCCAGAGCAGTGGGAGGTCTTGTGTGAAGTACTGAGAGCTGCCCTGTCATACACAGTAAAGGGATTGAGCATGTTGGAGAGTGAGGATTTCTCTAACTGAATGGCTTCACCTACAGTCAAGACTACAGAGCCTGCAATGATCAAGGAGGGAGAAGCACCACCCGCCTATACTCCGGGACCGGAGAGGCCACCTTGCTTCCCCCTGCTGTCGCAGCCCGAGCCGTGCCCTGGCTCGCGGGCTGGATTTACCCAGCCTAGTGCGCAATGGCCCTTGCTGATGGCCGAGATACGCGCCGCGGCAATACGAAAGACTACCGAGAAAAAAATCTACTTCGAGGAGCTCGCGAAGACGGTGTACGAGCACCATGCAAATACTCAGCCCCGTCTTGAGAGAAGGATGGGGATGGTGGTAACGTTTGATAAAAGCCGGGGTTTCGGGTTCATCAAGGACTTCTCCACAGGCCAAGACCTTTTTTGTGAATCGGAGGTCTGTAAAACGCAGTTACTTACCCGAACATTTGCATAATCTCTGCGAAGGAGAAGAAGTGGAATTTACCCCCGCCAAGGGCCTGAGGGGTCCTTATGCCACGGCAATAACCCGTCCCAAGCCGGGACCAGAGGATTGGGAAGAGCCTGAAGAGCCCACCAGTCCAGAATGCAAGACAGAGAGTCCGGCGGAGCCTGCTCGCAATACTTACTAGGAGAGGGGTTCCTTCACCGGCCCCAATATCTTCTGGCAGCCTACTGTGCTAGAGAAGCGGGTGAGTCCCTATCCCTCACCTGAGTTGCCCCACAGGGAGAAGATACGAGTGGAGATGGAAAACATGCAGAAATTCCATGAGACCCTTGATGCCCTGCAGCGAGGGAAGAGATGTGACTCAGCACCTGAACCTGCTGCGACAGTACCGGATCCCTGCAGTGGAGCATCACCTGAGAGACTGGAGGACCAGATCGCCAGGCTAGAAATCCATCTTGATGGCCTGCGCCAACTTGCTGCGACCAGAGTGGCACCAATACCACCGGACAATAGCGATTCACCCAAGAACTCTGATGTCCCCGGGCCTGCAGTGAAAGATCCCGTCGCCACCAGCTCGGCGACCAGCTGTCACGACTGCTACCCCAGCAGCAGTCGTGTCGCACCAGACGGAGGGGAAGGGGGACCCTTATCTACGGATGGGAATAGTATGGCCACCCCTGACTAACCCTAAGCTGGCACCTGTCTTCCCTGATACCCTAGACGGGGTGTGAACCCATGCGGCGAGCAGGATGCCTAAACCCTCAGTCACCCTAAAGCCTAGAGTGGGGAAAGGCCGATGGGAGCACTAGTCACCATCACTCATGTCTAGGAGAATAGCAGGGGAAGACAGCAACAAACAAACTATATCAGAGATAGACTTATCCAGTCATGAGCAGAGAAGGCGATCCCAATCACGACAGTCCACGCCGGACAAGAGCTCCACAGCAACACCATCAAACGATCTCCTTCAAAGGTCAGAATAGAACTGGAAGTAAGGACTATATCTGGCAATGACTGCAAGTGAAAGTGAAACTAATATAGTAGCTGGGAGTAGCAGACAGATCTCACCTGAGAAGGATGCCTACAAACTCCCAGTCAGGACAAAAAGGTTCACAAGGCAAAACCCAGATGACATACCCTGAACCACGGAGCAAACTCACAAGCTATCGCGAGTAGCAAGTCGCTGCGACCTTCTCCTCCCAGACCTGTCTGGATCAGTCACAGTCGTGACACCAGCATCCCTGTTCCTGAGAAACATTGTTACACCAGGAGTCGGGTCCGTCGCATAAAGCCGGCGACACCCAGACCTATGGAGCCTTCTGCATCATCAACCCCCAGGCTTGCGGAGCCTATACCATTGACAGGCCCATTTGTTCTGCAGTTGCCTGTTAATACTATTTTGTGGGCCCAGCCAAGTGCCAGCCTATGTCCCAGGCCACGACTCAGAGCGGAACCAGGATGCACCACGTCTGACGATCAGTATGAACTGGACACATACCTGTGAGTAGGCCTGCTAGGCCACTATTGCTGAGGGACCCTTTCAGTAAATTTAACTGTTTCAGGATCTGAGGAAAATACAGCCTGATCTGTAAGTGTTATTCCCTCTGAGTATCTTGCAAAGACTTTGCCTGCCACTTATGTGAAGCCTGCCTGTGACCAACATTGTACATGTGGAACTAACTGAAACCTGTTAATAGTTGAACTGTTCAGTAAAAAGAAGTTCTGGTTCACTGCAACTTTGTGTACCTCAATTATTCCTGCAACAAATCGGTGTGCCACCATTACTGGCACTGGTGTCACGAACTATAAGGGATTTTTCCACCGGCACATTAAACTTCCAACACCCAGGGCACCTCACCTACCACCTGGCCTGGTCCCAGAGGATTCATGTGCCAGCCTCTCCATCACTGCTGTACGCCTGCCCAGGGTAAATAAAAACTGTGAGTACCAAGAGCAACCCTCGGTTTGTTAACTACCCCTGTGACCTCATATTCGCTCACCCTGCAGGACTGGCGCACTGCATAACTAAATACCCTTACAGTGAAGTATTAGAGTGTCCAACAGGAAGATCCAATAACTTTCTATATTGAAAAGCTTATATTTGTGATCTCCTCCTCGGACACTGGGGTTAACCTTTTCAATACCTTGCATTATCCTCAGAGAGCTGTCTCCATTGTGCACCTGGGCAGAGTGCATTAAAACCATAGAGATACTAGTATTGGTGCATTTGGAAACAAGTGTCTATTGATCCTAATCTTTAAATGGCTAGCGGTGCACTCAAAATATTGGAATTGTGAATAAGTCAAGGATAAAAATAGAATTTGGTGCTGAGTGGGATTCTGTGAACCGGTTGAATGGCTGTATATAGAATATGGTAAGGTTCTTTTATTTTGTGCAGATGCAGATACTGTCATAATTTAAAACTCTTTCTTCCCTTAATAGGGGAGAGGTTCATTGTCTTAAAATCAAACTTTAAATTAAACTGCAGGACTCATTCTGAGCTTGCTCCCACTGAGCACCCCCACCGATAAGCTGTTTGAAGAGGCCACATCACTCATGCCAGTGCAGACTCCTCTTCATTACTTACCTGCCTGCCATCTAGATTGTAGTGACAATGACAATGCAGTCAAACCTTCCTCTCCCTTTCACTTGAATGGCATGAACAGCTGTAATTACAATCTAGATGGTGTGGAAGTAAACATTGAAGAGGATGCAGCGCAGTTGATCAGCAGGGGTGCTGGGTGTTGGACACCCACCCATGTGATATTGATGACCTATCCTGAGAATAGGTCATGAATATCATAGCACTGCATAACCCCAGGTCCAAACCTAGAGAGTACAGATGTAGGAAAATTAATAGATGAAAGTTTAATCAGTGGAGCTAGCCAAGGTCGGTATACAGTGGGTTAACAAGCAGATCATGAGTTCAGGCACAACACATAGAAGCACAAACAAAAGCCAAGGCATTATACGCACTATGAGCTGTGTCAGTGCCTGGTTTAAATTCCACCTACACCTCTGATTGCCCTCCTAACCAGAGCCCTTAATGGCTCAGCCTCCCTAGTCTCTGATTGACCAAACAGCCAAAGCTTGGCATGTCTGCATAGCAATCCTAAATGAACAGCTGCACGCCTGTTACATGCGCCGTCTCCTCCAAAACAGACTACTGCACACATGCTCCTAATCTCCCCCAGCACCATCGCATGGACCAGAGTGGCGACTACTGGGGTCAGACACCACAGAATTGTGGTTAGGTTAGTTTACAACAGACCCAAACCGAAAAGTAAAACTAAAAGTGCAGAGTTTACACATAGAACTTAGGCCATGCAGCTATCTCCATAAAATCACCAGAACTTGAAAGACCAAAAATCAGTTTTTAAGCTGGAATTTTTTTAAAACCTAAAAAAAGCAGAGATTACTCTCGTTAAAAAGTGCACTCCCAAAACCTATTTATTTCCCAAAATCAGACAACCTGATGATCGCAGTTGCCTTGATAGGCTGTTGACAACCATGTCCACTCTCTTATAACTTTGTGACAAAGAGTAATAATTGAAAAAAAATGCATCAAAGCAAACATTTGTAAAACTTACATCAAAGCAGAATTTTACACACAAAAACAATGTAAAAATATATTGAGGTGTTCAAGGCTCATATATACCAGAAGTGTACACATCAACAAGTGCTTGTGCTCTCAAAAAAACTGAAACAGAGACCATGCAATATTTGGCATCTACTAATGTGTTAAAATGTATCCTGCCCATAATGAACAACTGTCATATTACTATAATCTACATGTTCAGAGACAGCATACTATGTATAAAATTATAGCCTAATAATTAATACACCACCACCTTCAATCAGTGATTATAAGCAAAATTGCATGAAAATAAAATGTGCGATTAAAATGACTAGTCTAGAGTCCTTATGGAAATTAAGTATACGCTCCAAAAAATGTTAAGATTTGAGGGATTTATACATACCATGTCATTGCATCAACCAACTTTTGCATGTAAGTACTGGGAATTCTATAATTTTGCATTTTCTATCCCCTTATACAAACTGAAATCCTAATTATAAACAATAAATTCCTAAACTTAATATAATGCATTTAGCCAGGTACAATATGGGTGCTTTAATGCTCCCATATTATGGACATAATGCCTTATTTATTTTACTTGCTTATATATCACCAACATTTTGCAGTGCTTTACAGACATTATCATCACTTGCTGTCCACAGTGGAGCTCACAATCTAAATTCCCTATCAGTATGTCATGCACCTCTTGCAATTCCTCACAAAATGAGTTACACTGTCATAACTTTGGTCCAGATGAACTGCAAGAGGTCTGCGTGTTGCCTCCATAATACAGGCAAAAAAGGCTCCTGTATTACACCTGAAAAGTGGCTGAATACAACAATTGAAAACAATCATTTAGGTTGACAATCAGTGAACGAGAGCATCATATATGACTGTGTAAAATATTTACAATATGTCAGAAATACAGTGCATTTGGAAAATCATCGGACTCTTTCACTTTTTTCACAATTTGTTATATTATGGCCTTGTGCTAAAATAAAAAGAAGTTAAAATTTTTGAGAAATGGGAAGCCACCAGAGCTTAATTTCAAGTGTTATAGCAAAGGGTCTGAATACTGATGTCCATGCAAAAAATTTCCATTTCCTTTTTAATATGTTTGCAGACATTTCTAAAATTCTGTTTTCACTTCCTCATTAAGGGTGATCGAGTACAGATTGATGGGGGAAAACTTGAATTTTTATTTTTATTTTAGCACAAGGCTACAACATAACAAAATGTGAAAAAAGTGAAAGGGTCTAAAGGCTTTCCGAATGCACTGTACATTAGATATTCTTCTCTGGAAAGAATTATCAATATTGCTGTAGCATGTAATGGATGACGCTAGAGCATATTTTACTCTAAAGACTGGGTATGAACAGGATAAGAACAAATGTAAACTTTATTGATGTTTTTGCATTCGGTTTGACTTCTCTAGCATTGTGGTCAAGAAATTGGTAAATGTCTGCGTTATCGCAACAGTAAATGTCCTAATGAAGCACTGAGGTGTGATTAGATGAGCAAATACTCTTCTTCCACTCCTTTTTGGAAAAAAAGATCATATGTGACAGCCAGATGCAGTGTACTCAAGTTGTGCGTAGTAGGTGTTTCTGGGTGTAGTAGTGCAATATACACTAACCTGGTACAGCTGACTCTCTGCAAGGGCAGGTATAGGTAGGAATAGTTCGTGACGCCAGTGCCAAGTAAATGGTGGCACGCCGTTTGCGGATGCAGGAAATAATTTGAGGAAACGCGGTGTTAAACAGAACTTCAACTTTAGTAGGTTGCAGGCAGAGACAATATTGGAAACGCAGTTCCTCAGCATACAGTCGATTTTGCAATTCGGTCGATGCAGGCAATTCAGTACAGCAGGGTAATTACAGAGTGTAAAACGCAGGATTCTCAGCACAGGAGCTAGCACTCTAATTCTGTCTGATCCTGGAATGTAGCAATTCTTCACCAAGGCCCATTAACCTAATACTGGCTTTATATCCTTGATTATGGCTTTCATAAGTACCTCCTCTGTTTCCTCAATACCTCTGGCTCCTCTGATATTTGCCTCAGTCTCTCCTAGCTTCTGAATGGTTCCTCAGGCTAAGGTATTCCTGCTTCTGCATGTAGGAATTCAGGAGGGAATCTTCTCCTGAACAGCAGGCTTCAGGCCTGGACTTGTCTCAGACATTATCTAATCCCCAACTGTAGATTACAGACACTAGACTCCGTCTGCCTTGCACTTCCCTGTCTGGGCTTATATAAACTAGGGCTCCCTAGCTCCCTCTATGGACTAGAAGCTGTAATAACACCCCTAGCAGGCCTGTACATGCAAGTTTCAATGACAGGGAAATACACACATTACATTACATTTTATAAAACTGACATACAACAACTCCCCATAATTAAGGAGGGACGACAGCACACCAAGTGACCTTTGGTAGTAACGGGTATTACAACTCCCGTATACTACATACCCCACTGCTTTAAGCTGAGTACGACCTCGTACTCCATCATGGGTCTCCCAACTGGAATCTCTACCTGAAATAGAAAAAGAGACATGCAGGCATACATACATGTAATTCATCTGCATTTACATTTACATCAGGTCCAATTGGCAAAGGTGCAGGGTAGTGACAAGGGGCGTCGTTCTCTTCTCTCAGGATAATGAATGGAACGGGGGCGCTGACCTGGCACAGCGTAACAATATAACCAGGATAGTCCATGACAATGAATAAGTCCATGATAAAACAGTAGAAAACGGTATAAAAGTTCTTGGAGGCTCAAATAACAAACATGAGTCCGTACCCAGGTTATTTCTTATCAAATCACAGAGGCTCTCATGCGGTGGAGTCCATCTCTGGGCACAATACTTTTTAGAGAGTAAGAATCTCAGAGGCTCAGGTCCTTTTGAGTCTGTCTCCGGGCACGGTTCCTTAGTATCAGGTTGCACAATAAAATGACAGCAAGAAAAGCGCTGTAAAACCCCTGATCAACCTGAAAAGGGGGTGAAGGGTAAAAGGTGCAACAAAGGAACAGGCACAACTTGGTGTGGGGTAGCAAAAGCAGGCAGGAGATCCTGGAAACAAGCCTGGCCTTGCTGACTTTGTAATTTCAGTGGTCAACACCCACCACTGAGCCGTGGACAAACTGGCAGCCGCAACAAAGGACCAGGAAACGGAGGACTCCTGTCCTGGAAGTGTTAACATTAACTTCTTAGGAAATAAATCAAAGGCCTAGCAGGCTGATTACAGTGGCACATCATATCCACTTGGCTCCGCTGGCAAGTACCGTCTGTAGTATTCTTCTACAGGAGGATGTGCCCACATAACAGTGTCAGGGGGCAGCTGTAGGGTAAAGGGGCCCCTAATAGGTATTGGCCCCCTAGGCCTAGGGGTGAACCCTCTGATGGACCGTGCCGGCCCTGGCATGATCACTGCAGGGTGTGACGTGCTTGGCACCGCCGCAGCAAGCGGTCCGGTGCTCTGGGTGCAGCAATTCACAGCAATCGCGGGTCCGGTCTGGGGCACTGACGGAGCGGTGACAACAGAAGGCGGTCGGCGGGTGGTGACAGGCACCCTTACCTCATCCTTCCTCGGCGGCGTCTGGATCCTAGCGGTGTAGGTCTTACGCAACTCCCGCAACTTCTCCTCCAGCCGGACGATCTGCTCACCGATACTCTCGGTGTCGGAGTCGCTGTCCTCTGCTGGCGCCGCCGGCGCAGGTACAGTCACCGCTGATGCAGACTCGGCCTCTTCAGGTCCTGGACTTGCCTCTGGTCTCCGTCCCATCCGGATGTTCTGGAAGGTAGCACTCAGTCCTTTTTGCTGCTCCAGCTCAGATAGTGTCTTCTCCCGACGTGGCAGCTCGGGGGAAGGGTAGGGGCTCACCCATTTCTCCAACACGGTTGGCTGCCAGAAGACGTTCGGCCCGATGAAGGAGCTCCGCTCCTGAAAGGCGTGATGGGCCGGCTCTGGAGAGCGTTCCGGTTCTCGCTCGCAGCCAGAGTGGTCTTCTTCTTCTGCCTCCCAATCCTCAGGTCCTCGCTTCGGACGGGTCACAGCAGTCGCATAGGGGCCTCGCAGGCCCTCGGCAGGGGTGTACTCCACTTCCTCTCCCTCGCGGAGGCTGTGCTGGTACGAAGGGAGGTAGTCTCTCTTGACAGACCTTCGATTGACATAGAGGTCTCTGCCAGTAAGATAGTCCTGAATAAACCCGTAGCCACGGGATTTGTCAAACGACAGCACCACTCCCTTTCTCCTTTCCAGGCGGGGTTGGGTGTGCGTGTGTCTTTCATGTATGGTCTTGGTTAGCTCCTCATACACGATCTTTGTCTTGGTATTCCGCTTGATAGCGGCCTCTCGGATCTCCGCCATCAGGGAAGACCATTTGAACGATGGCTGGAAAAAGTCCCTCCATGAGCCATAGTAGGGCTCGGGTTCTTTCTCCCTGGTGCGGCAGGCAGGTTGCTCCGGTCCCGGAGCGTAGGCCGGTGGAGCCTCCTCTGGCTCTACACCGGTGTCGGTCATTTTTCCAATCATAGGTGCGGACGCTGCAGCAACACTCTGCTCACAATCCAACATGCTCGATCCTACTGAGGAGAGCGATAGGGTCGCGTCAATTAGAGTAGCCAGCTCCTCCCATTGCACTGGGGAGCCGCCCCCCAGGTATTCCAGTATATGGAGGGCGGTGTCCATGCTGGCAGACATGCAAATGTCCAGATAAGCCGTGGCGCCTGCCCTTGACCTTCTTCCCGCTTTTTCCTCAGAAAGGCGCCAATTTTTCCCGCCTTTTCGGGATGAAGGTGACGCAGCAGTAAATTCAGCCAGCTCAGCGGCCATCTTTAGGTACAAACGCTGTCTGTTCACTGACAGCAAGCAGGAATGTTTAAAGTCCACAAAACCACACTCCAATGCGGCGATTTTCTTCCTCTGGGTAGCGCAACCCTGCACAGCGCTTTTTAGAGGTTTTTGGAACACTTTGGGTACGATTTTCAGTCCACAAAGTCCACTTTCATTAAACAGGAAAATTGTCACTTTGGTCACAGGGCACTTGTATAAGGCACAAAGTACACGCTTCTTGCACTAGAAAGCGTGCGTATCCTGTTCGTGACGCCAAAAGAGAGGTGCAGTGTACTCAAGTTGTGCGTAGTAGGTGTTTCTGGGTGTAGTAGTGCAATATACACTAACCTGGTACAGCTGACTCTCTGCAAGGGCAGGTATAGGTAGGAATAGTTCGTGACGCCAGTGCCAAGTAAACGGTGGCACGCCGTTTGCGGATGCAGGAAATAATTTGAGGAAACGCGGTGTTAAACAGAACTTCAACTTTAGTAGGTTGCAGGCAGAGACAATATTGGAAACGCAGTTCCTCAGCATACAGTCGATTTTGCAATTCGGTCGATGCAGGCAATTCAGTACAGCAGGGTAATTACAGAGTGTAAAACGCAGGATTCTCAGCACAGGAGCTAGCACTCTAATTCTGTCTGATCCTGGAATGTAGCAATTCTTCACCAAGGCCCATTAACCTAATACTGGCTTTATATCCTTGATTATGGCTTTCATAAGTACCTCCTCTGTTTCCTCAATACCTCTGGCTCCTCTGATATTTGCCTCAGTCTCTCCTAGCTTCTGAATGGTTCCTCAGGCTAAGGTATTCCTGCTTCTGCATGTAGGAATTCAGGAGGGAATCTTCTCCTGAACAGCAGGCTTCAGGCCTGGACTTGTCTCAGACATTATCTAATCTCCAACTGTAGATTACAGACACTAGACTCCGTCTGCCTTGCACTTCCCTGTCTGGGCTTATATAAACTAGGGCTCCCTAGCTCCCTCTATGGACTAGAAGCTGTAATAACACCCCTAGCAGGCCTGTACATGCAAGTTTCAATGACAGGGAAATACACACATTACATTACATTTTATAAAACTGACATACAACAACTCCCCATAATTAAGGAGGGACGACAGCACACCAAGTGACCTTTGGTAGTAACGGGTATTACAACTCCCGTATACTACACAGAGAGCAAGCATGCTTCAGTGTGCTTGATTGATGGGAGAAGGAGGATTGATAACATGCCAATAAAATGTATATAGTGGCTCACTCCTTGATCAATGAATAACCTATTAGGCCAAGTAAGTGAAAATGTGCTCTTAGTGCTCACAAAGCTAGAAAAATGGGTAAATAAAATATAATCACCACTCTAGGCCTAAAGGGACAATGAAAACTGTATTTAGTATAAACAAAATAAACCATTTTTTTTGTCACATTTACAATTAACTTGGAGGGTAAATATATGGTCTGCTTTTCTATACATGGTTTATAATATTTTATATTGTTTTTATTTTTGTTGTAAATTGTGTTTGTTTAGATTTAATACATTTTCATTGTCCTTCAGGCCTGGAGAGGTGATTATATTTTATGAACTGATAACATGCACAGAAATCCACGTTACTCTTTCCCTTGCGTCATTTACAGTTATACAGGAAGGGAGGAGTATCTTATTCTGTCTCCTTCTCCCTGAAGCCTGTTTCCAACTGTCTCCCTTCCCCTTTCTCCTCCATGCTGGCTAAGAGGGGTAGGGCTATTTAACCTGGATGTCTCAGGCTTTATAAAAGCTAGAGATGTGAGTTGACAAGCTAAGATTTAGAACAAGACTGGGATTGCAATTCTAGCTGTCCTACAACCAGAGATATAACCTTTAGAAATAGAGTACAGAGTGAGAGTTAAAGGCTTATGCAACTCTCATTGGGACCCATTAATAACAGTTGTCTTGAGAAGTATGGTAGCTAGTATCTAAATCCCAGTCTTGTTTTAAAGCTTATATTACCAGAGATCTAGCCCATTAGTAGCAAAGACATATGAGATACATCCTTAGATACTGAAGTATCACCCTGAACAGAAGTATGAAATAAGTCCTTGGCAGGGAGAAGGTTATGTAGGAATGAGGAGCCAGAAAAGTAGTAGATTGGTCAGAGAGAGGTAAAAATGGATAAAGAGGCGGTGTAACGGGCACCAAAGGCGCACTCGGTCTCCCATCAGCCGCAGACCTGCTGCTTAGCTGCGGGAGTGAGGATCTGTGTTCGGCCTCGTTCCCAGGGTGGCTTTGCTAGCTGGGAGGCTCCCTGCTCCTAGGTCTGCCTTGAGCATCGAGACTTGCCTGTCTGTCGGTCATGTGACGCTGGCCACGTCACATGACCCTCACTCCCCACTATAAATACAGGCAACCTGCTGGCTACAGGTTGCCTGTGATTTTGGTCCCTTAAACTGTGTATTATTATTGTTATTTAGCTTACCTTTGGATTTGACCCTTGATCTGCTTCCTGACACCTCTTCTGTCTGCTCCCTGAACCTTGACGCTACCTCTCGGATTTTGACCTCAGCTTGCTTTTGGATTTTGTCTTTGCCTCTTCTCTTGTACTGACGTGACCTCCCGGATTTTGACCTCGGCCCGCTCTCGGATCTGTCTCTGTCTCCTCCCTCATACTGACGTGACCTCCTGGACTGACCCCGGCTAGTTGACCCGCCTCGCCCTTCCGTTTTTGGTGGTACCTTGCTTGTTCCCCCTCTCTGTCCGTTCGAGTGCTACCTCTCATTGGCTGTCCGCTTCCCTGCTGTCTCTATCTCTCTGCTTGCACTTACTCAGGTCAGGGACTGTCGCCCAGTTGCACCCCGTCACCTAGGGCGGGTGGTGCAAGTAGGCAGGGACAGGGGACCGGGTGGCAGCTCAGGGGGTTCGCTCTATCTTTATACCCGTGCTTCCCCATGACAGGCGGATTAGGTCAGTGCGTAAGAAGAGCCATGTTACAAACTAATATTGAAGACCAATGTCCCCACAAAATTTAGAGAATTCACAATTCTGAAACTGAAAGTGGATGAATTGACTGAAGATGGCAAGGATGTTAAAACCTTATGGGTGGAATTACAAAGGGAAGTAAACAGTAAAAAAAAAAAAAATACTTGGTGTAATCTGTAGACCTCCTAACATCAATGAGGAGATAAATGATCAGCTGTATGAACAAATGCAGTGGGCTGTACAGGCAGGTACAGTGGTCATGTTAGACCATTTTAACTTCCCAGATATTGACTGGGGTCATAGTTCTGCCTCATCTCTACAGGGGAGAAAATAGCTCAACTTGCTGCAGGATCACTTTATGGGCCAAAAATGCAAAAAAAATACATACTGAGTGTTCAACTGAGTGTTCAAAATATGTTTTTTTTATTCTAGAAAACTGGGTGTAAAAAGTATTTTTTAGCAAAGCTCTAACAGTGTTTCTAAGGGGAGATGGTCTTCAGCCTTCAGTACTGAATCCAACTGTGTGTAATATACACAGTCTTCCAGTCTGTCTCTCGTTTTCTGACTATGAATATGTGCCCTAACGATATGCACCATAGACCGCACAGCACACAGCTAAGATATTCTCTGCACTGTGCTCTCTGTGGCATAGCATGTCAGTATGGCATAGCGCCTGCCAGTGCTAGATCACTGATTGTGAAGCAGGGAACTGACAGCAGGGGAGTGTGGGAAAGGTGATTATATAAAGTTGAGAAAATGCAGGGCATCACTCCATGGGGGTCACACTCTACATTCTTTGAGAGGGGAAGTTAAGTGGGCACTTAAGAGGGCATCATATTGTGTGGGGGGTCACTTAAGGGGGCATCCCCATCAGGGGGCACTTGAGAGAACATCACCGTGAGGGGACACTTAAGAGGGCAACATACCGGTTAGGGGCCACAAGGGGGCATCACTGTGAGGAAGCACTTAAGAGGGCATCATACTGCATGGGAGGCAGATTAGGGACATCACTCTGTGAGGGAGGCACTCAAGGGGGCATCACTGTGTGGGGTTCCCTTAAGGAGACATAATACTGTGTGGCAGGTACTTAGACAGCATCACTTTTTAATGGGGCCATTTAAGGGGGCCTACTTCTGTGTGGGGGTACTTAAGGGACATCCTACTGTAAGCAGGCCACTTAGCAGCATCTTAGGAAAATCATACTATAAGGGGAGGCACAAAGTAGGCATCCTACTGTGTGGGAAGGCACAGTAGGGAGGACTCTACCGTTGCATCATACTGTATGAGGGGAACTAAGGGGAATCATTACTGTCTAAGAGGGGCACTAAGGGTTATCACTATTGTTAGGTGGCACTAAGGGGACATTATTATTGTGTTGGAGCCCCAAGGGGATTGGGTGGTATGAGGCATTACTTATTGTAAAAAAAAAAAATTGCCACAGAGTGCTACACATCACTTGTGTTGTCCCTATTCACTTTTTTTGCGGCTCAGACATTTACCAAGAGGCAGACCCAAGTATGTGGACCTTTACAAAAAGTATACGTTTACACCTGTTCTAGTGTAGACTGTAGAAGTAGAAACTACCAAAGAACAGTCAGAAATATTCCTTAAGGCCTTTTCTCAGTTGATAGATTTGTCAAATTTTAGTTTTTGCTATCAAGCTCGATTTAGCGACCATTTTGAGTAACTCTTTGTTAAAGACGATTATAAATATTTTTCAGTTTGTTACTCAGGATCTCAGGCATAGACCATGTCACCTATAAGAAAGTGTCTTGCAGTTAATCATGACAGTTATCTAACAGCCATCTCTCTTCTCTTTAGGCCTCATGCACACGACCATATTTTTTCACGTACCGCAAAACGGGGTTCCGTTGGTCCGTGGTCCGTGACCGTTTTTTCGTCCGTGGGTCTTCCTTGATTTTTGGAGGATCCACGGACATGAAAAAAAAGTTGTTTTGGTGTCCGCCTGGCCGTGCAGAGCCAAACGGATCCGTCCTGAATTACAATGCAAATCAATGGGGACGGATCCGTTTGACGTTGACACAATATGGTGCAATTTCAAACGGATCCGTCCCCCATTGACTTTCAATGTAAAGTCAGGAGTCCCTATTATACCATCGGATCGGAGTTTTCTCCAATCCGATGGTATATTTTAACTTGAAGCGTCCCCATCACCATGGGAACGCCTCTATGTTAGAATATACTGTCGGATATGAGTTAGATCGTGAAACTCATATCCGACAGTATATTCTAACACAGAGGCGTTCCCATAGTGATGGGGACGCTTCTAGTTAGAATATACTATGAACTGTGTACATGACTGCCCCTGCTGCCTGGCAGTACCCGATCTCTTACAGGGGGCTGTGATCCGCACAATTAACCACTCAGGTGCTGCACCTGAGGGCTTAATTGTGCATATCATAGCCCCCTGTAAGAGATCAGGGGCTGCCAGGCAGCAGGGGGCAGACCCCCCTCCCTCCCCAGTTTGAATATCATTGGTGGCCAGTGTGCGGCCCCCACCCCCGGCCCCCCTCCCTCCCTCTATTGTATTATCATTGGTGGCCAGTGTGCGCCCCCCCCGGCCCCCCCTCCCTCCCTCTATTGTATTATCATTGGTGGCCAGTGTGCGGCCTCCCCTGGCCCCCCCTCCCTCCCTGTATTGTAATATCATTGGTGGCCAGTGTGCGGCCTCCCCCGGCCCCCCCTCCCTCCCTTTATTGTATTATCATTGGTGGCCAGTGTGCGGCCTCCCCTCTCCCCCCCGATCATTGGTGACAGCGGAGAGTTCCGATCGGAGTCCCAGTTTAATCGCTGGGGCTCCGATCAGTAACCATGGCAACCAGGACGCTACTGCAGGCCTGGTTGCCATGGTTACTTAGCAATATTATAATATTAGAAGCATCATACTTACCTGCTGCGCTGTCTGTGCCCGGCCGGGAGCTCCTCCTACTGGTAAGTGACAGGTCTGTGCGGCGCATTGCTTAATGATCTGTCACTTACCAGAAAGTGCAGCACCTGAGAGGTTAATTGTGCGGATCACAGCCCCCTGTAAGAGATCGGGTGCTGCCAGGCAGCAGGGGGCAGTCATGTACACAGTTCGTAGTATATTCTAACTAGAAGCGTCCCCATCACTATGGGAACACCTCTGTGTTAGAACATACTGTCGGATTTGAGTTTTCACAAAGTGAAAACTCATCTCTGAAAAAGCTTCGGATCCGTCTGTATGAAAGTAACCTACGGCCACGGATCACGGACGCGGATGCCAATCTTGTGTGCATCCGTGTTCTTTCACGGACCCATTGACTTGAATGGGTCCGTGAACCGTTGTCTGTCAAAAAAATAGGACAGGTCATATTTTTTTGACGGACAGGAAACACGGATCACAGATGCGGCTGCAAAACGGTGCACTTTCTGATTTTTCCACGGACCCATTGAAAGTCAATGGGTCCGCGAAAAAAAACCCGGAAAACGGCACAACGGCCACGGATGCACACAACGGTCGTGTGCATGAGGCCTTATACTGGTAAATTATTAAATCCCTGCTGATATTAACCACTTAACAGTTTTGGCAAAGGTCTGCTTGGGCTTTAAAGAGGACCTTTCATCGGTCCAAACATTGTGAACTAAGTATCATGATATGTACAGCAGCGCCCAGGGATCTCACGGCACTTACTATTATCCCTGGGCGCTGCTCCATTCTCCTGCTATGCCCTCCGGTATCTTCGGTCACTTGGTTATAGTAGGCAGAGACTTAGGGGACTTGGTTATAGTAGGAGGAAACTGCCCTTGTTCTCTTGGGCGTATTCTTCTCCCAGGCTGTAGCGCTGGCCAATCGCAGCACAGAGCTCACAGCCTGGGAAGTTTTTTTCTCCCAAGCTTTGAGCTCTGCGTTTGGCCAGCGCTACAGCCTGAGAGAAGGAGACGCCCAGGAGAACAAGGGCAGTCTCCTCCTACTATAACCAAGTGATCGAACATACCGAAGGGCATAGCGGGAGAACGGAGCAGCGCCAAGGGATAATAGTAAGTGCACTGAGATCCCTGGGAGCCGCTGTACAGCTCATGATACTTCATTCACAATGTTTGGACCGATGAAAGGTCCTCTTTAAGAAAAGGACTTAACAGCCCCCACAGAGTGAGGGCAGCAGAGTGAAGGAATGGAGGGCTACATTAACACCTCATATCTCAGGATTGGTAGCAGCTAGTGATATGGGCCTAGTCTTGTCTGAACGCTCCAGGCTTTAAAATAACACCGAGAATCACATTATTATTTCACTATATCGGGAGATATAGCTGTTTGAGTGAGTGAGGGAAGGGCTACATTAACCCCTCATAACTCAGGATTGGTAGGAGCTACAGATATGGGCCTGGCCTTGTTTGAACACTCCAGGCTTTAAAACAACACAAAGAATCACATTATTATTTCCACTCCATCAGGAGATATAGCTGTTTGAAATCAGGTCGGGAGTGAAAGCAGCTGAAATCTGCTTTCACTTTCAGCTGCTTTCAACCCCAAAGTGATTTCTAACAGCTATATTGTGATGTAAAGCACACATGGCGTTGACCATGGTCGTGTGAATGTACCCTTACTCACATTATCTAGAATACTTTTCTCTTCCCTTACTGTGGGAGGGTAGCAGCTCATTAAGCAGCTGCAACCCCAGAATTGCATTGCACACAGCACCAGATGGTTCCAGTAATAAATAGCACTATAATATGCAATATTCCTCCAATTTCCTTCACTGTCTAGAGAAAGATATAACTACAAATGAATGAAAGGTGCCTGACCACTTCATCTTCTTCACTATAAAGACAGTACATCAGCATTAAGAGGAGAAAGGGAGCAGGAAATATAGTGAGCATGTCTGATTCAGACAATGAATGAAGGCGCTGCCAAACACCCCGATCAACGAACAAATTCTCATCGATTGGGTGAAACATACTTTGTAAACAGGAATTTGCTACCCAGAAACAGTTAAACTGTATGGGATATCCCTATACAGGGGCATGTAAATGCAGCTTTCACTTCCTCTGATGAGCAGACAATTATCAGGAACAAAGACTGTACAATGAGCAATATAATGCCAAAACCAAATATAGACAAATATAATCATTACAATCAATAAAATAATTGTGGCACTAATATATAAAAGACCACAATACAGTAGCAGTCACGGCCTCTTGAAATGCTGTGATGTGGAGCCCTAACATACAACAGATATAACCACTCACCACCAAATATACAAGGACACACATATAATATAACATCATAGTTTATTAGTCAATTATATATACAAAACATAATAAATAACATCCTAAAAAATAAACAGCAATGCATGAAGTACTGTAGCAGCATGTACCCCCCAAAAGTTCACCGGATCATGTACTGTAAACTCGGAAATGCTATGTCCGTTGGGGTCCAACAAAATTGTCAATGATTCACCTCACAAGATGGACAAACATCCACAACCCTGTACAAGACCTTGCATAACACAATGACTAATTGCCGAGGTATGGTGGTCATACGGCCAGTGCCCAGAGAATAATTCCCAATTAGACCTAAAAGCATAAACCCTACTAAACCAAACAAAAAAACAAATAATGAAAATACTGCAAGTTAAACAATGTAACAAATACTGACCAGGGACCTGGAGGAGACGCCAACCCCGATGCGCGTTTCGCCTCGCTTCCTCTTGGGCCCCCCAATACTGACCAGGTCCCTGGTCAGTATTTGTTACTCTGTTTACCTTGGAGTATTTTCATTATTAGTTTTTTTGTTTGGTTTAGTATGGTTTATGCTTCCAGGTATAATTGGGAATTATTCTCTGGGCACTGGCCGTATGACCACCATACCTCAGCAATTAGTCATTGTGTTATGCAAGTTCTTGTACAGGGTTGTGGATGTTTGTCCGTCTTGTGAGGTCAATCATTGACAATTTTGTCGGACTCCAACTGACATAGCATTTCCGAGTTTACAGTACATGATCCGGTGAACTTTGGGGGGTACATGCTGCTACAATACTTCATGCATTGCTGCTTATTTTTAAGGATGTTATTTATTTTTTGAACAATATTTAAGGATGTTATTTATTATGTTTTGTATGAATAATTGACTAATAAACTCTGGTGCTATATTATATGTGTGTCCTTGTATATTTAGTGAGTCTTTGTGGAATATCACATATATTGAACTATTCACAATTTGCTTTAATTGGATGATACAACAGATATAGTAAAAAGATAATAATAGTATTAGGTGGCTGGTCGTGTTAGTTAGAAGATTGTCATCCAGACAATGTATAGTTCATATATAACAAATATATGTCCTCCTACTTATGGTGAATATAGGAAAAGTCTGGCAATTTTTAGAAATGCTGTGAATAGTTAGCGCTCTATAGAAGGCATAACCAATATGACTGCTATATTGCAACTGTGTATGAAACTGGACTAGCACTTTTCTTTAGTTAGACTTGATATTAACCATCCACTAGCCGTAAATGTATGTAGGCGTGATTAGAAAGCGCTGGAGGTAACAGTTCAAGATCTAACATCTCCCCTAAGCTAATGTGCTGCGCCCTGTGGTTCCACTGCCTCCTGGTTGGTATGTGCTGATGAATTAGCAAACGCGTACTTGGTGGTTTTAAACGCTGACTACACTTCTTGGGATCGAAGATTTTCCTACCAATGTATGCAATTTACCAATTTATGTGAAGCAAACAGTAGTTATTGAGAGCAGGGGGCTGGGGATAAATGATAATATTATTTCTAGAAACCAATTTGCCACAAAAAGTGACTCCCCCAACAACTTTAATTTATTCATCCCTACTTCTCAATTCATAAAGATATATAGTTCTCTCTCTCTAGATAGTGGAGAAGATCATTACATTATATACCGACCATGGATTTGTTTATTAGTAGTATAAATGGGACTGTGTAAGAGGAACTTTTCCCTGCTGACTGCAGTACCTTCCTGGAAGTTACAGGTGCTTGCCTTCCCACAGAAAGTAAAGAAACAAAAGAGCTGCAGGTAAGCAAGAAGCAAAAAGTAGTGAAAATTACACTGGAAAGCAATGTTTTCAGCCTAGATATAGTCAAAATAATAGTATGCATTACTTCGGATATTTTTTCAGTTCCTAGGATAACCCCTTCAAGGCCAGTTTCACACTGCCGTGTTCAGTCTGGGTAACACGCTGTGTGTGATGGCTGCATTTCCTGGACCGAATGCTGCTCTTCTAATATGAGCTCACAACATCATAATGACTTAACATGCTGTGAATTTTTGCCTGACTGCCTGTCTACTGTACTGTACTCACATATTCTAGCATCATAAGTATGTGAACCATGAATGGGACATTTTTTACTGGATCATTAGATCATTTCAGTATTACAGTTTACTAATTATGCTCACTTAATGCATGTAAACTTTGCTTCATTCACCAAAACCATCCATATACAGGTGAAACTCGAAAAATTTGAATATCATGCAAAAGTCCATTTATTTCAGTAATGCAAATTAAAAGGAATTGCATGAATGCAGCTTAAAATTTGAATATTGTGAAAAGGTTCAATATTCTAGGCTCAAAGTGTCACACTCTAGTCAGCTAATTAATCCATACCCCCTGAGCAAAGGGTACCTTTAAATTGAGACTTTGGGGTTTCATAAGCTGTAAGCCATAATCATCCAAATTATAACAAATAAAGGCTTGAAATACCTTGCTTTGCATGTAATGAGTCTATCTCACATGTTAGTTTCACCTTTTAAGTGGAATTACTGAAATAAATGAACTTTGCACAAAATTCAAATTTTTCGAGTTTCACCTGTACATGTCCTAAGTGTGAAGTGTACAGTCGTGGCCAAAAGTTTTGAGAATTACATAAATATTGGAAATTGGAAAAGTTGCTGCTTAAGTTTTTATAATAGCAATTTGCATATACTCCAGAATGTTATGAAGAGTGATCAGATGAATTGCATAGTCCTTCTTTGCCATGAAAATTAACTTAATCCCAAAAAAACCTTTCCACTGCATTTCATTGCTGTCATTAAAGGACCTGCTGAGATCATTTCAGTAATCGTCTTGTTAACTCAGGTGAGAATGTTGACGAGCAAAAGGCTGGAGATCATTATGTCAGGCTGATTGGGTTAAAATGGCAGAGTTGACATGTTAAAAGGAGGGTGATGCTTGAAATCATTGTTCTTCCATTGTTAACCATGGTGACCTGCAAAGAAACGCGTGCAGCCATCATTGCGTTGCATAAAAATGGCTTCACAGGCAAGGATATTGTGGCTACTAAGATTGCACCTCAATCAACAATTTATAGGATCATCAAGAACTTCAAGGAAAGAGGTTCAATTCTTGTTAAGAAGGCTTCAGGGCGTCCAAGAAAGTCCAGCAAGTGCCAGGATCATCTCCTAAAGAGGATTCAGCTGCGGGATCGGAGTGCCACCAGTGCAGAGCTTGCTCAGGAATGGCAGCAGGCAGGTGTGAGCGCATCTGCACGCACAGTGAGGAGAAGACTTTTGGAAGATGGCCTGGTGTCAAGAAGGGCAGCAAAGAAGCCACTTCTCTCCAAAAAAAACTTCAGGGACAGATTGATCTTCTGCAGAAAGTTTGGACTGCTGAGGACTGGGGCAAAGTCATATTCTCCGATGAAGCCTCTTTCCGATTGTTTGGGGCATCTGGAAAAAGGCTTGTCCGGAGAAGAAAAGGTGAGCGCTACCATCAGTCCTGTGTCATGCCAACAGTAAAGCATCCTGAGACCATTCATGTGTGGGGTTGCTTCTCATCCAAGGGAGTGGGCTCACTCACAATTTTGCCCAAAAACACAGCCATGAATAAAGAATGGTACCAAAACACCCTCCAACAGCAACTTCTTCCAACAATCCAACAACAGTTTGGTGAAGAACAATGCATTTTCCAGCACGATGGAGCGCCGTGCCATAAGGCAAAAGTGATAACTAAGTGGCTCGGGGACCAAAACGTTTACATTTTGGGTCCATGGCCTGGAAACTCCCCAGATCTTAATCCCATTGAGAACTTGTGGTCAATCCTCAAGAGGCGGGTGGACAAAGAAAAACCCACTAATTCTGACAAACTCCAAGAAGTGATTATGAAAAAATGGGTTGCTATCAGTCAGGAATTGGCCCAGAAGTTGATTGAAAGCATGCCCAGTCGAATTGCAGAGGTCCTGAAAAAGAAGGGCCAACACTGCAAATACTGACTCTTTGCATAAATGTCATGTAATTGTCGATAAAAGCCTTTGAAATGTATGAAGTTCGTGTAATTATATTTCACTACATCACAGAAACAACTGAAACAAAGATCTAAAAGCAGTTTAGCAGCAAACTTTGTGAAAACTAATATTTGTGTCTCTCAAAACTTTTGGCCACGACTGTAGTTCAATGTAATACTAGAAATGTGGTGTGATTCGAGCTAAAGATTGTTGTGCCTGAATTACACTAAAGCAATAGTGTATGGATGGAAGCAGAATGTGCCATCGTCCTATTTGTTATTCATGTGTTTGAATTAATCATATGCTGAATTGCAAACTTTATGTTTATAGAGTCTGTATATACTAGACACAGGGCAAAATGTGAGGTAAACATATCCTTGGGCAAAATGATTTTCTCATATAATATTTAAAGGGAATTTACCGGCAACTTTTTGTAAATGACATATTTAAAACCTATATTCTATGTATTTTTATTTACTTTTTACAAAAAGTGGATATACTGTACTTTTTTGAAATCACTCCATGTATTCTACTTCCTGTCCTTGCATGACTTTCTCAGTCAGACTATTCACTGTGGTTGGAGAGACCTTACCCCTGTATTGACTCAATTAGAGCATCACACATAACACTAAGTACAATGCTCTTCCATGAGCTTCTTAATCTAGGCTTATCAAGAGAAAAACAGACCTGTTATCCCAATTCTGATAATCTAATATTTTACTAATAGATAATGCCTTTCCCTGGCAGCAGCAGTAAACTAACAATGGATTACATATCTAAAGGATTTTTATCTCTGTTCTGGCTGCTACAGAAGGACAATATTTTGTATTTTCAATGGTATAGACCAGTGGTGGGCAAACTTTTTTGTCAACTGAGCCAAATATCGCCAAAACCACGATTGAATTTTTTTTGGAGAGCCACATTTTTAAAACCTAAAATATATATAAAGGAAGCGCATGCTGAAGTGAATAGGTCCATGATGCGGGCTGCACACGGCCATGTGTAGCCCGCATCATGGACCCATTCACTTCAATGGGCCCAGGATCCGGGATATGAGTGCTACAGAGTGCTTCCGTGGTGCTTCTGGCTGTGCCTCCGCACCGCAAAAAAGTAGTGCATGCGCTGCAATTGTAATAGACATGTCTGATTTACCTCTACATATCCACAAGTATTTTAGCCTCTGTACCTTTCATACTGCAGCCATGGACGCAGTCATACACGCACTCTCCACATACATGGATGCAGTCATACACACACTCTCCACATACATGGACGCAGTCATACACACACTCTCCACATACATGGACGCAGTCATACACGCACTCTCCACATACATGGACGTAGTCATACATGCACTCTCCACATACATGGACGTAGTCATACATGCACTCTCCACATACATGGACGCAGTCATACATGCACTCTCCACATACATGGACGCAGTCATACATGCACTCTCCACATACATGGACGCAGTGATAGACACTCTCCACATACATGGACGCAGTCTCCACATACATGGACGCAGTCATACACGCATTCTCCACATATATGGACGCACTCTCCACATACATAGATGCACTCATACACACACTCAACATATACATAGATGCATTCATACATGTGCTCACCATATACATAGATGCATTCATACACGCACTCTCCACATACATGGATGCACTCATACATGCGCTCACCATATACATAGATGCACTCATACACGCACTCTCCACATACATGGACGCACTCATACATGCGCTCACCATATACATAGATGCACTCATACACACTCTCCACATACATGGACACACTCATACACATACTCTTCACATACAGGGGCGCACTCATACACATACTCTTCACATACAGGGGCGCACTTATACACACAGTCACCACATACATGGACGCACACATATACAATACACATATATAGACACCCAGCTTTCCTGCTGTGCCTCTCCCCCATACTCTAATGCCTCTGCACTTGTGCCATACAGGATAGCAGGGAAGCTGGATGACATTTCATGATATAATTCACCCAGCTTTCCTACTGTACTGCAGGTCACATGTGCACAGTCTGGGAAAGCTGAATATAACCGCAGTAATTCCCCAGCTACTCACATCAATGGTGCAGTTGTGGCAATCCAACTGATGTTCAGCATGCTGGGCATGGAAGATTGGATGGTTCAGGAATCGCGGGTAGAAAAGGGGGCGTGGCTATTATAGCTCCGCGCACATCGGCCGTCCAGTTGCTGGTCACTGTCCAACTGAGGAGAGGGAGAGGCGGAGCAATGTCACTGATGTCAGGTCAGTGACAGAGGTGCAAGGGCAGGACTCTGGACCCGCTGCAGGAGCAACACGCCCTCTCTTGCTTTGTGGAACGCAAATGCGTCCCACAGGCAAGATTCCTCTGTAGTGCAGGATGGGTTGGTTTCGCCGTGGGAGCCCGCACCAAAGAGCCGCATTCAAGGGTCTAAAGAGCCGTTTGTGGCTCGCTACCCGCACTTTGCCGACCACTGGTATAGACCTACTGAAATGGCCAAAAATTCTTAAAAAAATTGTTTTCTATGAATATTAAGGTTTTTTTTTAAATACCCCTTTTTGAAGGAAGCATCCCTTTAAAGAGAATCTGACAACATAGAACTCCCCCTTCCCAAACTATTGTAATGACAGGACAGGTAATATTTCTGAATTCTAAATCTGTAATTTTGTATCTTCGTGGTCACTTGCATTCCCTTTCAAGCCTGAAAACAGACCATATGTTGCATGCTCATGCATACTGAAGACTATAGATGAGCGAAGTTATCAAAATTTTTTATTTGGCTGCTTCACCAATGATTTTGCATGGGATCTTCAATCAATAAGGCTTCAACAGACTCTTTGTATGCAAATGGACAAGGTACAGATGTAGCAGGGTTAACACACAAACTCTTAACTCAAATTTCTTAACTCATCGCGTTATCTTGAAACAAAAGCCATTGAAAAGCAATTAAAGGTGTTTGCGTAACGCATTTATGTTTAGATAACACGTCTCAAAAAACATGTGTGTTAACTCTACTACATCTGTATGTTTTTTTACATTTATTTTTACTGCCATTTCAGGGAAATTTGATTTGTTACGACAAAGCACAAGGAAATTCAGCTTTGCGGCGGATAAAGTTTTCCCTGAAATTCGGATTGAAGTCCACTTCAGATACTTCGATTTGCTCAACACTACTGAGGACTCCTAAGTTCAGAGAAATAGTATAGCAGGGCTCTTTAATCGGTACATTAGCATACTACACATGGCCATTTACAGGCTTGTTGCAGGATAATAAAAGGGCACCCTCACACATAGGTTTTTTCTGCAGTTTCCATTTTTTATGACTTTTTTTGCACTATCGCTTTTTGAAACTGTTTGAAAGCCAGCTCAAGATGTTTGCTGATGGTCTAAGGCAGTGATGGCAAACCTATGGCACGGGTGCCAGAGGCGGCACTCAGAGCCCTCTCTGTGGGCACCTGCACCCTTGAAAAAGTCTATGGTGTGGTGTACCAATATGCCTTTTCCTGCCATTCATCTGCACAGGGCGCACTATGAACAGCACTGGCAGCGCACTGAATGTAGGCAGGATATTATAGCTAAATGATAAAGTACATGGAAGACATGCTATACTGGACTGTAGGATTCATGTTAAATTGCCGTGTTGGCACTTCACGATAACTAAGTGGGTTTTGGGTTACAGTTTGGGCACTCGGTCTCTAAAAGGTTCGCCATCACTGGTCTAAGGCGTATATTAAAAGCAGACCATGCAAGCACTTTTTTGATACTAGAGGTTTTCCTAATTAGGTAGTGTTTTTGTCTTTCTGGCTTAAGCCTAATTCACACGTCCGTGGAACACGGTCCGTGAGATACCGGACTGGCATCCTGCTTAGTGCAAGAGCGCACAGCATCATTGGTTGCTATGATGCCGTGCGCTTTCTGCCGCCGCAGTACAGTAATACACTCATATGATCTATAAGCGCACGGCATCATAGCAACCAATGACACCATGCGCTCCTGCACTAAGTAGGATGCCAGTCCGGTATCTCACGGACCGTGTTCCACGGACGTGTGAATTAGGCTTTATTTTCAGCATGCTGTAGCTCTCAGTTTTTTCTAGGCACTTTCACATCACTATAGAGGAAACTCTATATAGGAAAAATGTCATGAAGAAAACTGTAGTGGAAGATGCACTGTTTGCAAAAACCGCAGGTGGTAACATGTGCTTGTCTCGCTTTTTATTACTGGTAAAAGAAAAATATTGAAGAGCCAAGTTCATATGTGTGTGGACCGGTTAGAATAGGGGGTGGTTGTGGGGTAAAGCTATAATGGCAACATAAGCAACTGATGTACACTGAAAAAATATAGCTTTTATCCTTGCATGAATGTTATATTATTAAAATTAACAACAGTGAAAGCCATTGGTTAAGCCAAAATGTGGGAAATTGTGTGTTTAGGTCAGTAATTTCCATTCCCCATTTGGAATGTTTTATTCCTGCTTCCCACTACATTGTATGCAACAGTAAATGGTGCCATTAGAAAGTACAACTTGTCCCACAATCAACAAGCCCTCATATGGCTGTGTGAATGCAAAAATAAAAGAAGTTATGGCTTTGGGAAAGCTAGGAGTAAAATCACCCGGTCATAAAGGGGTTAAAATAAAATGTCAGTCCTTTTCATACATTCCACTTTGTGTCCCTCATCATTCATGAGTCTGTCTCAATAATACCATTGTCACGGTGGGGACCCCACCGTACAATGTCACCATGTACTAAGCCATAGGCAGGGAAAAGGGAGCTGGTAGCCTCCTAAAGCTTCCCTAAAATAGCCCTAGTCTCCTGGCTGTATGAGCCGCCTTCAATGGTAAGGGGGCTCATACCCACGAACCTAGAAGTCTAGGAATCCCTGCATCGCCCTCAAAATCGTGACAGGGCAGAGACCTCCTGTTTATCCATCACCACGGATGGAAGGCGTCTCCAGCGGCCCAGTAGCTGACAGGGAGAAAGACAATGCAGCAACTGCACGGCAGGTAAGAACACAATGTAACAACGGAACATCAAACACTTACCTGCCACAGCAAAGATGGAATAACCACACCAAAACAACCTGGACCCTCATGTGGACACCGAAGCAAGGTGGCTCCAGGCAAGGCTGCTAATGTCTTTAGGTTTACCCCTCCGGGAAACCAATGGGACCCCCTTTCGGAGGTAACAAACACAAGGGAGACATCTTGCACACATGCAGGGACAACATCCCAGACATGCAACCACAAACAAGACGTACACCAAATCTCCAACTTGAACCCACACCGTAAATGACACACCAGGAGGGGAAGGAAGACAAGGAGGAAACACTCAGGATGACATCGCTAATAAACTTGATGTCAAACCTGGATGGCCCTCAGATCTCATCCAAGTACAGATCAAGCATCTCACATGCAAGGCAGACAAACCAAACTGATCTCAGTCTCCAAGCCAGAGAATATAAGGAGACCTGAGACCACACCCAACTCACCACCTTGCTCCAGCCAGAGTATTAACCCCACACACACAGCACAGCAGGGAGACACTACTTAAAGGGGTATTGCACACACAGGCAAAAGGCAACAGGTTGCCGCAGACAACAGCATGCGTGGCCAGCAATTCACGGCGCACACAGCAAAACCCGTGACACTGCCACAACATGCCAAAACAGCAACATGTTGCCACCGGCAACAGCAAGCATGGCAACAGTGTTACGGCGTACCTCATAGGCCGTGACAACCATTCAGACAACTATGTCTCTGAAAAGGCAAAAGCTTTTTTCTTAAATCCCTGGACTTCTAGTCTATTTAAATTATAAATCTATTTCCTTTCTGCCCGTAACCTACGTTTAATATACTATAGTTTCCCCCACGTTTTTCTGGTTGTCCTTTTTAAATCCTTCCAAAACTTGAGTCTCTAAATTGACCTCCATGATTTTCTTTGTAGTGGCAAGACAATGGGTTCTATTAGAATTTGTATCAGGGTTTTTCTACATAATTAATAGGACTTTTAAATGCCACAGTGCAACAGGCTCTATATATTCTGCATGGAAAAAAACATTCAAATTTTTGTGGGGGATTTTTCATGTATTCCCCTTACCCTGTTGCACAATCAAATTTCCTAAGTGGGCTTTCAGAATAGAATATTTTGGCAATAATTCCCTATTTGGTCCTGTTTAAGTATATCCAAATGATGTCTAATAATAATTTGCCTGAAATGTCCCTCCTGTTTATTATACTGAGTAATAATTGGTATCTTCAGTATTTCAGTTATGTTATACTCCTTGTTTCTGTATCCTGTGTCATACGTACATACATACTTATATAACATAAAAAATGCATACATACGTTGTACTCCAGAACAGGGTACTTCTCATATAATATTATGTAATGTTACTTAATGCTTTTTTATATGTTCATGCCTTGTAATGTACATAGCATATCTTTTGTATGGATAAGATGGGGTTAATTACCCTGGCTCAGCACCTGCAGGAAGTTAGGTGTGGATCCTGGATCCATCCCTAGCTCTGTGTAGTGTTTTCTAGAGTTAGAGGAGGAAGTGAGAGGATTCTCTATGTGCTCCTCATAGGACCATACCAAAGTTCCAGAGAATCACCTTCTCTGAGGATTACCTACTTAAAGGGGTTCTCCCATGATCAATGTGAAAAATGAAAATCATCAGACATCATATAGTACAGGCATGGCCAACCTGCGGCTCTCCAGCTGTTGTAAAACTACAACTCCCACCATGCCCTGCGTTAGGCTGATAGCTGTAGACTGTCCGGGCATGATGTCCGGGCATGATGGGAGTTGTAGTTTTGCAACATCTGGGAGAGCCTCAGGTTGGCTATCCCTGATATAGTACATTAGAATCTCGTTCTAACAAAGCGAGAACCAGCCCTGTACCTCACATGGATCCAGAGATGTCCCCATTCATTGCTCTACTAGATTTATATCAAGCTGGCAACTGAAGGAGAGTGTCTTTTCTGCTGCAGCTCAGGGGGCGTGTCTATTCTGCTGCAGCTCTCTCCCTATCACAGCTCAGGAGGCGTGTCTATTCTGCTGCAGCTCTCTCCCTACCACAGCTCAGGAGCCAGTTGAAGGATGAAACTGAGCATGTGTGGCCATCTCAGTGAGCAGGTCAAAGAAATAAGAAAAAGAACAAAGTGCAGATGGCGCTATACAAATACCTTTTTTTAAATAGCTCAGTGGCTATACAAAAATTTTAATTGCAATTACAAAAGTATTCAGAAGCAGGTGCTAGTTTGAAAACAACTGTAGAATATTTTCATGGAACAACCCCTTTAAGTGAAAGACCTCACTACTTTTGCAGTACTCAAGAAAGAGAGAGAAAGAGAGAGAAAGAGAGAGAGAGAGAGAGAGAGAGAGAGAGAAAGAAAAGGAATCAAAAAGGTCCAGAATCTGCATGGCTGAGCATTATAGTCAGTTAGTAAGGAGTTTTGCTGTTTAAGACAGACTTTACTACAGCGAGAGGGACATTGCTGAGACACCCTTTACACTTGTACACAGTTTGGCTAGTTGTATCTTTAACCCTGTATCCCTCAGTTTGGGAAATTACAGCCACCATTGCAAGAGTAATGTTGCCAGCCATCGATTCTGCAGAGAGAGAGAGAGAGACTCTGGGAATATAGAGCAAAAAAAATACTATAAGACCCTTTCTTACTCAAATCCATACATTGCTGTGAATTATCTAGAATTGTGTTTTGATAACACTGGATGTACTACAACTCCCATTTTGCATTTTAGTAAAGAGAGATGTTTACTTTCTACAACTGGCCAGGTGGAGCAAAAGAAGATAAATGTGGTGGACCTATAGGCCCTGCCCACTTCCCACCCTCAAGCTGGCCTATTCTTTTGGGTATATGGTATATTCCTTTAGAGGCCTGCAGGCGATAGTGCTCCATAGGAATATAGTGAACTTGCAAATTATTACTGTATTAAAGCACAGTAGTGTATGGGAAAAAAATCTAATGATTGCTTGTTCAGTTCCCCTAGGGGGGCTTAAAAATAAGTTAAAAAAGGTTAAAAAAAAAAGTTTATATACAGTATAAACATTCAAGTCACCCACCAGTTTAAAAATAAAATAAATAAACAATAAAAAAAATAAAGATCAGTTTTA
Source organism: Bufo bufo (assembly GCF_905171765.1). NCBI lineage: Eukaryota > Metazoa > Chordata > Amphibia > Anura > Bufonidae > Bufo > Bufo bufo. Next base: position 252,110,911 of record NC_053393.1, on the reverse strand, counting down.
CAACCATGTTCCAGAACACCCGTACTGTTAAAATATAGCCATATTTATCTCGTACAGTGAACATGGAAAAAATCTAAATGGCTGATCTGCATTTTTTTGGTGCTTCACATCGACAATATAGTATCAATAAAAGCTACAGATTGTCCCGCAAAAAGGTTATAGGTGTCAGAATATGGCAATGTAAAGAAAAAGTTTTTCCCAAAATATTTATAAAAAAGAAAAGAAAAACTATATAAAGGTGGTATCGCTGTAATCATACTGACCAACTTAAAAACAAAACCCATACAACTGGCCCAATTGCTTTTTTTTCCAGTTCCACTCCATTTGAATTTTTTTTTACAGCTTCCCACTACATAGTATGCAATATTAAATGGTGCCATTAGAAAGTGCAACTTACCCTACAAACAAGCCTTTTTATGGTTATGTTAACACAAAAATAAAAAAATATGGCTCCAGGAAGTCAGGGAGTAAAAAACGAAACCGCAAAAACAGAAAATTGCTGTATCAGGAAAGAGTTAACACTTATTTTGTTTACTGCTTAATTCTACTATGGGATAAAAAGGTGTGTCCAATATCATAGGTCAACCAACTATAACCTAGCAATCACATAACTGCTGGGAGAGGCTAATGGATTACAGAATAAGACATCACATTGTGTTGACAGGACATATCCATCTAGGTAGGTAGAGGTGAGAAAAGTTGTCATACCATCACAAATGTTGCTGTTTTAGGCTAAAGGGTGAATTAGACAGCCCGATTTAACAGGTGATTGTTGGGAAGGAATAATTCCTTCCTGGCAATCGTTTGCTCGCTAGTGGGTGAGACCGCCCCTATTACATGCAGTGATATCCTCCTCAGTATCATTGTTTGCCAGCAGCAGATTGTGATTAGACACCACGATCTGACTCCTGCAAATGATCGTTTTTTTAACCTGTCAAAAGATTTGGATTGTCTGGTGGCAGCATTATACTGCCAAATAAATCGCTAAAAAGTGTTACTACGAACACTCGTTAGGGATCGTCTGCAGAAAAATTGGCAGGTGTAATACACCCTTTAGTTTATATCTCTGTCAATGGTTCTGTTAGGAACAAATTCTGAAAACATTGCTGGAAAAAATAACATAGAATGCTGCCAAGGTTGGACTGGCTATCCCAGGAGACTGGGAAATTCTCTGGTGGGACCAGCCTTTCTAATATATTATCTCTGCTGTATCAGATGCTGATAGTGCTATACTAAACGCACAAACAAAGATTTCTGAGGACCTCAGAAGAAGAGTTATTGATGCACATCAGGCTGGAAAAGGTTACAAAACCGTCTCAAAAATGTTTGGACCGCACAAATCCCCAGTCAAATAGACTGTGTACAAATGGAGGAAATTCTAGATTATTATTACACTCCCCAAACCAGAAGGTTATTGGAACAATGTTTTGTGAACAGATGGAAACAAAACAGAACTTCTTGGTTTGAATGAGTAGCCTTATGTTTGGAGAAAGGACAACATTGCATTCCAGCATTAAAACCTCATCCCATCTGTGAAACATGGTGGTGGTAATAGCATCATGGTTTGAGCCTGTTTTGTGCATCTAGCTTCTTGCCATCATTGATGGAACAATAATTATACCGGCAAATTCTAAAGGAAAATGTCAGGAGAGAACATGGGTCATGCAGCAAGACAACAGCACTAATGACACAAATTATTTTCATGGGAAGAAATCCACCAACATAACAGAGTTGATGGTGTTTTAAACAGAGGAACATACAGTATGTGATATTGGATCATTTTCCTCAATGGCTGAGTCTAATATATTTGACGTTTTTGCTTGATTTAGTTATCTTTATCTACTTTTATGACTGGTGTGAAAATCTGATTTAGTTTAAAGGGAATTTGTCACCTCTTTCCAGTGTATGTAACAAATGGGCAATGCATTCTAGTTCAGTTTACCATCATCACAACTATATCTTTGTTAGGGATATCTCTGTTTCTGTGATATGCTAATTAGCCTTCAAAGTGCCTGGAGGGGTGTGATTAACAGTGGTGTGCTTAACAGTTGGGCATTTGCAAGCCAACCTCTTGCAAGTGCCCAAGCCTTCCCCCATTAGGAGCCCAAGCCTGCCACTACTCAAGTTCCCAGTGCCGCCCCTTGCGCCTTCATGTCTGCCCCCTCCTCTGTGATGTCACGTTTTGCACAAAACTCCCCCCACCTGGTCATCATGCATCTCTCCAAAATCACACATGTGCAGAGCAGTTGAGTTTGAGCAGCTTGGGCACTCGCAAGAGGCGGGCTTAGTCTTCTGCAACCATTAATCACGCTGCACCGGGCACTTGGAAGGCTAATGTTGTTTCAGTTGATCATCTTGTATTTCTATCTTAGATTTCTACCTCAAAGTTTACCAAACAGTTAAAATGAAGAAATGGCTTGGTTGTTAGTGAATAATTCTGATATGCTGTGTTCTTGTTAGAGAACAGAGGTCTGTAGGTGATCAATTAAAATATATGTTTCTGATTAGGAATAGCCATGAGATCATGGAGTCTTAGTGATAAATTTATGTACTGCGTTGATTCTTCTAGAATGGTGTTTTTCACATTTATGATTGGCCTTGATTGTATATTTGTCAGCTTCTATAGTTTATGACCAATGCATGTTTTTAATAAAGTTGAGATCTGCAGAAGGTGGATCAAAGGTTAGAGTATATTAGGTATTAATGTTCATATGTCTGAAAACATTTTGGCCAATTAAGAATTCTAAAGTGTAATAATAGTGAAGAGAAGGAGGAAAATTTGTAACCTCTGTATCGGTGCTGTCAGCAGGAGTACAGTACCAGGTAAGTATTGGTAAAAGCAGATAGTGATTTATTTTCAGTCAACGCGTTTCAAGGACAGAAAGCCACCTTCATCAGGACAGTCCTGATGAAGGGGGCTTTCCGCTCTTGAAACACGTTGACTGAAAATAAATCACTATCTGCTTTTACCAATACTTACCTGGTACTGTACTCCTGCTGACAGCACCGATACAGAGGTTACAAATTTTTCTCCTTTTCTTCACTGATTATTTCATCCTGACGACCGCATCTCCGGCACAGGTAGGAACCAAGGCAGCAGCGCAGGCATCCCGTACGATGATCGGGCAATATCAGCAAAGTGTGACATAGCCGTTGTGACTCACAAGTACTTTGGAAGTCATTTCCTTAAATACTAAACAGCACCACACATAAGGTGCTGCCTCCTGTCTTTTTTTTCCTCTTTTGCAAAGTGTAAAAGTGTAATAATAAGAACTTTTGTTCAATTAAGAATTGTACAGGAGGTGTAGATTCCATTATGCATAGTGACGTGCTGAGGTTATCATGGGAATGTATATTAATGTAGCAATGATGTAATGTATGAAAAAACACTGATGCCTATGTACTATGGTAAACTGTTGCATTTTGAGCTGTAATAATGATATGCCTTCATCATCTGGAGTATAAAAATTCATTGTTTACCATTGTCATTTTTGACATCCAACATCTTTTTACTGTTTCATTTTTGAGTCTGGGTATTCAATCTGCTTATTTTCTCAAATACACATGACTTCCTTTCCAAGAAGAAACAAGAGTCAAGAATTTATTTTAGCTGCACACAAAGTCCAACATGATCCATTTCCTCACACTGGTAGCTTCAGGTCCTTATGGATTAAGGCAGTCTGCTATGCAATGGCACCCAAGGAGTGCTATTGTTAGTCTGCCCCTGCCAGACTTGATTTATACAGACCACTGACCAGATCTCTCTTAATAAAGATCTTAAACCAGTCTCTCTTTATATTACAGACCCCAGACCGGAGCCCCTTTAATCCAGAACTCTTTTATATTAGTCTCAGACATGCACATACTCGTCTATCTCCATTCCTACATTCCTCTTCACTCCCTGGTACAATGTTTTCCAGCAAACAGAAATAGCATTAAAACTAAACAAAATAACTTTTCAATATGCTCACCTTCTGAATTGAATTTTTTTTAATTTGCAGTGCTACATGCTACATGCTCATCTCCATCACTGCTTGCTTTCTTTATATTCATATGGAAAACACATTACAATCAGCCATTGGGACTGCAGTGTACACTGATTAAGGAAATTTTATGACTAAATACAAGAATATAGGACATTTCTCTTTATTACAAACTCTTACTCGTCTTCATGCTGCAGTTTTTTTGCTGGCAGTGGTGGGTTTTTAAATTGCTTTTGGTACTATTGTACATGTGGTTTCATATTCCAGTCTTGAGTGTTTTTTTAACCTTTTCAGACTCCATTCACTACTAAGTAAATACATTCGTAATTAAAGCCAGATGGTCATTTTGAAACATAATAGCTCTTTGTAAAGTCATAGTAAATATTGCTATTTCCAATCCAGACAATATTAACATTCAAAATGTGGAAATTTGAAAAATTCATAATGTGAAAACATGTCAAATGGTGTAAAAACTAATATACAGTTGCAAGAAAAAGTATGTGAACCCTTTGGAATTATATGGATTTCTGCACAAATTGGTCATAAAATGTGATCTGATCTTCATCTAAGTCACAACACTAGACAATCACAGTCTGCTTAAACTAATAACACACAAAGAATTAAATGTTACCATGTAAACATTCACAGTGCAGGTGGAAAAAGTATGTGAACCCCTAGACGAATGACATCTCCAAGAGCTATTTGGAGTGAGGTGTCAGCCAACTGGGGTCCAATCAATGAGATGAGATTGGAGGTGTTGGTTACAGCTGCCCTGCCCTATAAAAAACACACACCAGTTCTGGGTTTGCTTTTAACAAGAAGCATTGCCTGATGTGAATGATGCCTCGCACAAAAGAGCTCTCAGAAGACTTACGATTAATAATTGTTGACTTGCATAAAGCTGGAAAGGGTTATAAAAGTATCTCCAAAAGCCTTACTGTTCATCAGTACACGGTAAGACAAATTGTCTATAAATGGAGAAAGTTCAGCACTGCTGCTACTCTCCCTAGGAGTGGCCATCCTGTAAAGATGACTGCAAGAGCACAGCGCAGACTGCTCAATGAGGTGAAGAAGAATCCTAGAGTGTCAGCTAAAGACTTACAAAAGTCTCTGGCATATGCTAACATCCCTGTTAGCGCATATATATGATACATAAAACACTAAACAAGAATGGATTTCATGGGAGGATACCACAGAGGAAGCCACTGCTGTCAAAAAAAACATTGCTGCACGTTTACAGTTTGCTCAAGATCACCTGGATGTTCCACAGCAGTACTGCCAAAATATTCTGTGGACAGATGAAACCAAAGTTGAGTTGTTTGGAAGAAACACACAACACTATGTGTGGAGAAAAAGAGGCACAGCACACCAACATCAAAACCTCATCCCAACTGTGAAGTATGGTTGTGGGGGCATCATGGTTTGGGGCTGCTTTGCTGCGTCAGGGCCTGGACGGATTGCTATCATTGAAGGAAAAATTAATTCCCAAGTTTATCAAGACATTTTGCAGGAGAACTTAAGGCCATCTGTCCACCAGCTGAAGCTCAACAGAAGATGGGTGTTTCAACAGGACAACGACCCAAAGCATAGAAGTAAATCAACAACAGAATGGCTTAAACAGAAGAAAATACGCCTTCTGGAGTGGCCCAGTCAGAGTCCTGACCTCAACCCAATTGAGATGCTGTGGCATAACCTCAAGAAAGCGATTCACACCAGACATTCCAAGAACATTGCTGAACTGAAATAGTTCTGTAAAGAGGAATGGTCAAGAATTACTCCTGACAGTTGTGCACGTCTGATCTGCAACTAAAGGAAACGTTTGGTTGAAGTTATTGCTGCCAAAAGAGGTTCAACCAGTTATTAAATCCAAGGGTTCACATACTTTTTCCACCTGCACTGTGAATGTTTACATAGTGTGTTCAATAAAAACATGTTAACATTTTATTCTTTGTGTGTTATTAGTTTAAGCAGACTGTGATTGTCTATTGTTGTGACTTCAATGAAGATTAGATCACATTTTATGACCCATTTATGCAGAAATCCATATCATTCCAAAGGGTTCACATACTTTTTCTTGCAACTGTATGTGGTTTGACTGTTCATATATACCGCAACAAAGAAAACAAAATAAACTTCAATGAGAATAACCAAGAGCACAAAGGGAGAGCTGGTAGTTACAGCAGCGAAAAAAACTGAAAAATTGATAAAAATAAAAATAAATGTTCCTTCCTACTCAATTCAACACACTGTCAACTGGACCAAGCGCCATCTTGTGTTGGGCTGGAATACGTGCATCATTGCACCTACAGCATGTCTCACCCAGAAAGTTTGATACAGTAGTTACAGCACCAGCATTCTACCAGGATGTGACAGACCTGAGGGGATACAGGTAGCCTGTCCAGCAAACTGTGCATCCCCTGACATAATTAGTGCTTAGCCAGTCAACTAGGCGATAGCTACCCGTTTCAGCAAGAGCTGGTAAAATTGCCCTGCAACAACCTTATAACTACATGTGTCCTGCCTACTGTAGAATCGCCACCCCAATAGAGGCAATCCCGCTCCGGGACCTAACTAGTTAAGGCTGGGTGGTTCATATGGGTGGAATGGAATCCTATCTTAGTTGCATTTACTGAGGACAGATCGAGTAGTCGAACTGGCTGAGGACAAAAATAGAGCAATCAATTGTCAAAGACCCAATCATACCCAATAGCAACAACATAAGCCAAAAACAAGAGTGACAAAGGTTCAAAGACGCTGGTCACTAAATAGGATAGCTGTCAACTCACACGGAAATCCTGGGAGTCACCAGCCACCATCATCATGTCTGAGGGACTAAGCTGCTGTCTGATGGTTTGCCAGGCAGCTGTCAGTGTGTTTACATGTGCAGCATGTGTCCCCCATGTTATCTGTGAGTGTGTGCATGTATCCCCTGTATGAGTTGTGCATGTATCCCCTGTATGAGTTGTGCATGTATCCCCTGTATGAGTTATGTGCAGCATGTGTCCCCCATGTTATCTGTGAGTGTGTGCATGTATCCCCTGTATGAGTTATGTGCAGCATGTGTCCCCCATGTTATCTGTGAGTGTGTGCATGTATCCCCTGTATGAGTTGTGTGCAGCATGTGTCCCCCATGTTATCTGTGAGTGTGTGCATGTATCCCCTGTATGAGTTGTGCGCAGCATGTGTCCCCCATGTTATATGTGAATGTGTGTGCATGTATCCCCTGTATGAGTTGTGCATGTATCCCCTGTATGAGTTATGTGCAGCATGTGTCCCCCATGTTATCTGTGAGTGTGTGCATGTATCCCCTGTATGAGTTATGTGCAGCATGTGTCCCCCATGTTATATGTGAATGTGTGTGCATGTATCCCCTGTATGAGTTGTGTGCAGCATGTGTCCCCCATGTTATCTGTGAGTGTGTGCATGTATCCCCTGTATGAGTTGTGCGCAGCATGTGTCCCCCATGTTATCTGTGAGTGTGCATGTATCCCCTGTATGAGTTATGTGCAGCATGTGTCCCCCATGTTATCTGTGAGTGTGTGCATGTATCCCCTGTATGAGTTATGTGCAGCATGTGTCCCCCATGTTATCTGTGAGTGTGTGCATGTATCCCCTGTATGAGTTGTGTGCAGCATGTGTCCCCCATGTTATCTGTGAGTGTGTGCATGTATCCCCTGTATGAGTTGTGCGCAGCATGTGTCCCCCATGTTATATGTGAATGTGTGTGCATGTATCCCCTGTATGAGTTGTGCATGTATCCCCTGTATGAGTTATGTGCAGCATGTGTCCCCCATGTTATCTGTGAGTGTGTGCATGTATCCCCTGTATGAGTTATGTGCAGCATGTGTCCCCCATGTTATCTGTGAGTGTGTGCATGTATCCCCTGTATGAGTGTAACGGGGTTTTGGGGGCGCCCCCTAGTGTCTTTGGGGTCCCTAACCCTAGTTAACTCACTATGCCTGACAGGCGGATCCTGAGCCTCCGCTATCTGGGAGTTGGGGTACATGTCTGCGGCAGTGCCTCCACCCAGTGGAGCATCCGGGGTAGGGATGTGAGGCTCCACTGGGAACATACTTGGTGCAAATGAGACTGACACAGCCTAACTGGAATTAACTTTATATAGTGCGTAACAAAATGAACCAACATACATAGGAAAATACAATAGAGTAACACAAATAACAGGGTAATGTGGATTTTCCTCACCCACCCACCAGCACACCTGCGTCCCACCCCCCTATCTTCGCCCTAATGGCCGTTGGTGCACATAGGAGAGTTGGGGCCCTTATAAGTCCTGCTCCGCAGGGTCACTGAAGCAGCCTGAGCTGTGTAATGTCCGTCACTGGACCTCAGAGTCTTTATTGTGAGTGAGGAGACAGGTGCCCTGTGGTGATACAGGGAGAGGTTTGACTTACCCTCACAACACCATTAACCAGGCCAGTCAGCAGCAATCTCCTTTCACTGGATTCACCAGACGTCTGGACTCAGTGCTTGTCTTTGCCAGCGGTCCCTCTCTCAGCAGGTGTGATCTTGGGTAAGTAAGTTCTCTCCGCCAGGTTCTATCTCTGTGCTGCAGTCTCTTAATGCCAGACACATGTCCTCTCTCTGGCTGAGCAAATCGTAACTTCCAGAAACTTCCTCCTTAGAGCTGTGTAGCAAGCGTCCTTTCAGGACCTGCGATGATGTCACAAACCATGTGACTCCTTTCAGCCGGTCATGTGATCAATGCTCAATGTCTTATTAACAGCATACTGAGTCCATCTACTGGGCATTTCAGATAACGCAGCCTGTGTAACTTCACAGGGTTACATGCTCCCCCTTAAAAAATACTTGCCTTCCACTGGCAAGTCCTAGCCAGGGGGCTTAACAAAAATTCAACAGAAAAATGTTTAGCATACATACAGTACAGTTAGCACAGTAATATCCTAGCTAGCTAGTTATTTAGGGTAAAGAATCACTAACATTTACCACTTCAGCTAGTGCATGTAGGAAAGTGGCCATTTTAGATGCTGCTTGTGTCAGCGGGGCATAACTGGGCTCTCCTATATTATCATAAACTAAGGCCCTAGGGGGTTGCCGCACTCTGGTACTGTCTCAGTTCTCGCTGTGGGAGAGGATCTTGGGACATCAACTGTGGGACTTCGACTCCTGCCCTCGAAGTAGAGTCTCTAAGGGAAGTTCCAGGCACAAAACATGGACTTTCTGGATTCAACCTTGGAGAACTTTGTGACCCAGGAGAGGTTCCGGGACTTTGTGAAACCACCGGAGTTAAAGGAGGCAATTGCTGTGTTTCTTCTGCGGTTGATGACCACCACTGATCTTCTGCACTGGGAGTTCCCGGGGTCTCCTCTGCCCCATTTCCAGGATTCTCTGCTGGGGTTTCCTCCAGTTCTTCACTACTCTCTTCCTCTTCATCAGCATACACAACTGGAAGCAAATGGTTTCTATGCCAAGCCTTTATTCGGCCCTCCGGGCCCCTAATGTTGTACACTGGCAGTCCTTCCAGTTTGGACACAACCTCAAACAGGGTATCTTTCCATCTGTCAGCCAGTTTGTGTTTTCCAGGCACACCTAGATTCCGGAGAAGAACTTTATCCCCTGCTTGAATCTCCCGATATCTCACCTTAGAATCATACCTTCTTTTGTTCCGTTCTTCCATTTTTGCTGCAGCTTGGGTGGCCAACTCATAGGCCCGGTGAAGGTTTTGTTTGAGGTTCCTCACATATCGAAAGTGTGAAGTTGAATCTGTTCCATCAGGAGACACTCCCAAACGGACATCTATCGGTAATCGAGCTTCTCTTCCGAACATTAGGAAATAGGGTGAGAACCCTGTAGATTCATGCTTTGTACAGTTGTATGCGTGGACCATGGCTTCCACATGTTTACTCCAAGACCGCTTCTCGACTTGCTTGAGAGTCCCTAGCATATCTAGGAGGGTCCTATTGAACAGTTCTGGCTGTGCATCACCCTCCGGATGATAAGGTGTGGTTCTGGACTTCTGCACCTGCAACATGTCCAACAGCTCCTTGATCAACTTACTCTCAAAGTCTCTACCTTGATCAGAGTGTATCCGATTGGGTAGTCCATAGTGAATAAAATACTTCTGCCAAAAGACTTTGGCTACAGTCACAGCTTTTTGATCTTTAGTGGGGAAGGCTTGAGCATATCTGGTGAAATGATCCGTTACCACCAGCACATTTCCAATTCCCGCTGTATCGCTCTCAATGCCGAGATAGTCCATGCACACAAGATCCATGGGTCCCGTACTTTTCAGATGACCCATAGGGGCAGCTCTCACAGGCAGGGTCTTCCTCTGGATACACCTCCTGCATGTCTTTACATGTTGCTCGACATGTTCCCTCATGCGAGGCCAATAGAACCGATCTTGTACTAGGCCATAGGTCTTGTCCACCCCGAGATGCCCATGTTGATCGTGGAGAGCTCTCAGGGCCATGCCACGGTATCTGTGGGGTAGTACGAATTGTTTTCTGTCAGGGTGATCATGATACTTCACGACCCTATAGAGTACTCCATCTTCAAGATGTAGTCGGCTCCATTCTCTTCGGTATAATTCTCTTTGACTCACAGGTAGAGAAGTCAGCAATTTAGGATTCTTAGTCTTTATTGCTCTGATAACTATCCCAATATACCAGTCCTGCGCTTGAGCCTTCTTCTTGTCTTCTGTGGTTATACTGGACCACTGTTGAAGCATGACTGGAGCATGGAACACCTCAGGCACGGCTTCTGGAGAGTGGCTAATGGAGTCTATCCCCCTTAGCTCGGCAAACTCTTCTTGACTCTCGGCCACCACATACATCTGACAAAAGGCTCCTACCCCCGGCCCAGGGATCTCTTCCCACTCCTCTTCTTCTTGGTGAGGAGGGAGTCTAGGTCTGCGGGACAGGGCATCTGCGCTGACATTCTTGGGCCCAGGCTTGTACTTCAGGCTGAAACTGTAGCTTGACAAGGCAGCCAACCACCTATGTCCTGTGGCATCCAGCTTAGCTGTAGTCTGAATGTAGGTAAGTGGATTGTTGTCAGTCCTTACTTCGAATGTTGCTCCATACAAATAGTCATGTAGCTTATCCACGATTGCCCACTTGAGTGCCAGAAATTCCAATTTATGGACTGGATAGTTCTTCTCTGCACCTGTAAGACTTCTACTTATGTAAGCCACCGGCCTCAATCCTTCTGGATAACTTTGGTGCAGTACACCCCCTAGACCTTCCATACTGGCATCCACATGGAGGATATATGGTTTCTCAGGGTCTGCATAGGCTAAAACAGGAGCTTCTGTAAGTCTCTTCTTCAATGTCAGAAAGGCATCTTCACATCCTGAAGTCCATTTCTCTCCAAAGGGGTCTTTAGGATATGGTGCCTTAGCACCCGTTACGTCAGAGGTAATCTTAAGTAGGTCATGTAACTCTCGAGCAATCTTTGAGTAGTCTTTCACGAACCTTCGGTAGTAACCACAGAATCCGAGAAAGGACCGCAACTCACTGATGTTATCTGGTCTTGGCCAATTCAACACTGCTTCAATTTTAGCAGGATCTGTGGCTACTCCTTCAGCAGTTCTGGGCAAATCGGCATTTGTCCACTGATAGTTTCAGGCCTTCAGCTTGAAGTCAATCCAACACCTTTAGCAATCTTTGTTCATGCTCCTCTGGTGTCTTCCCGAAAACAATTAGGTCATCTAGATACACTAGACACTCTTTGGGATTCATATCCCCCACAGTTTTCTCCATCAGCCTCTGAAAAGTAGCAGGAGCTCCTGTGACTCCCTGTGGCATTCTGGTAAACTGGAAGAACCCCAAAGGGCAGATGAAAGCTGTCTTTTCCTGATCCTCCTTCTTCATGGGTACCTGATAATATCCAGACCTCAAGTCAAGCACACTGAACCACTGGCTGCCAGATAGGGCGTTCAGAAGATCCTCTATCCGGGGCAACGTGTACTGATCTGGCACAGTCCTCTTGTTCAAAGTACGGTAGTCCACACATAGCCGAACTGAACCATTCTTTTTCCTCACTACCACAATAGGTGAGGCATAGGGGCTCCGAGACTCTGTGATGATGCCTGCTCCTTCCATCTGCTGGAGTATGTCCCGGACATCTTCCACATCTCGAGGGGGTATTCTTCTTGACCTTTCTCTGAAAGGAGTAGAATCAGCAAGTCTTATAGTATGGGTGGCACTCTTAGAACAGCCCACGTCCATCTCTGCTCTGGAAAACACTCCCTCTCGGGTGACTAGTTTTGAACGAAGGCTGTCTTTCCACTCCTGTGGTAGAGGAGAATCTTCTAGATCAAAATCTAAAGGTGCTTTCACATGATCCTTCTGTTCTGCACTCACAGACATGATGGACGAAACTTGATCTAAAAGGTGTATCACACCAATCTTCTGATGACGATCAATCTGGATTTCCGTGGGGGTTAAATTCTGTACCATCACAGGAAAGCTCAGACACCACCTTTTCCGCCAATCTTTTACCTCAGGTATGAGAGTCCACCCCTTCTTCTGATCCTCTTCAGGCAGAGACTCAATAAGGTATTGTCCAGTTCCCCCCAACATTTCATGGTGCATTGAGGCTATGGCTCGTAAGGTTTTGGTCTCACCAGGCTTCACAAATGCAGGTTCTGTTCCTAATTAGTGGCACGACCCTGGTTTTGTTTCAAGGGCTAGTCGTCTACACTCTTTCCCTAGGACAGGGCTGACCTCCATCAGTCGGTCTAAGGAGACATCTCCCACTTCTGTCAGATAGGCCTTGAATACATCCTGTACCATCTTTGCATTAGTACCCAATATTATTGGGGCACACACTTTCCTGGCTGCAGGGCATATCAAAGCTTCCAGCTCCATAGGACATATTATCCCAGTGTTTAACTGGGGAATAGTTATGGTCACTTTTATGCATCCCTCCACAGGTTGAGCTTGAGAACCAACGCCCCATAGCTGAAACTCTCCTGCAGGTTCCATAGGAATGTGTTTCAGATGACGTTCATAGAAGTCTCGGTATATAATGGTGACTTGAAAACCTGTATCTAGCAATGCTGAAGCCTGAATTCCTTCTACTTGCACGTGTATCAAAGATTTAGGCCCAATCTTGGCTCCTACAGATAAACCATATGTAGGCCGGGTCTTCCTTCGCTTGTAAGACCTGGTCATTTGAGTCTCCTCAAGCTCGGTTGCCAGCACCTCCACATCCACCTCCATGGAGTTCTCAGGGCACTCCCGCTGAAAATGCCCTGACTTTCCACATTTAAAGCAATCCCCTCGGCGGGGTGAATCCTCAGGAAACAGTTTTTTCTGAGTCTTCCTGTGTTGCCCCCCACTTCCAGGGGGAGGATCTGCTCTCTCTGGTGGTGACTTGCATAAGAACTCCAATTCAGCCACCTTCTTCCTAAGAGCTGACAGTTCTGTATCCTCTTTCTCCTTCTGTAGGGGTGAACACATCTGGTCTTCCAATCTCCTGGCTGTATTTATTAAGGTGGAATAAGGCAGGACTTTATCATCCAACTTGGCTCTCAGCAGAATCATAATTGGATTATTGATTAAACCACCTCTCTGAATTTGCTTAGATAGCCGAGCATCCAACTCAGAGGCAGGAACTGCTCCTTTATGGAATAACTTTCCAAGCAATAGCTGTAACCGGTTGATATAGTCAGTGGCTTTTTCATGCTCCTTCTGCTTAGTTGCTAGGAACTTAACCAGCAGATCATCCAAATCTTCTGATTTCCCATAAGCATCCTGCAAAACTTGTAGATAGTCGTGCACAGTAGCTTGCCCATTTACTCCCTTGTACAGTCTTATCATGTCTGTAGCGGGAAAACGAAGACTCTCCACCAACCGCTGTTTCTTTATGGTATCCGTACAAGACCATTCCTCCAACAACTGCATAGCATTATCCTTCCAGACCTCAAAAGGCTCTCCTGAAGGAACAGGCTGATTCCCAGAAAACACCTTTAGTTTGCGGTAACTATGGGTGTGGTTTGCCGTCACTATGGCTTCTGAGAGTTTCTGGAGTATGTCCGATACATCGCTACCTCCTGTAGGCGGGGTGCGGACTTCAGGGTTGTCTGGTTTCAGTAATGCTGTAGATGGATGAAATTCTGCTTTAGGAGTAATCATCCCCTGTTCTCTAGGAGGATGGGCAGCTTGTTTAGGAATGGCTCCGGCCTTTCCGGAGATGGGAGTCAGGAGCTTAGAATAATTTTCTGTGACATAATCTCTCTGTTCTAATTTAAAGGGTTGTTGCAGGGAGACCCTTTCTTTCTTATCAAGGAGAGCGTACACTAAAGAGCATCCTTCCTCCGGGGCTCCATATAAATGAATGTTGGTAGGCATCTCATGGTCTCCCAAGTCCGTATGACAACATATTAACATTTAAGTTTGGCCTTCAGAATCCTGCATGATATCCCTGACGGTCGCCATTCCTATTCCCAATCGAAGTTCTATACACAAGATGACGTGATTCATCTCACAGCAGGATGGAACTTTGCATAACATCACAGCTTGCTGCAATGGTACATTTCTTTGCTGGGCCCACTCTTTTGCAAAGGAGGGAGTGGCCTGAGGATTTAATCTATTCTCACTGGTTGTACCCCAATTCATCTCAGCAGTGCCTCCATATGTAACGGGGTTTTGGGGGCGCCCCCTAGTGTCTTTGGGGTCCCTAACCCTAGTTAACTCACTATGCCTGACAGGCGGATCCTGAGCCTCCGCTATCTGGGAGTTGGGGTACATGTCTGCGGCAGTGCCTCCACCCAGTGGAACATCCGGGGTAGGGATGTGAGGCTCCACTGGGAACATACTTGGTGCAAATGAGACTGACACAGCCTAACTGGAATTAACTTTATATAGTGCGTAACAAAATGAACCAACATACATAGGAAAATACAATAGAGTAACACAAATAACAGGGTAATGTGGATTCTTCCTCACCCACCCACCAGCACACCTGCGTCCCACCCCCCTATCTTCGCCCTAATGGCCGTTGGTGCACATAGGAGAGTTGGGGCCCTTATAAGTCCTGCTCCGCAGGGTCACTGAAGCAGCCTGAGCTGTGTAATGTCCGTCACTGGACCTCAGAGTCTTTATTGTGGTGAGGAGACAGGTGCCCTGTGGTGATACAGGGAGAGGTTTGACTTACCCTCACAACACCATTAACCAGACCAGTCAGCAGCAATCTCCTTTCACTGGATTCACCAGATGTCTGGACTCAGTGCTTGTCTTTGCCAGCAGGTCCCTCTCTCAGCAGGTGTGATCTTGGGTGAAGCAAGTTCTCTCAGCAAGGTTCTATCTCTGTGCTGCAGTCTCTTAATGCCAGACACATGTCCTCTCTCTGGCTGAGCAAATCGTAACTTCCAGAAACTTCCTCCTTAGAGCTGTGTAGCAAGCGTCCTTTCAGGACCTGCGATGATGTCACAAACCATGTGACTCCTTTCAGCCGGTCATGTGATCAATGCTCAATGTCTTATTAACAGCATACTGAGTCCATCTACTGGGCATTTCAGATAACGCAGCCTGTGTAACTTCACAGGGTTACATGAGTTATGTGCAGCATGTGTCCCCCATGTTATATGTGAATGTGTGTGCATGTATCCCCTGTATGAGTTACAGTTGTGTTCAAAATTATTCAACCCCCACTGAAATTGAGTGTTTTGGCCAGTTTGACATTGATTTTGATCATTTCAGTCATCTTGTTTACAATTAAATCTAAGAGGCACTTGTAAGTCAGACAAATATAACATAACATTTATAATGAAATAACCACAAATGTCTTTTCTGTGCTCACATCATTATCAGTTTTATTCAACCCCCAAGTGACATTCAATCTTAATACTTAGTACAACATCCTTTTCCAGTTATAACAGCTTTTAAACGTGAAGCATAGCTTGACACAAGTGTCTTGCAGCGATCTACGGGTATCTTCGCCCATTCTTCATGGGCAAAAGCCTCCAGTTTAGTCACATTCTTAGGCTTGCGCGCTGCAACTGCTTTCTTTAAGTCCCACCAGAGGTTCTCAATCGGATTTAAGTCTGGTGACTGCGATGGCCACTTCAAAATGTTCCAGCCTTTAATCTGCAACCATGCTCTAGTGGACTTGGAGGTATGCTTGGGATCATTGTCCTGCTGAAAGGTCCAACGTCTCCCAAGCCTCAGGTTTGTGACGGACTGCATCACATTTTCATCCAATATCTCCTGGTACTGAAGAGAATTCATGGTACCTTGCACACGCTGAAGCTTCCCTGTACCTGTAGAAGCAAAACAGCCCCAAAGCATGATTGACCCCCCGCCATGCTTCACAGTAGGCAAGGTGTTCTTTTCTTCATAGGCCTTGTTCTTCCTCCTCCAAACATAGCGTTGATCCACGGGCCCAAACTGTTCTAATTTTGTTTCATCAGTCCACAGAACACTATCCCAAAACTTTTGTGGTTTGTCCACATGACTTTTGGCATACTGCAGTCGACTCTTCTTATTCTTTGGAGACAGCAAGGGGGTGCGCCTTATTGGAGGCATGGAGGCCTTCATTACGCAGTGTGCGCCTTATTGTCTGAGCTGAAACTTCAGTACCCACATCTGACAAATCTTTTTTCAGTTCCTCAGCAGCCACACGGGGACTTTTCTCCACTTTGCGCTTCAGGTAGCGCACAGCAGTCGAAGTCAGCATCTTCTTTCTGCCACGACCAGGTAGCGTTTCAACAGTGCCCTTTGCCTTGAATTTGCAAATGATGCTTCCTATGGTGTCTCTTGGTATGTTTAACATCTTTGCAATCTTCTTATAGCCATTGCCCTTCCTGTGAAGAGAAATCACCTCTTCTCTTGTCTTCCTGGACCATTCTCTTGACTTCATCATGTTTGTAAACACACCAGTAAATGTCTAGAAGGAGCTAAGTATCACAGTCCTTTTAAATCTGCCTAATTGGTGCTTATTATGCTTGATTACTGCTCCTTGACATCCACAGGTGTTTTCAATACCAGATCGAAAACACTTGAATGAACCTCTGTTCTTAAGAGTGGTAGTCTTTAAGGGGTTGAATAATTGTGTCAATGAAGAAATCACAAAAAAAACACATTTAATACTGTATTACAAAAACAATTGATGTCATTTTAGTTGCATTTGGTTCTTTAAAAAGTCCTTGTAAGATTTCATTTTGAACACAATTACAAATGTACAGTCGTGGCCAAAAGTTTTAAGAATTACATAAATATTGGAAATTGGAAAAGTTGCTGCTTAAGTTTTTATAATAGTAAATTGCATATACTCCAGAATGTTATGAAGAGTGATCAGATGAATTGCATATTCCTTCTTTGCCATGAAAATTAACTTAATCCCCAAAAAAACTTTCCACTGCATTTCATTGCTGTCATTAAAGGACTTGCTGAGATCATTTCAGTAATCGTCTTGTTAACTCAGGTGAGAATGTTGACGAGCAAAAGGCTGGAGATCATTATGTCAGGCTGATTGGGTTAAAATGGCAGAGTTGACATGTTAAAAGGAGGGTGATGCTTGAAATCATTCTTCTTCAATTGTTAACCATGGTGACCTGCAAAGAAACGCGTGCAGCCATCATTGCGTTGCATAAAAATGGCTTCACAGGCAAGGATATTGTGGCTACTAAGATTGCACCTCAATCAACAATTTATAGGATCATCAAGAACTTCAAGGAAAGAGGTTCAATTCTTGTTAAGAAGGCTTCAGGGCGTCCAAGAAAGTCCAGCAAGCGCCAGGATCGTCTTCTAAAGAGGATTCAGCTGCGGGATCGGAGTGCCACCAGTGCAGAGCTTGCTCAGGAATGGCATCAGGCAGGTGTGAGCGCATCTGCACGCACAGTGAGGCGAAGACTTTTGGAAGATGGCCTGGTGTCAAGAAGGGCAGCAAAGAAGCCACTTCTCTCCAAAAAAAACTTCAGGGACAGATTGATCTTCTGCAGAAAGTTTGGTGAATGGACTGCTGAGGACTGGTGCAAAGTCATATTCTCCGATGAAGCCTCTTTCCGATTGTTTGGGGCATCTGGAAAAAGGCTTGTCCGGAGAAGAAAAGGTGAGCGCTACCATCAGTCCTGTGTCATGCCAACAGTAAAGCATCCTGAGACCATTCATGTGTGGGGTTGCTTCTCATCCAAGGGAGTGGGCTCACTCACAATTTTGCCCAAAAACACAGCCATGAATAAAGAATGGTACCAAAACACCCTCCAATAGCAACTTCTTCCAACAATCCAACAACAGTTTGGTGAAGAACAATGCATTTTCCAGCACGATGGAGCACCGTGCCATAAGGCAAAAGTGATAACTAAGTGGCTCGGGGACCAAAACGTTGACATTTTGGGTCCATGGCCTGGAAACTCCCCAGATCTTAATCCCATTAAGAACTTGTGGTCAATCCTCAAGAGGCGGGTGGACAAACAAAAACCCACTAATTCTGACAAACTCCAAGAAGTGATTATGAAAGAATGGGTTGCTATCAGTCAGGAATTGGCCCAGAAGTTGATTGAGAGCATGCCCAGTCGAATTGCAGAGGTCCTGAAAAAGAAGGGCCAACACTGCAAATACTGACTCTTTGCATAAATGTCATGTAATTGTCGATAAAAGCCTTTGAAACGTATGAAGTGCGTGTAATTATATTTCACTACATCACAGAAAACTGAAACAAAGATCTAAAAGCAGTTTAGCAGCAAACTTTGTGAAAACTAATATTTGTGTCATTCTCAAAACTTTTGGCCACGACTGTACACTAAATTCCCTAAAACCTTTTACAGCATTGGGGGTTGAATAATTTTAAACACAACTGTATGTGCAGCATGTGTCCCCCATGTTATCTGTGAATGTGTGTGCATGTATCCCCTGTATGAGTTGTGTGCAGCATGTGTCCCCTATGTTATCTGTGAGTGTGTGCATGTATCCCCTGTATGAGTTATGTGCAGCATGTGTCCCCCATGTTATCTGTGAGTGTGTGCATGTATCCCCTGTATAAGTTGTGTGCAGCATGTGTCCCCAGTGTTATCTGTGAGTGTGTGCATGTATCCCCTGTATGAGTTATGTGCAGCATGTGTCCCCCATGTTATCTGTGAGTGTGTGCATGTATCCCCTGTATGAGTTGTGTGCAGCATGTGTCCCCCATGTTATCTGTGAGTGTGTGCATGTATCCCCTGTATGAGTTGTGTGCAGCATGTGTCCCCCATGTTATCTGTGAGTGTGTGCATGTATCCCCTGTATGAGTTGTGTGCAGCATGTGTCCCCTATGTTATCTGTGAGTGTGTGCATGTATCCCCTGTATGAGTTATGTGCAGCATGTGTCCCCCATGTTATCTGTGAGTGTGTGCATGTATCCCCTGTATGAGTTGTGTGCAGCATGTGTCCCCCATGTTATCTGTGAGTGTGTGCATGTATCCCCTGTATGAGTTGTGTGCAGCATGTGTCCCAGTGTTATCTGTGAGTGTGTGCATGTATCCCCTGTATGAGTTGTGTGCAGCATGTGTCCCCCATGTTAGGGTACTTTTACTCTAGCATTAAAGTTTTCCGGTATTGAGTTCCGTCACAGGGGCTTAATACCGGAAAAAAATAATCTGTTTTATCCTAATGCATTTAGTATGCATCAGGATGTCTTTAGTTCAGTCCCCTTACAGTATTTGGCCGTAGAATATACCACAGCATGCTGCAGTATTTTCTCCGGCCAAAATTCCGGAACACTTGCTGGAATGCCAGATCCTGCATTAATTTCCATTGAGATGTATTAATGCCAGATCCGGTACCAAGTGTTCCGGAAAACCAGATCCTTTAAATCTGTGAAAAAAATAAATATCGGATCCGGTATTTCAATGCATTTTTCAGACAGATCCGGAAACAAATGCTATCGGTTTGCATACGGATTTCCAAATCAGGTCGGAACTGCCTGCCGGAAACCTCTAACGCAAGTGTGAAAGTACCCTTATCTGTATGTGCAGGTATCCCCTGTATGAGTTGTGTGCAGCATGTGTCCCCCATGTTATCTGTATGTGCATGTGTCCCCTGTATGAGTTTAGTGCAGCATGTGTCGCCCTTGTTATCTGTGAGTGTGCATGTGTCCCCAGTGTTATCTCTGAGTGTGTGCATTTGTCCCCTGTTTGAATTGTGTGCAGCATGTGTCCCCCTTGTTATCTGTGAGTGTGTGCATGTGTCCCCTGTTTGAATTGTGTGCAGCATGTGTCCCCTGTGTGAATTGTGTGCAGCATGTGTCCCCCTTGTTATCTGTGAGTGTGTGCATGTGTCCCCTGTTTGAATTGTGTGCAGCATGTGTCCCCTGTGTGAATTGTGTGCAGCATGTGTCCCCAGTGTTATCTGTGAGTGTGCACATGTGTACCCTGTGTGAGCTCTGTTTGTGTTCCCCATGTGAGTTGTGTGTGTGCAGCATGTTTCCTGTTGGTTAGCTGACTGTGCTCAGCATGTGTCCACAGTGTTAGTTGTAAGTATGTGTGCATGTGTAGTGTCCCACTAGGTAAATGTGGGCACTACACAAGAGCTAATATGACCATTGTAATTTATATGATGTTTTATGTGCATTTTCCTGTTTATCTGTGTATCAGGCCTGTTAGGGTGTAGTTTCTCCTCCTAGACAGTAGAGGGAGCTAGGGAACCCCTAATATATATAGTTAGGCCCAGACTGGGAAAGGGCAGTGTACTCCAGGAGGCTAGTGAGTGCAGTCTAGCCTGCCTGAGGTTCTTGAGCCAGAGTTAGCTCAGAAGTTTGTTACCAGGGGAAGAGTTACCTCCTGAGAAACCTGCAGTTCCTACAAAGTACAGTACAGAGCAGAGCAGAAGTGTTTCCAGCCAGACAAGAGAGCTGAAGGGCAGAATAGTCTATTTAATGCCAGAAGATATATACCTGAGTAAGTTTCTTTACCAAGGATAAAACCACCAATAGGGCATACGGGCCTTGGGATCAAGACAAACAGGAGTTCTGAGGAATAGTGCACAGGATTTCTGAGGAAGAGGTGCAGCCTGATCTGTGAGTGTGTTTAACCCTCTGAGTATCTTGCAAGAACATTGTTGCCTGCCATTATTGTAAAAGCCAGCTTGAAACGGCTTCTGTCATATGGAACTGAACCTAAAGAACTGTATATAGTTAACAGCTTCAGTAAAGAAAGTTTTGGTTTATTGCAAACTGTGTTCCTCACTTATTACTGCTATCAATCGGTGTGCCACCGCTACCGGTACTGGCGTCACGAATCTTAAAGGGATCTTGCCACAGGCACATTAAACCTGCAACACCTAGGGCACCTCACCTACCACCGGCCTGGTCCCTATATACTGAGAGTGCCTCAGAGGACTTCTGTGCCAGCCTCTCCATCACTGCTGTACGCCTGCCCAGGGTCATCCTATAAACTGTGAGTAACAAAGAGCAACCCTCGTTTGCCTAGTAACCGTGACCTCACTATCGCAATACCCCGCAGGGCTGCGTACTGCATATTTTGGCGTCACGAACAGGATTTACGGATCATTCCTACGCCATTGTGGAATATAAACTGTGTGCCAATATTGCCCATAAAGTGATAAAGCCGTATCCGTTTTATTTGGAAAATTGCTGGGTTAAAGAACTGTAAAAGCTGCAGTGTGAAAATCGTATTTTGTGGACTGTTTTGCTGTTTCTTAAGTCACCGCTTGCTGTCAGTGAATAGACAACGTTTTACTCAAAGATGGCCGCTTGAGTTAACCGGACTATCAGTGCGCCTCGTTGTGTCTGTTTGGCGCGAAAAAGAGAAGAGAAGGTACTGCCCAGCCTGTGAAAGAAAAGTACCACCCTGTCTGAAGAGAAGATACCGCCTACCTTGAATCCCGGAGCTTCGAGAGGCCGCGCCTACCTCCTGACGCTGCGCGTGGGACCTCCGCACGACGTAATCCCGTGCCTCGCGAGATTTGGACCGAGCATCGCCGGAGTAAGTAAAAACTTTCGTATTCACTGGACCCTTTATATATCAGCACCGGGGAGGTTCCGATCCTTGCAAAGAGACTGGGGGAGGTCCCTCATTATCAGCAAAAGACTTAACCCGGGGGGGGAAGTACGCCCAACTTAGATCTGACCTGCTCCGTCGCTCCTTAAAGGGCCATACCAACTCCATAGGTGCCCTTAGCAACGTTTAAGCAAGCAAAGGCCAGCGTGTGTCTGCCTATAGTCCTGGCCACCAGAGACCACACAATGTCCGCACCTGAAGAAGTGGAGCGGGCGGTCCCCGATGTGCCTCCTGAAATGCACGGCACTGATAACAGGGCGCCCGCCACTGCGGCAGCATCTAGCCTGATGCCACTGACCATGCCATATTATTTTGGGGCCCCCTGGTTCCCGCGATATTCCGGGGAGGGCCACAAGCTAAAAGACTTTAGGGACCAGATACTGGCCTAGTTTCGGCTCTACCCCATCTCCACTGAGCAACAAATGGAGATCCTCTTAGCACAGTTAGAAGGTGCCGCCCGCAGGGAAGTCATGTCTTGGCCCAGCTCTGAAAAAAATAGCCTGGAGCAGATCTTTGATCGCCTCGGCACCACGTTTGAGGCCAGAACGGTGTCTGAAGTTAAGATGCGATTTTTCAGCAGAAAACAGCCTGGTGAGTCACTCCGTGATTTTGCTTTGTCCCTGCAAGAGACCCTGAGGGCTGTGGTCCAAGTGGACCCCCGGGAGGCTGAGGACCAGGACCGGACTCTAAGAGTGCAGTTCCTTGCAGGTGTAAACACTGAGCATTTAAAGGGCCAGCTGAGGATGCTGTCGGCCCAACACCCCAATTGTGCGTTTTTGGACTTTAAGGAGCTGGCCATCAGTATCTTAGGCCAAAACCCACCCACGGGGCCAGCGGCCTCCCTTGAACCTCAGGCCGGTCAGTCAAAAACTGTTAATATGAGGCCGGCTGGAGCCAGTCAAGCCACCCAGGCTCCAGTAACAGATGTGATGGCGGCATTAATGGAGCAAGTTAACCATCTCACTAAATGCCTGGAAAAGGTGTGCAGGAAAATAGAGGAATGGGAAAGACCATTGTTCTTGGAAGAAGAGAGCCCCTTACCTCAAAGACTCCTCCCACCTGCATATAAAGAGGTATACTCCAAAGAACCGGATGGACGACCGAATTACCGGTCTAAGAACCGCAAGCAACCTGTCTGCCACTATTGTAAAAAATATGGACATACTGAATCAACATATTGGCAGTTAAATGGGCCACCCCCGAGGCCGAAGACCGCCCCTCGGGAGGTAGAACAGTAGGTCCAAAGGATACAAGTTGGATGCCTAGATACGTAGAATCTCGTCCAAAGATTAACATAAGCATCAACGGGATACCTTTTGAAGCCCTGCTGGATACTGGGTCTCAGGTCACCACCATCCAACGACCCGCCTTTGATAAATTCTGGGATTCAAGTCTCCTCACCCAGCCACCAGAATCCTGGCTGGATATTATTGCCAGCAACGGCAAGCCGGTGAAAGTTCATGGGTACTGGGAACCTACCCTTCAGGTGGAAGAAGCCACCTTACCACAGCAAGGTGTGATTGTGGTGCAAGCCGGAGATAAAGGGGGACACCCCGTGATCCTAGGGACTAATGTCATTAATAATTGTTACTCCGAGGTGCTGGAGGCATTGAACCAATCCATACCTTCAGCTTCACCTGCTTCCAAAAGAGTCATTCAAAAGACTATCAGTGTGCTGTGTGCTCAGCAAAGATTCGCAAATGGAAAAGGAGAAATCTGTACTGCCCGGATCCGGGATAACCGACCGGTAATCCTGCCACCGAATTCCCAGATCATCTTATGGTGCCGCGCTGTGCTAGGGATCCAGGGCCTGGACTATCAAGCCCTAGTGGAGCCTATCCAAATTGAGAATCATCCCTTCATGCGAGCAGCCAAGAGCCTGGTGACCGTATCCCAAGGTAAAGTGCCTGTCCGTTTGATTAATTTTGGTGATCACCCTGTTACTTTCTCTAAGCACTGCCCCCGTTGCTCAGCTTTTCCAGGTATGCTTCCAGGATGTTATCCGTCTGCCTGCCACGGAGACGTTCCAGACCGCACAGAGCAGCAGCGCACCTGTCAGTGCCTCTTCGGTATCCTGGTGGGAGGAACTTCATGTGGGGAACGAATCCACCCCGAAGGAGCAAAGAGAGGGAGTCCTGAGTCTGGTGAAAGAGCACCACAAGGCCTTCAGCAAGCATTCCACGGACTACTTGCTCTCATCCTCCTATTAAGGAGAGATACAGACCCATACCGCCTACTACCTATCAGTCCGTGAAAGAGATGATACAGGAAATGAAAGACTAACATAATCCGGGACAGTCATAGTCCCTGGGCTGCGCCACTAGTTCTTGTTCGGAAAAAAGATGGCAGCATTAGGTTCTGCGTGGACTATAGGAAAATCAATCAAATCACTCATAAAGATGCTTTTCCATTGCCACGCATTGAAGAGTCCTTGACTGCCCTGGGGTCATCAGCCTACTTCTCCACTCTGGACTTAACTAGTGGGTACTGGCAGGTACCTATGGCCCCAGAAGATCGGGAGAAGACCGCTTTCACTACGCCTATGGGTCTGTTTGAATTTAATTATATGCCTTTCAGACTGTGTAACGCTCCAGGGACGTTCCAGCGGTTGATGGAGCGTTGTTTGGGCCATAGGAACTTTGAGACTGTACTGCTATACTTGGATGACGTCATTATCTACTCCAAGATGTATGAGGATCACCTGACTGAAGTGTTTCAAGTCCTTGTTAAATATGGCCTTAAAATCAAGCCGTCCAAGTGCCATCTGCTGAAACCAGCAGTAAAGTACCTAGGGCACGTTGTTAGTGCCGAAGGAGTCCAGCCTGATCCTGATAAACTTGCTGCTGTCCATAATTGGCCTACTCCCACCACCGTGAAGGAGGTGAGAAGTTTCCTCAGCTTTGCAGGATATTATAGACGCTTCATCCCGCATTTTGCACAAATTGCAGATCCGATCCAGGAACTCCTAAGAGGGCATCCCAAGAAGAATCCAAAGAATGTTGAATGGAATGAAGAACGGGAGATTGCCTTCCA
The DNA here is from genome assembly GCF_905171765.1 of Bufo bufo. Classification (NCBI taxonomy): domain Eukaryota; kingdom Metazoa; phylum Chordata; class Amphibia; order Anura; family Bufonidae; genus Bufo; species Bufo bufo. Next base: position 252,085,915 of record NC_053393.1, on the reverse strand, counting down.
GCTCCTAAAGAAGAAGCCGACTGAACCCCCTGTCCTGGGTTACCCGGATTATCAGAAGCCGTTTCACCTCTACACGGATGCCAGTAAAAGAGGCCTGTCTGCCGTGTTGGCTCAGGTGCAAGACAACAAAGAGAGGGTGATTGCCTACGCCAGCAGATCCCTGAGGGGAGCTGAGAAAAACAATCAGAATTATAGTTCCTTCAAGCTGGAGTTCCTTGCCTTAGTGTGGGCTGTGACTGAAAAATTCAAAGACTATCTTGCTGCCACTCCGTTTGTCGCCTTCACAGACAACAACCCCCTGGCGCATCTGAATACAGCCAAGTTAGGGGCGCTGGAGCAAAGATGGGCCTCCTGCCTTGCCAACTATGACTTCACTGTGAAATACCGGGCAGGCCGCTCCAATGATAATGCTGATGCCCTGTCTCGGCTCCCCACTACAGAAGCACCAGATGAACCTAAGGATGCCTGGGAAGAAGTGGAGATGCCGGCGTTTTACAACAAATTTGCTCAGCAAGATAATGTTCGCACTGAAAATCACTCAGCTGCCGATCCCTCTTCATCAAATATTCCTGAGTCCAGGGGCGAACAAGAAAGGTGGATTAAGCTCCAGTCAGAAAGTAGAGTCCTCGGTGAACTGCTCGACTTCCTTACTAGTGGGAGAACTCCTGAGAGAGTCCGCAGGAAGAGTGCAGACCCAGAACTATTGAGACTGTGGAGACATCGCCACCAACTCTTCCTTCAAAAAGGCCTTTTGCTTAGACGGAGCCTGGATCCAGTGTCCTGCGATAGGGTATACCAGATCCTCATACCACGTCGAGACGCCAGTCTGGTGTTAGAGATGTATCATAACCAGTCCGGACACTTCGGCGTGCAGAAAACTGAGGCTACCATTCGCAGGAGGTTCTATTGGATCGGGATGAGAGAAGACATTGAGAAATGGTGCCGGGAATGTACTGCCTGTGCCGTGGGGAGAAGTGAACGCCATTACCAGAGAGGGCCTCTCCATCCTATCGTGAGTAAAACTCCCTTAGAACTTGTTGCCATTGATCATGTGAAGTTGGAGCCAAGTCGCTCAGGGTATACTTATGCCATGACCATTATTGATCACTTCACTAAGTTTGTCGTAGCAGTGCCTGTGAAAGACCTGACAGCCAAGACTGCAGCGGAGGCGTTCTGGAAGCATTTCCTCCTGCCCTACGGCTGCCCAGAGAGGATCCTCACCGAGGATCCTCACCGACCAGGGGTCTGCGTTTGAATCACAGTTGTTCCAAGAGCTGTGCCTGCTACATAATTGCCAGAAAGTCCGGACCACCACCTATCATCCGCAAGGTAACTGACTCTGTGAAAAGATGAATCAAACTCTCATTGAAATGCTGAGAGCAGTACCCCCTGAGACAAGGGGTAATTGGCCTACTCTGCTGCCACAACTCATGTATACCTATAACAATACAATTCACTGCTCCACCGGGTACACGCCCTTCTATCTGATGTTCGGCCATCAAGGGAGGCTACCTGCTGACCACTCCCTGGACGTACAGGTGCCTGATGTAATCAATCTACTACCAAAGACTGATTGGGTGGTGGAGCATCAAAGACGTCTCCTTAATGCTAAGGAGATTGTTCAGGAGCGCATGGAAAGTGCCCGAGAGCGACAGCAGAGAGACTATTACCTGGCTGCTCATGTGGAACCTCTAGCTTTAGGAGACATGGTGTGGTTGAAAAATAACCACCGAACCAGTAAATTGGACAGTAAGTGGGAAAGGACTCCCTACATAATATCTGCTATCCCTAATGCTGAGGCCCACATTTATCAAATTTCCAGAGAAGATAAAGGCTCCCAAATTGTACACAGGAATCGTTTAAAACCCTGCATAGAAGGAGAAATTGCAGCAGAGGACATTGAGCCAGAGTCTCCTGAGCCCGAGTTGCCAGCCCAACCTGCTGATCCTATGCAGGCTGTTGAGAACCTGATACATGACAAAGAGCCATTTCATTGGTTTCTCACCCCCTGGTTGAACTTGGTGGTACCAGCTCCAGTTCCTGCTAGTCCTCAACCCCAGGAGGACTTGTCCCAGAGTGTACCTGAAAGAGCTCCAGAGCCTGTGGACTCCTCTGACCCTCCTCAACCAAGGCAGGAAGAACCCCTGCCAGTAAGAAGGTTCACACGGTCTACTAAGGGGCACCCACTTGTGAGATTTGGAGACTACCTTATGGGCCCGAGTAGCCCCTCCTGGGAAACCCCTGTTTAACTGTCTACAAGACCCGGGTACGGACTCATTTTGTTCTTCTGAGACTCCGACCAGGAACTTATATTATTGTTGCATTTTATTATTATGGACTATCCTGGTTATTCTTGATACGCTGTACCAGGTCAGCGCCCCTTTTCACCGCACTTTCCAGCAGAACTGCTTAATATATTTGTACTACAAAAGTGGTGATTATTGTATATGCCTGTTTTTCGTTTTTGTCTTTCAGGTTGCAGTTTCCAGCTGGCCGGGGCACTTATGTTGCGCCGAGGGCGGGCAACGTTAAAGCAACGGTGTATGTAGTGTCCCACTAGGTAAATGTGGGCACTACACAAGAGCTAATATGACCATTGTAATTTATATGATGTTTTATGTGCATTTTCCTGTTTATCTGTGTATCAGGCCTGTTAGGCTGTAATTCCTCCTCCTAGACAGTAGAGGGAGCTAGGGAACCCCTAATATATATATTTAGGCCCAGACAGGGAAAGGGCAGTGTAGTCCAGGAGGCTAGTGAGTGCAGTCTAGCCTGCCTGAGGTTCTTGAGCCAGAGTTAGCTCAGAAGTTTGTTACCAGGGGAAGAGTTACCTCCTGAGAAACCTGCAGTTCCTACAAAGTACAGTACAGAGCAGAGCAGAAGTGTTTCCAGCCAGACAAGAGAGCTGAAGGGCAGAAGAGTCTATTTCATGCAAGGAGATATATACCTGAGGAAGTTTCTTTACCAAGGATAAAGCCACCAATAGGGCATACGGGCCTTGGGATCAAGACAGACAGGAGTTCTGAGGATTAGTGCACAGGATTTCTGAGGAAGAGGTGCAGCCTGATCTGTGAGTGTGTTTAACCCTCTGAGTATCTTGCAAGAACATTGTTGCTTGCCATTATTGTACCTGCTTGAAACTGCTTCTGTCATATGGAACCGAACCTAAAGAACTGTATATAGTTAACTGTTCCAGTAAAGAAAGTTTTGGTTCACTGCAAACTGTGTTCCTCACTTATTACTGCTATCAATCGGTGTGCCACCGGCACTGGCGTCACAAATCTTAAAGGGATCTTGCCACAGGCACATTAAACCTGCAACACCTAGGGCACCTCACCTACCACCGGCCTGGTCCCTATATATTGAGAGTGCCCCAGAGGACTTCTGTGCCAGCCTCTCCATCACTGCTGTACGCCTGCCCAGGGTCATCCTATAAACTGTGAGTAACCAAGAGCAACCTTCGTTTGCCTAGTAACCGTGACCTCACTATCGCAATACCCTGCAGGGCTGCGTACTGCACATGTGTCACCTGTGTGCAGCATGTTTCCCCTCTGTCAGCTGTCATTGTGTGCAGTATGTGTCCACAGTGTTTGCTGTGACTGTGTGTGCATGTGTCCCCTGTGTGAGCTGTCAGGGTGCACGGAATGTTTCTCCTGTTTGAGCTAGGACAGTGTGCAGGATATGTCCACAGTGGTTACTGAGACTATGTGTGCATGTGTCCCCTGTTTGAGTTGTCAGTTTGTGCAGCACGTGTCCCCTGTTTGAGCTAGGAGTGGGTGCAGGATGTGTCCCCAAGTTTGAGCTGTCAGTGCATGCAGCATATTTACCCTGGTTGAGCTGGGAGAGGTTGGCATCTGAAATGGTTCAAAGTCAAACACAGTAGTAAGCAAGGAGAATGCAAAGAATACTGTAATTGGGTAAATAAGCTGTGTCTAAAGCAAAATACTCACAAAATGCACAGAGTAAGGCTTCGTTCACATCACTGTCTAACCTTTCCGTTCTCCTGCTCCGTTTAGGAGCAGGAGAATGGAAAGGACGGAAAAGGCACATAACTGATGCCAAACTGAGCCAAACGGAGCCCTTAGGCCCCCTAGACTATAATGGGGTCCGTTATGTTTCCGCTCAGAAGATGATTTTGAAGCGGAGACAAAATGTCACGAGGGTGTCAAGAGCCACGTCTGACTCCGTTATACCCGGGGTCAGGAAGTCGCAGCGGGTGGCTGCGCGCTCTATGTATAAAGATAGTGCTGTTTCTTAATGGTAGCTTTCTGGGTTTGCCTTGCAACCCTTTTTTGCTCACTCAGGGATCCGTAGCTTCTTCTCCTCAGCTGTTTCTTGTCCAGCACACCCAACCTCCTTATATTCCCCTCTCCCACTTCTCTGGTTGCCAGATATAGAGCTTCCTGCCTGGACTTCTATACTGACCCACTGGAGCTGAGTCGCTGTGATCCCTGGTTGTTGTTCCAGAGCGTTACTGTAACGGTCGCGTACACACACACACAGGGGGGAGGGAAGTGACCACTGCGCTCCACCCTTACCCCTGGCCCTGCCTACTTGCCTCGCGAGTCCTAATGACAGGGGACAACTGGACGGCAATCCCTAACTTGGAGTAAGTGCAGGGATGACAGACAGACAAACAACAGGACGTGAACGGACCGAGTCAATACCAGGAAAGCTGCAAAGTACAAATGGAGCAAGCAGAGAATTGTCAGGAGAAGCCGGGGTCATAAATACCAGGAGAGCAGAGAAGTACAAGAGGAGTCCTAAGAGAGTAGTCAGGTGGGAGCCGAGGTCACAATACCAGGACGGATGCGCAGTACAGGAGGATCAGGCAAAAGGATGGTCAAGGAACAGGATCAGGTAAGTATTCAGCAGTCCAACAAATACCAGGAACCTAGAAATTAACAGGCAACCTGTAGCCAGCAGGCTGCCTGTATTTATAGTGGGGAGTGAGGGTCATGTGACGTGGCCAGCGTCACATGACCGACAGACCAACCAGTCGAGCACCGAGTGATCAGCTCGACGCTCAAGGCAGACTTATGAGCAAGGAGCCACCCAGCTAGTAAAGCCGCCCTGGGAATGAGGTCAAACACAGAACCTCATTCCAAAAGCTAAGCAACAGTTCTGCGGGCAATGGGGGACCGAGTGCACCTTCGGAACCCCGTGATAGTACCCCCCCTTTTACGAGGGGCCACCGGACCCAAGACTTCAGGCGATGGCTTTTCAGGGTGTTCTAAATGAAATTTACGAACAAGTCTAGGAGCATGAACCTCCCTGGCAGGTACCCAAGATCTCTCTTCAGGTCCATACCCCTTCCAGTGAATCAGGTACTGCAAGGAATTACGCACCTTCCTGACATCCACTATATGGTCCAATAAAACGAGGAGCAAATTTTTTAGAAGTTACCTTGAGAGATAGATTCTTGGAGGACAACCATACTTCATCCCCAACCTGAAAGTTTACCCCCCTTGAACGTCTCCTATCGGCCTTGAGTTTTTGAGAACATTGAGCCTTTTCTAGGTTCGATTGAACCCGGGCCCAAACTGTGCACAGTTCGGAGGAGAGTTTATCAGCTTCAGGGTTAGAGGAGGAGACGGACGACCCAGAATGAAAACGGGGATGGAAACCATGGTTACAAAAGAAAGGGGAGACCCCAGCAGAAGAATTGACACGGTTATTCAGAGCAAATTCAGCCAACGGAAGGAATTTGACCCATAATTGCTGGTCATCAGCAACATACAACCTCAGGAATTGTTCCACAGACTGATTAAGGCGTTCAGTCTGCCCATTACTCTCAGGATGGTAGGCGGAAGAAAAAGACAACGAAATTTTACATCTTTGACAGAAGGCCCTCCAGAATTTGGACACAAACTGCACACCCCTGTCCGAAACAATATTTTCCGGGATACCATGCAATCGAACAATTTCTTTCACAAAAATAGACGCCAGGGTTTTGGCATTCGGGAGTTTAGACAGGGGAATGAAATGGACCATCTTGCTAAACCTATCCACCACTACCCACACTACAGTCTTACCCTCCGCCAGCGGTAGGTCAGTTATAAAGTCCATCGAGATATGGGACCAGGGTCTACTGGGAATTGGTAGGGGTCGTAGGTTACCAGCAGGGCGAGTCCTAGGTGTTTTGGACCTGGCACAAACCTCACAGGCTGACACATAGGACTTGACATCCCTAGTTAGAGTGGGCCACCAATAAGATCTAGAAACCAGATCCTTAGTGCCCTCAACACCCGGATGTCCACAAAAGGCAGAATCGTGACACTCACCCAACAGCTGGAGACGAAATTGTACGGGAACAAACAACTTATCTGTTGGGGTGGATACCGGTGCCAGATGTTGTTCCGACCTAATGCGAGCCGAGATATCCTGGGTAAGAGCTGCTAAGAAGATTTTTGCCGGTAGGATGGATTCAGGTGGTACCTCAGTAGGTTGAAAAGCCTGGAAGCTCCGAGATAATGCGTCCGCCTTCACATTTTTACTTCCCGGCCTGAACGTGATGGAAAAATCAAAACGAGTAAAAAACAGAGCCCATCTGGCTTGACGGGGATTCAACCTCTTAGCAGACTCGAGAAACATAAGGTTTTTATGGTCAGTGACAACAGTTACACAATGCGTTGCCCCCTCCAGAAAATGCCTCCACTCCTCAAATGCCCATTTAATGGCCAGCAGCTCCCTATTCCCTATGTCGTAGTTTCTCTCCGTGGGAGAGAATTTCCTGGAGAAGAAGGCACATGGTCTCAGATTAGTGAGGCTGGCAGGACCTTGTGAAAGGACTGCTCCTGCGCCGACCTCGGACGCATCCACCTCCACAATAAAAGGTTTCTCCTGATCAGGCTGGATCAGAATGGGAGCGCTACTGAATGCTTTTTTAATTTTTCAAATGATGAAATGGCCTCAGTAAACCAATTCTCCAAATCCGCCCCTTTCTTAGTAAGGTCGGTCAAAGGTTTAGCAATTACGGAAAAATTCATAATAAATTTACGATAGTAATTGGCGAAACCTAAGAACCGTTGTAAGGCCTTTAAGGATGAAGGTCTTACCCATTCCTTAATTGCTAGTACCTTACCAGGATCCATCTTGAAGGCGTGAGGAGTCAGAACATGCCCTAGAAACAGAATCTCCTGCACACCAAAGACACATTTCTCTTGTTTAGCGGATAGCTGATTCTCCCTCAACACCTCTAATACTTGTCTAACATGAGACACATGGGATTCGAAGTCAGGAGAGAATATCAAAATGTCGTCAAGATAGACAATAACAAATTTACCTAAGAATTCCCTAAGAATGTCATTCATGAAGTTTTGGAACACAGCTGGGGCATTGCTGAGTCCAAAAGGCATCACCTGATATTCAAAGTGTCCTACCGGAGTATTGAACGCCGTCTTCCATTCGTCTCCCTCCTTGATTCGGATTAGATTGTATGCCCCTTTCAGGTCAATTTTGGAAAACCAGGTTGCCCCCAGGACCTGGTTAAATAAATCCGGAATCAATGGGAGGGAGTATCTATTTTGGACAGTGATTTTATTTAATCTCCGGTAATCGATACATGGCCTAAGACCACCATCTTTTTTCTTAACGAAGAAAAACCCCGCCCCCATAGGAGAGACAGAAGGTCTAATATGCCCTTTACCAAGGCTCTCCTTAATATAATCTTCCATGGCCTTGCGTTCGGGCATAGAAAGATTATAAATTCATCCTTTAGGAAACTTGGCCCCCTCTACTAGCTCTATGGTACAATCATAAGGTCTATGGGGGGGTAGAACCTCTGGGGTTGGTGATGAGAATACATCAGAATATTCTCTAACAACAGAGGGTAAAGTATCAGACTTTACTGAGACCCCAGCCTGTACCACGGACAGGCACGAGTCACACTTAGGCCCCCATCTCACCAACTCCCCATTGGACCAATCTATAGTGGGGTTATGTAGTCGGAGCCAAGGCAACCCTAGTACCACCTCAGCAGGTAGGTTCTCCAGGACTAGAAGCGAACATCTCTCTGAGTGGCACACACCCACGGTTAGAGAAATCTCCGAGGTACATAAGCTCACCGTACCACCAATAAGAGGAGTAGCATCAATAGCCATGACATGGATAGGAGTTGGTAAGGAAAACATAGGAATACCCAATCTAACAGCATACTCAGAGTCAATAAAGCTAGCCGCTGAGCCAGAATCAATAAAGGCTTTACCCGCCCATTTATCTACTCCCAGAGAAATCGTAATGGGTACCGAAAGCTTACATTTAGAAAATTCAGGGTGTACCTGGTCTTTAGGTTGCCTTGCCTTAGGAGACTTGACAGAGAGGACCTTCTTAGGACACTGGTTGATCCAATGGTCAGAATCTCCACAGTAAAAGCATTCCCCACGTCTGCGGCGAAGATTCCCTCGGGTCATGCCAACCTGCATGGGTTCCTCGGTGGAGACCTCAGCATTGTCTCTGGGATAGGCCTCTGGCTGGACCACCATCTGAGAAGAGAACTGTTGTTCCTGTCGTCTCTCTCTAACCCGTCGGTCAAGTCGGACAACAAGGGTCATCATCTCCTCTAAGGTCTCTGGAAGTTGATAACTGACCAGAAGATCCTTTAATTTATCAGACAGACCTGACCTGAACTGACTCTTTAGGGCTGGTTCGTTCCATCCTGAGGGGACACACCACCTTCTGAATTGGGTGCAATAATCCTCCGCTGGTAAATTGCCCTGAACCAGTGCCTTTAGAGCCGTCTCGGCTACTAGAGCCCTGTCTGGTTCATCATAGAGGGTACCTAGGGCCTGAAAGAACCCCTCCACAGAATATAAACAACTGGCGCCAGCAGGTAAAGAGAACGCCCAGTCCTGGGGATCACCCTGTAATCGGGAAATGATAATGCCCACGCGTTGACTCTCGGGGCCAGAGGACACGGGGCGCAAACGGAAGTAAAGTTTACAACTCTCCTTAAAAGAGAGAAACTTCTTCCGGTCTCCAGAAAAGGTTTCTGGGAGCTTAATCTGGGGCTCAAAATGCGGACTGGAGGCCTGAGGAGTGGAAGAGCCTTGCCCTAACTCAACAGAGCTGAGTTTTTCCCCTAACTCCTGCACCATCTGCGTCAGATTAGAGACATAGTCAGTCAGGGTCACCAGAGGATTCATAATACAGTGGTTATTGGGCCTGTTAATCTGTAACGGTCACGTACACACACACACAGGGGGGAGGGAAGTGACCACTGCGCTCCACCCTTACCCCTGGCCCTGCCTACTTGCCTCGCGAGTCCTAATGACAGGGGACAACTGGACGGCAATCCCTAACTTGGAGTAAGTGCAGGGATGACAGACAGACAAACAACAGGACGTGAACGGACCGAGTCAATACCAGGAAAGCTGCAAAGTACAAATGGAGCAAGCAGAGAATTGTCAGGAGAAGCCGGGGTCATGAATACCAGGAGAGCAGAGAAGTACAAGAGGAGTCCTAAGAGAGTAGTCAGGTGGGAGCCGAGGTCACAATACCAGGACGGATGCGCAGTACAGGAGGATCAGGCAAAAGGATGGTCAAGGAACAGGATCAGGTAAGTATTCAGCAGTCCAACAAATACCAGGAACCTAGAAATTAACAGGCAACCTGTAGCCAGCAGGCTGCCTGTATTTATAGTGGGGAGTGAGGGTCATGTGACGTGGCCAGCGTCACATGACCGACAGACCAACCAGTCGAGCACCGAGTGATCAGCTCGGCGCTCAAGGCAGACTTATGAGCAAGGAGCCACCCAGCTAGTAAATCCGCAGGAGGTAAGTACACCAGGAAAGACAAAGTCACAGGTAGAACCTAAATTAACAGGCAACCTGTGGCCAGCAGGCTGCCTGTATTTATAGTGGGGCGTGAGGGTCATGTGACGTGGCAAGCGTCAAATGACCGACAGACCAACCAGTCGAGCACCGAGTGATCAGCTCGGCGCTCAAGGCAGACTTATGAGCAAGGAGCCACCCAGCTAGTAAAGCCGCCCTGGGAATGAGGTCAAACACAGAACCTCATTCCAAAAGCTAAGCAACAGTTCTGCGGGCAATGGGGGACCGAGTGCACCTTCGGAACCCTGTGACAGTTACCCTTCGGATCCCTGTTGGGCTTTTGTTGTCTGCTGTTTTCGCCCACCTGGGATTATATGTTTTTGTCTGTATTGTCTGTCCTCTCCTTGGTGTTTTCCTTTAGTGTCAGTGGTGCGGACTAGTGATCCCACCGCCCTGTTCACTACGTAGGGCTCATCTTAGGGAAAGCCAGGGTTTAGGCACATGATCGGCGTACGGGTGAAGAACCCGTCTAGGGATGTCAGGGCAGTCAGGTGCCAGCCTCAAGGTGAGTCAGGGGTCACCACCTTTCCCTCTCCCTTGGACAGGGCCTTCCCATTTCCCTCCCTTTGCGTGACGCCGGTCATGACACAAAAGTCCTGCATGCACAACTTTTGTCTCCGCTTCAAAATCATCTTCTGAGCGGAAACATAATGGACCCCATTATAGTCTATTCTATGGGGTCCTGTAATGGGGTTCCGAAGGTGCACTTGGTCCCCCATTAGCCGCAGATCTGCTGCTTAGCTTCGGGAGCGAGGATCTGTGTTTGACCTCGTTCCCAGGGCGGCTTTACTAGCTGGGTGGCTCCCTGCTCCTAAGTCTGCCTTGAGCGCCGAGCTGATCACTCGGTGCTCGACTGGTTGGTCTGTCGGTCATGTGACGCTTGCCACGTCACATGACCCTCACGCCCCACTATAAATACAGGCAGCCTGCTGGCCACAGGTTGCCTGTTAATTTAGGTTCCACCTGTGACTTTGTCTTTCCTGGTGTACTTACCTCCTGCTGAATTCCTGACGATCCTCTGCCTGCTCCTTGTGTACTTCATGACTCTCCTGGTATTTATGACCCCGGCTTCTCCTGACAATTCTCTGCTTGCTCCATTTGTACTTTGTAGCTTTCCTGGTATTGACTCGGTCCGTTCACGTTCTGTTGTTTGTCTGTCTGTCATCCCTGCACTTATTCCAAGCTAGGGATTGCCGTCCAGTTGTCCCCTGTCATTAGGACTCACGAGGCAAGTAGGCAGGGCCAGGGGTAAGGGTGGAGCGCAGTGGTCACTTCCCTCTCCCCTGTGTGTGTGTGTGTGTATGCGACCGTTATAGATTAACAGGCCCAATAACCACTGCATAATGAATCCTCTGGTGACCCTGACTGACCATGTCTCTAATCTGACGCAGATGGTGCAAGAGTTAGGGGAAAAACTTAGTTCTTTTGAGTTAGGGCAAGGTTCTTTCACTCCTCAGGCCTCCAGTCCGCATTTTGAGCCCCAGATTAAGCTCCCAGAACCCTTTTCTGGAGACCGGAAGAAGTTTCTCTCTTTTAAGGAGAATTGCAAACTTTACTTCCGTTTGCGCCCCGTGTCCTCTGGCCCCGAGAGTCAACGCGTGGGCATTATCATTTCCCGACTACAGGGTGATCCCCAGGACTGGGCGTTCTCTTTACCTGCTGGCGCCAGTTGTTTATCTTCTGTGGAGGGGTTCTTTCAGGCCCTAGGTACCCTCTATGATGAACCAGACAGGGCTCTAGTAGCCGAGACAGCTCGAAAGGCACTGGTTCAGGTCAATCTACCTGCGGAGGATTATTGCACCCAATTCAGAAGGTGGTGTGTCCCCTCAGGATGGAACGAACCAGCCCTGAAGAGTCAGTTCAGGTCAGGTCTGTCTGATAATTTAAAGGATCATCTGGTCAGTTATCAACTTCCAGAAACCTTAGAGGAGATGATGACCCTTGTTGTCCGACTTGACCGACGGGTTAGAGAGAGACGACAGGAACAACAGTTCTCTTCCCAGATGGTGGCCCAGCCAGAGGCCTATCCCAAAGACAATGTTGAGGTCTCCACCGAGGAACCCATGCAGGTTGGCATGACCCGAGGGAATCTTCGCCGCAGACGTGGAGAATGCTTTTACTGTGGAGTTCCTGACCATTGGATCAACCAGTGTCCTAAGAAGGTTCTCTCTGTCAAGGCTCCTAAGTCAAGGCAACCTAAAGACCAGGTACACCCTGAATTTTCTAAATGTAAGCTTTTGGTACCCATTACAATTTCTCTGGGAGTAGATAAATGGCCGGGTAAAGCCTTTATTGATTCTGGCTCAGCGGCTAGCTTTATTGACTCTGAGTATGCTGTAAGATCGGGTATTCCTATGTTTGCCTTACCAACTCCTATCCATGTCATGGCTATTGATGCTACTCCTCTTATTGGTGGTACGATGAGCTCATGTACCTCGGAGATTTCTCTAACCGTGGGTGTGTGCCACTCAGAGAGATGTTCCCTTTTAGTCCTGGAGAACCTACCGGCTGAGGTGGTACTAGGGTTGCCTTGGCTCTGACTACATAACCCCACTATAGATTGGTCCAGTGGGGAGTTGGTGAGATGGGGGCCAAAGTGTGACTCGTGCCTGTCCGTGGTACAGGCTGGGGTCTCAGTAAAGTCTGATACCTTACCCACTGTTGTTAGGGAATACTCTGATGTATTCTCATCACCAACCCCGGAGGTTCTACCCCCCCATAGACCTTATGATTGTACCATAGAGCTAGTAGAGGGGGCCAAGTTCCCTAAGGGGCGAATTTATAATCTTTCTAAGCTCGAACGCAAGGCCATGGAAGATTATATTAAGGAGAGCCTTGGTAAAGGGCATATTAGACCTTAGTTCTTAGGTAAATTTGTTATTGTCTATCTTGACGAGATTTTGATATTCTCTCCTGACTTTGAATCCCATGTATCTCATGTTAAACAAGTATTAGAGGTGTTGAGGGAGAATCAGCTATCCGCTAAGCAAGAGAAATGGCCTTAAAGGCCTTACAACGGTTCCTAGGTTTCGCCAATTACTATCGTAAATTTATTATGAATTTTTCCGTAATTGCTAAACCGTTGACCGACCTTACTAAAAAGGGGCGGATTTGGAGAATTGGTCTACTGAGGCCATTTCTTCATTTGAAAAAAGGCATTCAGTAGCGCTCCCATTCTGATCCAGCCTGATCAGGAGAGACCTTTTATTGTGGAGGTGGATGCGTCCGAGGACGGCGCAGGAGCAGTCCTTTCACAAGGTCCTGCTGCCCTCACTAACCTGAGACCATGTGCCTTCTTCTCCAGGAAATTCTCTCCCACGGAGAGAAACTACGACATAGGGAATAGGGAGCTGCTGGCCATTAAATGGGCATTTGAGGAGTGGAGGCATTTTCTGGAGGGGGCAACGCATTGTGTAACTGACCATAAAAACCTTATGTTTCTCGAGTCTGCTAAGAGGTTGAATCCCCGTCAAGCCAGATGGGCTCTGTTTTTTACTCGTTTTGATTTTTCCATTACGTTCAGGCCGGGAAGTAAAAATGTGAAGGCGGACGCATTATCTCGGAGCTTCCATGCTTTTCAACCAACTGAGGTACCACCTGAATCCATCCTACCAGCAAAAATCTTCTTAGCAGCTCTTACCCAGGATATCTCGGCTCGCATTAGGTCTGAACAACATCTGGCACCGGTATCCACCCCAACAGATAAGTTGTTTGTTACCGTGTAAGAAACAGTCATGTAATGTCTCTAAGTTTCATTATCCTGGTAAACTGTGTTAAAATTTAATGTAAAATGCCTGCAGTATTTGTTTGGTCAGTAGATGGCAGCATAGGACCAATTTGCATTGGAGGTTACCATAGAGAAAGTGTATTAATGTGATACTGGTCCTTTAAGGCAGCAGCTAAGTGTTGAAGTGACACGCCCCTTATGATGTCACCCTGCCTCAGTGTGAGCAGAAAGAAGGAGGAAGAGGGACTGGAACTGCAGCTGCCGCCATATTGGCAAGATAGAAAACAAGTTCTGTGTTGTGTAAGACGTGTGTGGAGATACTAAAGGACCTTCCTATACAGCCAAGCTGTGTGAACTTCGGTCTAGAGACGGATGGAGTACAAAGAAACCGTACATTTAGTGAAGCCAAGTTAAAAGGACTGTGTGCAGCAACTAACTTGTGGAGCCGACATTTGGCTGTGTGGATTGCCCCAAACAGTAAAGAGACTCACAGTGCTGTCGAGGTACCGGACAGTAACTGTAATAATCCTGGATTATATTCAACTGGTTCCGGCCTGCTGAGGAGGACTTCTTTGTTGCGGATCCTGCGCTGATTAAAGAAAAGGACGATATCAGGCCCCACCGTGCACTTCCACAAACTGTAAGCGGTTCACTTGGACCACTGGGATAAGGGGGGGGGGGGTGCGCACCCGCTTGAAAGTTAGGGTCAGTTAGGGATAGTTTCTGGGACTACTCTTTCTTAGTGTCCGCACTGCAAATACGGACACAGCGAAGGTGAAAATTGTTGCAGTGTTTAACTTGTATTGTTTATACTGTTTTGAATATTTTGCTTGTCTTTACCTTTGTACCCTTGCACTCTTTTCTGGTTGCGGAGTCAAACCACCTGCCTTGCTTAGGTTAAAACATGTAGAGTAGATATACCAGCTTACTATGTCTGCGGTTGAGATGTATCCGCGTGCTCGGTGTCCTGGTTTTTCAACCTCCTTGGTTAGGCACAGAGAAATAATAGAAAGATTCAGACTCCAGCACTCACTTTTTTAGAAGTGTCAAGTTCTCCATCTTTATTGTAGCAATTGTGCACAGACAATACAGGACTCAAATTCTCTCTGGTGTAGGCTGTTGACGCGTTTCGAAAAATTCTTATTCGTAACAGTGGTGTGTGTCTGGTGTTCTCAGGTATAAATAAGAGCTCAAATGTGTATAATTAACGTTATAGTCACTCCCACCCGTGACTATGCACAGGGTGGAGAGAGAAAACAGCATGGGGCAGTTAGATTCCTCCCCTTTGCACAACACATGTCTCTAATGATTATCACCTAGAGCACCAGAACCATTCCAATTGAATATCTGACATACAGAGATTTACATAGTTACTTTAAAAACATACTTTTTTTCTATACATACAGATTTTCTCTTCTAACATATTAAAAATTTCATAACATACAAATAAAATATAAAAAGAAAAGAAACAAAAATGTGGAAAAAATCTGCTGGCAAATCCGCTGCGTTGGATAGGTATCCATTCACATTATATTACTTCTCAGTTTGATTTCTGACTTTTTCAAAGAGTGTTGCTGGATATTTTAATAGAAAATATATACATACATAAATATTCAGCATGTATGCCATAAGCGTATAGAAATATTCATAGATCCATACATTCATAAATTATAGGGCAATATTAATAAAAATGCATAATTTCCCTTCTTAGGTTGAGACCCTTTGGATATCTTGTCTCCAGTTTAAATATCCAAAAAGCCTCTCTCAGGTTTACTTGATGTCTTATGTCCCCTCCTCTGATAGAGGTTTTTACTTGTTCTATGGCATATGCTTTAAAATGTTTAGGGCTCCGGTTATGTTTTTCAATTAAATGTTTTGCTACATTTGATATGTTGGTGTAGGAAGGGTTGTCTATATAGTTCAGGTGTTCCAAAATCCGATTTTTGAATTTTCTTATAGTGCACCCTATATACATTTTGTCACAATGTTCACACCAGATCACATAAACTACTGCTTTGGTATTGCAGTTGATGTAGGACTTAATATTATAAGTTTGAGTGTGATCTGCATTACAAAAAGTTTTTTTATTTTGTGCATAAATGCAGGTGCGGCAGCGCTGACTACCGCAACGTGTGAACCCTTTGTATGTTAGCCATGTACTAGTTTGTGGGCAAGTTTCTCGTACGAACATAGACGGGGACAGAGAGTTTCCTATTGTTTGCGGTCTTTTTGATACAATCCTGCAGCCCTCTTTGAGTACCGTATTAAGTATGTTGTCCTCATATAATACTGGCAGGTATTTTTAAATAATATTCTGAATTAGATTGTATTGGCGGCTGTACGTAAGTACCAGAGTGGGTTGTATTATTTTTTTGTTGTTATTTTTATTTTCCCTTGATTCCTCATCTGTATTAATTTGCGCAATATTGTAATTTTTTCCAACACTGTGTTTGGCTCTTTTATATATCATTTTATTTTTGTAGTTGTTTTTACCATCTTCATTAATGCTTTTGTTCTTATTTTTATTTTTAAAAAGCAATAATTCCCTGGGTTTATTTTTTGCTATTTGGAGGCCTCTTGAGATCATCCATTCAGGATATTTTCTATCTAAGAGGCGCCGCCATATAACATAACATTCCTGTTTGAACGCTTCCAATGTGTTGCAGTTTCTCCTGGCCTGTATAAATTCTCCCACTGGGATAGATTTGATGGTATGGTGGCAGTGATGACTGTCAGCCCGTAGAATTGTATTCCCTGCAATCTCCTTTCTATAAGTTTTTGTTTGAATGGTTTTGTTTGGGATACCCGTGAGCCTCAAATCCAAAAATTCAATCATACTCGAATCTTCATTGTATGTGAATTTAAGGTTATAATTATTATTTTGTAGGTACTGTATGAACTTGTGTATGGCAGGCACATCGCTACTCCAGATTATGAGCAGATCGTCGATGTACCTGCCATACCAGTTCAGACAGTGAGCAAATGGATTATTAACATTATATATGTATTTTTGCTCCCAATAAATCATTGTTAAATTAGCGAGGGCTGGGGAATATTTGGCCCCCATTGAAACACCCTGTGATTGAAGGTAAAACACATTCCATTGCACTAGAAGCATTAGAGTATCAGCTCCATAGGTGCAGTGGATACGGGGATGAATTCATTGATTATGTCCTTGATGTAACCCGCTTCCTCATGTGCCATAATTAATTTTTGTTTGACAATGTGTTTTACCTTCAATCACAGGGTGTTTCAATGGGGGCCAAATATTCCCCAGCCCTCGCTAATTTAACAATGATTTATTGGGAGCAAAAATACATATATAATGTTAATAATCCATTTGCTCACTGTCTGAACTGGTATGGCAGGTACATCGACGATCTGCTCATAATCTGGAGTAGCGATGTGCCTGCCATACACAAGTTCATACAGTACCTACAAAATAATAATTATAACCTTAAATTCACATACAATGAAGATTCGAGTATGATTGAATTTTTGGATTTGAGGCTCACGGGTATCCCAAACAAAACCATTCAAACAAAAACTTATAGAAAGGAGATTGCAGGGAATACAATTCTACGGGCTGACCATTGGGAGAATTTATACGGGCCAGGAGAAACTGCAACACATTGGAAGCGTTCAAACAGGAATGTTATGTTATATGGCGGCGCCTCTTAGATAGAAAATATCCTGAATGGATGATCTCAAGAGGCCTCCAAATAGCAAAAAATAAACCCAGGGAATTATTGCTTTTTAAAAATAAAAATAAGAACAAAAGCATTAATGAAGATGGTAAAAACAACTACAAAAATAAAATGATATATAAAAGAGCCAAACACAGTGTTGGAAAAAATTACAATATTGCGCAAATTAATACAGATGAGGAATCAAGGGAAAATAAAAATAACAACAAAAAAATAATACAACCCACTCTGGTACTTACGTACAGCCGCCAATACAATCTAATTCAGAATATTATTTAAAAATACCTGCCAGTATTATATGAGGACAACATACTTAATACGGTACTCAAAGAGGGCTGCAGGATTGTATCAAAAAGACCGCAAACAAAAGGAAACTCTCTGTCCCCGTCTATGTTCGTACGAGAAACTTGCCCACAAACTAGTACATGGCTAACATACAAAGGGTTCACACGTTGCGGTAGTCAGCGCTGCCGCACCTGCATTTATGCACAAAATAAAAAAACTTTTTGTAATGCAGATCACACTCAAACTTATAATATTAAGTCCTATATCAACTGCAATACCAAAGCAGTAGTTTATGTGATCTGGTGTGAACTTTGTGACAAAATGTATATAGGGTGCACTATAAAAAAATTAAAAAATCGGATTTTGGAACACCTGAACTATATAGACAACCCTTCCTACACCAACATATCAAATGTAGCAAAACATTTCATTGAAAAACATAACCGGAGCCCTAAACATTTTAAAGCATATGCCATAGAACAAGTAAAAACCTCTATCAGAGGAGGGGACATAAGACATCAAGTAAACCTGAGAGAGGCTTTTTGGATATTTAAACTGGAGACAAGATATCCAAAGGGTCTCAACCTAAGAAGGGAAATTATGCATTTTTATTAATATTGCCCTATAATTTATGAATGTATGGATCTATGAATATTTCTATACGCTTATGGCATACATGCTGCATATTTATGTATGTATATATTTTCTATTAAAATATCCAGCAACACTCTTTGAAAAAGTCAGAAATCAAACTGAGAAGTAACGCGAATATAATGTGAATGGATACCTATCCAACGCAGCGGATTTGCCAGCAGATTTTTTCCACATTTTTGTTTCTTTTCTTTTTATATTTTATTTGTATGTTATGAAATTTTTAATATGTTAGAAGAGAAAATCTGTATGTATAGAAAAAAAGTATGTTTTTAAAGTAACTTTATGTAAATCTCTGTATGTCAGATATTCAATTGGAATGGTTCTGGTGCTCCAGGTGATAATCATTAGAGACATGTGTTGTGCAAAGGGGAGGAATCTAATTGCCCCATGCTGTTTTCTCTCTCCACCCTGTGCATAGTCACGGGTGGGAGTGACTATAATGTTAATTATACACATTTGAGCTCTTATTTATACCTGAGAACACCAGACACACACCACTGTTCCGAATAAGAATTTTTCGAAACGCGTCAACAGCCTACACCAGAGAGAATTTGAGTCCTGTATTGTCTGTGCACAATTGCTACAATAAAGATGGAGAACTTGACACTTCTAAAAAAGTGAGTGCTGGAGTCTGAATCTTTCTATTATTCCACCTGCCTTGCTCTCGGTTCACAACCATACAATTTCATCTCCAGCTGTTGGGTGAGTGTCACGATTCTGCCTTTTGTGGACATCCGGGTGTTGAGGGCACTAAGGATCTGGTTTCGAGATCTTATTGGTGGCCCACTCTAACTAGGGATGTCAAGTCCTACGTGTCAGCCTGTGAGGTTTGTGCCAGGTCCAAGACACCTAGGACTCGCCCTGCTGGTAACCTACGACCCCTAACCATTCCCAGTAGACCCTGGTCCCATATCTCGATGGACTTTATAACTGACCTACTGCCGACGGAGGGTAAGACTGTAGTTTGGGTAGTGGTCGATAGGTTTAGCAAGATGGTCCATTTCATTCCCCTGTCTAAACTCCCGAATGCCAAAACTCTGGCGTCTATTTTTGTGAAAGAAATTGTTCGATTGCATGGTATCCCGGAAAATATTGTTTCTGACAGGGGTGTGCAGTTTGTGTCCAAATTCTGGAGGGTCTCCTGTCAAAAATGTAAAATTTCATTGTCTTTTTCCTATGCCTACCACCCTGAGAGTAATGGGCAGACTGAACGCCTTAATCATTCTGTGGAACAATTCTTGAGGTTGTATGTTGCTGATGACCAGCAATTATGGGTGAAATTACTTCCATTGGCTGAATTTGCTTTGAATAACCGTGTCAATTCTTCTGCTGGGGTTTCACCTTTCTTTTGTAACCATGGTTTCCATCCCCGTTTTCATTCTGGGTCATCCGTCTCATCCTCTAACCCTGAGGCGGATAGGCTCTCCTCTGAACTATGCACAGTTTGGGCCCGGGTTCAATCGAACTTAGAAAAGGCTCAAAGTTCTCAGAAACTCAAGGCCGATAGAAGACGTTCAAGGGGGGTGAATTTTCAGGTTGGGGATAAAGTATGGTTGTCCTCCAAGAATCTCTCTCTTAAGGTAGAGTCTAAAAAGTTTGCTCCTCGTTTTATTGGACCATATAAGATCACGGAGGTGATTAACCCGGTATCATTTAGGTTGGAGCTGCCCGAGTCATTCCACATTCATAATGTGTTCCATAAATCTCTACTTAAAAAATATTTTGAACCAGTAGTACCATCGAAAGCCTCGCCTCCGCTGGTTCTTGTTGATGCTGTCGAGTATGTGGTGTCTAAAATAGTGAATGTCAGGAAGGTGCGTAATTCCTTGCAGTACCTGATTCACTGGAAGGGGTATGGACCTGAAGAGAGATCTTGGGTACCTGCCAGGGAGGTTCATGCTCCTAGACTTGTTCGAAAATTTCATTTAGAACACACTGAAAGGCCATCGCCTGAAGTCTTGGGTCCGGTGGCCCCTCGTAAAAGGGGGGGGTACTGTAATGGGGTTCCGAAGGTGCACTTGGTCCCCCATTAGCCGCAGACCTGCTGCTTAGCTTCGGGAGCGAGGATCTGTGTTTGACATCGTTCCCAGGGCGGCTTTACTAGCTGGGTGGCTCCCTGCTCCTAAGTCTGCCTTGAGCGCCGAGCTGATCACATGACCCTCACTCCCCACTATAAATACAGGCAGCCTGCTGGCCACAGGTTGCCTGTTAATTTAGGTTCCACCTGTGACTTTGTCTTTCCTGGCGTACTTACCTCCTGCTGAATTCCTGACGATCCTCTGCCTGCTCCTTGTGTACTTTGCTGCTCTCCTGGTATTCTGACCCCGGCCTCCTCCTGACGATCCTCTGCTGACTCCTTTGGTACTTCACGACTCTCCTGGTATTTATGACCGCGGCTTCTCTTGACAATTCTCTGCTTGCTCCATTTGTACTTTGTAGCTTTCCTGGTATTGACTCGGTCCGTTCACGTTCTGTTGTTTGTCTGTCTGTCATCCCTGTACTTATTCCAAGCTAGGGATTGCCGTCCAGTTGTCCCCTGTCATTAGGACTCACGAGGCAAGTAGGCTGGGCCAGGGGTAAGGGTGGAGCGCACTGGTCACTTCCCTCCCCCCTGTGTGTGTGTGTGTGTACGCGACCGTTACAGGTCCTAAGGGCTCCGTTTGACTCAGTTTGGTGTCAGTTATGTGCCTTTTCCATCCTTTCCGTTCTCCTGCTCCTAAAGGGAGCAGGAGAACGGAAAGGCTGAACGGTGATGTGAACAAAGCCTAATCTAACACACAAGAAGCAGGTTGTAGTGTATATACACTCACCTAAAAAATTATTAGGAACACCTGTTCTATTTCTCATTAATGCAATTATCTAGTCAACCAATCACATGGCAGTTGCTTCAATGCATTTAGGGGTGTGGTCCTGGTCAAGACAATCTCCTGAACTCCAAACTGAATGTCAGAATGGGAAAGAAAGGGGATTTAAGCAATTTTGAGCGTGGCATGGTTGTTGGTGCCAGACGGGCCGGTCTGAGTATTTCACAATCTGCTCAGTTACTGGGATTTTCACGCACAACCATTTCTAGGGTTTACAAAGAATGGTGTGAAAAGGGAAAAACATCCAGTATGCGGCAGTCCTGTGGGCAAAAATGCCTTGTGGATGCTAGAAGTCAGAGGAGAATGGGCCGACTGATTCAAACTGATAGAAGAGCAACGTTGACTGAAATAACCACTCATTACAACCTAGGTATGCAGCAAAGCATTTGTGAAGCCACAACACGCACAACCTTGAGGCGGATAGGTTACAACAGCAGAAGACCCTACCGGGTACCACTCATCTCCACTACAAATAGGAAAAAGAGGCTACAATTTGCACGAACTCACCAAAATTGGACTGTTGAAGACTGGAAAAATGTTGCCTGGTCTGATGAGTCTCGATTTCTGTTGAGACATTCAAATGGTAGAGTCCGAATTTGGCGTAAACAGAATGAGAACATGTATCCATCCTCTGATGGCTACTTCCAGCAGGATAATGCACCATGTCACAAAGCTCGAATCATTTCAAATTGGTTTCTTGAACATGACAATGAGTTCACTGTACTAAAATGGCCCCCACAGTAATCAGATCTCAACCCAATAGAGCATCTTTGGGATGTGGTGGAACGGGAGCTTCGTGCCCTGGATGTGCATCCCTCAAATCTCCATCAACTGCAAGATGCTATCCTATCAATATGGGCCAACATTTCTAAAGAATGCTATCAGCAC
Organism: Bufo bufo; assembly: GCF_905171765.1. Lineage (NCBI taxonomy): Eukaryota > Metazoa > Chordata > Amphibia > Anura > Bufonidae > Bufo > Bufo bufo. The sequence goes on along the minus strand of NC_053393.1, from coordinate 252,063,960 downwards.
CTTGATGAATCAATGCCACGTAGAATTAAGGCAGTTCTGAAGGCAAAAGGGGGTCCAACACCGTATTAGTATGGTGTTCCTAATAATTCTTTAGGTGAGTGTAATGTGATGGAAAAATGAATCAAGCCAGCAAAGGAGGAAATATGGACAATCACAATACATTAGTAAGTGCCTTGTATTAACTTTGTCTACATGATAAATGCCATTTGTTGAAGTGATACAACCCTGTTAAGTGCATTCACATTAGTAAATGTGGGCCTATGTGTTTTTAATGAAATATAGGAACCCCAAAAAGAAGGGGGCAAAGGGAATTAAAACTTAACTTTTACTCATGCTACAATAAAAATCATGCTACACCAAATAGACATACAAATCACAGTTATGTAAATAATCACCTAAACTGTAGGGTGATATAGGGCTGGTTGTTCCTGTTGCTATCTTGACGCAAGAAATTTAGAGCCACCCGCCCGCTTGCCTGTTTTGCAACTAAGAATATCTAAACCACCCATCTGTATAGATACAACGTATCCAAGTGAGCACTGAGCACACCACGGCACCACTTTGTTGTTGTGGTTCGTGAATTATCCACATCTCCCTATGTACCTGCTACGTCTGGACTGGTGAGATTGTTCCCATTTTCACCCTTCCATTGTTTTTTATGTGCCCGCTAATAGTGTGTAGTGTGCTTTAACCACCTCCCGACTGCCTAACGCAGGGATGCATCCTGCGGGCGGCCGGGTTATTCCTCCTTGACGCATTGGCGCGTCATCTCGCGTGAGCCGAGATTTCCTGTGAGCGCGCGTTCACAGGATCGCAAGGTAAACGAGTTGATCTACAGCCTGCCAGCGGTGATCATTCGCTGGCAGGCTATAGATGCGATTTTTTTTTAACCCCAGAAAGGTATATTAGACGCTGTTTTGTTAACAGAGTCTGATATACCTGCTACCTGGTCCTCTGGTGGTCCCTTTTGCTTGGATCGACCACCAGAGGACACAGGCAGCTCTGTAAGTAGCACCAAGCACCACACTACACTACACTACACTACACTACACTACACCCCCCCTGTCACTTATTAACCCCTGATCACCCCATATAGACTCCCTGATCACCCCCCTGTAAGGCTCCATTCAGACGTCCGTATGTGTTTTGCAGATCCACGGATCTGCGGATCCGCAAAACACAGACACCGGCAATGTGCTTTCCGCATTTTGCGGATCCGCACATTGCCAGAACTATATAGAAAATGCCTTTTCTTGTCCGCAATTGCGGACAAGAATAGGACATGTTCTATATGTTTGCAGAATGGAAGTGCGGACCCGGAAGTGCAGATCCGCAATTCCGGATCCGAGCGGGACAAAGTCTGTCCCCATAGAAATGAATGGGTCCGCAATTACGTTCCGCAAAATGCGGAACAGAATTGCTGACGTGTGAATGGGGCCTAAGGGTCCCTTATCACCGCCAGTTAGTTAGCCACTTGTTAGGTAGTTAGCGCCCACCGCACCGCAGTCACTGATTAGTCGCTGATTAGCGTCATCACTGTCGCTAATCAGCACTAGTACTATATAGTTTCTGTAAGTGATCAAGACTGATCGCAATCAGATCTATATCAGTACATTAGGGTCACCTTAGGCTCTACAAAAAACGCAGTGTTCGCCCGATCAGGCCTGATCTTGTGCGCACACTTGCGTTCAGTCCGCCCCACCGCAGTGACAGAAATGTTTTTTTTCTGATCACTGCATAAACACTGTAAAATCGCTGCGGCGCTATAAAGATCACTTTTGAGCTTTTTGGATCTTTATTAGCGATTGCAGCTTTTTTTTTTTTGCACATTTTTGGGCAGAGATTTTTTCATCCACATTGATCGATGTGAATGAAGAAATCTGTGCCGTTCATTTTTTCTTTCAGCCCAGAGGCTGAACGAAAAAAAAATATAAAAATCTCATTACCCGTATGCTCAATATAAGGCCTCATGCACACGACCGTGCCGTTTTTTGCGGTCCAAAAACCGCGGATGCGCAAAAAACAGAAGGCGCCCGTGTTGACTTCCGCAATTTGCGGAACAGAACGGGCGCCGGCAATTTAAATGCCTATTCTTGTCCGTAAAGCGCGGACAAGAATAGGACATGTTATATTTTTTTAGCGGGGCCGCGGAACGGAGCCACGGATGCGGACAGCACACGGAGTGCTGTCTGCATCTTTTGCTGCCCCATTGAAATGAATGGGTCCGCATCAGAGCCCCCAAAACGGCGGCTCGGATGCGGACCCAAACAACGGTCGTGTGCATGAGGCTTAAGGAGAATAGCAGAAACTCCTAATGCTGGCCATACATGTAATGATTGCGGAGACCCTCAAATGCCAGGGCAGTACAAACACCCCACAAATGACCCCATTTTGGAAAGAAGACACCCTAAGGTATTCGCTGAGGGGCATATTGAGTCCATGAAAGATTGAACTTTTTGTCACAAGTTAGCGGAAAGGGAGACTTTGTGAGAAAAAACAAAAATAAATCAATTTCCGCTAACTTGTGCCCAAAAAATATATATTCTAGGAACTCGCCATGCCCCTCACGGAATACCTTGGGGTGTCTTCTTTCCAAAACGGGGTCACATGTGGGGTATTTATACTGCCCTGGCATTTTAAAGCGTGAGAAGAAGTCTGGAATCCAAATGCCTAAAAATGCCCTCCTAAAAGGTACTTTCAGCTTCTTTGCGCATCTTGACTGCAAAAAAGTGTCACACATGTGGTATCGCCGTACTCAGGAGAAGTAGGGCAATGTGTTTTGGGGTGTCTTTTTACATATACCCATGCTGGGTGAGAGAAATATCTCTGTAAATTGACAACTTTGTATAAAAAAATGGGAAAAGTTGTCATTTACAGAGATATTTCTCTCACCCAGCATGGGTATATGTACAAATACATCCCAAAACACATTGCCGTACTTCTCCTGAGTACGGCGATACCACATGTGTGACACTTTTTTGCAGCCTAGGTGCGCAAAGGGGCCTAAATTCCCATGAGTACTTATAGACAGTAGCAGGCAGTATAAATACCCCACAAGTGACACCCCGTCCTCCTCGTCCTCCAGTAGTGGGCCCCACATTTGTACCTGGCCTCTGCTGTTGCAAAAAACCTCCCTCTGAGTCACTTCGAAGAGACTGGCCTGAAAGTGCTAAAAATGACCCCTCTTCCTCCTCCTCCTCCTGGGCCACCTCCTCTTCCATCATCGCCCTAAGTGTTTTCTCAAGGAGACATAGAAGTGGTATTGTAACGCTGATAACGGCGTCATTGCCACTGGCCATGTTGGTGGAGTACTCGAAACAGCGCAACAGGGCACACAGGTCTCGCATGGAGGCCCAGTCATTGGTGGTGAAGTGGTGCTGTTCCGCAGTGCGACTGACCCGTGCGTGCTGCAGCTGAAACTCCACTATGGCCTGCTGCTGCTCGCACAGCCTGCTGTCTGTCCAGCATGTGCAAGGTGGAGTTCCACCTGGTGGGCACGTCGCATATGAGGCGGTGACCGGGAAGGCCGAAGTTACGCTGTAGCGCAGACAGGCGAGCAGCGGCAGGGTGTGAACGCCGGAAGCGTGAACAGACGGCCCGCACTTTATGCAGCAGCTCTGACATGTCGGGGTAGTTGCGAATGAACTTCTGCACCACCAAATTCAGCACATGCGCCAGGCAAGGGATGTGCGTCAAACCGGCTAGTCCCAGAGCTGCAACGAGATTTCGCCCATTATCGCACACCACCAGGCCGGGCTTGAGGCTCACCGGCAGCAACCACTCGTCGGTCTGTTGTTCTATACCACGCCACAACTCCTGTGCGGTGTGGGGCCTGTCCCCCAAACATATGAGTTTCAGAACGGCCTGCTGACGTTTACCCCGGGCTGTGCTGAAGTTGGTGGTGAAGGTGTGTGGCTGACTGGATGAGCAGGTGGAAGAAGAGGAGGAGGAAGCTGAGTAGGAGGAGGAGGAGACAGGAGGCAAAGAATGTTGCCCTGCGATCCTTGGCGGCGGAAGGACGTGCGCCAAACAGCTCTCCGCCTGGGGCCCAGCCGCCACTACATTTACCCAGTGTGCAGTTAGGGAGATATAGCGTCCCTGGCTGTGCTTACTGGTCCACGTATCTGTGGTTAGGTGGACCTTGCCACAGATGGCGTTGCGCAGTGCACACTTGATTTTATCGGACACTTGGTTGTGCAGGGAAGGCACAGCTCTCTTGGAGAAGTAGTGGCGGTTGGGAACAACATACTGTGGGACAGCAAGCGACATGAGCTGTTTGAAGCTGTCTGTGTCCATCAGCCTAAATGACAGCATTTCATAGGCCAGTAGTTTAGAAATGCTGGCATTCAGGGCCAGGGATCGAGGGTGGCTAGGTGGGAATTTACGCTTTCTCTCAAATGTTTGTGAGATGGAGAGCTGAACGCTGCCGTGTGACATGGTTGAGATGCTTGGTGACGCAAGTGGTGGTGTTGGTGGCACATCCCATGTTTGCTGGGCGGCAGGTGCCAACGTTCCTCCAGAGGCAGAGGAAGAGGCCGAGGCTGCAGCAGCAGAAGAGGCCGAGGCGGCAGCAGCAGAAGAGGTAGCAGGGGGAGCCTGAGTGACTTCCTTGTTTTTAAGGTGTTTACTCCACTGCAGTTCATGCTTTGCATGCAGGTGCCTGGTCATGCAGGTTGTGCTAAGGTTCAGAACGTTAATGCCTCGCTTCAGGCTCTGATGGCACAGCGTGCAAACCACTCGGGTCTTGTCGTCAGCACATTGTTTGAAGAAGTGCCATGCCAGGGAACTCCTTGAAGCTGGTTTTGGGGTGCTCAGTCCCAGATGGCGGCGGTCAGTAGCAGGCGGAGTCTCTTGGCGGCGGGTGTTCTGATTTTGCCCACTGCTCCCTCTTTTGCTACGCTGTTGGCTCGGTCTCACCACTGCCTCTTCCTCCGAACTCTGAAAGTGAGTGGCACGACCTTCATTCCATGTGGGGTCTAGGACCTCATCGTCCTCTGCATCGTCTTCCACCCAGTCTTGATCCCTGACCTCCTGTTCAATCTGCACACTGCAGAAAGACGCAGCAGTTGGCACCTGTGTTTCGTCATCATCAGAGACGTGCTGAGGTGGTATTCCCATGTCCTCATCATCAGGAAACATAAGTGGTTGTGCGTTTGTGCATTCTATCTCTTCCACCCCTGGGGAAGGGCTAGGTGGATGCCCTTGGGAAACCCTGGCAGCAGAGTCTTCAAACAGCATAAGAGACTGCTGCATAACTTGAGGCTCAGACAGTTTCCCTGATATGCATGGGGGTGATGTGACAGACTGATGGGCTTAGTTTTCATGCGCCATCTGTACGCTTTCTGCAGAAGACTGGGTGGGAGATAATGTGAACGTGCTGGATGCACTGTCGGCCACCTAATTGACTAATGCCTGTACCTGCTCAGGCCTTACCATCCTTAGAACGGCATTGGGCCCCACCAAATATCCCTGTAAATTCTGGCGGCTACTGGGACCTGAGGTAGTTGGTACACTAGGACGTGTGGCTGTGGCAGAACGGCCACGTCCTCTCCCAACACCAGAGGGTCCACTAACACCACCACGACCATGTCCACGTCCGCGTCCCTTACTAGATGTTTTCCTCATTGTTCCCGTTCACCACAATTTTGAAAATGGCAAATTTGGGAATAGTTTTTCAACCCAGAACAAAAACTGTGCTTTTACGGTCACTACAAATAACTTGACCAGCTAAAACAGTACTGATTTGGAGGAATATAAATGTCAGGGCTATTTTTTAGGCGCTGGGTGACAGGTATACCTTTAATCACAGAATTAGACTTGTATCTGCACTCTAGCGTGTGTGTTAAGTTTTTCAGAATGACACTATCAGCACCTTGAATCTAATATACCCTTTTTGGGATAGATTTAAAGTAGGCCTGATATAGCAGAAACTACTAATTTTGAAAATGGCAAATTTGGGAATACTTTTTCAACCCAGAACAAAAACTGTGCTGTTACGGTCACTACAAATAACTTGACCAGCTAAAACAGTACTGATTTGGAGGAATATAAATGTCAGGGCTATTTTTTAGGCGCTGGGTGACAGGTATACCTTTAATCACAGAATTAGACTTGTATCTGCACTCTAGCGTGTGTGTTAAGTTTTTCAGAATGACACTATCAGCACCTTGAATCTAATATACCCTTTTTGGGATAGATTTAAAGTAGGCCTGATATAGCAGAAACTACTAATTTTGAGAATGGCAAATTTGGGAATAGTTTTTCAACCCAGAACAAAAACTGTGCTTTTACGGTCACTACAAATAACTTGACCAGCTAAAACTGTACTGATTTGGAGGAATATAAATGTCAGGGCTATTTTTTAGGCGCTGGGTGACAGGCTCAACTTGCCCCTGATGTAGTATATGGCTAAAAAATAACCACACTGTTGATGGTTAAATGCACTTTGGTGACACAGGCGCAGCCTGCACCTGATGTAGTATATGGCCAAAAAATAACCACACTGTTGATGGTTAAATGCACTTTGGTGACACAGGCTCAGCCTGCACCTGATGTAGTATATGGCCAAAAAATAACCACACTGTTGATGGTTAAATGCACTTGGGTGACACAGGCTCAGCCTGCACCTGATGTAGTATATGGCCAAAAAATAACCACACTGTTGATGGTTAAATGCACTTGGGTGACACAGGCTCAGCCTGCACCTGATGTAGTATATGGCCAAAAAATAACCACACTGTTGATGGTTAAATGCACTTGGGTGACACAGGCTCAGCCTGCACCTGATGTAGGATATAGCAAAAAATAACCACACTATTGATGGTTAAATTCACTTGGTGGTAGCTTGTGCTGGCGCACGACAAGCCACAAAATGGCCGCCGATCACCCCAGAAAAAAGTGATATAAAAACGCTCTGGGCAGCCTAAAAACAGTGAGCAATTCAATATCAGCACTTCAATGATCCACAGCTGGAGATCGATCACTGAATTAAGTCTTTTGGAGGAGTTAATCTGCCTAATCTCGCCCTAATGTCGCAGCAGCAACCTCTCCCTATGCTTGAATCAGCAGAGTGACGTGCAGCGCTACGTGACCCAAGCTTATATAGAGGCTGGGTCACATGCTGCACTGGCCAATCACAGCCATGCCAATAGTAGGCAAGGCTGTGATGGCCTCTTGGGGCAAGTAGTATGACGCTTGTTGATTGGCTGCTTTGCAGCCTTTCAAAAAGCGCCAAGAAAGCACCGAACCCCGAACCCGAACTTTTACGAAAATGTTCGGGTTCGGGTCCGTGTCACGGACACCCCAAAATTCAGTACGAACCCGAACTATACAGTTCGGGTTCGCTCATCCCTAATGGTAATACCCAACCATTTAGACACCAAGTGAGTTATCAACGAGATATCAATCATCCAGTCGTGTGGTACTCCACAGAAACAATCACCGTACCGGTAAGACTGTTTCAGTGTTTTTATTTATTTATACTCAGTGTGTCAAGTGATCAATTTTTTTATTTGCTATATTAAAGGTTTAAGTTTTATTTTCATTTACTCCCATTTTTTCTATATACAAATAACAGCAGAGGAACTAATCTCCTGGCTCCTGAGGCTTCTATGCTTCAGCCTCCCTGGCCAGCAGAGCTTAAGGTGCTCTGGCTGGCATGGGCACGTCCAGCAGAAATGTGCCCCTGCTCACCCTTCACCTTGTAGGGGTGAACTACACACTAACTGGTCCCCACCCTTCCTTCAGGAAATAGGGTTAGCCCATTTCCCTACAGAGGGGGTTAAAATGGAATGGAACGCTCCATTCTACCTACATACAGCTCTGCCGTGTTTGCTACCAACTGCTGGTGAACCAGGCACATTACATGAACAGTTGCATATATTGTAAATGCACAGTCACACAACACCACTATAAGAGCACTGGCCCTAAAGTAATGGCTGTGAGGTAGCTACAAAGCAGATAACCCCTAAAAATACACTACACAGCTACTAATAGTAGAAAACGAGTTTATTGTACAATTACCAAATATAATAAAATTCATGTATATGTGGCTATACAGACAGGACAAAAAACAATGACTACATAAACTTTGTCAATAAATACAGTGGGGCAAAAAAGTATTTAGTCAGCCACCAATTGTGCAAGTTCTCCCACTTAAAAAGATTAAAGAGGCCTGTAATTTTCTTCATAGGTACACCTCAACTATGAGAGACAGAATGGGGGGAAAGAATACAGGAAATCACATTGAAGGATTTCTAATGAATTAATTGGTAAATTCCTCGGTAAAATAAGTATTTGGTCACCTACAAACAAGCAAGATTTCTGGCTCTCACAGACCTGTAACTTCTTCTTTCAGAGGCTTCTCTGTCCTCCACTCGTTACCTGTATTAATGGCACCTGTTTGAACTTGTTATCAATATAAAAGACACCTGTCCACAACCTCAAGGAGTCGGAGCCGCGTATGTTCGCCCCGGAGCGCCTGCGTCACACAGGATATGTGACACATCCGCAACCAAGGACCTTCCACTCCAGCTCCGCCCCATCACATGGTGAACTTAATCAAGCCACTATTGGTTGAAACGTGACACATGAGATCATGTGAGAACATGTGAGCTAAAGGTCCTAGAGTAAGTAGTAAACAGATAACTACCATAATATAATAATAGTAATAAAAAGGTGCCATAAAATGTGACATGAACAAAAAAAAACTATGACATACATAATGCATAAAAGCGATATTGACACATGAATAATATGATATGTTTTTTTTTTTGTTCATGTCACATTTTATGACACCTTTTTATTACTATTATTATATTATGGTAGTTATCTGTTTACTACTTACTCTAGGACCTTTAGATCACATGTTCTCACATGATCTCATCATGTGTCACGTTTCAACCAATAGTGGCTTGATTAAGTTCACCATGTGATGGGGCGGAGCTGGAGTGGAAGGTCCTTGGTTGCGGATGTGTCACATGTCCTGTGTGACGCGGGCGCTGTACTTCTACTGGGGGTGGACTCAACATGATCCCCTGCGTACAGACTATGGCGGGCCTGGGGCAGGTAGGGGCGTTTTACAGACCTGCGGCCTATGAACAGCTCCTCGCCGTCTTCATTATCTGCTAGGAAGCCACTTCCGCGCTCGATAGAGAACCATAGGACGGTCCCCCGTCATCTCTCCAGTTACGGATCCCCCGGCCGTAGATGGTCTAGAAACTGGATCACCCAGTCCTCGATCGCCTTTTTGCAGTCCCACATCATCTGATTGTGGGTTGTGACCTCCGGTGGAACTCCTTCCTGGGCGTCGGAGTGGACACCTCGGGCCTTCTTTCCGGGTTCCACTTCACTTGCGAGACCCTTACTTCTTCAGGGGTGATCTCTACTTCGGGGTTACTGCCCCACACCATCTCTACCCAGTTAGGCCTGGGAGGACGCGCCATTTTGTCTTCCTCTTGCTGGCTGGGACACACTGGGAAGGGGGTGGATTCTTGAGGATGGAGTCTTCCCTCTCTGCACTTAGACAGGGCTGTTCCCGATGGGCAGGGCTGTCATTTCCCGCTCTTGGACTGGGAAGTTCCCTGTTTTCCCGCTCTTGTGGTACAAGAAGAACATACGCCATCACTGGTAAATATGGCGGATTAACCCCTCAGTTGCCGGCGCGCACAATCCGGCGCCTGTTAATCCAGAACAAATGCAGCAAAGTCATTTATCATGGGGTTTTCTGTCAAATCTGTAGGCCTGTAGCATAAAGGCACAAAAGTAAATCTCGTGATGCCAAAATTGCAACGGACGCCTCCCCCCCAGGGCCCTCTATATATTGCGACCCAGGTTTAGTAGGAATGCTGAGTGGTATAGTGAATCTGAAGCCTTTCAGAAAGTGATGGTAAACAGACAGACAGCCGTGACATGGAGGCTACAGCAGCAGCCATACACAATGTCATGGTTGGCAGGACACAGAGTTGGCATAATGGAGGTGGCAGCAGCAGCCGTACAGAATTTGATGGTTGGCAGGTTGCAGTGTTGGCCTGATGGTGTCACGGCACAGTGTGGATAGATAACTCCATACCAACCACAAGAGGGAAGGGAAAGGGTACTAGGCCTGGAAACTAAGGAAAAGGAGAAAAGGGGACCACCTAGTGTATCCCTAAACCGAGCCCTGACTACTATTAGTATGAATAGACCTAGAAGGTAGGAATGTTCATGCGCTAGAACCTAGGGCCCTATCTGACCCTAAAGGGCCCTGAAAATAGTGTCAGGACAAGAGATGACCTGTTCCTTTCCGGCTGAAGGAACAGGAGACTCCTTCAGGCCTAATACCAAAAGGTAGGGGAAAACAACAAACAAGAAATAAAGGAAAGACACTTAATGCCGAAGTATGCGGATGAGCGGAAACTCAGAGGAGAACCAGCACTTCCAACATCCAAAAGGATGCATAGGATGATGAGTGCGGCCAGACTAAATAGAGGAGTTGGAATGACCACTTAAGCTACACCTGAGACCAGAGGTGTGGTCATACCAAGCAACAACACAGATCCCATCACATGCAGCCAGTCTCTTACATCTTCTGACCTCTGTCACAGGAGAGACCATGACAGATGGAGGCGGCGGCAGCCGCCGTACAGAACATGATGGCTGGCAGGTCGCATTAGTGGCATGATAGAGGCAGCAGCAGCCTTTCAGAAAGTGATGGTAAACAGACAGACAGCAGTAGCATGATGGAGGTGGTGGCAGCATCCTTGCAGAAGCTTATGGTTGGCAGGTCGCAGCATTAGCATGATGGAGGCAGAAGCAGCAGCCATACAGAACATGATGGTTACCATACAGAACATGAGTGTACCCCCAGAGAAAGGTTTCAAATCGAAACGCACGTCGGGGTGTGCAGTCTTCCTGTGGACCTGTATACTTCTTATATACGGTATGTGACCTTGTTTTGTTTGGACCGCATGTTTGACGTTTCCTGCTGCGGTTCTCTGCCTCTTGAACCAACTTTGGTCATGTTATTTATCTATTATTTTCTGCAGCTTGCACATGCACTTTACTGCTCGTTATATTTGGCTGCATAGATATAATTATACATCTAAAAAGATCCATATTTGAGGGTTGACATTCTTCCCCTTTTATTTATAAAAGATTATTTGCACTTGCACTTTATATTTGATGCAATTTTTTGCACTCTCACTAACAGTGAATACTCTTTTTAGTGTATATGTTGTATAGGAGCTTTTTTATGTATAGGCGCTTACATCTTTGGTCACTTGCCTCATTACTTTGTCATACTGGATAAACTCTCCCAGGACTGTACTGCACTTTCTGCATTTGTTCGTCATCTCTTTGTATATGTTTTTAACTATACACTGCGTGCAGAATTATTAGGCAAATGAGTATTTTGACCACATCATCCTCTTTATGCATGTTGTCTTACTCCAAGCTGTATAGGCTCGAAAGCCTACTACCAATTAAGCATATTAGGTGATGTGCATCTCTGTAATGAGAAGGGGTGTGGTCTAATGACATCAACACCCTATATTAGGTGTGCATAATTATTAGGCAACTTCCTTTCCTTTGGCAAAATGGGTCAAAAGAAGGACTTGACAGGCTCAGAAAAGTCAAAAATAGTGAGATATCTTGCAGAGGGATCCAGCACTCTTAAAATTGCAAAGCTTCTGAAGCGTGATCATCGAACAATCAAGCGTTTCATTCAAAATAGTCAACAGGGTCGCAAGAAGCGTGTGGAAAAACCAAGGCGCAAAATAACTGCCCATGAACTGAGAAAAGTCAAACGTGCAGCTGCCAAGATGCCACTTGCCACCAGTTTGGCCATATTTCAGAGCTGCAACATCACTGGAGTGCCCAAAAGCACAAGGTGTGCAATACTCAGAGACATGGCCAAGGTAAGAAAGGCTGAAAGACGACCACCACTGAACAAGACACACAAGCTGAGACGTCAAGACTGGGCCAAGAAATATCTCAAGACTGATTTTTCTAAGGTTTTATGGACTGATGAAATGAGAGTGAGTCTTGATGGGCCAGATGGATGGGCCCGTTGCTGGATTGGTAAAGGGCAGAGAGCTCCAGTCCGACTCAGACGCCAGCAAGGTGGAGGTGGAGTACTGGTTTGGGCTGGTATCATCAAAGATGAGCTTGTGGGGCCTTTTCGGGTTGAAGATGGAGTCAAGCTCAACTCCCAGTCCTACTGCCAGTTTCTGGAAGACACCTTCTTCAAGAAGTGGTACAGGAAGAAGTCTGCATCCTTCAAGAAAAACATGATTTTCATGCAGGACAATGCTCCATCACACGCGTCCAAGTACTCCACAGCGTGGCTGGCAAGAAAGGGTATAAAAGAAGAAAATCTAATGACATGGCCTCCTTGTTCACCTGATCTGAACCCCATTGAGAACCTGTGGTCCATCATCAAATGTGAGATTTACAAGGAGGGAAAACAGTACACCTCTCTGAACAGTGTCTGGGAGGCTGTGGTTGCTGCTGCACGCAATGTTGATGGTGAACAGATCAAAACACTGACAGAATCCATGGATGGCAGGCTTTTGAGTGTCCTTGCAAAGAAAGGTGGCTATATTGGTCACTGATTTGTTTTTGTTTTGTTTTTGAATGTCAGAAATGTATATTTGTGAATGTTGAGATGTTATATTGGTTTCACTGGTAAAAATAAATAATTGAAATGGGTATATATTTGTTTTTTGTTAAGTTGCCTAATAATTATGCACAGTAATAGTCACCTGCACACACAGATATCCCCCTAAAATAGCTAAAACTAAAAACAAACTAAAAACTACTTCCAAAAATATTCAGCTTTGATATTAATGAGTTTTTTGGGTTCATTGAGAACATGGTTGTTGTTCAATAATAAAATTAATCCTCAAAAATACAACTTGCCTAATAATTCTGCACTCCCTGTATGCTTAATAAAATAATATTTTTTAGCTTAATAGTTCTCAGTGTTTCTCTGTAGGTTATTTAGTTATCTTCTGAGTTAAGCTCCAGTCAGGGGCTTTATTGTTCTCTTACGCCATTCTTTTGTAACCTATTTCTGCAAGAACATGATGGTTAGTAGGTCACATCATTGGCATAATGCTGGTGGCAGCAGCAGCCATAGATAATGTGATGGTAGGAAGACAGACAGCAACAGTGGCAAGATGGGCCACAGCCAGCAAGGCTAGATCTATTCTTCGGAATCAGCCGGAGAAGTGTGAAAATCTTCCTGAAACCAGTCTTGGTTCATTTTGACAAAAGTGACGTTTTCAAAATTGGGGAAGCTGAAGGTAGGATCAGAATATAACATGTAGTGTCTTGAGAGACCCAAGAACAGTCGGGAATTGATTTGCAAAAGTTAAGGATTTCACAATGTTGGACTCAAGGGACGGTGGTGGGCACGACTCCGAGGCTCTAGGTTAGGGGGAGGGAGGGAGGGGCGGGATGGTTTTGACATCCTGTTGATATGGTCTTTATATTAAAAAATAAATTAAAAAAATGATGCATCTGGATATACCCTGTATTACTTACTTGCTGTACTTGTACTTTGCGTTCTATATTGATGCATTCAATAAAAAATGTTTTTTTTTTAAATGTGACGTTTTCGACACTGGCAGAGAACAACTTGGTCCATTTGGGTGTCACCACACCCACAGCAGTGCTGAAAACCCTCTCTGAGATGATGCTGGAGGCTAGGCAAGAAAGAACAAAGACAGCGTGCTGTGCCAGTTGGGGCACCTTGTTCCAGTCTGCCTGCCCAATGGGGTCAGGGACAGGGAACAGGATATACGACAGACTACCCATAGTTTAGTTAAGCCTGGGTATTGAGGCGGGAGCTGGCAACTTGCTGACTGGCCTTAGCCTGGCCTGGCACGTGGAAAAACTTCTAGATCATGTTGGGGAGACAGAAATGACTGATGTTGCTACTGCTGCTGTGACATGTGCAATGTTGAATTCCAGCGAGTTGGAATGTCACAGATTAAGTGGTAGCTGCATACCATTCTGACGCGTTCCTCAACAGGAGAGCCAGCCCCATAATATGGCTGGAGGGGGTCAAAATGATCTGGCCATGTTGCTGGGGTGCTGCCTCTCCACTGCCATGAAAAACATTGACCCAGTGGGCCGTGTACTCTCTCTGCCCGTAGCCGCTGCTCCAGGTGTGCACTGTGAAGTGCAGCTTAATGCACAGTGAGAATCGCAAGGAGTGAACAGCATTCTCTGCCACGTAAGAACACAAGGCTTTGCTACAATGGTACGACAGCAACTGTATCTCCAGCAATGTGACCAGAAGGGAGTTTAGCTCATAGACAAGCTACAATGGCTGATGGAGAAAAGTTTTTTCATGGTCAAACGTTCCGTTAGAGATGTCTCATGATAGAGCCAAGGACAAGGAGGAGTCTTAGCAGGAGAAGAAGAAGGCGATGATGATGACAAAGATTCTTTACTGCTTGGGGATGCGGGTTGGCTGCAACAAAGAGAACTAGGAGAAGGACAGACTTGTTCTCATTGGGAATGCTGGCCAGTTGTATTTTCCCAAAGGATCCGATGATGTCGCCTCATGTCCTGCAATAGACCTCTGGTGCCTACAATTGTGCTTGAATCGTGCACAATTTAATCCTTCAGATCTTGCACACCTCTGTGGTTTTGTGTGCCTGCCTTGTGGAGATAAAGCACCATACGGGAGTTGCTTGCACAGAGCTACAGGCAACCAAGCTAGGCTTATCTCTGGCACATTTTGGACCTAACCCATCCAAAGCATAAGTGGCATCACCAGATTTTGAAGCAGATGTGGCCCTGGCTGTTTTTTTAGGTCCTAACCAGCAAACAATCATCCTACCCTCCATGACGCTTTTATCAGACTGTGAGATATGATGGTGCGCTCCTGGGTCCACCTCTCCTGTTCTGCATTTTCCCCAACTGCTGCTGCCCCCACTGCCAATGCCGTGGCTAGAGGTATCACTATTACCACCTCTATCAACACAGGTATACATGGGGTCACCAATGTCCTCCCCAATCTCCTCTTCAGTGCAGCCCAAATAGTGAGGGCTCTCACACAAGTCAACAGAGAGACTCTCTGGACTATCTGCCATAGGGCATGGTGGGGTTTTCTTGCCACTTAGGAAAAAGGAAGGCACCCCCTAGGAATGGGCAGTGAAGACTGAGTGGACTCCACTGAAAGCCTGTTTGGGGGTGCAAAGAGGAAATGCAGGAGTAAAATTGTGACCCCTGGCTCCACTGCATGGTGTCGGATTCTGAAGTCACCTCCATGTCATTCTGCTGCAATTGAGAGGCGGAGTGAGCCATCCAATCCACAATCTCATCCTCTTTCTCCTCAACTATAATATTGCGCTTTTCCGAAGCCAGCAGGGATGACTACGGCCTACTACTGCTACTACAACTACTTCTAGCCAGATAGTTGGTACTACTACCAACATTTTGGCTCTGGGTTTTTTGTTTGGAACTCTTCTGTGGCCGTGACAATTTTTTGCCTCTCAGATACACTGTTTGTCCCCCCAAAAAATCGCCACCTGGATTTAACTAAACAAATAGTTAAGAGCCTCCTATTGGATAATTACTGCATGGGCAATTATCTTTCAGCTGGCAACAAGTTATTTAACCCCAACTGGTGCAATGAGTTGCTTCTCTATTCTTAAACAACCATGTCGAAAGACACATCTCGTGGTCGTGGAAAAGATGTTAGTCTGTTTGAGAAGGGTCAAATCATTGGCATGCATCAAGCAGAGAAAACATCTAAGGAGATTGCAGAAACTACTAACATTGGGTTAAGAACTGTCCAACGCATTATTAAAAACTGGAAGGATAGACCCATCGTATTCGAGGAAGAAATGTGGCAAGAAAAAAATCCTGAATGATCATGATCGGCGATCACTTAAACGTTTGGTGAAATCAAATCGAAGAAAAATAACAGTAGAACTTAGGGCTATGTTTAATAGTGAAAGTAAGAGCCTTTCCACACACACAATGCGAAGGGAACTCAAGGGATTGGGACTGAACAGCTGTGTAGCTGTAAGAAAACCACTAATCAGTGACGCTAACCAGAAAAAAAGGCTTTAATTTGCTAGGGAGCATAAAGATTGGACTCTGGAGCAATGGAAGAAGGTCATGTGGTCCAAATTTACCCAGATCCAGAGTGATGGGCGCATCAGGGTAAGAAGAGAGGCAGATGAAGTGATGCACCCATCATGCCTAGTTCCTACTTTACAAGCCTGTGGGGGCAGTGCTATGATCTGGGGTTGCTGCAGTTGGTCAGGTCTAGGTTCAGCAACAGTATGTGCTCCAAGAATGAGGTCAGCTGACTACCTGAACATACTGAATGACCAGGTTATTCCATCAATGCATTTTTTCTTCCCTGATGTCACGGGTAGTAATGAGCAGCAGGTCCAATATTCGAATTTGCGATATTTCGTGAATATTCGCTAGAATATTCGTTTTATATTCGTGAATATTCATATTCAAAATTATTTTCGCGATTGATCTAAGATGTAAAAATCGCGTAATGCGAAGTTGATCAAAAAAGAATATGTAGCAGTAAATAAATAGTGCTATATATTCATTTGAAGAATATTCGTCATATTCTAAAACAAGAATATATAGCAATATAGCGAATATTCGTAAAATACACATATAGACTGCAATTTAGCTAATATAATGCTATAACCTTTTTTTTTTTTTTTCATAGTTGTAATTTTATTTCAAATCTGAAGTTCATAAGAGAAAAAAAATTACGACTATGAAAAAAAAGTTTATAGCACTATATTAGCCAAATTGCAGTCTATATGTGTATTTTTATTCGCTATATTGCTATATATTCTTGTTTTAGAATATGACGAATATTCTAAAAAACAAAGTTATAGCAATATAGCGAATATATTCGTTATTTAGAATATTCGTCTTTTTTAAAAATCTGCACTGTTATTCCACTTTGGCATACTCCTCCCCGACAAGCGTCCCCGTCACTATGGGAACGCCTGTGGGTTAGAATATACCATAGGATCTGAGTTGTCACGATCTCAGAGAAAACTCATATCCGATAGTATATTCTAACCCACAGGCGTTCCCATGGTGACTGGGACGCTTGTCGGGGAGGAGTATGCGAACAACTGTACAGATTGGTGGAAAAAAAAGACGAATATTCTAAATAACGAATATATTCGCTATATTTAGAGTTGAGCAAACACATGGATGTTCGGGTTCGAGAAGTTCGGCCGAACTTCCCGGAAATGTTCGGGTTCGGGATCCGAACCCGACCCGAACTTCGTCCCGAACCCCAATGCAGTCAATGGGGACCCGAACTTTTCGGCACTAAAAAGGCTGTAAAACAGCCCAGGAAAGGGCTAGAGGGCTGCAAAAGGCAGCAAAATGTAGTTAAATCCCCTGCAAACAAATGTGGATAGGGAAATGAATTAAAATATAAATAAAATAAATAAAAATTAACCAATATCAATTGGAGAGAGGTCCCATAGCAGAGAATCAGGCTTCATGTCAGCAGAGAATCAGTCTTCATGTCATAGCAGAGAATCAGGCTTCACGTCACCCAAAACTGGAACAGTCCATTGTCAGATATTTAGGCCCCGGCACCCAGGCAGAGGAGAGAGGTCCCATAACATAGAATCTGGCTTCATGTCAGCAGAGAATCAGTCTTCATGTCATAGCAGACAATCAGGCTTCACGTCACCCACCACTGGAACAGTCCATTGTCAGATATTTAGGCCCAGGCACCCAGGCAGAGGAGAGAGGTCCCATAGCAGAGATTCAGTCTTCATGTCATAGCAGAGAATCATGCTTCACGTCACCCAACGTTGGAACAGTCCATTGTCATATAATTTAGGCCCCGGCACCCAGACAGAGGAGAGAGGTCCCATAACAGAATCTGGCTTCATGTCAGCGCGACTCAGCAGAGAATCAGTCTTCATGTCATAGCAGAGAATCAGGCTTCATGTCACCCACCACTGGAACAGGCCACTGTCAGATATTTTTAGGCCCCGGCACCCAGACAGAGGAGAGGTGTATTGCCCGCAATATAATGGTAAAATGAAAATAAAAATAGGATTGAATGAGGAAGTGCCCTGGAGTACAATAATATATGGTTAAGGGGAGGTAGTTAATGTCTAATCTGCACAAGGGATGGACAGATCCTGTGGGATCCATGCCTGGTTCATTCAGGCGGCTGCGTTTGTCTGTAATGACGCCCCCTGCCGTGCTGAATACACGTTCAGACAAAACGCTGGCCGCCGGGCAGGCCAGCACCTCCAAGGCATAAAAGGCTAGCTCTGGCCACGTGGACAATTTGGAGACCCAGAAGTTGAATGGGGCCGAACCATCAGTCAGTACGTGGAGGGGTGTGCACAGGTACTGTTCCACCATGTTAGTGAAATGTTGCCTCCTGCTAACACGTTCCGTATCAGGTGGTGGTCCAGTTAGCTGTGGCGTGGTGACAAAACTTTTCCACATCTCTGCCATGCTAACCCTGCCCTCAGAGGAGCTGGCCGTGACACAGCTGCATTGGCGACCTCTTGCTCCTACTCTGCCTTCGCCTCGGGCTTCCACTTGTTCCCCTGTGACATTTAGGAATGCTCTCAGTAGCGCGTCTTCCAATGTGCGCTTGTACTCACGAATCTTCCTATCACGCTCCAGTGCAGGAAGTAAGGTGGGCACATTGTCTTTGTATCGGGGATCCAGCAGGGTGGCAACCCAGTAGTCCGCACACGTTAAAATGTGGGCAACTCTGCTGTCGTTGCACAGGCACTGCAGCATGTAGTCGCTCATGTGTGCCAGGCTGCCCAGAGGTAAGGACAATCTGTTCTCTGTGGGAGGCGTATCGTCATCGTCCTGCGTTTCCCCCCAGCCACGCACCAGTGATGGGCCCGAGCTGCGTTGGGTGCCACCCCGCTGTGAACATGCTTCATCCTCATCCTCCTCCACCTCCTCCTCATCCTCGTCCTCCTCATCCTCCAGTAGTGGGCCCTGTCTGGCCACATTTGTACCTGGCCTCTGCTGTTGCAAAAAACCTCCCTCTGAGTCACTTCGAAGAGACTGGCCTGAAAGTGCTAAAAATGACCCCTCTTCCTCCTCCTCCTCCTGGGCCACCTCCTCTTCCATCATCGCCCTAAGTGCTTTCTCAAGGAGACATAGAAGTGGTATTGTAACGCTGATAACGGCGTCATCGCCACTGGCCATGTTGGTGGAGTACTCGAAACAGCGCAACAGGGCACACAGGTCTCGCATGGAGGCCCAGTCATTGGTGGTGAAGTGGTGCTGTTCCACAGTGCGACTGACCCGTGCGTGCTGCAGCTGAAACTCCACTATGGCCTGCTGCTGCTCGCACAGTCTGTTCAGCATGTGCAAGGTGGAGTTCCACCTGGTGGGCACGTCGCATATGAGGCAGTGAGCGGGAAGGCCGAAGTTACGCTGTAGCGCAGACAGGCGAGCAGCGGCAGGATGTGAACCCCGGAAGCGCGCACAGACGGCCCGCACTTTATGCAGCAGCTCTGACATGTCGGGGTAGTTGTGAATGAACTTCTGCACCACCAAATTCAGCACATGCGCCAGGCAAGGGATGTGCGTCAAACCGGCTAGTCCCAGAGCTGCAACGAGATTTCGCCCATTATCGCACACCACCAGGCCGGGCTTGAGGCTCACCGGCAGCAACCACTCGTCGGTCTGTTGTTCTATACCCCGCCACAACTCCTGTGCGGTGTGGGGCCTGTCCCCCAAACATATGAGTTTCAGAATGGCCTGCTGACGTTTACCCCGGGCTGTGCTGAAGTTGGTGGTGAAGGTGTGTGGCTGACTGGATGAGCAGGTGGAAGAAGAGGAGGAGGAAGCTGAGTAGGAGGAGACAGGAGGCAAAGAATGTTGGCCTGCGATCCTTGGCGGCGGAAGGACGTGCGCCAAACAGCTCTCCGCCTGGGGCCCAGCCGCCACTACATTTACCCAGTGTGCAGTTAGGGAGATATAGCGTCCCTGGCAGTGCTTACTGGTCCATGTATCTGTGGTTAGGTGGACCTTGCCACAGATGGCGTTGCGCAGTGCACACTTGATTTTATTGGATACTTGGTTGTGCAGGGAAGGCACGGCTGTCTTGGAGAAGTAGTGCCGGCTGGGAACAACATACTGTGGGACAGCAAGCGACATGAGCTGTTTGAAGCTGTCTGTGTCCACCAGCCTAAATGACAGCATTTCATAGGCCAGTAGTTTAGAAATGCTGGCATTCAGGGCCAGGGATCGAGGGTGGCTAGGTGGGAATTTACGCTTTCTCTCAAATGTTTGTGAGATGGAGAGCTGAACGCTGCCGTGTGACATGGTTGAGATGCTTGGTGACGCAGGTGGTGGTGTTGGTGGTACATCCCATGTTTGCTGGGCGGCAGGTGCCAACGTTCCTCCAGAGGCGGAGGAAGAGGCCGAGGCGGCAGCAGCAGAAGAGGCCGAGGTGGCAGCAGCAGAAGAGGTAGCAGGGGGAGTCTGAGTGACTTCCTTGTTTTTAAGGTGTTTACTCCACTGCAGTTCATGCTTTGCATGCAGGTGCCTGGTCATGCAGGTTATGCTAAGGTTCAGAACGTTAATGCCTCGCTTCAGGCTCTGATGGCACAGCGTGCAAACCACTCGGGTCTTGTCGTCAGCACATTGTTTGAAGAAGTGCCATGCCAGGGAACTCCTTGAAGCTGCCTTTGGGGTGCTCGGTCCCAGATGGCGGCGGTCAGTAGCAGGCGGAGTCTCTTGGCGGCGGGTGTTCTGATTTTGCCCACTGCTCCCTCTTTGTCTTTTGCTACGCTGTTGGCTCGGTCTCACCACTGCCTCTTCCTCCGAACTGTGAAAGTCAGTGGCACGACCTTCATTCCATGTGGGGTCTAGGACCTCATCGTCCCCTGCATCGTCTTCATCCCTGACCTCCTGTTCAGTCTGCAAACTGCAGGAAGACTCAGCAGTTGGCACCTGTGTTTCGTCATCATCAGAGACGTGCTGAGGTGGTATTCCCATGTCCTCATCATCAGGAAACATAAGTGGTTGTGCGTTAGTGCATTCTATGTCTTCCACCGCTGGGGAAGGGCTAGGTGGATGCCCTTGGGAAACCCTGCCAGCAGAGTCTTCAAACAGCATAAGAGACTGCTGCATAACTTGAGGCTCAGACAGTTTCCCTGGTATGCATGGGGGTGATGTGACAGACTGATGGGCTTGGTTTTCATGCGCCATCTGTGCGCTTTCTGCAGAAGACTGGGTGGGAGATAATGTGAACGTGCTGGATCCACTGTCGGCCACCCAATTGACTAATGCCTGTACCTGCTCAGGCCTTACCATCCATAGAACGGCATTGGGCCCCACCAAATATCCCTGTAAATTCTGGCGGCTACTGGGACCTGAGGTAGTTGGTACACTAGGACGTGTGGCTGTGGCAGAACGGCCACGTCCTCTCCCAGCACCAGAGGGTCCACTAACACCACCACGACCATGTCCGCGTCTGCGTCCCTTACTAGATGTTTTCCTCATTGTTACCGTTCACCACAATAAGAAAAATATTATTTGGCCCAATGTATTGAATTCAAATTCAGGCCTTTTTTTTTTACAGACACCTAACACTATCTGGCTATCTATTTAGGTACCGTATTACACTAATACAGGCACAGCAGTAATGACAGATTTAGCTGAATATAAATTTGAGGCCTATTATTTAGGCGCTGGGTGACAGGTATACGTTTACGGACAGAATTAGACTTGGATATGCACAGTAGCGTGTGTGTGAAGTTATTGAGAATGACCCTATCAGCACCTTGAATCTAATATACCCTTTTAGGGATAGATTTAAAGTAGGCCTGATACAGCAGAAACCACTAATTTAGAAAATTGCTAGGTTGGGAATTGTATTTCAACCCAGAACAAAAACTGTGCTTTGACGGACACAAAATAACTTGAGCAGCTACAGCAATAGCCACAGATTTAGCTGAATATACATTTGAGGCCTATTATTTAGGCGCTGGGTGACAGGTATACGTTTACGGACAGAATTAGACTTGGATATGCACAGTAGCGTGTGTGTGAAGTTATTGAGAATGACCCTATCAGCACCTTGAATCTAATATACCCTTTTAGGGATAGATTTAAAGTAGGCCTGATACAGCAGAAACCACTAATTTAGAAAATTGCTAGGTTGGGAATTGTATTTCAACCCAGAACAAAAACTGTGCTTTGACGGACACAAATAACTTGAACAGCTACAGAAACAGCCACAGATTTAGCTGAATATAAATTTGAGGCCTATTATTTAGGCGCTGGGTGACAGGTATACGTTTACGGACAGAATTAGACTTGGATATGCACAGTAGCGTATGTGTGAAGTTATTGAGAATGACCCTATCAGCACCTTGAATCTAATATACCCTTTTAGGGATAGATTTAAATAACCACACTATTGATGGTTAAATGGACTTGGTGGCAGCTTGCCCCTGATGTAGGATATAGCCAAAAAATAACCACACTATTGATGGTTAAATGGACTTGGTGGCAGCTTGCCCTTGATGTAGGATATAGCCCAAAAATAACCACACTATTGATGGTTAAATGGACTTGGTGACAGCTTGCCCCTGATGTAGGATATAGCAAAAAATAACCACACTATTGATGGTTAAATGGACTTGGTGGCAGCTTGTGCTGGCGCACCACAAGCCACAAAATGGCCGCCGATCACCCCAGAAAAAAGTGACTGAAAAACGCTCTGGGCAGTCTAAAAACAGTGAGCAATTGAATAGCAGCAGTTCAATGATCCACAGCTGTAGATCGATCACTGTCTTAAGTGTTTTGGAGGAGTTAATCACTGCCTAATCTCGCCCTAACGTCGCAGCTGCAACCTCTCCCTACACTTGTAACAGCAGAGTGACGTGCAGCGCTACGTGACCCAAGCTTATATAGAGGCTGGGTCACATGCTGCACTGGCCAATCACAGCCATGCCAATAGTAGGCATGGCTGTGATGGCCTCTTGGGGCAAGTAGTATGACGCTTGTTGATTGGCTGCTTTGCAGCCTTTCAAAAAGCGCCAAGAAAGCGCCGAACACATGATTTCTTCTGAAGGCAATCGTCTATGCTGTGAAGATACGAGATGTGCAGCACCTGAAACTACGGATACTGGAAGCCTGTGCTAGCATTTCTCCTGCGGTGTTGCTATCAGTGTTTGAAGAGTGGGAGAAGAGTGTTGCATTGACAATCCAACACAATGGGCAGCACATTGAACACATTTTATAAGTGGTCAGAAACTTGTAAATAACTCATGAAAGAATAAAGTTACGTTAAAACCAAGCACACCATTGTTTTTCTTGTGAAATTCCCAATAAGTTTGATGTGTCACATGACCCTCTTCCTATTGAAAAAACAAAAGTTGGATTCAAAATGGCCGCCATGGTCACCACCCATCTTGAAAAGTTTCCCCCCTCACATATACTAATGTGCCACAAACAGGAAGTTAATATCACCAACCATTCCCATTTTATTAAGGTGTATCCATATAAATGGCCCACCCTGTATAATGCATTTGTATTGTGTAGCAGTTGTGTGCTGTTCTGCTGCGATACCGCAGCTATACAGAGGCACAAACATTATTGGAACAACTAATTGCAACTGGTGTGATATACCAGTTGCCCCCCCAAAAAACTGATTGAGGCAGGGGTGTGATAAACCTATAATATAATTTCTATATAGTGCATTTGTATTGTGCAGCAGTTGTGTGCAGTTCTGCTGAGATATACCGAGGAACAAATGCTATTTGAACAACTAATTGCAACTGGTGTAATATAAAATTGATATCCAATAACCGTCTAATATACCTCCAGCCACATAATCATTTGATGTTTTCTGTCCGGTGAATGCTTAATGTTTTGGGCCTGTACTCCACTGGCCTGCAGTAAAATTGATATACAATGACCGTCTAATATACCTCCAGCCGCATAATGACTTGATCTTTTCTGTACGGTGAATAAATAATTGTTGGGGCCTGTAATGTAACTGGCCAACAGTAAAATTGTTATACGGTGACCGCCTAATGTATCTGCAGGCTCCAGCCACATAATGACTAGATCTTTTCCATACGTTGAATGCCTAATGTTTGGGGCCTGTACTCCACTGGCCTGCAGTAAAATTTATATCCAATGACCGTCTAATATACCTCCAGCCACATAATCATTTGATGTTTTCTGTAGGTGAATGCCTAATTGTTGGGGCCTCTGAGGAATTCAACACCTGTGACGACCACATGTTATCGAATTTCACCTATTATCATTTTGGGTTTATTCAAGAGGAGGGATTTCGTTAGCCGTGTTTTTAATCCAATTTTATATTTTTAGTTCTTTTAAACATATGTATTTGACATGTATTTGTACTGGCCTGCAGTAAAATTGATATCCAATGACTGCCTAATATACCTGCCTAATATACCTCCAGCCACATTATCAATTGTTCTTTTCTGCACGGTGAATGAATAATTTTTGGGGCCTGTACTCCACTGGCCTGCATTAAAATTGATATCCAATGATCGTCTAATATACCTCCAGCCACATAATCACTTGATGTTTTCTGTCCGGTGAATGCCAAATGTTTGGGGCCTGTACTTCCGTGGCCTAAAGTAACATTTTTCTAGGCTTCAGCACGGCACATTTTTGAGAGTTTCCCTTTAAGATGCATAAAAATGGCCCCTAATTAAAAAACATAATTTTTGTGGGAATTTTTGCCATTGATCCCCTTCTGGTATGTCACTCTCCATGTTGTGGGACGATTTGTGCACTTCTAGTATGTATTTGGTGGCTGCAAATATGACCTCTGTTTTTTTATGGGAAAGGGTTTGATTTAGTTTTTTTTTTACTTGAAACTTTATTTTTTTTAATTATGAAAAACACTTTTTTTTTACTTTTTATTTTTGTCCCACTCTGGTACTTCAACTTCTGAGGGTCTGATCCCCTCTGCAATGCATTACAATACATCCTGTTTTGTAATGCATTGCATGTCAGCTTTTACACTGACAGCCTGCCTGTGAGACCCAGTTTAAGGGGCTGGATCTCACAGGCATCCGTAGAAGGCAAGCCCCGATGCCTATGGAAGGCATCGGGCTGCATTCTCTGTCATCAGGTCCCCGTCACTGCACCGCGGGGACCCGATGGGGAAGCAGAGGAAACCCTTACCCTCCGCAAACCCCCTGCATGCTGCGGCATACAATGGGGTTAATACACCGGCATTGTTGTTTTCATCTATGCCGGTGTATGTAGCTCCTGCACCCGCTCGATCAGCCTGCAGTACATGTATGGCGCTGGTCATTAAGTCACGGCCACCAGCGCCGTACATGTATGGCAGGGGTCCTCTACGAGTTAATTAAATTGAAGAACTCTCAAAAAAATTTAATTTCAACCGTGTGTAGAAATAAATAAACATTAACAGATGGTTAAGGGCGAGGCCTCGCGCTCAATTTCAAGTTAACACTCACAGGTAGATTGCTGCTATACCTTGTGTTTTTGCTGCAGTAATCATGTATATATGCTGGTTTAACTGAATTGAACAAGGCCTGATAAAATATATTATTCCAACCATGTGGAAACTGAATATACGTAAATGGACGATTGAGGCCTGACAATTAATATTGCGGTAAAACTCTGAGTTAACTTGTTAACGTAGCCTGTGTACTGATGACCTATATGCTGGTTTATTTAAATTGAACAAGTCCCAAAAAAATTAATTGCAACCCTGTGGAAACTGAATAAACATAAAAGGACGATAGAAGCGTGATGCTCAATTTTATGTTAACACTCACAGGTAGATTGCTGCTATACTTATTTTTTTGCTGCAGAAATCACATATATCTAATATATAAAGCTGAGTGTATGTGTGTGTGTGTGTGTGTGTGTGTATGTATGTATGTATGTCCGCTAAAGGAATCCGCACTGTCGCATTTACAATTTCGAAATTTTGCACACAGGTACATCACTTGTCCGGGAAGGTTTTAGACCAGGTCTCAGCTCTCTAGCACGTACCATTCCTGAGATATTCCCAAAAAATGCATTAGCCAATAGAAGCCTGGTCACATGACTCTTATCAGCAAATAGAAGTTTACAGGCCCTTAGTTTTACACCAGGTTTCCATAACAACCTGGCCATTTTTCTTCACTGCTGTAGGTCAGCTTTAAAGGAAATCTGTCACCAGGATAATCGCTATTGAAGTAAGGTGCCGAGAGGGCAGGAAGGAGCCCAGGCATGTCTCCTGCCACAATGTGTCCACCACTGAATATACGTAAATGGACGATTGAGGCCTGACAATTAATATTGCGGTAAAAGTCCCAGTTAAATTGTTAACGTAGCCTGTGTACTGATGACCTATATGCTGGTTTATTTAAATTGAACAAGTCCCAAACAAATTAATTGCAACCCTGTGGAAACTGAATAAACGTAAAAGGACGATGGAGCGAACCATATTGTAAATTCAATGTGGTGAGCCATGATGTCATGGCACCTAACATTGAATTATTAACAGTTTAATAAATCTGTATTACTTACCTGATTTAGGAATGGGTTATCCCTAATGCTCGTGTGGTTTGGGAAGTTTTGATTGGAGATCTCAGTAACTGAAATTTCTGGAACCTATAAAAGAACAGAAAATAACGGTTTCAGCGCATTCGCGTAAGTATACTTTCAAGATACATACCTGCAGTCTTCATCGCGATGGAGGACCTTCTAAAACAACTTATCTACAAAGCGGAGAGTCAAGGAGGGGAAGCCTGGCTGAAGAAATGCTTACAATTTGCTCCGGTACAGCAAGAAGATCTTCTTACATCCATAGATCCTGTCTGCTGCGTAGGACCTGGCGCGAGCTCCGATCACATCGATTCTTCTTCTGTTACTGGCGCGCGCATGCGCAGTAACACAGCGTCTGTATCTCCGGCCAGAAAACAACAGAGAAAAGACAAGAGGGCATATTCTCCTTCTCAATATGCGCCTCCACCTAGAAATAAAAAGATTCACTCATCGGCTAACCGGGTGGGCAGAAATTTCAAACGGCGACATCTTCAATCAACGGTCCCACAAGAGCCATCTCCTGCTACTGCTCCAACTGCCGATCATCCGCATGCAAGATCCGTTACTGGTGAGCTGAACACATTAAAAAGTGATTGCAAATTGCAGGGCACTATCCTACAAGAGACCAATTCATTTAACATCGATTCTTCTCATCCGAAGATTCGTTTGTTTAATGAATTTTTATCATATTTACCTAAACAGGAAGAATCTCCTTCTAACGTTTGGTCTGATGTAATTAATGTCAGCCAAGTTAATGCAATGAATAGTATAAATGAGGCAATTACAAACAATCAACCCTCATCTAACATGTGTAAACTTTCTAATAGTATCACGGATGTGTCGGTTATTCCTGAGCTTGAATTTAGTTCGGGAATAAAAGAGACATCTGTGAATGAAGCTCTCGCTTGCCAAATTTCTCCATTAGGGTTTCATTTACCTTTAAGTGTAAAGGAAAAAATATAGAGAAAGGAATACATCGATATATTTTCTTTACTTCCATCTTCAAACGAAAATTTAAAAAGTGAATCTACAAAAGATAAAAAATCTGATTCTGAGGAAAAAAGAAAAGCTTTTCAAAAATCTTTTTTCAACTGGCTGCAGGCATTCAACATATATGCAGCAGTTTTAAGTGAAAAACACCCTAACTTCTGTACTGGTTTATTTTACCATGTCGACTCTATTTTAGAAGCATATAAAAATTTTGGCAGTATAGGGTGGTGTCTATATGACGAATCTTTTCGTCAAAAGCTTGCGGTTTATCCAAATCTCAATTGGGGCAGTAAAGATGTTGGGCTTTGGTTAAACCTCAAGCTTCCTAATAAGAATCATACTTTTCGTCAATCCAATTTCCATAACGTCAAAAAAGGTATTTGCTTCGCGTTCAATGAATCAATATGTAAATGGCAACATAATTGCAAATACCGACATGAATGTTCTTTCTGTTCCGGTTCTCACTCAGCCACAAAATGTTTTAAAAAACAGGGAATCCATTTTCCTAACAAAGAATTTCAATCATCTAAGCAAGGTGACACCACTGAATTTACCAAGACTAATTCAGTGGCTAGGTCACTATCCAAACAAATTGATGGCTAACTTATGAGGTGGTAGCGTGGCCGAGTGGTCTAAGGCGCTGGATTTAAATTTTCCTCCTTTTAAAAATTTTCGCATATCTCCTTTAGCATTAGTTCCAAAAAAAAGAACCAAATTCTTTTCGTCTTATTCATAATTTATCTTACCCTAAATACAGTTCTTTAAACGATGAAATTGATAAAAATAAAGCGAGTGTAAAATATTCTTCTTTTGACCATGCTTTGTCATTTCTACATAAAGCAGGCCAAAATTCCCTTCTCGCTAAAGCCGACATAAAATCAGCTTTTAGATTATTACCTTTAAACCCCATAGGATATAATTCACTAGGTTTTTATTTTCTGGATAGATTCTTTTACGATATGGCCCTTCCCATGGGATTCACTTTATCATGCTTTTATTTTGAGGCATTTTCTACTTTTCTACATTGGATTGTAGAAATTCATTCAGGTAGTGGATTCATAATACACTATCTGGATGACTTTTTATTTATTGGCCGTAAAGACTCTGATGATTGTTTGAATCTTTTGAATAGATTCATTGGTATCGCTAATTATTTCAACATTCCATTAGCCTTGGATAAGACTGTTTATCCAACTACAAGTCTGAAGTTTTTGGGCATATTTATAAACACAACAACTATGGAATTTAGCATACCAATGGATAAAATTCAACAAACAAGTCAACAGTTAATTTGCATTTACAAAAAAGAAAAAATTACTCTTAAACAACTCCAGTCACTTTTGGGTTCATTAAATTTTATTTCTAGGGTGATTCCCATGGGAAGGGTTTTTTCTGAAAGACTTTATGCTGCCACTTCAGGTAAGTCCTCACCTAAATCTCATATTCGTATAACAAAACAACTAAAAGATGACATTTATGTTTGGTCGCAATTTTTATGCGAATTTAATGGTCATACCATTTGGCAGGAAGAGTTTATAGGTTCTGACACTTTTTCACTATATACTGACGCATCTGGTGCCATAGGATATGGAGCTTATTTTAACAACTATTGGTCTGCAGAACGTTGGCCAAAAAATTGGATTATTAATTCCAAGTATTCAAAAAATTTAGTTTTTCTAGAAATATTCCCTGTTCTGGTTTCCTTGACAATTTGGTCTAGGGAATTCAAGAATAAGAGAATTCTTTTAAGGTCGGACAATATGAGAGTAGTTTTTTCCATAAATTGCTTATCTTCAAAATCCCCTTTGGTCTCATCTTTATTACGCAAGTTAGTTTTACAATGCCTACATATGAATATTTGGATAAAAGCTAAATTTATTCCTGGAAAAGCTAATTATCTTGATGATTATTTGTCCCGACAGCGCTTCAAGGAATTCTTCTCAATGGCACCTTGAGCTTCCCGAATGGAAATTCCATGTCCTACACAGCTTTGGGAGATAACAGACAAATAATCGATGAACTAATTTCTAGTTCATTAGCCAAGAATACATGGGCAGCTTATTCTGCCGCATGGCTTGAATGGAAGCTTTTCTGTTTATCTCAAAAATTTTCCTTTGTTGAATTTAATCTCGATAATTTCATGAAATTTATTCTTTATCTTTATAAAAATGGTTTACAAGCCGATTCTATTTCTAAAAAATTATCAGGCATTTCTTTTTTCTTTAAACTTAATGGTCACAATTCCATTTTAAATAATTTTATTATTAAACAAGTTATTAAAGGAATTAAAAGAAATTCTGTTCCTAATGAGAAAACTAGATCTTTATCTATTGAATTATTACAAAAAGTTTTAAGTAAGTTAGTGTCTGTTTGTATGAGGTATTTTTATTCTCAGCAGCTTTTTCATTAGCTTTTTTCGCTGCATTAAGGATAAGTGAGATCGCTGCTGACAATAAAAATTCTAACCCTCCAATTTTGCGGTCAGACATAATATTAGGGAACAATAATTTCAAGCTTCTTATTAAAAAATCCAAGACTGATCAGTTTAGCAAAGGAAATTGGCTGTTTTTGAAAAGTTACCCTATTAAATCAATTTGTCCGGTCAAAAATATTATTAAATGGATTCAGGTAAGGAAACCTGATCCTAATGCTTTATTTAACCATATTGATGGCTCCCATTTGTCTAAATTTCAATTTAACTTTATTTTTCTTAAATGTCTCAAGGATTTAGGTTACAAAAATTTTAAATTTTCTGCACATTCATTTCGAATTGGTGCAGCTACATTTGCTGATCAATTAGGTTTAGATAGCTCTATTATAAAACGTATAGGTAGATGGAGGTCCAATTGTTATAAACATTATATTCGGCCTAACCTTGTTATTCATTAATTTTAGGATCTTCGAAAGTTATTTGGATTTTTGGGGACGAATTGATTCAATTGGCTGAGAGAAGATCTACTCATAGACTTTCTACGATTAATTTAGGTTTTCCCAAAGACTTTTCTATAATTTGGTTTTCTTTCCCAGGTCTAAAGATTTCTAATATTTATGAGAAAGTCAGCATGTATTCAAAAATGTCTAAACCTGATCTACTCATTTTACACATTGGTACTTACGATTTGGGAAAAATAAAAACGCATTTATTAATTTACGAATTAAAAGACTCGCTAGGGAAAATATGTCAATTACTTAATGACACTGTCATTATATTTTCGGATATCATCCCCAAGTTTTCTTGGTCCAAAAATGAATTATCTTTTTTAGAAACAATTAGAAAAAGAATTAATAAAAAAATGGAGAGTTATTTGAAAGAATTAGGACATAGTTCCTACAGACACGTTGAATTAGAAGGATTTGTTAGAGGACTATACCAGGATAAATATGATCAATTATCTGATATTGGTTGTGATATATTTATTTCTGATTTACAGAACATGATTGATTTTGGTTTTAGTTAAAGGCTTGCAATGTTTATTGGGCCACTTCGTGTCTGATGTGGCGATGTGGGGGTTAAGTCACTCTCACGAGTGGACTTTGTGGTTATGGAGACTGGTTAAAATATTTATTTGATTATAATTGTTGTTAAAAGTTTGATTATTTAACCAGTAAATATTTATTTGGTAAAGTAATAAGCATTGCGGCCTTTAAATACCCAACTATTAAAATAAAGATACTTGTTTAAATCTATATTGAGTAAGGATTCATTTATTTATTGGTATATAATGGGGCATATGACATCATGGAGCGAACCATATTGTAAATTCAATGTGGTGAGCCATGATGTCATGGCACCTAACATTGAATTATTAACAGTTTAATAAATCTGTATTACTTACCTGATTTAGGAATGGGTTATCCCTAATGCTCGTGTGGTTTGGGAAGTTTTGATTGGAGATCTCAGTAACTGAAATTTCTGGAACCTATAAAAGAACAGAAAATAACGGTTTCAGCGCATTCGCGTAAGTATACTTTCAAGATCCCTCCCTCCCTTCCCTATTTCTTTCTGTCGCTCTGCTTATTGACGAGGGGTTAAGTCACTCTCACGAGTGGACTTTGTGGTTATGGAGACTGGTTAAAATATTTATTTGATTATAATTGTTGTTAAAAGTTTGATTATTTAACCAGTAAATATTTATTTGGTAAAGTAATAAGCATTGCGGCCTTTAAATACCCAACTATTAAAATAAAGATACTTGTTTAAATCTATATTGAGTAAGGATTCATTTATTTATTGGTATATAATGGGGCATATGACATCATTGAAGCGTGATGCTCAATTTTATGTTAACACTCACAGGTAGATTGCTGCTATACTTATTTTTTTGCTGCAGAAATCACATATATCTAAGCTGAGTGTATGTGTGTGTGTGTGTGTATGTATGTATGTCCGCTAAAGGAAGTCGCATTTACAATCTTAAAATTTTGCCAATAGAAGCCTGGTCACATGACCCTTATCAGCCAATAGAAGCTTGCAGGCCCTTAGTTTTACACCAGGTTTCCATAACAACCTGGCCATTTTTCTTTACTGCTGTAGGTCAGCTTTAAAGGAAATCTGTCACCAGGATAATCGCTATTGAAGTAAGGTGCCCCGAGGGCAGGAAGGAGCCCAGGCATGTCTCCTGCCACAATGTGTCCACCCACCCCTCTTACATCAAATTCAAGCCATAACTCTGCCCCCTTTTCCCTGCTCCCAGCATAAGGGCGGGCTTGGGCACTAACAGGAGGCATGTCTGGGCTCCTTCCTGCAAGAGTGACGCCCCTCTGGGCACCTTAGTGGCTTATTTGCATACCAAATAAACTGGATTTTTAGAAGATAGAAAACATCTATTGCTGAAACAAAGACACATCTAGAAATAAGGTACTAAGTGCTATTAGGCTATGGCTTTACTTCAATAGCGATTATCCTGGTGACAGATTTCCTTTAAAGGGGCAGGGTGCTGTGGATGACACTGTTAAGGGAGTAAAGTGCTGTGGAGGTCACAGTTCAGTGGGCAGGTAGGCTGGCCATTCAGGCCACCCTCAAAAGATGGACTTAAAAACCCTGCCGCAAGGTCCTGCGATGCCACGCCCCTGACATGGTTAGGCCACGCCCCCTCCCACTCCTACAGGGATTGGAAAAATGAAGGTAAAAATCACCTTCTGTCAGTTGCAGGGGTGGAAGGGAGGGTGACTTTCTTCCTGCAGCTCACGTTCAGACAGCACAGTGCCGCTGTCTGAGAGTGAGCTGTTCAAAAGGACATCCCTATGTCCGTCCAGGCCCTCACTTTTAAGGAGACGGGGTACTGTGGAGGTCACTAATAAAGGGGTGGCCGCTGTGGAGGTCAATGTTAGAGGGGCGGGCACTGTGGAGGTCACTGTTAAGGGAGGAGGGGACTGTGGAGGCCACTATTAAAGGGGCAGCGGGGTACTGTGAGGTCACTGTTAAGGCAGCGGGGTTCTGTGAGGTCACTGTTAAGGCAGCGGGATACTTTGGCAGTCACTGTTAAAGGGATGTTGCTGTGGAGGTCTCTATTAAAGGGTTTCTACAACCAGATTTTGACATATTTAGCTGACTGACATTAGCGATCTGCTGTGTTCTTGTATCACCTTTGTCTGCTGCCGCTAAGCTTAAAAACATTACTTTTATTGATATGCAAATGAGCCTCTAGGTGCTATGTGGGCGTCTTTTCAGCGCTTAGAGGCTCCGTCTACTCACTATTTCTGCCGCCCATCGCGTCCCTCCAGCCCGCTCCGCTCCTCTTGATTGACAGCCAACCTTGCTCCATCTCGGATGAATTCCCACGCCTGCGCCGTACGCTTCTGATATTCGGCGCAGGTGCAGCGACTGTCGGACCACTCCCTGCGCCGTAATCAGCGCAGGCGCAATGAAGATGCAAGCACAGGAAGTGGTCCGACAGTCACTGCGCCTGCGCCGAATACAGAAGCGCACGGCGCAGGCGCGGGAATTCGTCCGAGGTGGAGCGAGGTTGGCTGTCAATCAAGAGGAGCGGGGCGGGGGCTGGAGGACGCGATGGGCGGCAGAAATAGTGAGTAGACGAAGCCTCTAGGTGCTGAAAAGACGCCCACATAGCACCTAGAGGCTCATTTGCATATCAATAAAAGTACGTTTTTAAGCTTAACGGCAGCAGACAAAGGTTATACAAGAACACTGTTAGGTACTGCAGACACTAGCAGATCGCTAGTGTCAGTCAGCTAAATATGTCAAAATCTGGTGGTAGAAACCCTTTAAGGGGGCTGGGAAAGGTGGAGGTCACAGTTAAGGGGACTGTAACCTATGGTCAGTGTTAAGGGGCGGGTGCTGTAGATGTCATTGTTAAGGGGGCGGTCCCCTGTGGAGGTCACTGTCAAGGGGGTGGGGTTCTGTGGAACTCACTGTTAAAGGGGCAGACTGCTGTGAAGGTCAAAGTTAAAGGGGTGGGCTGCTGTGGACGGCCCATTTTAAGGAGACGTCGCACTGTGGGGGTCTGTGTTAAGGGGTGGGGGGCTGTGGAGGTCACTGTTAAGATGGCGGGGTACTGTAGATGTCACTGTTATAGTGGATACTGTCAATATCTTTTAACGACACACACAAACATTAAATTAAATAGATGAAATATACCTGTGCAAAGCAGAGCCCTTCAGCTAGTATAAAATATATATTAAAAAAATTATATTAAATTTAAACTGTGTGCAAATGGAATTCACGGAAACGGACGATTGAGGCCTGACGCTCAGTTTCACGTTAAGACTCACAGGTAGATTGCTTCTATGCCATGTGTTTTGCTGCTGTAATCACATATGTATATATGATGGTTAATTAAGTTGAACCACCTAAAAAACTTAAATTGCAACCGTGTGGAAATGGAATTCACATAAATGGACAATTGAGGCTTGACGCTCAATTTTACATTGATAAAGTCAAGGAAAATAATGCACTAGAACAATAGATGCAAACATAATCCATGGTCTAAGTCCTCACTCTAACGATAAAATATGCAACTCTTAGCCAATATATTTTTAGCAAATTACATGTGCCCACCTACCCAGCGCCTTGGTGGTCTCAGGTCAGACAGGTCCTATTCTAAACCTACCTATGCCATTGGGCATCTCTATTCAGGAGAGCAGACCCTGCACATATAGTGTGTTCCTTCTAGTTAAGTTAAGAGTCTCAGATTTTATCATTATAGTGAGGGCTTATTCCATGTATTATGTTTGCATCTATTGTTCTAGTGCATTATTTTCTGTGACTTTATAAATGTAGCCATGGACATCTGCATATTTACTGTCATATCATGCAGGATGTTTTGTATCTTTTTTCTGTGATTTTTTTTAATTTGTCTTGAAGGAGTAGCACCTTCAGGTGTGAATGCGCTTCTATTCTGCGAGTAGCATTCATGTGCACTTTTGTCCCACCTATCTAATAGGGGACCTTGATTAAGGTGGTACACATAGCTATGTGTGCTCCTCCTCTTATTGGTTGCTGATGCACACAGAGGTAACTAGGAGCAACACCCTATATGTGCAGAGTCTGTTCTCCTGAATAGAGATGCCCAACGGCATAGGTAGGTTTAGAGTAGGACCTGTCTGACATGAGACTACCATGGTGCTGGGTAGGTGGGCACAGATGTAATTTGATCAAAATATATTGGCTAGGAGTCGCAAAGTTTATCATTAGAGGGAGGACTTACACCATGGATTATGTTTGCATCTATTGTTCTAGTGCATTATTTTACGTGACTTTATAAATGTAGCCATGCACATCCGCATATTCATATCGTGCAGGATGCTTTGTATCTTTTTTTTCTGTGAATTTTTTTCAATTTAAAGTTGACACTCACAGGTAGATTGCTGCTATAATATGTGTTTTGCTGCAAAAATCGCGTATATATGCTGGTTCATTGGATTGAACCCCCCCCAAAAAAAAAGAAATTAAAATTGCTACCGTGTACAAATGCAATTCACGGAGACGGACAATTGAGGCTTGATGCTCAATTTCACGTTAACACTCACATTAACATATTGGTGTTTGCAGACCCTTTATTGCATCACACCATGTGTTTCATAGTACAAAAATTGAATTGTTGATCAAGTGATATTCAACATAGAGTTCAAAGACATTTCACTGTAAACACTGTATTATTGCCAAAGCAAATTGTCAATAGCAGTGTTTTTGTAAAAGAGGAGGAAACAGGGACATTTAATTGCACCTCTGTCTTTAAATTACAGAAAACAGGGGGCGGAGCTTGCCAATGGCGGAGTGAGACGTGCCTTACCTTGGCTCCCGAACTACTCCAGGCCTCACCAGCTACATGAAAGGACGCAGGAGGAGACCCTCATCTACCCCTGCTCCGACCCAGCGCAAATCGGGGGCTATCTCCCGCTTCTTCGCCTCGCCTAGCCAGGCGAATCTCCCAAGATGGCATCGAGACAGCGCAGAACGGCGTCTCCTTCGCGCCACAAGGGACCAGACCCACAGGCCTCAGCCACACCACAGCCAGCAAGGGGTGCCTCGTCAGCTCTCTGGTCCCATATGCCGCGGCAGCCATCTCCGGTTCGTCGGCTGCTTCATCGCCCTCGTGTCACGGCGCCGTCTAGGAGGCGGGCACGTCCAGAGCGCGCGCGCATCATCAGTGCGTCCAGCGTCACCAGCGCTCCTGATAATACTATGTGTGCATCTATCTGCATTCATGCTAATGGTTTTAGGGCTGAGCACCGAGCTGATCACTCGGTGCTTGGCTGTGTAGTCTGTATGGAGTCATGTGACGTTGGCCACGTCACATGACCCCTCTAGCTCCCTATTTAAACAGGCAATCTGCTGGCCACAGATTGCCTGTTATTTAGGTTCCACCTGCGATTTTGTCTTTCCTGGCGTATTGACCCCCTGCTGAACTCCTGACGATCCTCTGCTGACTCCTTTGGTACTTCACGACTCTCCTGGTATTTATGACCCCGGCTTCTCCTGACAATTCTCTGCTTGCTCCATTTGTAATTTGTAGATTTCCTGGTATTGACTCGGTCCGTTCACGTTCTGTTGTTTGTCTGTCTGTCATCCCTGCACTTATTCCAAGCTAGGGATTGCCGTCCAGTTGTCCCCTGTCATTAGGACTCGCGAGGCAAGTAGGCAGGGCCAGGGGTGAGGGTGGAGCGCAGTGGTCACTTCCCTCCCCCCTGTGTCTGTGTTTACGTGACCGTTACAGGATAACAGGCCTACTGAAACCACTGTACCATGAATCCTCTAGTGACCCTGACTGAGCATGTGTCAAACCTGACGCAGATGGTGCAGGAGCTAGGGGAGAAGATTCTTTCCCTAGAAATAGGACAATACGCCGCTGCTCCTAAGGCCTCTGGTCTGAACTTGAGCCCTCATATGGAGCCACCGATCAAGCTTCCAGTGCCCTTCTCTGGAGTTCGGAGGAAGTTTCACTCCTTTAAGGAGAGCTGTAAATTGTATTTTAGTTTACGCCCCTTGTCTTCCGGGTCGGAAAGCCAACGGGTGGGCATTGTTATTTCCCGCTTACAGGGGGATCCCCAGGAGTGGGCTTTTTCTTTACCCCCTGATGCTAGTTGTTTAACCACGGTAGAGGTTTTTTTTTAGGCTCTGGGTACCCTGTATGATGAACCAGACAGGGCCCTGGTAGCCGAAACTGCGCTGAAAGCATTGGTTCAAGTCAACCTCTCTGCGGAGGAGTATTGCACCCAATTTAGAAGGTGGTGTGTTCCCTCAGGGTGGAATGAGCCAGCTCTTAAGTGTCAATTCAGGTCAGGCCTATCTGATAATCTAAAAGACCTACTAGTGAGTTATCAGCTCCCTGAGACTCTTGAGGAGACTATGACCCTAGCAGTCCGACTCGACCGACGTGTGAGAGAAAGACGACAGGAACGACAGTTCTCTTCTCAGGTACTGGTCCAGTCTGAGGGTTGCACCAGGAGTGGTTGTCCTCTAAAAATCTTTCACTCAAAGTTGCTTCAAGAAAGTTTGCTCCTCGCTTTGTAGGGCCGTACAAAATCGTAGAGGTGATTAATCCTGTATCATTTAGGTTAGAATTGCCCAACTCGTTCCACATTCACGATGTATTTCACAAGTCCCTACTAAAAAAATACATCAAACCTATTGTACCATCACAAGCCACGCCTCTGCCTGTTCTGGTTAAGGATTCTGTGGAGTATGTGGTATCTAAAATTGTGGATGTCAGGAGAGTGCGTAATTCCTTGCAGTATCTGGTGCACTGGAAGGGCTATGGACCTGAGGAGAGGTCTTGGGTACCAGCTAGGGAGGTTCATGTCCCTAGACTGGTTAAGAAATTTCATGAGGATCATCCCGAGAAGCCGTCACCTGAGTCCTTGGGTCCGGTGGCCCCACGTAAAAGGGGGGGGTACTGTCACGGCGCCGTCTAGGAGGCGGGCACGTCCAGAGCGCGCGCGCATCATCAGTGCGTCCAGCGTCACCCGCGCTCCTGATAATACTATGTGTGCATCTATCTGCATTCATGCTAATGGTTTTAGGGCTGAGCACCGAGCTGATCACTCGGTGCTCGGCTGTGTGGAGTCATGTGACGCTGGCCACGTCACATGACCCCTCTAGCTCCCTATTTAAACAGGCAATCTGCTGGCCACAGATTGCCTGTTATTTAGGTTCCACCTGCGATTTTGTCTTTCCTGGCGTACTGACCCCCTGCTGAACTCCTGACGATCCTCTGCTGACTCCTTTGGTACTTTACGACTCTCCTGGTATTTATGACCCCGGCTTCTCCTGACTATTCTCTGCTTGCTCCATTTGTAATTTGTAGATTTCCTGGTATTGACTCGGTCCGTTCACGTTCTGTTGTTTGTCTGTCTGTCATTCCTGCACTTATTCCAAGCTAGGGATTGCCGTCCAGTTGTCCCCTGTCATTAGGATTCGCGAGGCAAGTAGGCAGGGCCAGGGGTGAGGGTGGAGCGCAGTGGTCACTTCCCTCTGCCGTGTGTGTGTGTGTACGTGACCGTTACACCTCGTTTATGGGGACAACCCCCGCCGCAGCGCAGAGCTACTCTCCCAGGAACCGCTGCTCCCAGGCCACGATGTCCGGGTCAGTAGGCTCCCCAGCGCATGACCTTAAACAGGTAGGCCAGAGTGTGGAGGAGGTGGAAACTGTACAAGACCAAGTATTACTGGTCCTGGACTCTCACCAACAAGCTATTCAGGCACATTCGGTCCAGATACAAGATATCCTCACTCATTTGGACGATATTGAGAATAGAAACAGGAGGAATAACCTGCGCATTAGGGGACTCCCTGAATCTATTCTGCCGCAAGACCTGGAAAAGTGGGCAGTTTCCTTCCTTAATACACTATTGGCCAGGGATCTGGGACAATCCCTTGAAATTGATCGCATACATAGAGCTTTGGGGCCTTAACTGAGTGACCCTAATCGCCCCAATGATGTCATCTGTCGGATACATCTCTACAAAGACAAGGAGGCTATCCTTAAAGCATCCAGAAACGCGGGGAAAACCATGCATGCTGAAAAGGAGATCATAATACTGCAAGATCTGGCGAGATGCACTCTGCAGCTGCGTAAAGCCCTGAAACCGCTTTTGGCGGTGCTTAAAGCTAAAGACATACCATACAGATGGGGTTACCCATTCCAATTGTCTGCAACTAAAGAAGGGAAGTCAGCGGTGTTCAAGTCTTTAGACGACCTTCCTAGCTTCCGAGCCGCCTTTGATCTTCCAAGCCTGGAGCTACCTGACTGGCCATGTTCCAGACCACCCGTCTCCATTCCACAGAGAGAAAGATGGCAGACGACTTCGCCTAAACAGAAGAGGCCCTCTAGACGCGCACCTGATCCTGACGATTGACTGTCGGCGATATCCATTCTACATAGTTCGCACGTTTGAGAGGTTTTTCACCCTTTTGCGCACTTTAGCATTCTGCATTGTTATTGCTGTATTTGCATAGTGTTTCTTTCATTGTTGGGTCTTATTGACCCGCTTGCACACTTGTCCTGTTATATATTGCAATGATATTCTTTTTCTTTAACTAGCTGGAGTTAAGTAGGGAGGCGGCTCAGTCCTTGTCTTCTCCCTACCCCACTTAGGGACTGCGGCGTATACCACCGTTAATGACCACGGTCGTTACTCGATACCTTTTGAGCCAACATTGTTGGTTCTCCCTCTTTCCTTTTTCTTTTTTCCCTTATTCTCCTTTTTTCTTCTTTCTCAATATATGTGCATCTCTTTGTTTGTGTGTGTTTGCTTCTCCGTCTCCCCTACCTTGTGTTTCTCTAGCTCTCCCTTAATTACCTTCCTGATGCCGGGGAATGGATTCCATGATTCATGCCTTGACCCCACACTTTTTATACAAAATGGCGCCCATATCGTTTTGCACCTTTAATGTCCGGGGTTTTAATAAACCCGAGAAACGCAGCCAGATATTATACAGTCTCCACAAGTAGAGAGTTATGATTGCTATGATTCAGGAAACTCATTTTAAGACCGATGCAGTGCCCAAATGTACTAATAGATATTATCACACCTGGTTCCATGTCCCCAATCCCACCACAAGGTCTGGGGGTGTCTCAATAGGGCTGCACAAAACATTCCGTCATACGGTCTTATCCTCTGAGGTAGACTCAAAAGGGAGGTTTCTCTTTCTTAAGCTTTGGGTTGACCGCTCTGTTATCACTGTTGCTAACGTTTATTTTCCTAACCAGGGGCAGATTACTTTTGGATCCAAGATCTTGAAAAAATTATCCAGATTTGCAGATGGCTCCCCGATTATTCTTGGGGGCGATTTCAACCTGGTGATGGACCCGATGATGGATTCCTCCTCTGGTAGGTCCTCGATCTCCTCGAGTTCTCTTCGCAGATTCAAATCTGATCTCATGGCACTTTGGTAGATCTGTGGCGTATCTTGCATCCAGGTATCAGGGATTATAGCTTTCATTCTCCAATTCACAATAGCTATGGCAGACTTGATCACATATTTATTTCACAGCAGCTGTTAGATTCTGATCCTAAATGCGCCATTGACACTCGTTTATGGTCTGACCATGCCCCTGTATATGGCCTTATTTCACCTGAGCCCTCTTGCCCTTTCTCGTGGAAATTGAATGATAATCTACTATCGGATTTAACTTGCTTGACGGACATTAGGAAAGCTAT
Organism: Bufo bufo; assembly: GCF_905171765.1. Lineage (NCBI taxonomy): Eukaryota > Metazoa > Chordata > Amphibia > Anura > Bufonidae > Bufo > Bufo bufo. The sequence continues at coordinate 252,023,298 of NC_053393.1, read as the reverse complement.
TTCCGATTTTGGTAGTGACCATCGGGCGGATTTGACGGCCCCCCCAGTAAAATGGGAGACTCTCAAATGCGTACTGCGAGGCATATTTATTTCCCATGGTACCAGGCTGAAAAAAAGAACGTTCTCATAAATTGAGATCTCTTTTATCAGATCTTGCTCAGAAGGAAAGTCAAAATAAGACCTCCCCATCAGATGTCCTAAAGTCAGACATTTCCCTCGTGCAACAGCAAATACTCCAAATTCTGAACCAGAAATCACTGTGTATTAGGGACAAAATTAGGCATGGTTATTTTAAGTATGGAGATAAATGCGGTAGCTGGCTAGCCGAGCACTACATCCTCGAACGTCGCTAACCCATGTACCCTCAATTAGCACACAATCCGGGGGCTCCGTACATAAGGCCTCCTGCACACGAACGTATTTTTTTGCGGTCCGCAAAAACGGGTCCCGTTGGTCCGTGATCCGTGACCGTTTTTTCGTCCGTGGGTCTTCCTTGATTTTTGGAGGATCCACGGACATGAAAAAAAAGTCGTTTTGGTGTCCGCCTGGCCGTGCGGAGCCAAACGGATCCGTCCTGAATTACAATGCAAGTCAATGGGGACGGATCCGTTTGACGTTGACACAATATGGTGCCATTTCAAACGGATCCGTCCCCATTGACTTTCAATGTAAAGTCAGGAGTTAATATACCATAGGATGGGAGTTTTCTCCAATCCGATGGTATATTTTAACTTGAAGCGTCCCCATCACCATGGGAACGCCTCTATGTTAGAATATACTGTCGGATATGAGTTAGATCGTGAAACCTCATTTCCGACAGTATATTCTAACACAGAGGCGTTCCCATGGTGATGGGGACGCTTCTAGTTAGAATATACTACAAACTGTGTACATGACTGCCCCCTGCTGCCTGGCAGCATCCGATCTCTTACAGGGGGCCGTGATCAGCACAATTAACCCCTCAAGTGCCGCACCTGAAGGGGTTAATTGTACTATCATATCCCCCTGTAAGAGATCAGGGCTGCCAGGCAGCAGGGGGCAGACCCCCCCCCCTCCCCAGTTTGAATATCATTGGTGGCCAGTGTGCCCCCCCCCTTCCTCCCTCTATTGTAATAAATCGTTGGTGGCACAGTGTGCGCCCCCCCCCCCCTTCCTCCCTCTATTGTAATAAATCGTTGGTGGCACAGTGTGCGCCCCCCCCTCCCTCTATTGTAATAAATCGTTGGTGGCACAGTGTGCGCCCCCCCCCCTCTATTGTAATAATTCGTTGGTGGCACAGTGTGCGCCCCCCATCGGCCCCCCCTCCCTCTATAGCATTAACAACATTGGTGGCCAGTGTGCGGCCTCCCATCTCCCCCCCCCCCTTCCCCCCGATCATTATTGGTGGCAGCGGGTTACTAGCAATAGTACAATAGTAAAAGATTCATACTTACCTGGGAGCTGCGATCTCTGCGTCCGGCCGGGAGCTCCTCCTACTGGTAAGTGACAGTTCATTTAGCAATGCGCCGCACAGACCTGAGGCTGTCACTTACCAGTAGGTGGAGCTCCCGGCCGGACACGAACATCGCAGCAGCAGGTAAGTATGAATCTTTGACTATTGTACTGTTGCTAAGTAACCATGGTAACCAGGACTGTAGTAGCGTCCTGGTTGCCATGGTTACCGATCGGAGCCCCAGCGATTAAACTGGGACTCCGATCGGAACTCTGCTGCCACCAATGATGGGGGGGGGGGGATGGGAGGGCGCACACTGGCCACCAATGTTGTTAATGCTATAGAGGGAGGGGGGGCCGATGGGGGGCGCACACTGTGCCACCAACGAATTATTACAATAGAGGGGGGGGGGGCGCACACTGTGCCACCAACGAATTATTACAATAGAGGGGGGGGGGGGCCGCACTGGCCATCAATGATATTCAAACTGGGGAGGGGGGGGTCTGCCTGGCAGCCCTGATCTCTTACAGGGGGATATGATAGTACAATTAACCCTTTCAGGTGCCGCACCTGAAGGGGTTAATTGTGCTGATCACGGCCCCCTGTAAGAGATCGGGTGCTGCCAGGCAGCAGGGGGCAGTCTTGTATACAGTTTGTAGTGTATTCTAACTAGAAGCGTCCCCATCACCATGGGAACGCTTCTGTGTTAGAATATACTGTCGGTTCTGAGTTTTCACGAAGTGAAAACTCAGCTTTGAAAAAGCTTTATGCAGACGGATCTTCGGATCCGTCTGTATAAAAACTAACCTACGGCCACGGATCACGGACACGGATGCCAATCTTGTGTGCATCCGTGTTCTTTCACGGACCCATTGACTTGAATGGGTCCGTGAACCGTTGGCCGTGAAAAAAATAGGACAGGTCATATTTTTTTCACGGCCAGGAAACACGGATCACGGATGCGGCTGAAAAACGGTGCATTTTCCGTTTTTTCCACGGACCCATTGAAAGTCAATGGGTCCACGAAAAAAAACGGAAAACGGCACAACGGCCACGGGTGCACACAACGGTCGTGTGCAGGAGGCCTAACCCTGTAGATATCACATCAGAATTCAGGTCCTACTATTCTTCCCTGTATGATCTTCAGCCGACGGGTACAGCACAAGGGCCTTCGCACAGAGATGACATTTGCAACTACCTATCCCAATTCGGCCCCGCTCCCATGCCCGACACAGTTACTGCCACGTTAGACGACGATTTTACCCCCTCTGAGTTGGGAGCAGTCATCAAGGATTTGAAAAATGGGAAATGCTCAGGACCAGATTGGATGACCTCACGTTTCTACAAAATTCTCAGGGAAGAGTTAACCCCTATACTCGTTGAGACATTTAACTCCATCTCACAGGATTGCTCTGTTGTGGAAATTTTATTATGAGGACATTTTACTTTAGGATGTGTGTGTATGTTTTTATAGATTGTAATCTGTCTCCCTGTGTCAGATTTAGCCAAAGAGCGCTCTAGCAGAGGGTACTTTGGCTGAATCGGGACGAGTGGTAAAACCGTCAGTATGAAAACCTTCTCATGGGCTTGGAGAGATATCTGCTTTTAAGACATGCATATCTGCCTTGTCGGTATACTCGTACCGTATACTGACAATAGCCTTAGCAATGTCTCGCAGATAATCTCAAACCTATAGGGACCAGTAGAATGATCTTTATTAGATACTGATCACCTTTGAGCAGTATTGAATGAGGTCCATGCTGACAGTGATGGGGGGTGGGCGGCCACCTGGCTGGTCAGACAATGGACATGACTCATCCTTCCTTATACAGGGATGGGGTGTGTGCATTGTCTGTCCAGCCACATTGATTGCCCCTCCCTGTCCTTTGATATGTCATCACTTCCTGTATGTTATCACTTCCTGTATCCTTGTCTTGGGCCAGCCCCTTTTACACCTTTTGTGAGTAAATAAAAGGTACAGGCTGAGCAGGGAGGAGGGGGAGTTGCTCAGAATTTCAATCAAGATGGTAGCACCTGGGTCTGTCTCTGACTGCGGCTGAGGGAAAAGGGATTTACCTTTTTCCTTACACAAACTTTGATGCGGGCTGATTACAACTATTAATATTTCTACAACAGCCCCTTCACACGCCAAGCTCTCCAGGCGCACATCACGGTCATTCCTAAACCAGGTAGAGACCCTACGATATGTTCCAACTATAGACCTATTTCCTTACTCAATGTGGACCTCGAGCTGTATGCCAAGCTCCTGGCCCTGAGACTCCATCCTCACATTCTGGGTTGTATCCATAAGGAACAAGTTGGATTCGTCCCAAATCGTGAAGCCCGCGACAATACACTCAAAACATTGGGGCTGATTGCGAGATCGCAACTACTCAAAATGCCCTTGTGCCTTCTCACTGTAGATGCGGAAAAGGCTTTCGACAGGGTAAACTGGCGGCTTCTTGAGGAAACACTGCGCCACATTGGTCTGGGAGACAGAATGATACATAGAATATTAGCTCTATATGCATCACCCTCGGCCTTTGTTTGTGTCAATGGTCTTCTGTCTGCTCCTTTCGATATCCGAAACGGTACTCGTCAGGGGTGTCCCCTATCGCCATTCCTATACATATTAGTGATGGAATCCTTGGCGAATGCCCTCCGTTCGAATCCCTCCATTTCAGGTGTTAGACTTGATAATACAGAACATAAATTATCCCTGTTTGCAGACGACTTACTTTTATACTTAACCTCCCCCAGAATAGGACTCCCCTCGGTCCTTCAGGAGTTCAATCTTTTTGGTCGCCTTAGCAATTTTAAAGTTAATGTACAGAAATCGGAGATCCTAAATGTCACTCTACGCCATCGAGAAACGGTTTACCTTAGGGACTCATTCTCCTTTAGGTGGGCCTCTCATTACATTAAATATCTGGGTGTTCTTATCCCGGCGAACCTGTCGCATCTGTTTAAACTTAAAGGGGTTGTCAGAGTTATGAAAAAAAAATATATAGCACTGAAAATCTGATATATAACTGAGCTAAGCAAGTTTTATACAAAAAAATATATATATTTTTCCTCATTTCCCTGGTTCTTTTCTGGCCCTTTGTTTACATGCAATAAAATCCATCTCTGCCCCTCCCCCTGCTCTGCTAAGGGAGTGGATGCAAGTGCTGCCCTGAGTGACATGTCTGCCTGCTGGGATACTGAGCAGCATGTTGTAAGTGTAGGACTACAAGTCCCAGCTGTATAATGACACTGTTAAGAGAGTGAATACAAGAGCTGCCCTGAGTGCTGGGAGACTCTGCAGCATGTTGTATGTGTAGGACTACATGTCCCAGCTGTATAATGACACTGCTAATACACACAGGAACTTCCCCCTACCTTTTTGTGTAATGCTCTCTCTAGTATGTCAGATCATGTGCCCAGAACTGTCTCCTCACTGCCTGCAGAACTACCCAGAGTGTGCAGCTGAAGGGGTTAAGAATCCTAGCAGAGAATAGACGGCAGTGAAGGGGGCGTGGCCAGCACAGTGACGTCTCGTTTACAGGCTTGTAAACGACCTTTATCAGAGCAGGGAGAGAAGCTGACATCACAGGTCATGTGATCCTCAGTGAACTCTGAGAAATCAGACACTGGAGATAAAGTGAGTGAATTGGAAAGCTGTCACATTTGCTTAGTTAGGAACAAAGAAAGAACAAAAAATAATTCGGATAACCCCTTTAACTACTTACCCATGCTTAAATCCATCGAGTCCAGCATCCAGAAATGGGCTTCACTTCAGATTTCCTGGTTCGGACGGATTAATGTCATTAAAATGGATATCCTGCCGCGCCTTTTATATTTGTTCCAGACGATCCCGTGCAAAATTCCCATCACTTATTTCACTAGACTTAAGAGAATGATATCGGTTTTTGTTTGGACGACATCCAGGGCTAGGCTTGGCTATAGTTTATTGTCTCATTCTAAATCTTCAGGAGGTACAGGATTGCCAAATTTCCTCACATATTACAGAGCGGCAGTTATGAACTGTGTCCTAGACATTCACCACAGCCGATCCTCTAAATTATGGGTTGATATTGAGCATGAATTGGCTCCTCACCTAGCTACTGGTATTTTTTGGCTCTCTCTTACCTCCTTAAATTCACTGCCTGACTCGCATTCCCCGATGCTCCTTTACTCTTTAGCTAGACTTTGGAGTAAATTTGCCACTAAACTCAACCTGATACACGCTCCTGGTCCCCTTACAGTTCTTACAGGTCACCCAGGCTTACCTGTCGGCCTTAACCAACTTCCGGCATTCGGATCCTGAAGTGGCCCCACAATCTAAATGAAGGACATATGCACACAGTCCGGTCTGCTCCCCTTAGAAGACATCTCTCATATTATACCATCGATTCCTGGGCGCTGGCTCCTTTATTTTCAGTTACGAAGCTATGTCAACTCCCTGATGCCTGGATTGCAGTCCTGCCCACCCTTAACAGAGTTTGAAAAGCTGTGCACGGCTAGCTCTGCACCCGGACTCGCTATATCTCTTTTTTATGCTATGTTGAATCTGGGGAGACTGAGGGCTCTTCTATGGGTTCTCACAAAGCTAAACCTAAATTTATGTCAGACTGGGAATCAGAACTGGGCTCCACCTTCACGGTAGACCAATGGTCTCGATCTCTTATCTTTACACACAAACTGTCTGTGTCCTGTAATTTACAGGAGCTCAACTATAAAATTCTCACCAGATGGTATAGGACCCCAGTTCGATTACACCAGTTCTACCCCTCGGTAACAGATGTTTGCTGGAGGTGTCTCGCAGCAACGGGTACAATGACACATATCTGGTGGGATTGTCCAGGAGTGGCTCCTCTATGGCAAGATGTTTTTGCTCTATACAACCACCTATACAAAACTGCTATCACCCCAGATCCTACTCTAGCTCTCCTATCCATACTCCCAGGTCGGATCTCCCAGGTTAAGAAGGGGGCTTTACGGTTATTTATTTTAGCCATGAGACAGATAATTTCCCGTCAATGGCGATCAACCGAGAGTCTTTTAAGAGTTACCTGGTCAAATTCTATGGACGCTCTAGTTTATATGGAGGAATTGGGTGCCTCTGAGCGAGACGCTACCTCAGCATTCTGGAGGACCCATGGAACCAATTTCGCACCTCTACCTCTTTCTCAGCTTAGTTGACCACTGGCACCATTCCCGTTAGTAGCTCTTAATGTGCTGACTCTGATACATTAAGACCACCCCTTTACCCTTTTCTTACCATTTCCTTCCCTTACCTCATGTAATGGTCACGTACACACACACAGGGGGGGAAATAGTGACCACTGCACTCCACCCTCACCCCTGGCCCTGCTTACTTGCCTCACGAGTCCTGATGACAGGGGACAACTGGACGGCAGTCCCTAACTTAGTATATGTGCGGGAAGGACAGACAAGACAAATAACAGATGGTTTTGACCCGGTCCGTTCACTAAGAGGACAATGCAGTACAGAGGGATAAGCAAAGAAAGGTCAGGAGAAGCCGGGGTCATAAAAACCAGGAGAGTCGAGAAGTACCAAAGGAGTCCGCAAAGAATAGTCAGGTGGAAGCTGAGGTCAATATACCAGGAAGGATGTGCAGTACACGAGGAGCAGGCAAAGGATCGTCAGGGAACAGGATCAGGTAAGTACACAGGTATCCAACAACTGCCAGGAACCTAAATTAACAGGCAACCTGTGGCCAGCAGCCTGCCTGTATTTATAGTGGGGAGTGAGGGTCATGTGATGTGGCCAGCCTCACATGACCGACAGACCGACCAGTCGAGCACCGACTGATCAGCTCGGCGCTCAAGGCAGACCTAGGAGCAGGGAGCCTCCCAGTTAGCAAAGCCGCCCTGGGAACGAGGTCAAACACAGATCCTCACTCCCGAAGCTAAGTAGCAGGTCTGCGGCTGATGGGAGACCGAGTGTGCCTTCGGCACCCCGTTACAGTACCCCCCCTTTTACGAGGGGCCACCGGACCCAAGACTTCAGGCGATGGCCTTTCAGGGTGTTCTAAATGAAATTTTCGAACAAGTCTAGGAGCATGAACCTCCCTGGCAGGTACCCAAGATCTCTCTTCAGGTCCATACCCCTTCCAGTGAATCAGGTACTGCAAGGAATTACGCACCTTCCTGACATTCACTATTTTAGACACCACATACTCGACAGCATCATTAACAAGAACCGGCAGAGGCGAGGCTTTCGATGTTACTACCGGTTCAAAATATTTTTTAAGTAGAGATTTATGGAACACATTATGAATGTGGAATGACTCAGGCAGCTCCAACCTAAATGATACCGGGTTAATCACCTCCGTGATCTTATATGGTCCTATAAAACGAGGAGCAAACTTTTTAGAATGTACCTTAAGAGAGAGATTCTTGGAGGGCAACCATACCTTATCCCCAACCTGAAAATTCACCCCCCTTGAACGTCTCCTATCGGCCTTGAGTTTCTGAGAACTTTGAGCCTTTTCTAAGTTCGATTGAACCCGGGCCCAAACTGTGCACAGTTCAGAGGAGAGCCTATCCGTCTCAGGGTTAGAGGATGAGACGGATGACCCAGAATGAAAACGGGGATGGAAACCATGGTTACAAAAGAAAGGTGAAACCCCAGCAGAAGAATTGACACGGTTATTCAAAGCAAATTCAGCCAATGGAAGAAATTTGGACACAAACTGCACACCCCTGTCAGAAACAATATTTTCCGGGATACCATGCAATCGAACAATTTCTTTCACAAAAATAGACGCCAGAGTTTTGGCATTCGGGAGTTTAGACAGGGGAATGAAATGGACCATCTTGCTAAACCTATCGACCACTACCCAAACTACAGTCTTACCCTCCGCCGGCAGTAGGTCAGTTATAAAGTCCATCGAGATATGGGACCAGGGTCTGGGAATGGGCAGGGGTCGTAGGTTACCAGCTGGGCGAGTCCTAGGTGTCTTGGACCTGGCACAAACCTCACAGGCTGACACGTAGGACTTGACATCCCTAGTTAGAGAGGGCCACCAATAAGATCTAGAAACCAGATCCTTAGTGCCCTCAACACCCGGATGTCCACAAAAGGCAGAATCGTGACACTCACCCAACAGCTGGAGACGAAATTGTACGGGAACAAACAACTTATCTGTTGGGGTGGATAGCGGTGCCAGATGTTGTTCAGACCTAATGCGAGCCGAGATATCCTGGGTTAGAGCTGCTATGAAGATTTTTGCTGGTAGGATGGATTCAGGTGGTACCTCAGTAGGTTGAAAAGCATGGAAGCTCCAAGATAATGCGTCCGCTTTCACATTTTTACTTCCCGGACTGAACGTAATGGAAAAATCTAAACGAGTAAAAAACAGAGCCCATCTGGCTTGACGGGGATTCAACCTCTTAGCAGACTCGAGAAACATAAGGTTTTTATGGTCAGTGACAACAGTTACACAATGCCTTGCCCCCTCCAGAAAATGCCTCCACTCCTCAAATGCCCATTTAATGGCCAGCAGCCCCCCCCTATGTCGTAGTTTCTTTCCGTGGGAGAGAATATCCTGGAGAAGAAGGCACATGGTCTCAGGTTAGTGAGGCTAGCAGGACCTTGTGAAAGGACTGCTCCTGCGCCGTCCTTGGACGCATCCACCTCCACAATAAAAGGTTTCTCCTGATCAGGCTGGATCAGAATGGGAGCGCTACTGAATGCCATTTTAAATTTTTCAAATGAAGAAATGGCCTCAGTAGACCAATTCTCCAAATCCGCCCCTTTCTTAGTAAGGTCGGTCAACGGTTTAACAATTACGGAAAAATTCATAATAAATTTACGATAGTAATTGGTGAAACCTAAGAACCGTTGTAAGGCCTTTAAGGATGAAGGTCTTACCCATTCCTTAATTGCTAGTACCTTACCAGGATCCATCTTGAAGGCGTGAGGAGTCAGAACATGCCCTAGAAACGGAATCTCCTGTACACCAAAGACACATTTCTCTTGCTTAGCGGATAGCTGATTCTCCCTCAACACCTCTAATACTTGTTTAACATGAGACACATGGGATTCGAAGTCAGGAGAGAATATCAAAATGTCGTCAAGATAGACAATAACAAATTTACCTAAGAACTCCCTAAGAATGTCATCCATGAAGTTTTGGAACACAGCTGGGGCATTGCTGAGTCGAAAAGGAATCACCTGATATTCAAAGTGTCCTGCCGGAGTATTGAACGCCGTCTTCCATTCGTCTCCCTCCTTGATTCGGATTAGATTGTATGCCCCTTTCAGGTCAATCTTGGAAAACCAGGTTGCCCACAGAACCTGGTTAAATAAATCCGGAATCAATGGGAGGGAGTATCTATTCTGGACAGTGATCTTATTTAATCTCCGGTAATCGATACATGGCCTAAGACCACCATCTTTTTTTTTAACGAAGAAAAACCCCGCCCCCATAGGAGAGACAGAAGGTCTAATATGCCCTTTACCAAGGCTCTCCTTAATATAATCTTCCATGGCCTTGCATTTGGGCTTAGAAAGATTATAAATTCGCCCCCTTAGGAAACTTGGCCCCCTCTACTAGCTCTATAGTACAATCATAAGGTCTATGGGGGGGGGATAGTATTTCCGGGGTTGGTGATGAGAATACATCAGAATATTCCCTAACAACAGTGGGTAAAGTATCAGACTTTACTGAGACCCCAGCCTGTACCACGGACAAGCACGAGTCACACTTAGGCCCCTATCTCACCAACTCCCCATCTATAGTGGGGTTATGTAGTTGGAGCCAAGACAACCCTAGTACCACCTCAGCCGGTAGATTCTCCAGGACTAAAAGGGAACATCTTTCTGAATGGCACACACCCACGGTTAGAGAAATCTCTGAGGTACATGAGCTCACCGTACCACCAATAAGAGGAGTAGCATCAATAGCCATGACATGGATAGGAGTTGGTAAAGCAAACATTGGAATACCCAATCTTACAGCGTACTCAGAGTCAATAAAGCTGGCCGCTGAGCCAGAATCAATAAAGGCCTTACCCGGCCATTTATCTACCCCCAGAGAAATCGTAATGGGTACCAAATGCTTACATTTAGAAAAATCAGGGTGTACCTGGTCTTTAGGTTGCCTTGCCTTAGGAGACTTGACAGAGAGGATCTTCTTAGGACACTGGTTGATCCAATGGTCAGGATCTCCACAGTAAAAGCATTCTCCACATCTGCGGCGAAGATTCCCTCAGGTCATGCCAACCTGCATGGGTTCCGCGGTGGAGACCTCAGCATTGTCTCTGGGATAGGCCTCTGGCTGGACCACCATCTGGGAAGAGAACGGTTGTTCCTGTCGTCTCTCTCTAACCCGTCGGTCAAGTCGGACAACAAGGGTCATCATCTCCTCTAAGGTCTCTGGAAGTTGATAACTGACCAGAAGATCCTTTAAATTATCAGACAGACCTGACCTGACCTGACTCTTCAGGGCTGGTTCGTTCCATCCTGAGGGGACACACCACCTTCTGAATTGGGTGCAATAATCCTCCGCAGGTAGATCTCCCTGAACCAGTGCCTTTAGAGCCGTCTCGGGTACTAGAGCCCTGTTTGGTTCATCATAGAGGGTACCCAGGGCCTGAAAGAACCCCTCCACAGAAGATAAACAACTGGCGCCAGCAGGTAAAGAGAACGCCCAGTCCTGGGGATCACCTTGTAGTCGGGAAATGATAATGCCCACGCGTTGACTCTCAGGGCCAGAGGACACGGGGCGCAAACGGAAGTAAAGTCTGCAACTCTCCTTAAAAGAGAGAAACTTCTTCCGGTCTCCAGAAAAGGGTTCTGGGTGCTTAATCTGGGGCTCAAAATGCAGACTAGAGGCCTGAGGAGTGGAAGAACCTTGCCCTAACTCAAAAGAACAGAGTTTTTCCCCTAGCTCCTGCACCATCTGCGTCAGATTAGAGACATGGTCAGTCAGGGTCACCAGAGGATTCATTATACAGTGGTTATTGGGCCTGTTAATCTGTAACGGTCACGTACACACACACACAGGGGGGAGGATAGTGACCACTGCGCTCCACCCTCACCCCTGGCCCTGCCTACTTGCCTCACGAGTCCTGATGACAGGGGACAACTGGACGGCAGTCCCTAACTTTGTATACGTGCGGGAAGGACAGACAAGACAAATAACGGATAGTGAACGGACCGGGTCAAAACCAAGAGGACAACGCAGTACAGAGGGATAAGCAAAGAAAGGTCAGGAGAAGCCGGGGTCATAAATACCAGGAGAGTCGAGAAGTACCAAAGGAGTCCGCAAAGAATAGTCAGGTGGAAGCCGAGGTCAATATACCAGGAAAGATGCGCAGTACAGGAGGAGCAGGCAAAGGATCGTCAGGGAACAGGATCAGGTAAGTACACAGGTATCCAACAACTGCCAGGAACCTAAATTAACAGGCAACCTGTGGCCAGCAGCCTGCCTGTATTTATAGTGGGGAGTGAGGGTCATGTGACGTGGCCAGCGTCACATGACCGACAGACCGACCAGTCGAGCACCGAGTGATCAGCTCGGCGCTCAAGGCAGACCTAGGAGCAAGGAGCCTCCCAGCTAGCAAAGCCGCCCTGGGAACGAGGTCAAACACAGATCCTCGCTCCCGAAGCTAAGCAGCAGGTCTGCGGCTGATGGGAGACAGAGTGTGCCTTCGGCACCCCGTTACACCTCATGTACATGTTGTGTCTTTGCCTGTCTTTGTATCGTCTTGTCCTATCCCCTTGTCAGTGTAAATGTTTGGCCAATTAATTGAGGGTACGTGCCCTATCTATACCACCTTGACTGGTTCCAACAGTCTATTTTCTGTAGTGTCATATCCGATATGGGTTGCTGTATATTTTAGTACTTTTAAGTCCTATCTGTAGCCAATAATTGGACCTTACATATGTCTTTGTACTTTGATATGCTTTGTTGTATCATATACTTTTATGCCTTAATAAAACAAAGATTGAACCGTAAATTACAGAAAACACACTTGCAATTCTGCTAGTAAAGTTTAATAATCTGTGTGTACCAAACCCATGACTTTTCATTTGTAGGAAACCCATGACTTATTATTTATAGCTCTCATAATAAAATGTCTGGAAAAAAATGGAAAAGTGTAAATTGAAAGACCAAAGCCTCTTCATCCAAGAGTCAGAAAGGCCAGAAGTTGTAGTAGTAGTAGTAGTAGTAGTAGTAGTAATAGTAGTACTGGCACTTGTGGTGGCAGTAGAGGCAGTGGTAGCAACAGTGACAATCGGGACAAATTGAAAGCAGGGGATTGGAAGGGGGGCCAAGGTGTCCACAATGAGATACTAAATCACAGTCTGATCAAAGTGGTGAGGAAGGTGAAGACTATGACAATTAATATGTTTTGGACAGGACCTGGGAACCGGATTGGGTGCTGAGGTGAAGTGACATCAGAGGAGGCAGGTGGTAACCGTGACAGCAATAAAGAGCCACAGCAAGATACTGTACGTCCAGAACCTCCCAAAAAACGTACAGGGCCAGATCTGCTTCTATTGTGGTCAGCTCGGGAAATGTTTATGCCGGCTGATACTGTGGGCACAAGCTGAGAATGTGTCAGATCAAGACCAAGCTCAACTGCCTCTAGCTCTGTGTGAGCAACTCCCGTATGGTGTTTTTCTCCACAAGGCCGGTGCTTAACCCTTTCTACCCCGGGTCAGTTTTCACTTTCCAGCCCAGGCCATTTTTTGCAAATCCAACATGTGTCTCTTTATGTGGTAATAACTTTAAAATGCTTTTTCTTATCCAAACCATTCTGAGATAGTTTTTTCGACACATATTTTACTTCATGACAATTTTACCAGAGTAAAATAAATAAAAATGTATTTATAAAAAAATTCCAAATTTACCCAAAATTTCGAAAAATTAGCAAATTTGCAAATTTCTATTTTTCTACTTTTATAATAGATAGTAATAACTCCAAAAATAGTTATTAATTGACATTCCCCATTTGTCTACTTCATGTTCGGATAATTTTGTGAATGCCATTTTATTTTTTGGGGACATTAGAAGGCATAGAAGTTTAGAAGCAAATCTCCAAAATTCTGCAAAAAAAAATCTGCCAAATTTCCAAAACCCACTTTTTAACCTCTTGGGGACATATGACGTAAAGGTACGGCATGATGTCCTGGTACTTAAAGACACATGACGTACCGGTAAGTCATATGTAGTTCTGATCACCGCCGCGCGGTGGGCGGTGATCGGAACTGGGTGCCTGCTAAAATCAATCAGCAGGCACCCTGGGACAATGCGCGGGGGGGTCCTGTGACCCCAATTCAGAACTGCGGTTTGCGGCTTTTACGGGTTTGCGGCGGGCGGTCGGCGGTGCCATCGGCTGTAATGGGGACCCGATGGCATGGAAGGCAGCGCGATGCCTTCCTTAGGCATCGGCGCTGCCTTCCGGTGAAGAGCCTGTGAGATCCATCCCCCTGGATCTCACAGACAGGAAGATGTATGAGTAATACACACTGTATTTCTCATGCAGCCAATGCATTCCAATACAGAAGTATTGGAATGCATTGTAAAGGGGATCAGACCCCCAAAAGTTAAAGTCCCAAAGTGGGATAAAAAATAAAGTAAAAAAAAAAAGTTTAAAAAAAAAAGTAAAAAAAAAAAAAGTTTCAAGTAAAAAAAAAAAAGTAATTTCCCGCAAATAAAGTCATTTTTTATTTGTAAAAAATAGGGAAAAAAAATAAGTAGACATATTAGGTATTGCCGCGTCCATATTGACCAGCTCTATAAACATATCACATGACCTAACCCTTCAGATGAACACCGTAAAAAACTGTGCTAAATAAACCATTTTTTTGTCACCTTACCTCACTAAAAGTACAACAGCAAGCGATCAAAAAGGCGTATGCCCACCAAAATAGTACCAATCTAACCGTCACCTCATCCCGCAAAAAATGAGCCCCTACCTAAGACAATCACCCAAAAAAAAAAAAACTATGGCTCAGAATATGGAGACACTAAAACATCATTTTTTTTGTTTTTAAAAAAGCTGTTATTGTGTAAAACTTAAGTAAATTTAAAAAAGTATACATATTAGGTATCGCTGCGTCCGTAATAACATGCTCTATAAAAATATCATATGACCTAACCCCTCAGATGAACACCGTAAAAAAAAAAAAAATTAAACGGTGTAAAAAAAGCCATTTTTTGTCACCTTACATCACAAAAAGTGTAATAGTAAGCGATCAAAAAGTCATATGCACCCCAAAATAGTGCCAATCAAACCGTCATCTCATCGCACAAAAATCATACCCTACCCAAGATTATCGCCCCAAAACTTAAAAAACTATGGCTCTCAGACTATGGAGACACTAAAACATGATTTTTTTTTTTTCAAAAATGAAATCATTGTGTAAAACTTACATAAATAAAATCAAACCGTCATCTCATCCCAAAAAAATTAGCCCCTACACAAGACAGTTGCCCAAAAAATAAATTAAACTATGGCTTTCAGAATGTGGAGACACTAAAGAATCATTTAAAAAAAAAAGAATGCTTTGTTATGTAAAACTGAAACCAACAACCAAAGAAAGTAGTCATATTTGGTATTGTTGCGTCCGTGATAACCTGCTCTATAAAAATATCACATGATCTAACCTGTCAGATGAATGTTGTAAATAACAAAAAAAAATTAAACGGTGCCAAAACAGCTATTTCTTGTTACCTTGCCTCACAAAAAGTGTAATATAGAGCAACCAAAAATCATATGTACCCTAAATTAGTACCAACAAAACTGCCACCCTATCCCGTAGTTTCTAAAATGGGGTCACTTTTTTGGAGTTTCTACTCTAGGGGTGCATCAGGGGGGCTTTAAATGGGACATGGTGTCAAAAAACCAGTCCAGCAAAATCTGCCTTCCAAAAACCGTATGGCATTCTTTTCCTTTTGCACAATGCCGTGTGCCCGTACAGTAGTTTACGACTACATATGGTGTGTTTCTGTAAACTACAGAATCAGAGCCATAAATATTCAGGTTTTTTTGGCTGTTAACCCTTGCTTTGTAACTGGAAAAAAAAAATTAAAAAGGAAAATCTGCCAAAAAAGTGAAATTTTGAAATTGTATCTCTATTTTCCATTAATTCTTGCGGAACACCTAAAGGCAGGCTCGGACTGGCCCACAGGGGTACAGGGGAACCTGAGCAAGGTGGGTCCCTAGTCTCCAAACCCCTGCACAAGTGGCACATAACACAGTAGAGTTACTGCGCTACATACATATATTCAATGTACTGCACCTCAACCAGCCGATGTTCATATACAAAAACGTGTTAGATTATTTATTATATTTGAATGTATCCGTACGGTGGGCCCCAAAATTAATTTTACTGGTGGGCCCTAGGTACCCCAGTCTGACACTGCCTAAAGGGTTAACACAGTTTGTAAAATCAGTTTTGAATACCTTGAGGGGTGTAGTTTCCAAAATGGGGTCATTTTTGGGTGGTTTCTATTATGTAAGCCTCACAAAGTGACTTCAGACCTGAACTGGTCTTTAAAAAGTGGGTTTTTGAAAATTTCTGAAAAATTTCAAGATTTGCTTCTAAACTTCTAAGCCTTAAATATATTTAATTAACAAATTCCCACCCCTTAGAAGTAAATAAACATATACTTACCTGACTGTTGTCTTCCGTCTAACCTGGTTACGGCCACCGCTCTTCTCAGGAATCGCGGTGGCCACGTGTGCGCAGACGACTTCTTCTCTTCTCCCGGCCGGCCGCGTGCTGTACTGAACGCGCACGCTGAGGCCGCGCATGCGCTATGGTGATTTCTTCCTGGCCAGTATAGTATACTAGCCAGGAAGAAGTCACCAGGGCGCATGCGCGGCCTCGGCTTGCACATTCAGTACAGCGCGCGGCCCGGCCGGGAGAAGACTTCAATCAAGATGGAGCCTGCCCCCTGCCGAGTGCCGAAACCAGGAAGTGGATAGCGCGCCGGGAGCAGGTAAGTATCAAATAGCGTGTTGAGAATACCCCTTTAAGGTGAAATGTAGCCGTGTCCTTAAGGGGTTAAGGACCAGTTTAGGTCTGAAGTCACTTTGTGAGGCTTATATAATAGAAACCACCCATAAATGGCCCCATTTTAAAAACTACACCCCTCAAGGAATTCAATACTGATTTTACAAACTTTCTTAACCCTTTAGGTGTTGCACAAAATTTCATGGAAAATGGAGATGAAAGTTCAGAATTTCATTTTTTTGCCAGATTTTCCATTTTAATCCATTTTTTTCCAATAACAAAGCAAGGGTTAACAGCCAAATAAAACTCAATATTTATTGCTTCGATTCTGTACTTTACAGAAACACCCTATATGTGGTCGTAAACTGTTGTACGGGCACACGGCAGGGCGCAGAAGGAAAGGAACGCCATATGGGTTTTGCAAGGCAGATTTCACTGGGATAATTTAAGCTGCCATGTCACATTTGAAGACCCCCTGATGCACCCCTAGAGTAGAAACTCCAAAAAAAGACTCCATTTTGGAAACTACGGGATAAGGTGGCGGTTTTGTTGGTACTATTTTAGGGTACATATGATTTTTGGTTGCTACAAACTTTGGAACAGTTTTTATTTTTTGTTATTTACAGTATTCTTCTGACAGGTTAGATCATGTGGTATTTTTATAGAGCAGGTTGTTACGGACGTGGCGATACCTAATATGTCTACTTTTTTATTTATTTCACTTTAACACAATAATAGCAGTTTTGAAGCAAATAAAATCATGTTTTCGTGTCTCCATATTCTGAGAGCCATAGTTTTTTGTGGGATGAGGGAACAGTTAGATTGGTACTATTTTGGGGGGCATATGCCTTTTTGATCGCTTGGTGTTGCACTTTTAGTGATCTAAGGTGACAAAAAAAAGTTTTTTTTTTAGCTTATTTTTATTTATTATTTGATGGTGTTTATCTGTGGGGTTATGTCATGTGATATTTTTATAGAGCCGGTTGATACGGACGTGGCGATATCTAATATGTCTACTTTTCTTTTTTCCCTATATTTTACAATTTTTTTTACTTTATTTTGGGAAAAGGACACTTTTTTTTTTTACTTGAAACTTTTCATTTTTTGGGGGAAAACTTTATTTGTTAAACATTTTTTTTTTTCACTTTTTTTTTTTCCCACTCTGGAACTTTAACTCTAGGGGGTCTGATCCCCTTTACAATGCATCACAATACTTCTGTATTGTGATGCATTGGCTGTAAGTGTATTACCAGAATAATACACTTACAACCTGCTTCCTGTGAGATCTAGGGGGCTGGATCTCACAGGGTTACAATGATGGCAGCCACGATGCCTAAGGAAGGCATTGGGCTGCCTTCCCTGCCATCGGGTCCCCGTCACAGCAGTGCGGGGACCTGATGGCTGCTCTGATCCCCACACGGACATCGAATGTGCCATGGTCAGCGCTGACCGCGGCACATCAAGGGTTAATGCGCTGGCATCGGTATTTTCACCGATTCCGGCGCATTCAGCAGGGGTCCGGCTATTAGTCACTTCCGAACCCCGCCGCTGATCGGGCGGGTGAAGCTCCTGCACCCCCCGATCAGCGCACAGTAATTTTACAGAGCTGGGCGGCAAGTCACATCCCGCTGTGCCGTACTATTACGGCACTGGGTGGGAAGAGGTTAAAACCACAGACATATGCAAGATCTGCAGGATTAAAATAAGCAATGGGCATTTAAACACAAACATAAGTACCAGGCCTCTATTGCAGTACATCAGGTGGCATCATTGAATCCTGTGGGAAAGTAGAACGGTCCAGAATTCTGAATGAGTACGAGTCTGTCTTCCTTCTCCTGGTCTTCATTGTGGTAGCTAGTCCATATCCTTAAAGGCTATGTACATCTTTGGGGGCAGTTTCATGTTATTATTGCACTGTACTCATTTTTAGCTATAAATAATTTTTTGGTCTTTATTAAAAATATTATGTTCTTTTTTCTGTACAGAGCTGACATGCTCTAGTAGCAGCCTCTAGATTTTCTCTCTTATCCATCAGTTGGGGAGCTGACGGGCTCATTATCTTTGCTCTCTGACATTAAAAACACTCATTATAGCTCAGTTCTTATCTTACTGATAAGAATGTGGCTTAAATAAGTGTTTATGACCTCTTAGTAGTTAAGGCTACTTTCAAACTGGCGTTTTGAATTCCGTTTGTGAGATCCGTTTCAGGGATCTCACAAACGGTTCAAAACGGATTAGTTCAGCCCCAATGCATTCTGAATGGATAAGGATCCGTTCAGAATGCATCAGTTTGGCTCCGTTCCGCCTCCATTCCGCTCTGGATGCGGACACCAAAACGTTGCTTGCAGCGTTTTGGTGTTCGCCTGACGATGGAGAGCCAAACGGATCCGTCCTGACTTACAATGTAAGTCAATGGGGACGGATCCGTTTTCACTGACACAATATGGTGCAGTTGAAAATGGATCTATCCCCCATTGACTTTCAATGTAAGTCAGGACGGATCCGTTTTGACTTCGACTTTTTTTTAAAAGAATAATGCAAACGGGTCCGTTCTGAGGCAGCACCGCAGCAACAAGGTTAGGTCCTATTGACACATCCACATTTGCATTGATCTGGTTCCCATACCAGATGGTTATCAGCCTCCTCCATGGACATCCTCCCGCCCCCAACAGAAGCAAGGCAGACTGTCGCTTCCACTCCCCCAAACCTCCTATCATATGTGTAAAATTAAGAGTGGCCATGCCGTGTTAGAGCTAATTGGCCTAGGTGAAAGTAGCCACACAGCCGATCACTTGCTAAAGTGCATTAAGCATTAAACATCCCACTAGCTGTCACCCCGCCATCTCCAACTGGGCCAGGTGTTTAGCGACAATGGCAAGAACACCGTGGCTGAGAACAGCCCGATGAAGGCCCCCGGAGGCCGTTCTCGGAAACTACCTGCTCCCGGAGACGGCATTTCATTTCAGACCGGCTCGCGCACAGGCACAGGTAAGGACTTAGGCTACTTTCACACCTGCGTTAGGTACGGATCCGTCTGGTATCTGCACAGACTGATCCGCACCTATAAATGCAAACGATGGTATCCGTTCAGAACGGATCCGTCTGCATTCTATGTAAAAAAAAAAGTCTAAGTCTAATTGTTAGTCAGACGGATCTGCAGTGTACTCAAGTTGTGCGTAGTAGGTGTTTCTGAGTGTAGTAGTGCAATATACACTAACCTGGTACAGCTGACTCTCTGCAAGGGCAGGTATAGGTAGGAATAGTTCGTGACGCCAGTGCCAAGTAAACGGTGGCACGCCGTTTGCGGATGCAGGAAATAATTTGAGGAAACGCGGTGTTAAACAGAACTTCAACTTTAGTAGGTTGCAGGCAGAGACAATATTGGAAACGCAGTTCCTCAGCATACAGTCGATTTTGCAATTCGGTCGATGCAGGCAATTCAGTACAGCAGGGTAATTACAGAGTGTAAAACGCAGGATTCTCAGCACAGGAGCTAGCACTCTAATTCTGTCTGATCCTGGAATGTAGCAATTCTTCACCAAGGCCCATTAACCTAATACTGGCTTTATATCCTTGATTATGGCTTTCATAAGTACCTCCTCTGTTTCCTCAATACCTCTGGCTCCTCTGATATTTGCCTCAGTCTCTCCTAGCTTCTGAATGGTTCCTCAGGCTAAGGTATTCCTGCTTCAGCATGTAGGAATTCAGGAGGGAATCTTCTCCTGAACAGCAGGCTTCAGGCCTGGACTTGTCTCAGACATTATCTAATCTCCATCTGTAGATTACAGACACTAGACTCCGTCTGCCTTGCACTTCCCTGTCTGGCCTTATATAAACTAGGGCTCTCTAGCTCCCTCTATGGACTAGAACCTGTAATAACACCCCTAGCAGGCCTGTGCATGCAAGCTTCAGTGACAGGGAAATACACACATTACATTGCATTTTACAAAACTGACATACAACAACTTTCCATAATTAAGAAGGGACAACAGCACACCAAGTGACCTTTGGTAGTAACGGGTATTACAACTCCCGTATACTACATACCCCACTGCTTTAAGCTGAGTACGCCCTCGTACTCCATCATGGGTCGCCCAACTGGAATCTCTACCTGAAATAGAAAAAGAGACATGCAGGCATACATATATGCAATTCAACTGCATTTACATCAGGTCCAATTGGCAAAGGTGCAGGGTAGTGACAAGGGGCGTCGTTCTCTTCTCTCAGGATAGTGAATGGAACGGGGGCGCTGACCTGGCACAGCGTAACATTATAACCAGGATAGTCCATGACAATGAATAAGTCCATAATAGAACAGTAGAAAACGGTATAAAAGTTCTTGGAGGCTCAAATAACAAACATGAGTCCGTACCCAGGTTATTTCTTATTAAATCACAGAGGCTCTCATGCGGTGGAGTCCATCTCTGGGCACAATACTTTAAAAGAGTAAGAATCTCAGAGGCTCAGGTATCTTTTGAGTCTGTCTCCGGGCACGGTTCCTTAGTAACAGGTTGCACAATAAAATGGACAGCAAAGACAAGTGCTGTAATACCCCTGATCAACCTGAAAAGGGGGTGAAGGGTAAAAGGTGCAACAAAGGAACAGGCACAACTTGGTGTGGGGTAACAAAAGCAGGCAGGAGGTCCTGGAAACAAACGTGGCCTTGCTGACTTTATGATTTCAGTGGTCAACACCTACCACTGGGCCGTGGACAAACTGGCAGCTGCAACAAAGGGCCAGCAACATAGGACTCCTGTCCTGGAAGGGTTAACATCACCTTCTGAAGAAATAAATCAAGGGCCTAGCAGGCTGATCACAGTGGCATATTGTAGCTACTTGGCTCTGCAGGGAGGTATCTTCTGTAGTATTCCTCTACAGGAGGATGGGCCCACATGACTGTATCAGGGGGTAGCTGCAGGGTAAAGGGGCCCCTAATAGGTATTGGCCCCATAGGCCTAGGGGTGAACCCTCTGGTGGGCCGTGCCGGCCCTGGCATAATCACTGCAGGGTGTGACATACTTGGTACCGCCGCAGCAAGCGGTCCGGTGCTCTGGGTGCAGCAATTCACAGCAATCGCGGGTCCGGTCTGGGGCACTGACGGAGCGGTGACAACAGAAGGCGGTCGGCGGGTGGTGACAGGCACCCTTACCTCATCCTTCCTCGGCGGCGTCTGGATCCTGGCGGTGTAGGTCTTACGCAACTCCCGCAACTTCTCCTCCAGCCGGACGATCTGCTCACCGATACTCTCGGTGTCGGAGTCGCTGTTCTCTGCTGGCGCCGCCGGCGCAGGTACAGTCACCGCTGATGCAGACTCGGCCTCTTCAGGTCCTGGACTTGCCTCTGGTCTCCGTCCCATCCGGATGTTCTGGAAGGTAGCACTCAGTCCTTTTTGCTGCTCCAGCTCAGATAGTGTCTTCTCCCGACGTGGCAGCTCGGGGGAAGGGTAGGGGCTCACCCATTTCTCCAACACGGTTGGCTGCCAGAAGACGTTCGGCCCGATGAAGGAGCTCCGCTCCTGAAAGGCGTGATGGGCCGGCTCTGGAGAGCGTTCCGGTTCTCGCTCGCAGCCAGAGTGGTCTTCTTCTTCTGCCTCCCAATCCTCAGGTCCTCGCTTCGGACGGGTCACAGCAGTCGCATAGGGGCCTCGCAGGCTCTCGGCAGGGGTGTACTCCACTTCCTCTCCCTCGCGGAGGCTGTGCTGGTACGAAGGGAGGTAGTCTCTCTTGACAGACCTTCGATTGACATAGAGGTCTCTGCCAGTAAGATAGTCCTGAATAAACCTGTAGCCACGGGATTTGTCAAACGACAGCACCACTCCCTTTCTCCTTTCCAGGCGAGGTTGGGTGTGCGTATGTCTTTCATGTATGGACTTAGTTAATTCCTCATACACGATCTTAGTCTTGGTATTCCGCTTGATAGCGGCCTCTCGAATCTCCGCCATCAGGGAAGACCATTTGAACGATGGCTGAAAAAAGTCCCTCCATGAGCCATAGTAGGGCTCGGGTTCCTTTTCCCTGGTGCGGCAGGCGGGTTGCTCCGGTCCCGGAGCGTAGGCCGGTGGAGCCTCCTCTGGCTCTACACCGGTGTCGGTCATTTTTCCGATCATAGGTGCGGACGCTGCAGCAACACTCTGCTCACAATCCAACATGCTCGATCCTACTGAGGAGAGCGATAGGGTCGCGTCAATTAGAGTAGCCAGCTCCTCCCACTGCACTGGGGAGCCGCCCCCCAGGTATTCCAGTATATGGAGGGCGGTGTCCATGCTGGCAGACATGCAAATGTCCAGATAAGCCGTGGCGCCTGCCCTTGACCTTCTTCCCGCTTTTTCCTCAGAAAGGCGCCAATTTTTCCCGCCTTTTCGGGATGAAGGTGACGCAGCAGTAAATTCAGCCAGCTCAGCGGCCATCTTTAGGTACAAACGCTGTCTGTTCACTGACAGCAAGCAGGAATGTTTAAAGTCCACAAAACCACAATCCAATGCGGCGATTTTCTTCCTCTGGGTAGCGCAACCCTGCACAGCGCTTTTTAGAGGTTTTTGGAACACTTTGGGTACGATTTTCAGTCCACAAAGTCCACTTGAATAAAACAGGAAAATTGTCACTTAGGTCACAGGGCACTTGTATAAGGCACAAAGTACACGCTTCTTGCACTAGAAAGCGTGCGTATCCTGTTCGTGACGCCAAAAGAGAGGTGCAGTGTACTCAAGTTGTGCGTAGTAGGTGTTTCTGAGTGTAGTAGTGCAATATACACTAACCTGGTACAGCTGACTCTCTGCAAGGGCAGGTATAGGTAGGAATAGTTCGTGACGCCAGTGCCAAGTAAACGGTGGCACGCCGTTTGCGGATGCAGGAAATAATTTGAGGAAACGCGGTGTTAAACAGAACTTCAACTTTAGTAGGTTGCAGGCAGAGACAATATTGGAAACGCAGTTCCTCAGCATACAGTCGATTTTGCAATTCGGTCGATGCAGGCAATTCAGTACAGCAGGGTAATTACAGAGTGTAAAACGCAGGATTCTCAGCACAGGAGCTAGCACTCTAATTCTGTCTGATCCTGGAATGTAGCAATTCTTCACCAAGGCCCATTAACCTAATACTGGCTTTATATCCTTGATTATGGCTTTCATAAGTACCTCCTCTGTTTCCTCAATACCTCTGGCTCCTCTGATATTTGCCTCAGTCTCTCCTAGCTTCTGAATGGTTCCTCAGGCTAAGGTATTCCTGCTTCAGCATGTAGGAATTCAGGAGGGAATCTTCTCCTGAACAGCAGGCTTCAGGCCTGGACTTGTCTCAGACATTATCTAATCTCCATCTGTAGATTACAGACACTAGACTCCGTCTGCCTTGCACTTCCCTGTCTGGCCTTATATAAACTAGGGCTCTCTAGCTCCCTCTATGGACTAGAACCTGTAATAACACCCCTAGCAGGCCTGTGCATGCAAGCTTCAGTGACAGGGAAATACACACATTACATTGCATTTTACAAAACTGACATACAACAACTTTCCATAATTAAGAAGGGACAACAGCACACCAAGTGACCTTTGGTAGTAACGGGTATTACAACTCCCGTATACTACAGATCCGTCCTGACTTTACATTGAAAGTCAATGGGGGACCGTTTGCAATTGCACCAATATTGTGTCAACGTCAAACGGATCCGTCCCCATTGACTTACATTGTAAGTCAGGACAGATCCGTTTGGCTCCGCACGGCCAGGCGGACACCAAAATGCTGCAAGCAGCGTTTTGGTGTCCGCCTCCAGAGCGTAATGGAGGCGGACCGGAGCCAAACTGAAGCATTCTGAACGGATCCGCATCCATTCAGAATGCATTGGGGCTTAACTGATCCATTTGGGGCCGCTTGTGAGAGCCTTGAAACGGATCTCACAGGTGGACACCGAAACGCTGGTGTGAAAGTAGCCTAACCTGTGCCTCGCCGGACTTGTCAGTTAAGATGGCAGATCGCATGTGTTCGCTGGCGAACACTGCGAACTGGCCATCACTGAATATGGCCTTTCGGCAACAGGAAAACATTATCCCATTTTGTTTGATTATACACCTGCTATTACATAAGCAAGAAAGGAAGTATCCTCATCCTGCACTTCCTTCTGCATGAGATTTCTTTCTCCTTGTGGGACCCCAACAGCTACAGGGCAGCCTGCCTGCAAGATGCATTGCATGACCAAATTAATCACGTGCACCATGTAGGGGGCATGTGTTATTTCCCCCAAATGCAATATTTGTATTGCGTGTATGTTGCAATAAAATGTCCTATTCATTGCACAGTAATACCTTTTGTGAAATAACCCTTTTAAAGGGCATCTGTCAACAGATTTGTACCTATGAAAGTGTCTCTTCTGTTGCATGTGCATTTTAGAGTTGAAAGCATCTGTGTTGGTCCCATGGTCATATGTGCCCACATTGCTGAGAAATGGTGTTTTAATATATTCAAATGAGCCTCTAGGAGCAATGAGGGCATTGCCATTATACCTAGAGGCTCTTCTCTCTTTGCAACTGCTGTGCCCTCTGCACTTTGACAGAGCCATGCGTGATGAGATCTTTCACTGCCTGGCTCTGTCAATTAAAGTGCAGAGGGTACTGCAGTTGCAGAGAGAGACTCATTTGCATATATTAAAATTTCATTTTTCTCAGCAATTTCAGCGGGAACTATAGAAATGTAAATCTAGTTGTGGCTACAGAAGGGCATAATTAAAAATTTTTACTGGATGGCTTTTAAAGGAAATCTGTCCGCAGGATCAACCCTATTAAACCAGATATAATGCCTGGTAGGGCTAACCCTGCTGATTAAAACCATACTTTTCTTAACCCAATCAGTTGTAGCATTTTAGAGAAGTCCTTGTTTTAAATGATATGCAAATTAGGGTATAAGTGCACCAAGAGCACGACCTAGCCACTTAGTGCACCTTACCTCCTCTTCTCTGCTTCTCAAGACACTCTCCCGTCTGCTTGATTAATAGGGCCAAGTGAGATGCCAGGAACAAAGGAAGTACTGCTCATATTCCGAAAATAAGCTGAACAACTCAGGTTCAGAACTACAGGGCCAGACGAGATAACAAATCGGAGGAGCTAAGGTGCACTGAGTGATTAGCACCCGTTCTCAATGCAATCAAGTGCTAACTTCCATATGCTTTAAAATCAAGGATTTCTCCAAAGTAAGGTATGGTCTTAATCAGCAAGGTCAGCCCTATCAGACATCATGCCAGGTTTAATAGGGTTGGTCCTGTGGATAAATGCCCTTAAAAGCAAAGGATTTGGAGTTCTGTATAAGAAGAACAACACAATTCTAACTCTATGTAGAATAAATACATTTAAATTATAGGTCCATTTTCCTGGTTTAGATCACTGTAATAGACAGCAGAGGGTGCTTAGAGCTGCACTCCGTACAGTGTCCAAGGAAAGAGTTTAAACCAGGCATCCTCAAACTGCGGCCCTCCAGCTGTTGTAAAACTACAACTCCCACAATGCCCTGCTGTAGGCTGATACCTGTAGGCTATTTGGGCATGCTGGGAGTTGTAGTTTTGCAACAGCTGGAGGGCCGCAGTTTGAGGATGCCTGGTTTAAACCCAGTTCAGAAGGGGGAAGTAGTGTGTGGAGCACAGCAAGTTAGGCCCCTTTCACACGAGCGAGTTTTCCGCGCGGATGCGTTGCGGGAGGTGAACGCATTGCATCCGCACGGAATCCTGACCGATTCATTTCTATGGGGCTGTTCACATGAGTGGTGATTTTCACGCATCACTTGTGCGTTGCGTAAAAATCGCAGCATGCTCCTCTTTGTGCGTTTTTCACGTAACGCAAGCCCCATAGAAATGAATGGGGTTGCGTGAAAATCGCAAGCATCCGCAAGCAAGTGCGGATGCGGTGCGAATTTCACGCATGGTTGCTAGGAGACGATCGGGATGGAGACCCGATCATTATTATCTTCCCTTAGGCCTCATGCACACGAACGTTTTTTTTCACGGTCCGCAAAAACGGGGTCCGTAGGTCCGTGATCTGTGACCGTTTTTTCGTCCGTGGGTCTTCCTTGATTTTTGGAGGATCCACGGACATGAAAAAAAAGTCGTTTTGGTGTCCGCCTGGCCGTGCGGAGCCAAACGGATCCGTCCTGAATTACAATGCAAGTCAATGGGGACGGATCCGTTTGACGTTGACACAATATGGTGCCATTTCAAACGGATCCGTCTCATTGACTTTCAATGTAAAGTCTGGAGTCCCTTTTATACCATCGGATCGGAGTTTTCTCCAATCCGATGGTATATTTTAACTTGAAGCGTCCCCATCACCATGGGAACGCCTCTATGTTAGAATATACTGTCGGATATGAGTTAGATCGTGAAACCTCATTTCCGACAGTATATTCTAACACAGAGGCGTTCCCATGGTGATGGGGACGCTTCTAGTTAGAATATACTACAAACTGTGTACATGACTGCCCCCTGCTGCCTAGCAGCATCCGATCTCTTACAGGGGGCCGTGATCAGCACAATTAACCCCTCAGGTGCCGCACCTGAAGGGGTTAATTGTACTATCATATCCCCCTGTAAGAGATCAGGGCTGCCAGGCAGCAGGGGGCAGACCCCCCCCCTCCCCAGTTTGAATATCATTGGTGGCCAGTGCGGCCCCTCCCCCCCTTTCTCCCTCTATTGTAATAATTTGTTGGTGGCACAGTGTGCGCCCCCCCCCTTCCTCCCTCTATTGTAATAAATCGTTGGTGGCACAGTGTGCGCCCCCCCCCCTTCCTCCCTCTATTGTAATAAATCATTGGTGGCACAGTGTGCGCCCCCCCCTTCCTCCCTCTATTGTAATAAATCGTTGGTGGCACAGTGTGCGACCCCCCCCCCTTCCTCCCTCTATTGTAATAAATCGTTGGTGGCACAGTGTGCGCCCCCCATCGGCCCCCCCTCCCTCTATAGCATTAACAACATCCCCCATCTCCCCCCCCCCCCCGATCATTGGTGGCAGCGGGTTACTAGCAATAGTACAATAGTAAAAGATTCATACTTACCTGGGAGCTGCGATGTCTGCTTCCGGCCGGGAGCTCCTCCTACTGGTAAGTGACAGTTCATTTAGCAATGCGCCGCACAGACCTGTCACTTACCAGTAGGTGGAGCTCCCGGCCGGACACGAACATCGCAGCAGCCGGTAAGTATGAATCTTCTACTATTGTACTATTGCTAAGTAACCATGGCAACCAGGACTGTAGTAGCGTCCTGGTTGCCATGGTTACCGATAGGAGCCCTAGCGATTAAACTGGGACTCCGATCGGAACTCCGCTGTCACCAATGATGGGGGGGGGAGATGGGAGGCCGCACACTGGCCACCAATGTTGTTAATGCTATAGAGGGAGGGGGGGCCGATGGGGGGCGCACACTGTGCCACCAACGAATTATTACAATAGAGGGAGGGGGGGGGCGCACACTGTGGGGTTAATTGTGCTGATCACGGCCCCCTGTAAGAGATCGGGTGCTGCCAGGCAGCAGGGGGCAGTCTTGTACACAGTTTGTAGTGTATTCTAACTAGAAGCGTCCCCATCACCATGGGAACGCTTCTGTGTTAGAATATACTGTCGGTTCTGAGTTTTCACGAAGTGAAAACTCAGCTTTGAAAAAGCTTTTATGCAGACGGATCTTCGGATCCGTCTGTATAAAAACTAACCTACGGCCAAGGATCACGGACGCGGATGCCAATCTTGTGTGCATCCGTGTTCTTTCACGGACCCATTGACTTGAATGGGTCCGTGAACCGTTGGCTGTGAAAAAAATAGGACAGGTCATATTTTTTTCACGGCCAGGAAACACGGATCACGGATGCGGCTGCAAAACGGTGCATTTTCCGACTTTTCCACTGACCCATTGAAAGTCAATGGGTCCGCGAAAAAAAACGGAAAACGGCACAACGGCCACGGGTGCACACAACGGTCGTGTGCATGAGGCCTTATAACATGGTTATAAGGGAAAATAATAGCATTCTGAATACAGAATGCAAAGTAAAACAGCGCTGGAGGGGTTAAAAAAAAATAAAAATCATTTAACTCACCTTAATCCACTTGATCGCAATGTCGGCATCTCCTTCTGTCCCCTTTACTGAATAGGACCTGTGGTGAGCATTAATTATAGGTCAAGGACCTTTGATGACGTCACTCTGGTCTTCACATGGTACGTCACATGATCTTTTACCATGGTAATCACCATGGTAAAAGATCATGTGACGTACCATGTGATGACCGGAATGACGTTACCCCAGGTCCTGTTGCTGCACAGAGATTAGATGAAGCCAGAAGGAGATGCCGGGCCACGAACAAGTGGACTAAGGTGAGTTAAAAATGTTTTTATTTTTTTTTAACCCCTCCAGCGATGTTTTACTATGCATTCTGTATTCAGAATGCTATTATTTTCCCTTATAACCATGTTATAAGGGAAAATAATACTATTTACAGAACACCGATCCCAAGCCCGAACTTCTGTGAAGAAGTTCGGGTTTGGGTACCAAACACGTACGATTTTTCTCACGCGAGTGCAA
The DNA here is from genome assembly GCF_905171765.1 of Bufo bufo. Lineage (NCBI taxonomy): Eukaryota > Metazoa > Chordata > Amphibia > Anura > Bufonidae > Bufo > Bufo bufo. Next base: position 251,994,346 of record NC_053393.1, on the reverse strand, counting down.
AATGCATTACAATGTTTTGCACTCGCTTGGAAAAATCGCGGGTGTTCCCGGAACGCACCCGTACATTTTTCCGCAACGCCCGTGTGAAAGAGGCCTTAGAGTACAGCTGTGTGACCCAGTGATGTGCCACTTGCGGTACATGTCAATGCTGCAGCCAGTCATTGGCTGCAGAGGTACACATGACCCACATCCACTCCAGACGTTGACAAGCCAATTTTTTTTTCAAAGCTGAAGAACTCCTTTAAGAGAATAGAAACTCTAAACAGCACATTAATAATACACACATCTGCTGACACAAGGGGTCAAATAGTCAACCAGAATACATGAGCTGGCTTTACTGTTTTACTTTTCATGAGGTCCTTGGCTCCACTCCTGCCCTGTCACCCCATTTGGGGAAGTTGAATGATGATAATACTGAGTTTACTTTGCATACCATCCCCCAAAGAAAACATCCTCCTTTGTCACTTCCACTTGACAGTGCACTTTGTAAAGCTTACATGAAGAGACAAAGTAAACAGTTGTAAGAGGGCTTGGTATTACTGAAACGTTCATTCATAAAAGCAGAGATTATCTTATTGCAGAGACATACGGACTGCAACCAACAAAACACATTCCATGAATGTAAAATCCCTTGCAGCACTGTCAGTCGTAGGAGCTAGCAAAATCTGAATATACCGAACATCAACTATATTTAATAACAATAAAAGGTAATGGCCCATATAAGGCTACTTTCACACTAGCGTTCGGAGCGGATCCGTCTGATGTTTCATCAGACGGATCCGCTCCGATAATGCAGACGTTTGCATCCGTTCAGAACGGATCCGTCTGCATTATTACTTAGAAAATTTTCTAAGTCTGAAAGTAGCCTGAGCGGATCCGTTCAGACTTTACATTGTAAGTCAATGGGGAACGGATCCACTTGAAGATTGAGCCATATGGTGTCATATTCAAGCGGATCCGTCCCCATTGACTTACATTGTAAGTCTGGACGGATCCGCTCGCCTCCGCACGGCCAGGCGGACACCCGAACGCTGCAAGCAGCGTTCAGGTGTCCGCTCACTGAGCGGAGCGAAGGCTGAGCGCTGGCAGGCGGATGCATTCTCAGTGGATCCGCCTCCACTGAGAATGCATTAGGGCCAGACGGATGCGTTCGGGGCCGCTCGTGAGCCCCTTCAAACGGAGCGCACGAGCGGACACCCGAACGCTAGTGTGAAAGTAGCCTAAAACTGGCAAGTGTCAGACAGAGACAATGTTGATGTCCTCTCCTACATATATTGTGTTACTAAGCCATTTACTGGTGTCTACAAGCTATGAATGGACTGCATCACTCTCAGCAGGGCCGTCTTTACCAAGGGGCAAAAGGGGCAGCTGCCCCGGGTCCAGTTGCTCCTGAGGGGCCCAAGGCAGCTGCCTCTAGAGCCCTGCTAGCCACTGCCCCGGGTGTCAGGCTGTCAGCTACACAGGGGGTGCTGCCATGCCATGCCTGCCGGCACCGAGTCCAGGCAGCGTACTGTGAGAGCTGTGATCTAGGACCTTAGATGTCATCATCACCATGTGACCAGTAACCTAGCAATATTACTGGTCACATGGCTATGAGGTCATCACAGGTCCTACCAGGAGTGTTGCAGGAGAAGTTTGCCTTAACTGTGCAGCTTTTTTTGTGAAGATTACATCAGAAAAAGGTGACAGGGGCTGTTATGCTAATATACTGTAAACTACTGTATAGTGGGGTGCTGTATACTGTGTGGGGGCCTGTATACTGTGGGGGCCTGTATACTGTGGGGGGGCTGTATATTGTGGGGGGGCCTGTATAGTGTGGGGGCCTGTATACTGTGGGTGCTGTATAGTGTGGAGTGCTATACTGCTGTACTGTATAGTGTGGGGGGCTGTATAGTGTGGGGTGCTGTATCATGTATAGTTTGGGGTGCTGTATACGGTGAGGTGCTATACTGCTCTACTGTATACTGTGAGGTGTTGTATACTGTGGCGTGCTGTATACTGTGGGCTGCTATACTGCTCTACTATATACTGTGGGGTACTGTATAGTGTGGGGTGCTATACTGCATACTGTGTGGTGCTGTATACTATAGGGTGCTATACTGCATACTGTGGGTTGCTGTATACTATAGGGTGCTATACTGCATACTGTGGGGTGCTGGGGTGCACTGTAACACTAGGGTGAGCCAAGCCCTGGTCTCCTTCCTGCAGAGCGGTGCCCACTTCCAGCCTGAGCCCAGCTGCCCAGAGCACTGATCCTGAGCCGCTGGAGTCTTCAGAACTGGAAGTATTTACAGTCATTCACTGTACTCTACCAGATGTGTGGATTTTTTGTGTGTCTGTTGTGGTGGAGGGCGTGATTGCCTGCTAAGGTGTGGGAAGGCGGGATCCATGGGGCCCAAGTAAATTTTTGCCCAGGGTCCAATCAATATTAAAGACGGCCCTGACTCTCAGGGTGATACGACTTTAATCTAGCAATTCAGGCATAGATCTGGTAAATAATTAATATATATCTTTAGTTGCTGAGTATTTGTGAATTAGCCAACCGGAAAAGCTAAAGACCTGGAACAAGTAGGCTATAAATATCACTATTTCTAATCTAAACAAAGGCTAATTGCGACTGCCATTTTGTATATGGTGTATCGCTATTTGTTGTTTTACTTGTTTTATCTTATACCCATTTCAAATTTGATGTATGTGCAGTACTCCATAATAGCAAATTATTTTGTGCTGTATAATGTTCTGACATATTGTATAAACCAGTATAGATTTATATGGATCAGGTAGGGTTAACAAGTCTTTAACCTGGGCCTGCCCCTAGTTTTAGCTTTAGTCTATTATTAGCTGAGGAAGTGAAAGGAGCCATGTATACAGTTGCAAGAAAAAGTATGTGAACCCTTTGGAATGATATGGATTTCTGCACAAATTGGTCATAAAATGTGATCTGATCTTCATCTAAGTCACAACAATAGACAATCACAGTCTGCTTAAACTACTAACACACAAATAATTAAATGTTACCATGTTTTTTTGAACACACCATGTAAATATTCACAGTGCAGGTGGAAAAAGTATGTGAACCCTTGGATTTAATAACTGGTTAAACCTCCTTTAGCAGCAATAACTTCAACCAAACGTTTCCTGTAGTTGCAGATCAGACGTGCAGAACTGTCAGGAGTAATTCTTGACCATTCCTCTTTACAGAACTGTTTCAGTTCAGCAATATTCTTGGGATGTCTGGTGTGAATCGCTTTCTTGAGGTCATGCCACAGCATCTCAATCAGGTTGAAGTCAGGACTCTGACTGGGCCACTCTAGAAGGCGTATTTTCTTCTGTTTAAGCCATTCTGTTGTTGATTACTTCTATGCTTTGGGTCGTTGTCCTGTTGCAACACCCATCTTCTGTTGAGCTTCAGCTGGTGGACAGATGGCCTTAAAGGGGTTATCCGACTTAAAAAAATATGTGTTAGGGCTGCTTTATACATCATTAAAGATACATTTCTAATGTACTCACTTTATTGATTTTGCTCTGTTTCCACACTGCTGATTTGGGTCATGTGACCCCCGACGTCATCAACCCTTCTCTGGTGCTGACGTCTCGTTTACAAGCTTCTCCCTGCTTGAGGGAGTGGCCCAGCTCTGTAAACGAGACGTCAGAGCCTTTGGTGCCCGCCCCCTCTCTCCTGTATCTGGCTGCCGCGATCTCATTAGCATATCAATAGAGCAGCAGGGCTGTCATTACTGTGCAAAACAGAAGCTCCTGTGTTGCACTGAAAGAATGTACAGGAGAGCTCTGATAAGGAAAGGGTTACCCAGGTGCTGCCAGTCGCTGTATTGCTGTGATCCTGGAGCAGGAATAAAGGACAAGCAGCTCAGCCAATAAAAGGGAGAAGGCAAGTCAGGACAGCCAATCAGATGAAAGACCCGCCCTCCCTGCTGTTTACACTGGAGAGTAAAGACATGTGCTTCTGCCTGGGCTCTTAGATTTCCCGGGGAGAGGAAGGTGGGGGACACTGCATTGTGTGTATGGAGGGATGGGGGACACTGCATTGTGTGTATGGAGGGGTGGGGGACACTGCATTGTGTGTATGGAGGGGTGGGGGACACTGCATTGTGTGTATGGAGGGGTGGGGGACACTGCATTGTGTGTATGGAGGGGTGGGGGAGGGGGACACTGCATTGTTTGTATGGAGGGGTGGGGGACACTGCATTGTGTGTATGGAGGGGTGGGGGAGGGGGACACTGCATTGTGTGTATGGAGCGGTGTGGGACACTGCATTGTGTGTATTGTGTGTATGGAGGGGTGGGGGACACTGCATTGTGTGTATGGAGGGGTGGGGGACACTGCATTGTGTGTAAGGAGGGGTGTGGGACACTGCATTGGGTGTATGGGGTGGGGGAGGGGGACACTGCATTGTGTATATTGTGTGTATGGAGGGGTGGGGGACACTGCATTGTGTATATTGTGTGTATGGAGGGGTGGGGGACACTGCATTGTGTATATTGTGTGTGTATAGAGTGGTGGGGGACCCTGCATTGTGTATATTGTGTGTATGGAGGGGTGGGGGACACTGCATTGTGTATGGGGGAGGGGGGACAATGACTACATAGTATATAGTCAACATAGATATGGCTGTAATATAGCTTAGATAGATATAGGTGTCATATATGACCCCTATATCTATCTAAGCTATATTAGATACATACACAAAGCTGCCTCAGAGCTTAGATACACAGAGCTGCCTCAGAGCTTAAACTGTGGGAAAATGAGGAAGCAGCACACTGTAGACAAAAGGGTGCACAGCCGACCAATATGGACCAGCACCTGGGTCCAACAAATGGAAGAAAAATAAGCCAGCAGCACTCCAAATAATTGAGGAAAAGCGTGTGGTTTATTGACCCAAAAAATGAAGCGACGTTTCAACAGCTCATTGCTGTCTTTCTCAAGCCTAATGCACATGTGATACAGGCGTGTGGTATATAGGGACATTGATCAACAGTAGATTAACATCAATTAAAGATATATAAGTAGAAAAGGCATACATATAGTGATTTCTGTGAATGTACAAATACATATAAAAAACGATCGCTTAAAGACAAAGATAATGCATATAAATACAGAAATATATAATATAGTGTTCCTGTATTACATAAAAAAGAACTTAATAAGTGCAGGTGAACCCAATGAATGAGTGAAATTAAAAAACTTGCCGTCAGGTGTGTGACTGTATGTAATCCACATCGCATGTTCTGCGCCGTTCCAATTGACCCACCGCGCATGCGCGGGAGGAGTAAATATCGCGATCCTGGCGGCATCCGGACATTGACCAGAAACCACAACAAAGATGGCCGGAATAGCATCACACACAATGTGCGCATGCCCAGACCGCAATAGAGGCTGCAAATCAGTCGCTGCACCCTCATAGTCCAGTGCATAGATACCAGATGGATATACGGAATCAAATGTTTATAGAAACAAATATCAAAGAGTAAATATATGTATAAATAGGGTCTAGGACACTGTAGCGCTGCAACCGCATTGAATATATATAAAAAAGGTCACATAATTCAGCGCCTTATCAACCCAATGAAACAGGCTATAAGGAGAATATATGAACGGTGAGAAAAGCTGTTACCCAACATTGACGGATCATGTTGATGATCAGTCGATGCTAGGGATGGGGGAGAGAATGGTGTCGCCAGGATAACCCCTCGAACCACCTTCAGTCACCCATATTATAACAACACCATATCACCGAAACAATAAAATCTCCAGGCCAAAACTTAGGGAAGTAAATATTCATATTTCCGTACATTGGTGCAAAAAACCATGGTTGTAACGACTGTTGTAGGCAGACATCTAGTACAGCATAGGGTACACTCAACATTGACTTTGCAACAGCGGTCCGGACATCATGTGTGCAGATAATGAATGTAAAATGTGGATAGTCGACTGGAACTGCGACAAACTTCATGTCATACAGCAACACAATCAAGACGGCAAGAATGTTGTAAATCTAAAAACAAAAAGAGAGAACAATATTAAAGAAAGACTCTCATACAAATAACGCCTAATTAAATACTATGCATGTGCATTCACCATACAGAAGGGAATATGGATACAGCAAATGACAGAGTGAGGCAGTACTAATCTACCCTAAAATCCACATTTAACCCATTGGGTCTTAGAGTTTTCAAGGTAAATATCCAGTATAATTCACGTTTTTTGAGCAGAGCCTGCCTATCTCCGCCCCTTCTCCCTAGTTCAATCTGTTCCAAGATGCGGAATCTCAGGTCATTCTGTGTGTGTCCAGCCTCTTTAAAGTGCTTGGACACAGGCAAATCCATTTTCTCTTTCCTGATGGAATACCGGTGCTGGTTAAGCCGTGTTTTTACATCCCACGTGGTCTCACCAATATACCACTTCCCACAGGGGCAGGTAAGTTGGTAGACCACGTAGGATGAGTCACAGGTCAGAAATTGTTTTATTTTAATTACACCTTTAGTAACCGGATTATGAAACATGTCACCCTTGAGCATGAGTTTGCAATTGATGCAATGATAACATGGATAGCATCCAGTGCGGGTGGAACCACACATGGCCCTCACATTAGTCTTAGTACTACCCACATCCGCCCTAATCAATCTGTCTCCCAGATTACGCCCTCTGCGATAAGAAAACAAAGGGGGGGTGTGGAATTCTGGAATGTGGGGGAAACTGTTCCCAATCAAACTCCAATGTTTCCGAACAACAGTGGCAATGTGCACACTGTTAATGGAAAAATGGGAGATGAATGGAATCCGAGGATTTTTTGGGGCAGCCTTTGGTCTAGCTGTGTTGAAAAGATTCTTAGCTTTACTAATGGAATCATGGACCAACTTTCTAGGGTACCCTCGAATGGCAAATTTGTGACTCATTTCATCAAATCTGATTGATTTCATCTCTTCATCCTTAACTATCCTCTGAACGCGAAGGAACTGGCTATATGGCAAAGAACGGATCATGGAACGAGGGTGATGGCTATCATACCGTAGCAAGGTGTTCATGTCAGTAGGTTTTACAAATAAGTCTGTGCTCAGCCCTCGTCCCATGATCCGAACCTCGGTGTCAAGGAACTGAAGCCTCTCCGTGGAATGAACCACGGTAAATTTAACAGTCGGATCGACTTCATTGAGGTATGAGTGGAATGCGAGGAGGCCCAACGTATCGCCCGTCCACACCAAGAAGATATCGTCGATATAGCGCCACCACCCCAGAACATGTCTGAAGTGGTGGCTACCATAAATCGACGACTCCTCAAGGTGGGCCATATAGATGTTTGCATAAGTGGGCGCCACGTTGGACCCCATCGCGGTACCACGCAACTGAACAAAGAAGTCGTCCTGGAATAAAAAGTAATTTTTTGTCAGAACGAATCTCAATAGTGAGAGCAAAAATACCTGGCAAGCATGGGAATATTCAGACTTGGAAAGACAGGCTTCAACTGCCTGTAGACCCAGCTCATGATCGATGGACGTATATAAGCTACATACGTCGAACGAGACAAGAACCGCGCCCACAGGGACCTCAAGATCATTGATCTTAGACAGAAAGTCACCTGTATCTCTGATAAAGGATTTGGTGGAAATAGCAAAACAGCGTAGCATTTTATCAAGAAAGATGGCCACATTGTAAAAAAGGGACTCTCTACCCGAAACTATGGGTCGGCCAGGGGGGGGCATCACCCCTTTATGTACTTTAGGCAGTGTGTACAAAATAGGCGTACTGGGTTTATCACGATATAGGTAATTAAACAATTTTTCATCAATGAGATCAGCCTCTCGGGCTTGATTTAGCATATCTCTCAGTTCCCTTAATAAACCAAATTTGGGATCATGTAATACACGTTTGTACACTTGTGTGTCCTCAAGTTGGCCATGGATCTCCCGAATGTACTCACTGGTGTCCATGACCACAACCCCACCACCCTTGTCAGCTGACTTGATGGTGAGGCTGTGGTCGGAGGCCAGAGAGCACACCGCAGAGATCTCTTCAGAGGTTATATTTCCAAATCTGAGATTGTTATTCTCAGAGACACATTTTAATGCATCAAGGTCCCTGCGTATAGCTAGCATAAATGCTTCAACTGCAGGGTGATCAATGATTGGGTTAAAATTACTCTTAACATAAAGCCCTGTATTATACAATGATAATTCTGTGGGTCTAACAATTTCATCTCTTGAGGCTTGACTTTGTGCAGAAAACCAGATCTTGAGTTTGACACTCCGAAAAAATCTATAAAGGTCCAGTTCCAAATTAAACCAATTCGTTCTTGACACAGGGCAAAAAGATAGCCCTTTGTCCAAAACGGATTGTTGTGCATCATTGAGAATAGTGGACGAGATATTTACCACTATGTTCTCTTTCGGTTCACAATTTTCTGACGTTGTGGTCTGTGATTCTTGTTTCTTTCCTCGCCATTTGTGGTGGCGCTTGCCGCCCCTCCTGGTTCTGTTAGATCCGTATCCAGTCCTAAAAAAGACTTCTGGATTGTTGCTGTGGTATTCGCCTCTCCTCTTTCCTGACTCTTACTGCCGGGTTGAGATCTAGTAAATCTTCTATCAGATGGGTGGGTTTGTCTCCTATCACCCCCCCTGGGATTTTTCGGGTCACGTTGCCATACGTAAATGAATCCGCGTGTATAGTCCTCCGTATCACGTGACCCTTTTTGGCGTTTTTTATCTTGCAATTCTGATCTTAATTTGTCAAAGTGTGGTACACACGATGCAGTATATATTTCAAAATCTTCCGCTGACATTAACTCTTTCAGTGACAGCGTCGTTCTCTGTAAAGCATCCTGTATCAACGTTATTGTAACGGACCGTTTCAGCAGACAAGGGGTTAAAATCCGTTTAGGCGATAAGCCCCTTTCTGAGAGACAGGCACAGCTACTGCAGAACACCAACTCCCGAACTGGATACAAAATAGCACTCCAAACTGGAACCTCACGATTAGCTGCTAGCAGACGAACAGGAAAAGCATACAATCCTGGCAATCGGTCTTCTAACAGCATACAGCGAATCCCCCCAATAACGAGACAAGGCTCCGTTTTGAGGGTCAAGCAGTGGTCTGACTGTACTTCACGTACAGCCTCTTTTATTCATAAACCACAAACATAGTACTGCCCACAGGGGTTTGAAATACAACCAATCAGTAATTTACAACACATACAATGATACAACAGCAACCAATCGTTCACGCCCCCAGAGGACCAGAATGAAGACTGACATAGGACAACATATCCCCACAATGCATCATGGTTTCCTCCTCTCTGTCCAGACAACCTGAAGAGCAATCCAATTATCTCTGAGGACAAAGGGAGATCGCCAATACACATGTGAGGACAACAGAACAGACATCACCATTTAAACACACAATGGGACAATGGCACAATAGAAACACACCCGCATATTCCTCCCAAGCTGACAAGTTACACTTATTATAAATTGTTACAACTTTGTGAGTTTACATTGGCCATACATATAACTTACATCAATTCAAACAGTATAACTTTGTGACAAACCTATCCAAAATTCACTTGAATAGGTTCAGGGGTTTAAAAGTTAGTATATGGCCCATAATCCAGGGGCAAGAGGCCAGCAGTCAGTCCTCTCCAAAACCCAGTGGCGAGGTTGGTTTTGCCACACATCTCCCCCCCCCAGGGAAGACTAACCAGATACCTGACCTCACGCCGGTCGGTACCTGAGTTAGTCTGGCAGCCCACCCACAACCCAATACTGGACCTGTTGACTTTAGTAGCCTGTCTCTGTCCAGTGAGTCCACCAAGGTTATGTTGGTAGTTGGTACTCCCGGTCTCTGTGTTGCTCCCTGGCTTGGAGTGGAGGTTGCTTTGTGGGCAGGGATCAGCGGTACTCTGCCCTGGTGCCAGCGCTACCACGGAAGAAGCCTGGTTGGAGCCTGGTTGTTGGAGGGGGAGACCGACTGTCTCTACCCCCTGTACTGTAAGTGCAGAGACCACGGTCCCATCTGCACTGTTGTGGGGCTTACTTTGTCCCCCTGGTGCGTTAAGCTGCCGCTGGGGAGAGGGGGTAATGAGCTCCTCTCCCATACATACTTCCAGCCGCTGGGGAGGGCGACCGACCGTCTCCGCTCCCAATACAGTGTCCTGCTGCTGGGGAAAGGAGACTGGGCTCTCTATTCCCTGCTGGACACTCTGCCGCTGGGGGACAGGACCGACTGTCTCTGCCCCCTGGAACTCCGCCTGCCGCTGGGGAATGGAGACTGGGCTCCCAATTCCCAAAAAATCATGCTGCTGCTGGGGGGCAGGAACAACTACCTCTGCCCCCTGTAACTCCGCCTGCCGCTGAGGAGGGAGGACGCTGCTCTCCTCTCCCTGCACTTCACACTGCCGCTGGGGAATGGAGACTGGGCTCCCAATTCCCTGCAATTCACACTGCCGCTGGGGAATGGAGACTGGGTCTGTCACCTTACTGTCCTGCTGAGCCTTCTCACTGGCGTGGAACAGCTGCTGGTAGCCCTGTTCCAGCTCCATCTCCCGGGTCACCAGGTGGACCAGGTCCTGCTCAATCTCATGAGTGTCGTCCCAGTCATACCTGCTCTCCCTCCATTCCAAGAGATCATGGAACCGGGCTTGTGTAGGGCTCCCAAACTCCAGCTCTGAAAAGGTCTCCCATAACAAGCCAGGACCATCAAACTCCTCTCCCTCCGGCTTGTCATGCTCAGCTGTCCTGGGTAGGTACTGTGCCCCATACCACCAGAGCGCCTGGTAGGCATCTTCCAGCCACAGCTCTCGCCATGCTAGGAGTTCCAATTCCTTTACCCATTCCTCCCGGGGCTGCTCTCCCAGGAAGGGCATCCGCAGGGCTACTCGCTTCTGCAACCGCTGGTCTTCCGTGGGGAGTCTCTCGTCCTGCATATACTCCACAATACCCAGTACCTGGTACCAGATGCCTTTGCGGACTGCATCTCGGTCATCCATGACACCCTCATCGTACTCCACTGCTGTTTCCATTCTGGTGCTGTCAGAGTCGCTGTACTGGGACATGCGTTGCCCTCAAATTGTAATTCCATGGAATGATGTTTCTTTGTAGCTGTCCTTCTGGCTGTAGGAACGATCCCACTGCTGCCACCAATGTAACGGACCGTTTCAGCAGACAAGGGGTTAAAATCCGTTTAGGCGATAAGCCCCTTTCTGAGAGACAGGCACAGCTACTGCAGAACACCAACTCCCGAACTGGATACAAAATAGCACTCCAAACTGGAACCTCACGATTAGCTGCTAGCAGACGAACAGGAAAAGCATACAATCCTGGCAATCGGTCTTCTAACAGCATACAGCGAATCCCCCCAATAACGAGACAAGGCTCCGTTTTGAGGGTCAAGCAGTGGTCTGACTGTACTTCACGTACAGCCTCTTTTATTCATAAACCACAAACATAGTACTGCCCACAGGGGTTTGAAATACAACCAATCAGTAATTTACAACACATACAATGATACAACAGCAACCAATCGTTCACGCCCCCAGAGGACCAGAATGAAGACTGACATAGGACAACATATCCCCACAATGCATCATGGTTTCCTCCTCTCTGTCCAGACAACCTGAAGAGCAATCCAATTATCTCTGAGGACAAAGGGAGATCGCCAATACACATGTGAGGACAACAGAACAGACATCACCATTTAAACACACAATGGGACAATGGCACAATAGAAACACACCCGCATATTCCTCCCAAGCTGACAAGTTACACTTATTATAAATTGTTACAACTTTGTGAGTTTACATTGGCCATACATAGAACTTACATCAATTCAAACAGTATAACTTTGTGACAAACCTATCCAAAATTCACTTGAATAGGTTCAGGGGTTTAAAAGTTAGTATATGGCCCATAATCCAGGGGCAAGAGGCCAGCAGTCAGTCCTCTCCAAAACCCAGTGGCGAGGTTGGTTTTGCCACAGTTATCTCTTTTTGTAAAAATTCAATGTTAAGCAAAATCATGTCAAAGGAAAACTTGTTACAAATTTGTGAAAATCGGGTGCAAAATTCCACATTAATGGGAAACAGGTCAGGTCTCAACTGTGACCGCATGCCGCGTGGAATCCCGTGGCATCCCGATTTTCACAAATTTGTAACAAGTTTTCATTTGACATGATTTTGCTTAACATTGAATTTTTACAAAATGAGATAACGTTGATACAGGATGCTTTTGTCACGGATGGTGTACAGGAAACAAGATGATACAAATAACGTACGATGACTCACTGGATCCACAACTAAGGAACAAAAAGGGAGACCCCTGCAATCGACCTGCCGCTCTCCCTTATTGCTCAGCCTATGCGACCACTCTAAAGGTGAATGGGCGCATATCCACGTACCTCGGCTATCTGAACCTGAAGGCCCTACAATAGTGAGGGGACACGACCACCGGCTCCCTACACAGACACGGAGGGAGTCAGGGTCACCTGGATCCAGACAACAGAAAATCATAAATACTAAAACAACACTTATCTGCAGACGAACTGAGAACTGGTAGTTGGGAGCTGGGAGCTGAAGACAGCATGCACACTCATTCCAGGAAGTTGTATCAGCCGCACACTACTGCCTTATGGGGAGGGATTTAAAGGGAAGTAATCAGTCCGACTGCATGACAGCTGAGATAGACTAACGAGGTGAGGAACAGAAACCAAAACAAAGAAACTCAAGGAGGCGGATCTGGACGGCTCCTGTCAGAGCTTCTCAACTGTCTGGTTGTGACAGTACCCCTCCCTCTAGGAGTGGACTCCGGACACTCAGGGCCCACCTTCTCAGGATGGGACCTATGGAAAGCCCTGATGAGACGAGAGGCCTTAATGTCCGTCACTGGGACCCACATCCTCTCCTCAGGACCATAACCCTCCCAATGAACGAGGTACTGGAGGGAACCGCGGACAAGACGAGAATCCACAATCCTAGAGACCTGAAATTCAAGATTTCCATCAACAATAATCGGAGGAGGAGGCAAAGGCGAGGGTACAATAGGTTGAACATAAGGTTTCAATAAGGACTTATGGAAAACATTATGGATCTTCCAAGTCTGAGGAAGATCAAGACGGTAGGCAACAGGATTGATGACAGACAGGATCTTGTAAGGCCCAATAAACCTAGGACCCAACTTCCAGGAGGGAACCTTCAATTTGATATTCTTGGTAGACAGCCACACCAAATCACCAACATTCAGGTCCGGACCAGGCACACGTCTCCTATCCGCCACACGCTTATATCTCTCACTCATGTTCTTTAGATTATCCTGAATCTTTTGCCAAATAGATGACAAAGACGAGGAGAATCTGTCCTCATCAGGCAAACCAGAAGAGCCCTCTCCAGAGAAAGTCCCAAACTGCGGATGAAACCCATATGCACCAAAAAATGGTGACTTATCAGAGGACTCCTGACGACGGTTATTTAAAGCAAACTCAGCAAGGGACAAAAAAGAACACCAATCCTCCTGATTCTCCGCCACAAAACAGCGCAGATATGTCTCCAGATTCTGATTGACACGCTCTGTCTGGCCATTCGACTGCGGATGGAAAGCAGAAGAGAATGACAAGCGAACCCCCAAACGAGAACAGAAGGCCTTCCAGAATCTGGAAACAAACTGCGTGCCCCTATCAGAGACAATGTCTGAAGGAATCCCATGCAATTTGACAATGTGGTCAACAAATGCCTGCGCCAGCGTCTTAGCATTGGGCAAACCAGGAAAAGGGATAAAATGCACCATTTTGCTAAAACGGTCCACCACCACCAGAATCACAGACTTCCCCGAGGAACGAGGCAAGTCCGTTATGAAGTCCATGGACAGATGTGTCCAAGGACGGGAAGGAATGGGCAAAGGAAGGAGAGGACCTGATGGCCGTGAATGAGGGACCTTGGCACGAGCGCAAGTCTCGCAAGCTGCCACAAAACCCTCAACCGACTTACGAAGCGCAGGCCACCAGAATCTCCGAGCAATGAGATCCAGTGTGGCTCTTGTCCCCGGGTGCCCAGCAAGGACCGTATCGTGATGTTCTTTAAAAATCTTGTGTCTCAAAGCGAGAGGCACAAACAACCTCCCAGGAGGACAAAGATCAGGAGCTTCTGACTGGGCTGCCTGCACCTCTGCCTCCAATTCAGGAAAAAGAGCAGAGACCACCACACCTTCAGCCAAAATGGGACCCGGGTCTTCAAAATTCCCACCTCCCGGGAAACAACGTGATAGGGCATCTGCCTTCACATTCTTAACCCCAGGGCGGAACGTAACAACAAAATTAAACCTTGAAAACAACAGAGACCATCTGGCCTGTCTCGGGTTCAGACGCTTGGCTGACTCCAAGTAGGCCAGATTTTTATGGTCAGTAAACACGGTAATAGGGTGTCTGGCTCCCTCTAGCCAATGGCGCCATTCCTCAAAAGCCAACTTGATGGCCAACAATTCCCTATCTCCCACATCATAATTTCTCTCTGCGGAGGAGAGCTTCTTTGAGAAAAAGGCACACGGTTGCCATTTGGCAGGAGAGGAACCCTGAGACAAGACCGCACCCACCCCAACCTCAGAAGCATCAACCTCAACTATGAAGGGTAACGAAACATCAGGTTGTACTAGGATGGGAGCGGAAGCAAAACTCTCCTTGATATTAGAAAAGGCCTTACGCGCCTCTACCGACCAGGAAGAAAAATCTACCCCCTTTCTGGTCATATCAGTGAGTGGTTTAACAACAGAGGAATAATTCAAAATAAATTTCCTGTAATAATTAGCAAAGCCCAAAAAACGCATCAGCGCCTTCTGATTCTCAGGAAGCTCCCACTCAAGCACAGCGCGAACCTTCTCGGGGTCCATGCGAAAACCAGAAGCGGAGACAAGAAACCCCAGAAATTGGATCTCTGGAACCGCAAACACACATTTTTCCAGTTTCGCGAATAATTTATTCTCCCGCAGGATGAGTAAGACCTGACATAAGTGTTCCTTATGAGTCTTGAAATCAGGAGAAAAAATCAAAATGTCATCCAAATACACTAATACAAATTTTCCCATCAAATGATAAAAAATGCTGTTGACGAAATGCTGAAAAACGGCTGGGGCATTCATCAAACCAAAAGGCATAACTAAATTCTCAAAATGGCCCTCAGGGGTATTGAAAGCCGTCTTCCATTCATCTCCTTCTCTGACCCTAACCAGGTTGTATGCCCCTCTTAGGTCTAATTTGGAAAAGACTTTCGCCCCAACAACCTGGTTAAACAAGTCCGGGATCAGAGGAAGCGGATAAGGATCACGAATAGTGATACTGTTCAGCTCCCTGAAATCCAGACAAGGTCTTAAAGAACCATCTTTCTTCTTAACAAAGAAAAAACCAGCGGCAACAGGTGACTTCGAGGGACGTATGTGTCCTTTTCTCAGACTCTCAGAGATATAAGCACGCATAGCGACCCTCTCAGGTTGGGAAAGATTGTATAAACGAGATTTAGGCAGCTTGGCGCCTGGGATGAGATCAATAGGGCAATCATACTCCCTGTGCGGAGGTAAACCCTGAACTCCACTCTCAGAGAAAACATCCAAAAATTCAGAGAGGAAAGGTGGTACAGTCTTAGTAGATACCTCAGAAACAGATGTTATGAGGCAATTCTCTCTGCAAAAGTTACTCCAACCATTTATTTGCCTCGCTTGCCAATCAATGGTGGGGTTATGTTTAGTGAGCCAGGGTAGCCCCAACACTAGAGGAGTAGGCAAACCGCTAAGGACGAAACATGACACATCCTCAACATGAGCATCATTCACAATTAAACGGATATTGTGAACTATGCCCTTTAATGATCTCTGAGAAAGTGGAGCTGAATCAATAGCAAAAACAGGAATATCTCTTCCCAAAGTGCATACCTGGAAACCATGAGTTATTGCAAATTGATTATCAATGAGGTTGACAGCTGCTCCACTATCCACAAAAATCTCACAAAAAATGCTCTTGCTCTCTAGCGCCACCCTAGCAGGCAGGACAAAACGGGAACTACAAGCAAAAGGAAAACCTTCAATTTCCGCCTCAACCCTGCGAATAGTAACAGACGGAACATTCTTAAAAGATTTCTTCCTTTTTGTCTCTTTATTACTCCCAGAAAACTGCCTGAATCTCCTAGAGGGACAAACATTTGCCAGATGATTTATACCTCCACAACAAAAGCAAACCCTCCCCTGCGGGCTGAATCTTCTATTGCCAGAGGCAATCAACCCCAGCTGCATGGGCTCCTGCTCAGAAGGGGCTGACAGCGACTGAGACCCCTGTGCACAGAATGAGACCGCTGCACTGTCCCGGGACTGAGTATGACAGGAAGGAGAGATCTCTCCTCTCTCTCTAAGACGCCTGTCAATACGAACAGCCTGAGACATAGCAGAATTCAAGGAGGTAGGTCTTTCATGAAAGGCAAATGCATCTCTCAATCCCTCTGAAAGACCATAGCAAAATTGACTTCGGAGTGCAGCATCATTCCAACCCGTATCTGCTGCCCATCTCCGAAATTCTGAGCAGTAAATCTCTGCGGATTGTTTACCCTGGCATAACAGACGTAGTTTAGACTCAGCCAGAGCAATACGATCCGGATCATCATATATCTGACCCAGGGCTAAAAAGAATTCATCCACTGAACGGAGGGGCCGTGCCCACCCCGGCAGCGAAAAGGCCCAGGACTGAGCGTTACCCCTGAGCAGCGATATAATGATACCCACTCTTCGTTCTTCATCACCAGAAGAATGGGGAAGAAGGCGAAAATGGAGTTTGCAAGCCTCTCTAAAACGTACAAAATTCTCACTACCCCCGGAAAACGTATCCGGGAGCGAAATCTTAGGCTCAGCACAAACTCCATGAACGCAAGCTGAACCGGTCACTTGAAACTGAGAAAAAGTCTTACGGAGGTCAGCTACCTCCAAAGAAAGACCCTGAAAGCGTTCAGCCAAAAGTGTAACCGGATCCATGCTTTAGACGGTTTAGGCGGCTGATAATGTCACGGATGGTGTACAGGAAACAAGATGATACAAATAACGTACGATGACTCACTGGATCCACAACTAAGGAACAAAAAGGGAGACCCCTGCAATCGACCTGCCGCTCTCCCTTATTGCTCAGCCTATGCGACCACTCTAAAGGTGAATGGGCGCATATCCACGTACCTCGGCTATCTGAACCTGAAGGCCCTACAATAGTGAGGGGACACGACCACCGGCTCCCTACACAGACACGGAGGGAGTCAGGGTCACCTGGATCCAGACAACAGAAAATCATAAATACTAAAACAACACTTATCTGCAGACGAACTGAGAACTGGTAGTTGGGAGCTGGGAGCTGAAGACAGCATGCACACTCATTCCAGGAAGTTGTATCAGCCGCACACTACTGCCTTATGGGGAGGGATTTAAAGGGAAGTAATCAGTCCGACTGCATGACAGCTGAGATAGACTAACGAGGTGAGGAACAGAAACCAAAACAAAGAAACTCAAGGAGGCGGATCTGGACGGCTCCTGTCAGAGCTTCTCAACTGTCTGGTTGTGACAGCTTTACAGAGAACGACGCTGTCACTGAAAGAGTTAATGTCAGGGGAAGATTTTGAAATATATACTGCATCGTGTGTACCACACTTTGACAAATTAAGATCAGAATTGCAAGATAAAAAACGCCAAAAAGGGTCACGTGATACGGAGGACTATACACGCGGATTCATTTACGTATGGCAACGTGACCCGAAAAATCCCAGGGGGGGTGATAGGAGACAAACCCACCCATCTGATAGAAGATTTACTAGATCTCAACCCGGCAGTAAGAGTCAGGAAAGAGGAGAGGCGAATACCACAGCAACAATCCAGAAGTCTTTTTTAGGACTGGATACGGATCTAACAGAACCAGGAGGGGCGGCAAGCGCCACCACAAATGGCGAGGAAAGAAACAAGAATCACAGACCACAACGTCAGAAAATTGTGAACCGAAAGAGAACATAGTGGTAAATATCTCGTCCACTATTCTCAATGATGCACAACAATCCGTTTTGGACAAAGGGCTATCTTTTTGCCCTGTGTCAAGAACGAATTGGTTTAATTTGGAACTGGACCTTTATAGATTTTTTCGGAGTGTCAAACTCAAGATCTGGTTTTCTGCACAAAGTCAAGCCTCAAGAGATGAAATTGTTAGACCCACAGAATTATCATTGTATAATACAGGGCTTTATGTTAAGAGTAATTTTAACCCAATCATTGATCACCCTGCAGTTGAAGCATTTATGCTAGCTATACGCAGGGACCTTGATGCATTAAAATGTGTCTCTGAGAATAACAATCTCAGATTTGGAAATATAACCTCTGAAGAGATCTCTGCGGTGTGCTCTCTGGCCTCCGACCATAGCCTCACCATCAAGTCAGCTGACAAGGGTGGTGGGGTTGTGGTCATGGACACCAGTGAGTACATTCGGGAGATCCATGGCCAACTTGAGGACACACAAGTGTACAAACGTGTATTACATGATCCCAAATTTGGTTTATTAAGGGAACTGAGAGATATGCTAAATCAAGCCCGAGAGGCTGATCTCATTGATGAAAAATTGTTTAATTACCTATATCGTGATAAACCCAGTACGCCTATTTTGTACACACTGCCTAAAGTACATAAAGGGGTGATGCCCCCCCCTGGCCGACCCATAGTTTCGGGTAGAGAGTCCCTTTTTTACAATGTGGCCATCTTTCTTGATAAAATGCTACGCTGTTTTGCTATTTCCACCAAATCCTTTATCAGAGATACAGGTGACTTTCTGTCTAAGATCAATGATCTTGAGGTCCCTGTGGGCGCGGTTCTTGTCTCGTTCGACGTATGTAGCTTATATACGTCCATCGATCAGGAGCTGGGTCTACAGGCAGTTGAAGCCTGTCTTTCCAAGTCTGAATATTCCCATGCTTGCCAGGTATTTTTGCTCTCACTATTGAGATTCGTTCTGACAAAAAATTACTTTTTATTCCAGGACGACTTCTTTGTTCAGTTGCGTGGTACCGCGATGGGGTCCAACGTGGCGCCCACTTATGCAAACATCTATATGGCCCACCTTGAGGAGTCGTCGATTTATGGTAGCCACCACTTCAGACATGTTCTGGGGT
The DNA here is from genome assembly GCF_905171765.1 of Bufo bufo. NCBI lineage: Eukaryota > Metazoa > Chordata > Amphibia > Anura > Bufonidae > Bufo > Bufo bufo. The sequence goes on along the minus strand of NC_053393.1, from coordinate 251,975,186 downwards.
GGTGGCGCTATATCGACGATATCTTCTTGGTGTGGACGGGCGATACGTTGGGCCTCCTCGCATTCCACTCATACCTCAATGAAGTCGATCCGACTGTTAAATTTACCGTGGTTCATTCCACGGAGAGGCTTCAGTTCCTTGACACCGAGGTTCGGATCATGGGACGAGGGCTGAGCACAGACTTATTTGTAAAACCTACTGACAAGAACACCTTGCTACGGTATGATAGCCATCACCCTCGTTCCATGATCCGTTCTTTGCCATATAGCCAGTTCCTTCGCGTTCAGAGGATAGTTAAGGATGAAGAGATGAAATCAATCAGATTTGATGAAATGAGTCACAAATTTGCCATTCGAGGGTACCCTAGAAAGTTGGTCCATGATTCCATCAGTAAAGCTAAGAATCTTTTCAACACAGCTAGACCAAAGGCTGCCCCAAAAAATCCTCGGATTCCATTCATCTCCCATTTTTCCATTAACAGTGTGCACATTGCCACTGTTGTTCGGAAACATTGGAGTTTGATTGGGAACAGTTTCCCCCACATTCCAGAATTCCACACCCCCCCTTTGTTTTCTTATCGCAGAGGGCGTAATCTGGGAGACAGATTGATTAGGGCGGATGTGGGTAGTACTAAGACTAATGTGAGGGCCATGTGTGGTTCCACCCGCACTGGATGCTATCCATGTTATCATTGCATCAATTGCAAACTCATGCTCAAGGGTGACATGTTTCATAATCCGGTTACTAAAGGTGTAATTAAAATAAAACAATTTCTGACCTGTGACTCATCCTACGTGGTCTACCAACTTACCTGCCCCTGTGGGAAGTGGTATATTGGTGAGACCACGTGGGATGTAAAAACACGGCTTAACCAGCACCGGTATTCCATCAGGAAAGAGAAAATGGATTTGCCTGTGTCCAAGCACTTTAAAGAGGCTGGACACACACAGAATGACCTGAGATTCCGCATCTTGGAACAGATTGAACTAGGGAGAAGGGGCGGAGATAGGCAGGCTCTGCTCAAAAAACGTGAATTATACTGGATATTTACCTTGAAAACTCTAAGACCCAATGGGTTAAATGTGGATTTTAGGGTAGATTAGTACTGCCTCACTCTGTCATTTGCTGTATCCATATTCCCTTCTGTATGGTGAATGCACATGCATAGTATTTAATTAGGCGTTATTTGTATGAGAGTCTTTCTTTAATATTGTTCTCTCTTTTTGTTTTTAGATTTACAACATTCTTGCCGTCTTGATTGTGTTGCTGTATGACATGAAGTTTGTCGCAGTTCCAGTCGACTATCCACATTTTACATTCATTATCTGCACACATGATGTCCGGACCGCTGTTGCAAAGTCAATGTTGAGTGTACCCTATGCTGTACTAGATGTCTGCCTACAACAGTCGTTACAACCATGGTTTTTTGCACCAATGTACGGAAATATGAATATTTACTTCCCTAAGTTTTGGCCTGGAGATTTTATTGTTTCGGTGATATGGTGTTGTTATAATATGGGTGACTGAAGGTGGTTCGAGGGGTTATCCTGGCGACACCATTCTCTCCCCCATCCCTAGCATCGACTGATCATCAACATGATCCGTCATTGTTGGGTAACAGCTTTTCTCACCGTTCATATATTCTCCTTATAGCCTGTTTCATTGGGTTGATAAGGCGCTGAATTATGTGACCTTTTTTATATATATTCAATGCGGTTGCAGCGCTACAGTGTCCTAGACCCTATTTATACATATATTTACTCTTTGATATTTGTTTCTATAAACATTTGATTCCGTATATCCATCTGGTATCTATGCACTGGACTATGAGGGTGCAGCGACTGATTTGCAGCCTCTATTGCGGTCTGGGCATGCGCACATTGTGTGTGATGCTATTCCGGCCATCTTTGTTGTGGTTTCTGGTCAATGTCCGGATGCCGCCAGGATCGCGATATTTACTCCTCCCGCGCATGCGCGGTGGGTCAATTGGAACGCCGCAGAACATGCGATGTGGATTACATACAGTCACACACCTGACGGCAAGTTTTTTAATTTCACTCATTCATTGGGTTCACCTGCACTTATTAAGTTCTTTTTTATGTAATACAGGAACACTATATTATATATTTCTGTATTTATATGCATTATCTTTGTCTTTAAGCGATCGTTTTTTATATGTATTTGTACATTCACAGAAATCACTATATGTATGCCTTTTCTACTTATATATCTTTAATTGATGTTAATCTACTGTTGATCAATGTCCCTATATACCACACGCCTGTATCACATGTGCATTAGGCTTGAGAAAGACAGCAATGAGCTGTTGAAACGTCGCTTCATTTTTTGGGTCAATAAACCACACGCTTTGCCTCAGAGCTTAGATACATAGAGATGCCATAGAGCTTAGATACACAGAGTTGCCATAGAGCTTAGATACACAGAGCTGCCATAGAGCTTAGATACACAGAGGTGCCATAGAGCTTAGATACACAGAGCTGCCATAGAGCTTAGATACATAGAGCTTAGATACACATAGCTGCCATAGAGCTTAGATACACAGAGATGCCATAGAGCTTAGATACACAGAGTTACCATAGAGCTTAGATACACAGAGCTGCCATAGAGCTTAGATACACAGAGCTGCCATATAGCTTAGATACACAGAGCTGCCATAGAGCTTAGATACATAGAGCTTAGATACACATAGCTGCCATAGAGCTTAGATACACAGAGCTGCCATAGAGCTTAGATACACAGAGCTGCCATAGAGCTTAGATACACAGAGCTGCTATAGAGCTTAGATACACAGAGCTGCCATATAGAGCTTAGATACACAGAGCTGCCATATAGATTAGATACATAGAGCTTAGATACACAGCTGCCATAGAGCTTAGATACACATAGCTGCCATAGAGCTTAGATACACAGAGCTGCCATAGAGCTTAGATACACAGAGCTGCCATAGAGCTTAGATACACAGAGCTGCCATAGAGCTTAGATACACAGAGCTGCCATAGAGCTTAGATACACAGAGCTGCCATAGAGCTTAGATACACAGAGCTGCCATAGAGCTTAGATACACAGAGCTGACATAGAGCTTAGATACACAGAGCTGCCATAGAGCTTAGATACACAGAGCTGCCATAGAGCTTAGATACACAGAGCTGCCATAGAGCTTAGATACACAGAGCTGCCATAGAGCTTAGATACACAGAGCTGCCATAGAGCTTAGATACACAGAACTGCCATAGAGCTTAGATACACAGAGCTGCCATAGAGCTTAGATACACAGAGCTGCCATAGAGCTTAGATACATAAAGCTTAGATACACATAGCTGCCATAGAGCTTAGATACACAGAGCTGCCATAGAGCTTAGATACACAGAGCTGCCATAGAGCTTAGATACATAGAGCCTGTGTTTCTGCAATGTGACAGGATGATCTGCCTGTGTGAGCTAGGAGATGATCATGTGACTGGTTTATGCAAAGTAAGGATGTGCAGAGCAGGGTGAGGGGAAGGTCAGATTGTTCACGCCCACAAATATTCATGAGGCAGAGCTCAGGCTTTGTTGTTATACGCCCCCTCAGCATGTAAACAAAGCAATGACAGAACCATGAAAAGGTGTACATATGGATTTTAACTTGATGAAATCTAGCTTAACCAAATTAGGCTACTTTCACACCTGCGTTCAGGTGTCCGCTCGTGAGCTCCGTTTGAAGGAGCTCACGAGCGGTCCTGAACGCAGCCGCCCGGCCGCAATGCATTCTCAATGGAGGCGGATCCACTGAGAATGCATCCGCCTGCCAGCGCTCAGCCTCCGCTCCGCTCAGTGAGCGGACACCTGAACGCTGCTTGCAGCGTTCGGGTGTCCGCCTGGCCGTGCGGGGGCGAGCGGATCCGTCCAGACTTACAATGTAAGTCAATGGGGACGGATCCGCTTGAAGATGACACCAAATGGCTCAATCTTCAAGCGGATCCGTTCCCCATTGACTTACAATGTAAAGTCTGAACGGATCCGCTCAGGCTACTTTCATACTTAGAAAATTTTCTAAGTTTTAATGCAGACGGATCCGTTCTGAACGGATGCGAACGTCTGCATTATCGGAGCGGATCCGTCTGATGAAACATCAGACGGATCCGCTCCGAACGCTAGTGTGAAAGTAGCCTTATATGTATATTCTGATGGGTTTTAAGAGTTTTTTTTTTTTTTTTTTTTATTAACTCGGATAACCCCTTTAAGTTATCCTGCAAAATGTCTTGATAAACTTGGGAATTCATTTTCCCTTCGATGATAGCAATCTGTCCAGACCCTGACGCAGCAAAGCAGCACCAAACCATGATGCCCCCACCACCATACTTCACAGTTGGGATAAGGTTTTGATATTGGTGTGCTGTGCCTCTTTTTCTCCACGAATAGTGTTGTGTGTTTCTTCCAAACAACTCAACTTTGGTTTCATCTGTCCACAGAATATTTATGCCAGAGACTTTTGTAAGTCTTTAGCTGACACTCTAGGATTCTTCTTCACCTCATTGAGCAGTCTGTGCTGTGCTCTTGCAGTCATCTTTACAGGGCGGCCACTCATAGGGAGAGTAGCAGCAGTGCTGAACTTTCTCCATTTATAGACAATTTGTCTTACCATGGACTGATGAACAGCAAGGCTTTTGGAGATACTTTTATAACCCTTTCCAGCTTTATGCAAGTCAACAATTCTTAATCGTAGGTCTTCTGAGAGCTCTTTTGTGTGAGGCAACATTCACATCAGGCAATGCTTCTTGTGAAAAGCAAACCCAGAACTGGTGTGTTTTTTTATAGGGCAGGGCAGCTGTAACCAACACCTCCAATTTCATCTCATTGATTGGACTCCAGTTGGCTGACACCTCACTCCAATTAGCTCTTGGAGATTTCCTTAGTCTAGGGGTTCACATACTTTTTCCACCTGCACTGTGAATGTTTACATGGTATGTTCAATAAAAACATGGTAACATTTAATTCTTTGTGTGTTATTAGTTTAAGCAGACTGTGATTGTCTATTGTTGTGACTTAGATGAAGATCAGATCACATTTTATGCCCAATTTGTGCAGAAATCCATATTATTCCAAAGGGTTCACATACTTTTTCTTGCAACTGTATGTGCTCATTCCTTGGAGCTTTGCATCAAGAAAGCCATCTCTACTTTACAGTACTACAAAGAGAGAGAAAGAAAGAACTACAAGGTCCAGAGTATGTATTTCTGAGCATTGAAGTTGGTCAGTAGGGTATTCATTGTTTAAGGCTGATAAAGAGGGACATTGCTAATACACCCTTCCATGCTTTGACACGCTCCTGGCCTACAGTATCTTAATTCTGTACCCCTCAGCTGAGAATTACAGACAAGTTTGCAAGAACCTTAATCTCTTGTCTTGCACCCTGCAACACGTATAACCTCAAGGGCACCCCAACTACCATCAAGCAGGAGCCTCAACATCTGTGTGCCCCGAGGGAAGCTCACCCCTCTTGTCACTGCCTGGCCCTAGGGAGCATCAGTGTGAGGATTGCCACTGTAAATAAATGTTGCAGCCAGAGCCACTACCAATCCAAAACTCCTCTGGGGCTTGCGGCATATGCTTCTATGGAAACAAGTATTGAATATTTTTTGTGATATAACACTTTTCTATGGGCATTGAATTAATTTGATGTAATTCTCTTATTGTTACATATTTAGATTAAAGCAGGTCCATCAAGTCATATCCAATATCAGTTTAATCAAGAGGAAGGCAATTGTAGACAATATGTATGACTATTTATTTAATATAATTTAGCCACACAACAATTGTAGTTCTCGCCATTGTTAGTCATGAGGTCCAAGCCTAGCACTCTTATTAATTCTTATATTGTTTTGCCATTCAATGTGGTACAGAATTGCATTGGTTACCTTTACTGTGATAAACTCATTCCTATAGACTGACCCCCCAATGCACTAACCCATATGCTTGAACATATGTTGGCTCAGAGCATTAACTGAGTGATACTGATCTCAGCAAATGTGAAGAAAACATTTTTTTTTACAAAATTCATATGCGAAACTGTATATCAATCTCAGGACAGCAATACAGTTGAATAGTGCAGCGGGGTATAGAAGCTGATGTCTTCCTGCCCAGCTGTTCACTCTCATAGATCACAGGTCACAAGGCCTGAAGCCTTTCAGAGGATGGTGTAGGTGGCTCTCAAGATGCAGGCCATAAGAAGTCTCTATTCTGTACCACATTGCAGAGAGCAGCATGGAACGGGGGTGAGGTATTTGATTTTGTTATTTTCCTTTGCCACTTGTTGGGAGCATACTATTGGACCACTGTAGGGGGCATTATTATTACTGGGGGCCACTATAGGAGCTTTATCAATATTGTGGGATGTTAAGGTGGTCATTATTACATTTGGTCTGGACCAAATGGATAAGAGGAATGAGAATGTCTGAATAAGAGGAGCTTCTAACAAAAAAATATTTCGGTGTTTGCAATTGACTCTGCACCACATACTCAGAAATGTTTGTCACAAATGGTGCAGGACATTAGTTTGAGAGTAGGTGATTTTCATCAGGAATCCATTTTGTGTTTTGTGTTGGAGGGTCTGCCTGCTCCGTTGGTTCTGGGTTTACCTTGGTTAAGTAAACATAATCCTACCATTGACTGGCAAGCGAGACAGATTCTCGATTGGTGTGATTATTGCATGGAAAACCACTAAAGCTGTACCGACTTTCATTTCTGATTTTTCTGATGTATTTTTCTAATGGGACGGTTAGGTGTAATTACACCTGCTCACCGCTGCAGATGCAACGGCTAGAAGCTAAACAGTGAAGAGGAGGCAGCGCTGGCACGGCATGCGCCTTCTCTTCAAACAGCTGATCGGCGGGGGTGCCTGGCTGTCGGACCCCAGCCGATCTGATATTAATGACCTATCCTGAGGATAGGTCATCAATAAATATAAATATAACTTGGACAACCCCTTTAAGGGGCAAATTAGTTAGAGTATTTACTCTAGTTTACTCTGTCCATCTACAGTGCAAATAAATACTTGAAATTAATAACATAACAGATCCTACTTTAGCAACAATCACCTCCATCAAATATTTCCTGCAAATAAGTAGGGTGGACTTAAAGTGGCCTTGGAAAAAAAAACTAAAAGTGGCCCCAATGTTGTAGGTGGGTCCAAATTGACAGAAGGCGGGGAAAGAAAGTAAATGGGGCCAATACAATTGACAGGGTCAGCAATACATTAGTGCAGCACAGAATACCACCCCATGGAACTAAATACCAAAATGCAGTACAAAATACCTCCCCAGAGGCTGTTCCTCTGTGGTGGCCATCAACAGCTGCCACATTCTGTCCTCCTCCATCTGCAATTGTCTCTAATTAAGATATGGAGCAGGGTTCACATGAGTTGAGATGTGGGCCATGGCACCAAGCCAGCTTTTGGCATGCTGCTTGGACTTTCTCCAATGATGATGTTGACAAGGGGTGTAGATACCAAGGGCTCTGATACAAGAGTTCAGGTTGGGCCATCCCATTCCTCAGTGCTTAGTGGTCAAGGGCAGGGAAGCACATAGCCTTTGTGCTGCCTGAGGCAAAAATTGAAACACCCCCTCCCCCCTTCATACCTAATTCTTGACCAAACCCCTTCTCTCCAGCCAGAGGTATAACTTGACCTGTATGCACTTTCTATAATACTGGTGTCTTCTTATACGGCACAAGGGTCTTTGGGCCCCCTCAGGCTTCTGGGCCTGGTAGGGACTGATACCTCTGCACCCCCTATAGCTATGCCCCTGATGTTGACTATTCTTTTTAATTCCTCCCCTACCCTGCCAGACCTGTGAAGAATAGTATACTTACAGTTGCAAGAAAAAGTATGTGAACCCTTTTGAATGATATGGATTTCTGCACAAATTGGTCATAAAATGTGATCTGATCTTCATCTAAGTCACAACAATATACAATCACAGTCTGCTTAAACTAATAACACACAAATAATTAAATGTTGCCATGTTTTTATTGAACACACCATGTAAACATTCACAGTGCAGGTGGAAAAAGTATGTGAACCCCTAGACTAATGACATCTCCAAGAGCTAATTGAAGTGAGGTGTCAGCCAACTGGAGTCCAATCAATGAGATGAGATTGGAGGTGTTGGTTACAGCTGCCCTGCCCTATAAAAAAACACACAAAAGTTCTGGGTTTGCTTTTCACAAGAAGCATTGCCTGATGTGAATGATGCCTCACACAAAAGAGCTCTCAGAAGACCTACGATTAAGAATTGTTGACTTGCATAAAGCTGGAAAGGGTTATAAAAGTATCTCTAAAAGCCTTGCTGTTCATCAGTCCATGGTAAGACAAATTGTCCATAAATGGAGAAAGTTCTCTGCTGCTACTCTCCCTAGGAGTGGCTGTCCTGTAAAGATGACTGCAAGAACACAGCGCAGATTGCTCAATGAGCTGAAGAAGAATCTTAGAGTGTCAGCTAAAGACTTACAAAAGTCCCTGTTAGCGAATCTACGATACGTAAAACACTAAACAAGAATGGATTTCATGGGAGGATACCACAGAGGAAGCCACTGCTGTCCAAAAAAAACATTGCTGCACGTTTACAGTATGCACAAGAGCACCTGAATGTTCCACAGCAGTACTGGCAATATATTCTGTGGACAGATGAAACCAAAGTTGAGTTGTTTGGAATAAACACACAACACTATGTGGGGAAAAAAAGAGGCACAGCACACCAACATCAAAACCTCATCCCAACTGTGAAGTATGGTGGTGGGGGCATCACGGTTTGGGGCTGCTTTTCTGCATTAGGGCCTGGACGGATTGCTATTATCGAAGGAAAAATTAATTCCCAAGTTTATCAAGACATTTTGCAGGAGAACATAAGGCCATCTGTCCACCAGCTCAACCTCAACAGAAGATGGGTGTTGCAACAGGACAACAACCCAAAGCATAGAAGTAAATCAACAACAGAATGGCTTAAACAGAAGAAAATACGCCTTCTGGAGTGGCCCAGTCATGAGTCCTGACCTCAACCCGATTGAGATGCTGTGGCATGACCTCAAGAAAGCGATTCACACCAGACATCCCAAGAATATTGCTGAACTGAAACAGTTCTGTAAAGAGGAATGGTCAAGAATTACTCCTGACCGTTGTGCACGTCTGATCTGAAACTACAGGAAACGCTTGGTTGAAGTTATTGCTGCCAAAGGAGGTTCAACCAGTTATTAAATCCAATGGTTCACATACTTTTTCCACCTACACTGTGAATGTTTACATGGTGTGTTCAATAAAAACATGGTAACATTTAATTCTTTGTGTGTTAATAGTTTAAGCAGACTGTGATTGTCTATTGTGACTTAGATGAAGATCAGATCACATTTTATGACCAATTTGTGCAGAAATCCATATCATTCCAAAGGGTTCACATACTTTTTCTTGCAACTGTACCTGCTCATCACCACTCAATTCCAACTTCATGGGTCCTGGCCAGTGTTCCCTCTAAGCTGCGCGGGTGCGCGACCGCGCAGCAATTATTGTGCCCCCGCTCATGTCCGCTCAGCACCCGCTCACCCTGCCGCCGGCAAAATGCCTACACTAATGCCCACACTAATGCCCACACTCAAGATGATGCGACCTGTGCGGCTCAGCGTGGCGCCGCCTACACATATTACCGCTCTACTGCTGCGGCTCCTCCTTTTTCTGACCGGAAGAGGAGAGGAGGACTGACTGGACTGAGCACGCAGCAGCCAGGCGAGGTAACGTCAGCGGCGTCATCTTAGAGCCTGAGGCTAGAGTGGTTTTACTGTCAGGGTAACCCATTGGTAAAAGCTCAGCAAAGATATTTGAACTCATGGGTTTTCAAAAGGGCATAATAGACTGCACAGGAATGTATCCATCTGAGGCTCGGGGTCCAGGGGCCCCCTGGGAGTCTGGGACCCCACATACTGCAGCAATATAATACCCTGGGATACCCCAGATCACAAAGGGTTGTCAGACATTAACCCCTCACACTTCTTAGCTTTTCTTCTCACAGACTCTTGTTATTTAGTTTAGCTGATACACTCAAACATGTCCACAGCTGTGGCTGCGTTACATTTACAGCAGGTTACACTTGTTTCATCCTTTTGGTTCCTGGTGCTGCCCTCCGCTATGATGCCCTCACCTAAAGGACCCTCATCTACAGTGCCATCACCTATAGGACCCTCATCTACAGTGCCATCACCTATAGCACCCCCATCTACAGTGCCATCGCCTATAGCACCCTCATCTACAGCGCCATCGCCTATAGCACCCTCATCTACAGCGCCATCGCCTATAGCACCATCATCTACAGTGCCATCACCCATAGCACCCCATATACAGTGCCATCACCTATAGCACCCTCATCCACAGTGCCATCACCTATAGCACACCCATCTACAGTGCCATCACCTATAGCACCCTCATCTACAGCGCCATCACCTATAGCACCCTCATCTACAGCGCCATCGCCTATAGCACCCTCATCTACAGCGCCATCGCCTATAGCACCATCATCTACAGTGCCATCACCTATAGCACCCCATATACAGTGCCATCACCTATAGCACCCTCATCCACAGTGCCATCACCTATATCACCTTAATCCACAGGGCCATCACCTATAGCATTACCATCTACCATGTAATTTAATCTTGCCAAGAACAACAGCGTGATGGCGCTATAGATTACCGTGCTAAAACTAATAGCACTATAGATGACTACAGTATACATTATATGCCCTGTACCATGCTGTACAATTTACAGTATAATCCATACACCATGCCGTACAATATGCATTATAATCCATACACCATGCCGTACAATATGCATTATAATCCATACACCATGCCGTACAATATGCATTATAATCCATACACCATGCCGTACAATATACATTATAAGCCCTGTACCATGCTGTACAATATACATTATAATCCCTGCACCATGCTGTACAATATACAGTATAATCCATACACCATTCTGTATAATATACAGTATAACACCTACACTGTGGGGTTATTGTGTATATTGTACGGCATAGTGTATGGATTATACTGTATATTGTACAGCATGGTGCAGGGATTATAATGTATATTGTACAGCATGGTACAGGGCTTATAATGTATATTGTACAGAATGGTGTATGGATTATACTGTATATTGTACAGCATGGTGCATACCAAGGGGAGAAACAGAACTGGATCGCACATCCACAATGCTATGCTTAGAGCTAATTAAACTCGATTCTCAGTGCAATAATAAAGTGTACAGCCCCCCATACTACATGCTGTACAAAAGGCATTAGGGTACATTTTGATCAAAAGGCATAAGCCCACTGGTGTATGAACTATACTGTATATCGTACGGCATGGGGCAGGGATTTTATAATGCATTCTGTACTGCATGGTGCAGGGATTATACTGTATACTGTACACCATGGTGTATGGATTATAATATATATTACACAGCATGGTGTAGGGGTTATACTGTATATTGTACAGCATGGTGTATTAACTATACTATATATTGTACGGCATGGTGCAGGGATTATAATGTATTCTGTATAGCATGGTGCAGGAATTATACTGTATATTACACAGCATGGTGCAGGGGTTACACTGTATTGTACGGGATGGCACAGGGGTTACACAGTATGCTCTTTGATGTGACAATTATCCTAGGTTTTCCTATCGCCCACCTTTAATGGCGCTGTGCCCAGCTCTGAGCCGACCCCGCTCAGCAGCCGCCAAGGCTTAGAGGGAACACTGGTCCTGGCCTATTTTCACAGTACTTCCAGTTCTCACATGTAAACTTCCAGCACGGACGTGTGCCTCTACATTCAATAACTGACCTCAGCAGTGAAGTGTCCCCAAATGACCCAGCAGTGATGTGCTGCTTGGGGACATTTGATCAATGAGGCCAGTCATTGACTGCAGCAGTAGGAGGTTTACATGCAGGAACCGGACATGCTGTAAGGATAGGTAAGGAGTAGGGACCAACAGATTCAGAACCAAATGACAGGCAGCAGATACGTATGCTTCCCTTCACAGGTCTGGTGGAGTGGAATAAAAAAAAAAATCAACATTAGCCAATCCCTTTAGGGTTTAATACTCTGACTTGATCATTCCAAAACATAAATTTTCTTTTTATACCATTTTTCATTCACTTGTGTGTTTTGAGTCATTGTCTGTTGCACCACCCATCTCTTCAGCTTGCAGTCATTGTGTAAAGTGTTTTAATACACCTTAAGGCCTCTATCACACTACTGTATGGCTATTTCAGTGTTTTGCGGTCCGTTTTTTACGGATCCGTTGTTCAGTTTTTTTTATTTCCGTTGTGTTTCCGTTTCCTTTCCATTTTTCCGTTCCGTTTTTCCGTATGGTATATACAATATACAGTAATTACATCGAAAAAATTGGGCTGGGTATAACATTTTCAGTAGATGGTTCCGCAAAAACGGAACGGATAAGGAAGACATACGGATGCATTTCCTTATGTGTTCTGTTTTTTTGCGGACCCATTGACTTGAATGGAGCCATGGAACGTGATTTGCGGGCAATAATAGGACATGTTCTATCTTTCAACGGAACGGAAAAATGGAAATACGGAAACGGAATGCACACGGAATACATTCTGTTTTTTTTGCGGAACCATTGAAATGAATGGTTCCGTACACGGACTGTATACGGAGCGCAAAAAAATGGCCCACAAAACGGAAAAAAAAAAACGGTAGTGTGAAAGAGGCCTAAAAGTCATTGTTCCCTCAAAGCAGCCATAATGTCTCCTATGCTATACTTCACAGCTGGGATGAGATTGGTGCTGGTTGGTGTGTAAACATAGCATTGTGCATTTGTGCTAAAAAAAAATCCCATTTTTGTCTCATCTGTCCATAGAACATATTCCCAGAAGCATTGTGGAATATCCAGGATGTCTGGTGCCAACAGTACTACAGTACCTTACATCTTCTCCCTTATCTCTGTCTACAGCCCTAAACATGCTCTCCAGTTTGTCAATGATTTATGATTAACACCATCTATAATCCGAACCTCTCAATTCTGTCTCCAAGACTTTTCTCGAACTGCACCACTTTTCTGGAACCCAAGACAATTAGGTTAATTTCTAATTCCCATAGTAATAAACACAGCCTAAAAGCACATTACATCCCCTATTCTGTCTCTTCTCCATTCACCTCTCTTGAACATTATTCCTCAGAACCTGATCCTTTCATCCAACAGTATCCACCACACCCCATGTACTCAGAAGCACCACAGATACTGGCTTGTGACCTGCTCATGCAGCTTTTTAGGAATTCCTCCATTTTATTAAATTTGCTGAACCATTGTACAAAGCAAACACTTTTTACCTTTGGTGCCACCCATATTTCCTCATGGACTGTAAGCTGTCACTAGTAGGGACCGCACTCATCTTGTTTTAATTGTTGACTGATTTGTCACTATGTAATATCTGATTTTGTTTGTTCATGTTCCCTCTGATTGTAAAGTGATGTGAAATACTGTATGTTGGCACTATACAAAGATTATTATTGCCAGATCATTGGCCTCTGTAAAGGGGCCAATAAATGTAGCCATGCATATGCACATATTTACTATTATATCGTGCAGGATGTTTTGTATCTTTTTTCAGTGATTTTTTTTTGTCTTTAAGGAGTGGCACCTTCAGGTGTGAATGCGCTTCTATCCTGGGAGTAGCATTCATGTGCACTTTTCCCCCATCTATCTAATAGGGGACCTTGATTAAGGTGGTACACATAGCTATGTGTGCTCCTCCTCTTATTGGTTGCTGATGCACACAGAGGTAACGAGGAGCAACACACTATATGTGCAGGGTCTGCTCTCCTGAACATAGATGCACAACTTCATAGGTAGGTATAGAGTAGGACCTGCCTGACCTGTGGCCTCTATAAACTTTTTTTTCCCCTATGCTGTGGATGCTTACTGAAAATGGTCAATGAAAGACAAGAACTTTACAACAGTTTGTGCATTATTAGTTGTTAAATTGTGTTTGTATATAAATGCATAAATCCAGGTGATTTAACTTTTTCTTGCTACTTTAAATTACCTTTTGCATGTAATTGTGAACCTACTGTAAGTTTTGATATTTACTAAATATCCGAATTCAATAAAAACAAAACTGCCATGTTCCTATTTTTAATTAAAATGATCCATTTGAGGAATGGAGGTTGAAGGCGATTACGCGAGTGAAACACTTACTTCATGACACGGAACCCACGTAGCTAATGGGAAGGGAACTGATTGAGAGATTTTCTTTGACACCTTTCCAGACAATTCAATGGTCCCAGATTAAGGGGGCTGTGATGAGTCAGCTGATATTGGTGAAGAAGGAAGTTCACAGAAATGTGCTGGACAAAATTCTGGATTTGGGTGGGGGGGAAGATTTCTATATCCGTGATTTACAAGGATATGCGGAGTGAAGATGGGAAAGGTGACAGAAGAAAGAGTTTTAAGAAATGGGATGAACAGGTGGGAGACGATGACATTGAACAAAAGATATTGAAAGGCTGGGATAAGGTCAGGAAACATGTCATTAATGAGTCATGGAGGGACACCCAGTTGAGATTTATGCACAGGGCCATATACGGCTTTAACATTCCCCCACATCCAGATAAGCCAGAGCGTAAAACAAATTGTCCGAAGTGTGGGATAGGTTACACAGATCTGTATCATGGTATGTGGACCTGCCCGTCCAGTAGGAGGCTTTGGGAGGAGGTTGGGGGTATGATCCAGAAGCTATGGGGACGGGAGGTAAAACTAACCCCTCAACTCTTTCTGTTCCACCATGAAGACGGCGAAGCTGGCTGGGGGGTCCCACCTCGCTTATTTCATACCATTTGCCTGGTGATCAAACAAAGTATCCTGCTGAACTGGTTGCAGGGAGAAGTACCAGGTATGCAGTTCATAGTAGAGCGATTAAAAAATGTGTTCTACCTGGAAAGGTTGAATAGTTTGGCTGCCAATGAATGGCAGGCGAAATTTTTGTTTCAAAAATGGAAACCATTTATTATACATTACATGTCGGATGTGGAGATAAAGCAAATTATAAAAGCTTTCACACTTACTGAATGGCACCTAGTGCGTCAACTGAGAGGAACACTGGGCCGTTTGCTTCCCAGACCTCCTGGGCCTTCTTAGAGGTCTTGAACACCCTCTGTTGGCAGGAATGGTGTAATGGTTGCTCACATGTGCTAGGTTTAATGCTTTATGTTTAATACCCTCATATCTATTTTCTTTTTATTTACTTTTATAGTACTTTTTGTACTGTAGTTTGTTCAGAGTTGTACACTGAAAATAAAAATTATAAAAAAAAAATAAAAAAAATTATCCATATTGGCACGTGTTATTTTTAATTTATCTTGGATTAGACATTAATTTCTGAGTGATGCTCGTCTTTTTGGAGACCCATTTAAGTCGCATTTAACCCCTTAAGGACCCAGCCATTTTTTACCTTAAGGACCATACCATTTTTAGCAAATCTGACATGTCACTTTATGTGGTGATAACTTTAAAACGCTTTTACTTATCCAGGCCATTCTGAGATTGTTTTCTCGTCACATATTGTACTTCATGACAGTGATAAAATTGAGTCAAAAAAAGTAATTTTTATTTATAAAAAAAAAATACCAAATTTACAAAAAAAAATTAGAAAAATGTGCAAATTTTAATTTCTCTACTTTTATAATAGTAATAACTCCAAAAATAGTTATTACTTTACATTCCATATATGTCTACTTCATTTTGTGAATGCCATTTTATTTTTTGGCGACGTTAGAAGGCTTAGAAGTTTAGAAGCAAATCTGGAAATTTTCAGATTTTTTTTAAAAACCCACTTTTTAAGGACCAGCTCAGGTCTAAAAAAAAAAAAATAGTAAGGTGGCTCTCCCAAACACTGCAATGGAATAGGTGCTCCAATCAATTCGACGTTAAAGAATTTATAGTAAAGGAGTGATAGTCACACACCATATGGAATCACATAGGACGTAAGGTGTTCATATATCAAACAGATTTTATTTGTTTAAAAATATATAAAATTTAATTGAAAATGGAATATGAATACAATAAAAATAATGAGATATGTGAGTCTGTTCCGTCGATGCTCCTATTATGGGCAGTCTATATAAATTAAGGATGTATTGTACCTAGAAAAAAACATATTATATACATAGAGATCCAAATGTTATGTTTTTACATTAATGCGGTGCAGTAAACCATGTATATCAGACGAATAGAATAAGGTTATTTCATAGGAGTCCTGAATCGCATATAATGTTTAGCTATTGATAAAATTATCCACTATTGGTTATAATGTATAGCCACTGAAATATATAGCGACTATAAAATAAATATTAATTGTGGACCAAAATTAATCAAGTTAATTAAGATGGTTTTACAGCCTGTTGAGTGAAGTGTTAGATTTAAATATATATGTATATATGCCCTTACATATATGGATATATATGTTGGCCCTTTTGCATGGGCCAGTCCAGGTGGTGTAGGTGTATACATAGAAATGTATGTATGCCTCCTTGTCAGCTAGATGTAGCGCAACTTCTCAGTCTTGCTGCTCACTTCTTATTTTATGGTGTATCGCAGCTGGCTGGGTTTTGTGTGTTGGTGCAGCAGTTCAGCACAGGTTCCACACATAGGGTTGGAAGTGAATCAAAAACCTTATCCACATGATGATTGCACTTGCTTAAATGGCAATTTCTTAAATCGAATATGCAAAAATCATTATTAATTTTTTTTATAGAAAAACGATATGCTTTTGTGTCATTAGATATATTTTTATAACTCAGGATTGAATTCGTGTGCCAGCACAAAATGTTATTGCATGGATTAAAGTAACAGACAGGTACAATGCATAGTACAATAGGTGTACACCTGTAGAAATTTTTGAAAAAAGTTTTTGGGGGAAAAAATTTAAAATAAATGCTTTGGGGATTTTTTTTCAAAGTATTGTACACATACATATATGGATGTTTTAGAAGTGTACTGATTACCTGAAGAATCCTGCGATTTATTTTGAGTATACACTATGTTATTTCTATCCGAAAAAAACGCACAAATACTGCAAGCAAATCCCAAGTATCTAATTACCAATATAAACATGTGGTGGACAGATAAAATCCACTCGGGACTTTTGGCATGACATTAGTCATGGAGGGGAAACAAGTATTTAAGGGTACTGGCATTTGAGGGACACCAACCACTGAGGAAGGAGCAAGCTAAAAGCTCCGAAATGCGATTGGTTTCGGGGGACCCTTATGCCTGATGTACCCATTTGAAACTATATGGAGCGCTCCATAAGAATCGCCATTTGAGAAATTGCCATTTAAGCAAGTGCAATCATCATGTGGATAAGGTTTTTGATTCACTTCCAACCCTATGTGTGAAACCTGTGCTGAACTGCTGCACCAACACACAAAACCCAGCCAGCTGCGATACACCATAAAATAAGAAGTGAGCAGCAAGAACAGGAAGTTGCGCTACATCTAGCTGCGCTTTATTTAAAAGCGAGGGAGGATCTGCATGTGCCGGAGACCACGTTCCCACGGTAGACACTAAATTCCTTATCCCAGCACCTAACCGTGAGTAACAAATGGACATAGAAGCGAAGCTTACCAGCGAGTAGTCTGTAATACTGACCGCATGGTCGAACTGTCACTTGCATTTTTACAACTCACAATAGATGAACTAGCAGATATATATCCACCTATTTTCTGCACCTCTGAACCAATATACATCCATATGCGATATGCACAGTATAGTTTGGTGTATATATTTATTGTAAATTCTGAAATGTCATCTCCATTTGCCAATAACTCTTGTGGAACACCTAAAGGGTTAACAAAGTTTGTAAAATCAGTTTTGAATACCTTGAGGGGTGTAGTTTCCAAAATGGGGTCATTTTTGGGTGGTTTCTATTATGTAAGCCTCACAAAGTGACTTCAGACCTGAACTGGTCCTTAGAAAGTGGGTTTTGGAAAATTTCTGAAAAATTTAAAGATTTGCTTCTAAACTTCTAAGACTTGTAACGTCCCCAAAAAATAAAATGGCATTCCCAAAATGATCCAAACATGAAGTAGACATATAGAGAATGTAAATTAATAACAATTTTTGGAGGTATTACTATGTATTATAAAAGTAGAGAAATTTAAACTTGGAAATTTGCAAATTTTTCCAAAGTTTTGGTAAATCTGGTATTTTTTATAAATAAAAATTCATTTTTTTTACTCCATTTTGCCAGTGTCATGAAGTACAACATGTGACGGAAAAAAAATATCTCAGAATGGCCTGGATAAGTAAAAGCATTTTAAAGTTATTCACACATAAAGTGTCACTGGTCAGATTTGCAAAAAATGGCCTGGTCCTTAAGGGGTTAAACTTTTCTGGGATCCCTGGTGTTGTCCGTGGCTGGGTGGAGGAGACCGAGGACGACATTCTCCTGGGCGTTGAGAAGGAGCCAGGGTGCTCCACCGCTTCCAATTTAGTGCATTCATGCTCCAGTGTTTGAATAGGGACCCCCGTATAAAAAGCATAGAGGACAAGGACCAGTACTGGGTGGCAATGTACTTATACCCCCGGTACAATCACAAAATGGCGGACATGTTACCAGCATCAAACAGGGCTGGCAGAATGCAGCATTTCCAGCCCTTGCTGCGAGAGATGCTGCATTCTGCTGTTGCGGGCGCTGGCAGAGGAATTTCTACCCACAGCAAAATGGGTGCGGGTACCAATCCTACCACGCTTGCAAGAAGAGGGCGGTTTGAAGATGTGTTGGTCACTTCGGATATGAGATCATTCTTGCAACCAACCCATCGACAGCTGCCCTCTGGATCCAGCCTCAGGGAACGCCTAGACCGAAAGGTGTCCGACTACACGGCCGATGTGGACACTCTGAGAAGCGAGGAACCCCTGTACTACTGGGTGTGCAGGCTTGACCTGTGGCCAGATCTGGCACAATTTGCCATGGAACTCTTGGCTTGCCCTTCATTGAGTGTCCTGTCTGAAAGGACGTTCAGCGCAGCAGGGGGGATCATGACTGTTAAGTGCACTCGCCTAGCTCACGACAGTGTGGACTACCTCACATTTCTAAAAATGAATGAGGCATGGATCTCGGAGGAATTCAACACCTGTGACGACCACGTGTAATTGAATTTCCTCATGCCAGCCCACACATATCTGCCACCACCCTGAACAAAGAATAGTCCTTGTCTTATGCATATACAGCAGCATAAAAGGCCTTTTCTGTCAGGTGAATGCCTAATATTTGGGGCCTGTACTCCAGTGGCCTACAGTAAAATTTTTATCCAGTGACCGCCTAATGTACCTCTAGTCACATCATCACAAGTTCTTTTCTGTCAGATGAATGCCTAATTTTTGGGGCTTGTACTCCCGAGGCCTAAAATATAATCTTTCTAGGCTCCAGCAGGGCACATTTTTGAGAGTTTCCCTTTAAGACGCATAAAAATGGCCCCTAATTAAAATACATATATTTTGTGGGAATTTTTGCCAATGATCCCCCTCTGGTATGTCACTGTCCATGTTGTGTCCCGGCCGATGTTCGTCCATCACTAATTATAACCAATAGTGGATCGTTTTATAAATAGCTTAACATTATATGTGATCCAGGTGTCATGGTCTTACCTTCTTGCTGCTCTCCTTCGTTTGACATGTGCTGGCGGCCATCTTGGTTTCTGGGTTTCTTGTAGCCTTCCACCCGGCGGCTCCTCCTTCCCACTGGGAGGAGCTGGATGCCTAGCTCATATATATAGGAGGTCTGTGGCTTCAGTTCCTTGCTTGGTCCTCCTGTGTTCACATGCTTCTAAGACTGCTGCTGCTTCTGGTTCCTGATCCTGGCTTCGTCTGACTACCCTGCTGGTTCCTGATCCTGGCTTCGTCTGACTACCCTGCTGGTTCCTGATCCTGGCTCCGTCTGACTACCCTTCTGGTTCCTGACCTCTGGCCTCTCAAAGACTCTGCTTCGGTTTCACCATCCGTTTGGACTTTTGCTTTACAGCTTTATTTTTAATAAAGCCTTCTTATTTTCACTTATCTCTGGTTGTACGTCTGGTTCATGGTTCCGTGACACCAGGACTCCTATGAAATAAACTTATTCTATTTATCCGATATCCATTCCTATGGTTTACTGCACGGCATTAATGTAAAAACATAACAACATTTGGATCTGTATGTATATAATTTGTTTTTTTCTAGGTACAATACGTCCTTAATTTATATAGACTGCCCATAATAGGAACATCGACGGAACAGACTCACATATCATTATTTTTATTGCATTTATATTTTTATTTTATTTTATATATTTTAAACTTTTTATGACTTTTATTAGTGTGTTATATACAAATAAAATCAGTTTGATATCTGAACACCTTACGTCGTATGTGATTCCATATGATGTGTGCCTATCACTCTTTTACTATCAGTTCAGGTGTGAAGTCACTTTGTGAGGTCTACATAGTAGAAACCACCCAAAAATGACCCCATTTTAGAAACTGATTTTACAAGCTTTTCCATTTTAATACATTTTTTTTCCATTAACAAAGCAAGGGTTAACAGCCAAACAAAACTCAATATTTATTGCCCTGATTCTGTAGTTTACAGAAACACCCCATATGTGGTCGTAAACTGCTGTACAGGCACATGGCAGGGTGCAGAAGGAAAGGAACACTGTATGGTTTTTGGAAGGCAGATTTCACTGTGATAATTTTAAGCTGCCAAGTCACATTTGAAGATCCCCTGATGCACCCCTAGAGTAGAAACTCCCCCAAAAATTTTTTTTTATAAACTACTGGATAAGGTGCCAGTTTTGTTGGTACTATTTAGGGTACATATGGTTTTTGGTTGCTCTATATTACACTTTTTGTGAGGCAAAGTAACAAAAAATAGCTGTTTTGGCACCGTTTTTATTTTTTGCTATTTACAATGTTCATCTGACAGGTTAGATCATGTGGTATTTTTATAGAGAAGGTTCTTTTTTTGGTTGTTTCAGTTTTACATAAAGCATTTTTCTCCATATTATGAAAGCCATAGTTTTTTTTTCTGGGGCAATTGTCCTATGTAGGAGCTAAATTTTTTCAGTAGGAGATGACAGTTTGGTACTATTTTAGGGTGCATATGACTTTTTGATCACTTGGTATTACACTTTATACAGCAGGTTCTTATGGATGCGGTGATACCTAATATGTATACTTTTATTTATTTATTTATGTTTTATACAGCATTTAAAAAAAATAAAAAAAATATCATGTTTTAGTGTCTCCATATTCTGAGTGCCATAGTTTTTGAATTTTTGGGCAATTGTCTTAATTAGGGTCTAATTTTTTGTGGGATGAGATGACGGTTTTATTGGTACAATTTTGGGGTGTGTATGACTTTTTGATCGCTTGCTATTACACTTTTTGCGATGTAAAGTGACAAAAAAATTGCTTTTTTGACATGTTTTTTTTTTTTTTATGGTGTTCACCTGAGGGGTTAGGTCATGTGATATTTTTATAGAGTAGGTCATTGTGGATGTATCAATACCTAATATATATATATATATATATATATATATATATACTTTTATTTATTTATTTAAGTTTTACACAATAATATCATTTAGTGCGGGATGAGATGACGGTTTGATTGGCACTATTTTGGGGTGCGTATGACTTTCGGCTTTTTTGACACCGTTTTTACTTTATTAATTTTTTATGGTGTTCACCTGAGGGGTTAGGTCATGTGGTATTTTTATAGAGCAGGTTGTTACGGATGCGGCGATACTTAATATGTCTAATATGAGCGTGACCGTGGAATACAGGGGGTTAATCTGCCGGCATCTGTGTTTTCACTGATGCTGGCATATACAGCAGGGGCCCGGCTATCAGTATTAGCTGGGCCCCTGCTGCTGATCGCGGCAGCGCATGTAGGGCAGAGTGTTAACCCTAGGAGAATGTTCTTCCTAGTGCCTGAAGTACCGGCCAGTTAGGACGAGAATTCGTCCAAGGTCCTTAACATGTTAATAAAACATTTCATATTAGCTCTGAGAAACCTTTAAACTCAACACAGTATAAACAAGAGGGTAATCCATATGAAAGATATTCTACTAATGACAGCTGGGAGCTGATTGATTAGCCAAACTCTAAAAAGGTTTTTATTTATTTTTCAGCTCAACTTTTCTCAGACCTCCACTTTTTTAACATTCCAAAGAGAACTTGAGGTTTGCATTGTCTCATTTCCAAAAAGACAAGTCAGTAGCAAAATAAACTTCAGACCAAATAAAGGCAGTGTTATGTAAGGTGTCACTTGCTTTGACCTTCTTAAGAAAAAATACTGGAAAAGGAAAATGCAAAATGGCTTTCATTTCTCTGTTTATCAAATTGAATACACAAGAAGAGATTTACGACTAGACAAAGATAATTAATCATATAATGAAAATTCAATAACTATAAACAAGCACTCACCATCCAAAATACATCTAAAACCAAAGATTTATGGTAGGCAAATTTTAATTGTTTATTTCGAATAAATGCTAAAATCGATGAGTTGACCATATATAAACGAATAAGTTCACCATATATAAGGATACTCAAATCACAACAATAAATAAGGATACTAAAATCACAACAATAAATAATATAATGAGAAATGTTCAAACAACTTCCACTAAGACCTTGTAGATCCATTCATGAATAATTGCAAGTAAAGTAAGATATTTAGAATTTAAAGGATTGGACTCTAATTTCTGGACGTTTTATGCATTTTAGCAAGATCAAGGTCTTAGTGGAAGTTGTTTGAACATTTCTCATTATATAATTTATTGTTGTGATTTTAGTATCCTTATTTATTGTTGCGATTTTATATATGGTGCACTTATTAGTTTATATATGGTCAACTCATCGATTTTAGCATTTATTCGAATTAAACAATTTTAATTTACCTACCATAAATCTTTGGTTTTAGATGTATTTTGGATGGTGAGTGCTTGTTTATATTTATTGAATTTTACCATATTTTAATACACCAGTGACTGGGTGAGCCACTTTTAAACTAAGCACCCCTACCATTAATAAATGAGCTAAGTGAGCCACTATATCTATATATACTATATAATGAAAATGTCTCAAAACCAATTGAGAACATAAGCAGAATGTGAGAATAAGGTCTCTTGCACACGAACGTTGTGTGCCCGTGGCTGTATTGTGGCCCGCATACGGCGAGTCTGCCATACACAGTGTGGGGATTCGCTCTGGTGGACAGGATAAGCGGATGCAGTACAGAGGCAAAAAAAACAGTTTGAAAGCAAAACTTCAGTGTTTATTCACACATAAGGCCAAAACAAAACAAAACTTTTCAGTCTTGATGTTAGTTCACACAATGGAAAGTCCACAGAACAAAAAAATCACCTTGCTTGCAGTTTTATCTCCAGTGGTCCACAGCAGGCTTTAGGGGGCCTGTTTCCCAGCGTGCAGCTCTCAGCCCTCCAGCACAGCACAAAGCCTCAGATCCAAAACACAGAGCTCCACTGTCAGAGAGAAGTAATCCACACACAGCTGACACTGCTGGCTGGGTTTGATATAGGCCAGTCAAGACCTGGCCTGGAACATGGGGAGTAGTCACCCACCCAGTACTTTTGACTACTCTCAGTAAGAGTCATCCCAGATCAGCTATACAGCCATACTACAATAGCAAAAGTGTCAATCAGCACTAGAGACGGCCTTGCGGTTCGCCCAGCAGTGAACTTTGCGTGTTCGCGATTCGCCGAACATGCGAACATATTCTTTTGCATTGTGAAGAACTTTGACCCATGACACATCCATCAGGTGGTACAGGACAGCCAATTGAAAAGTTTCAGCACATGGACATACCCCCTACCTTATAAATAGACCTGATCTGGCAGCCATTTTACATTCTGTCTTTTGTCAGTGTAGGGAGAAGTTACAGTGTGGAGCAGGGACAGACTGTTAGGGACCCAAATCGCTAGCTAATAGGACCAGAATTGTCCTTTTAAGGACTGGTATAGGTGTACTATTGATAGGTGTGCAGTACAGAGGGGTGTAATACACTTATAATATACTTTCTAACATAGAAAGCATATTGTAGTGGATTTGTATTGTGAAGCAGAGGTGGTGAATGGTGAGCGGTTCTGCAGGGATACAGGATTTTCTACATTTATCGCTGTAAGTTTTGAATATATGCCGTGGGCTTTTTTATTTCATTAAATTTTTATATATGAGAACATTTTGTGATTTTATCAATTTGTATTCGGGAAAACCGGAAATGACATGTTATCTTAAGCTCATGTGATCAGTGATTACTTAAATCAGAGTTCGGGTGGATTTGATTGTGACGCCCCAGACGAAGCGAAGGCGAAACCCGGGTCGGGCATGTTTACACGCTATATGCAAGTTGTCTTATTGTAAGTAGAGATGGCCTTGCGGTTCGCCCGGCGGTCGGTTCGCGGCGAACTTTACACATTCGCGGTTCGCCGAACATATGGAGATATTCACCGGCGCCATATTTTTTTACATTGTGAGAACTTTGACCCATGACACATCCATCAGGTGGTACAGGACAGCCAATTGAGACATTTCAGCACATGGACATACCCTCTACCTTATAAATAGACCTGATCTGGCTGCCATTTTACATTCTGTCTTTTGTCAGTGTAGGGAGAGGTTGCTGTGTGGAGCAGGGACAGGAGGTTAGAGTGTTAATAGTGACACAAATCGCTAGATAATAGGTCGACAAAAAGTCCTTTTAAGGACTGGTAAAGGTGTGCTATCGATTGGTGTGCAGTATATAGGGGTGTAATACACTTATAATATACTTTATAAAATAGAAAGCATATTATAGTGGATTTGCATTGTGCAGATTTGTGACTTGTGATCGGTTCTGCAGCGATACTACAACTACAAAGAGTGACAAACGCAATTAGAAAAAATTATTATAACTGGTGTGATAGACCAGTGGCCCCCAAAACAACATATTGAAGTGGGGTGTTATCTAAGAATATACTACTCAAATAATGTATTTGTGTGCTGCAGAAATGTATCCGCTTTCAATGCGTTACCTCTGCTACACACAGTGATAGAATTTAAAGGAAAACATTTTTATAACTGGTGTGAAAGACCAGTGGCCCCCAACACAACATATAGAAGCGGGGTGTTATCTAAGAATATACTACTCAAATAGTGTATTTGGGTGCTGCAGAAATTTATCCGCTTTCACTGCTTTACCTTTGCTACACACAGTGAGAAAATTTTAAGGAAAACCTAAACTGGTGTGAACCAGTGGGCACCAAAACAATATATAGAATTGGGGTGTTATCTAAGAATATACTACTCAAATAGTGTATTTGGGTGCTGCAGAAATGTATCTGCTTTCACTGCGATACCTCTGCTACACACAGTGATAGAATTTAAAGGAAAACATTTTTATAACTTTTATAAATTTAAAAGAATTTTTTTTTTTGAACGGGTGTGATTATAGACCAGTTGACAGCAAAACCACATATTGAAGCAGGGTGTTATATACCTTCTTCCACATACACTGCGCTTCTCTATAGACTTTTGTCACGGGGTCATTTAAAAAATGACAGGCAGAGGAAGAGGCAAGCCCTTCCGCAGGGGTGGTAGGGGTAGGGCAGGAGCACCAGGCCGGAGCCAAAGTGGAAAGTTGCAGAAGGTGCGTTCCATTTTGTCAAAGGACGCACCAGACTTGGTTGAGTGGCTCACTCAGCCTTCCACTTCTGTACCCTTCTCATCCTCTCTATCTGCACCCTCTTCACTCTCTGCTGTGTGCACCCCCAAAGACACCACCACCAACACCACCACCATATACCCTCCACTTGAGTCACAGGAATTATTTTCCGATCCATCACAAGACATTTCCGATGCGCAGCCATTCTTGGCATCGGATCAGGAAGAGGAGGTAGCAAGTGCAACAGCCGCCACTCAGCAGTCTGACGACAGTACCCAGATAAGCCCAAGGAGGTTGGTCCCCGCTGTTGCTGCCTACTCCGAGATCTCTAATGTTAGTGGTGGGGAAGGTGACGTCGATGATGACGTGTCTATGGACGTAACGTGGGTGCCCACAAGAGAGGAAGAGGAGGGGAGTTCAGAGGGAGAGATGGACCAGCATATAGGGAGGAGAAGCAGGCCGAACTTACATTGCACAGGAGGGACAAACCAGACTACTAATGTATCAGGAGCGAGCCATCAAAGATGTACGGTCACATCTGGCGCTCCCAGGACGCCGGCACATGGCTCCGCAGTGTGGGCTTTTTTTAATGTGTAAGCGGCTGACAATAGTGTTGCCATCTGCAGCCTTTGCAGTCAACGCATAAGTCGCGGTAAGCCCAATACGCACCTTAAGAAGGCACCTGGCCTCACATCACCGAGCCCAGTGGGAGCAACGTCATCAGAACCCACACAGCCACACTCCAGGCTCTCACCGTCCTGCCTCTTCTCCTTCTCCTCTCTCCTCCCAATTGTCCTCCACTCCACCTTCGATCATGCCGTCCTCACGTTTATCTGGCAAAAGGCAGGCTTCCGTGGCCCAAATGTTCGAGCGTAAATAGATGATGACGGCGGATAACCCTCTTGCCCAACGGTTGACCGCTGGCTTGTCGGAACTGATAGCCCATCAACTACTGCCATATAAACTTGTGGACTCTGAGGCCTTTCGAAAATTTGTGGCCATTGGAACACCACAATGGAAGGTCCCAGGAAGGAAATATTTCTCGCAGAAGTGCATCCCAGAGCTATATGGTCACGTTCAGCGGCAAGTGAATGTATCTCTGGTACACAGTGTCGGTGCCAAGATACATCTTACCACAGACACGTGGCCTAGCAAACACGGGCAGGGAAGGTATATAACTTTTACTGCCCACTGGGTGAACCTTCTGACGGCCGTCAAGCATGTAACCCGTGGCACCCGTTTAGATTTGGTTTTACCGCCACGGATTGCATGCAGGCCTGCCTCTTCTTCTCCTCCTCCCACTCCATCCTCCCTCTCCTCCTTGGCTGACTCCTCCTTTTCCGCTGCTACCGTCTCTTCCGCTGCACCAACCAAGATCCCCAGAACCTATTTGACATGCCAGGTTAGACATTGCCATGCTGTGCTGCGTCTGTTGTGCCTGTTAGCCAAGAGCCACACCGTTCCTGAACTCCTATCAGCTGTGCGTTCACAGGCAGATCAGTGGCTAACACCGCTCAATTTGACAGTTGGTAATGTGGTGTGCGACAACGGTGCCAATCTGCTGAGCGCGCTAAAACAGGGCAAAATGACACACGTGTCATGTATGGAACACGTCCTGAACTTGGTTGTGCAGCAATTCGTTGCCAAATACCCCGGGGTCCAGGACGTCTTGCGGCAGGCCAGGAAAATCTTACACGGCCATGGCTCGCCTTGCTGAAATCCAGCGGCGACACAACCTGCCCGTCATACCTCTTATTTGTGACTGCCCGACGCGATGGAACTCAACCTTGTATATGCTCGATAGGCTGCTCCAGCAGAAACGTGCAGTTAACGTCTACCTGTACGAACTCTGCGGCAGGACAGGTTCTGGGGAGCTTGTTTTTTTTTCACCGCGTTCTGGGGAGCTTTTGACTTCTGCGGCCATTTGAAGAGATCACCAAAATGGTCAGTCGCAGCCAGGGTGCCATCAGTGACATCGTACCTTGCGCCTTCTTTCTGGATCGTGCATTGCGTCGTGTGATTGATCAAGCTGTCGAGGAGCATGAGCTGGAAGATGAGGAAGTAGCAATGCTGGATAAATTCCCAGGGGAAGCTGTGCCATCTGAGACAAGTCAACAACAGGAGTCTGAAGAGGAGTCAGAGGAGGATGGTGCCGGGGAGGAGGAGGATCAAGAAGAGCATGCTTTAAACCTTTCTTGGATCCCTTGTGTTGTCCGTGGATGGGGGGAGGAGAACGAGGACGACATTATCCTGGATGATGAGCAGGAGCCAGGCCACTCCACCGCTTCCAGTTTAGTGCAAATGGGGGCCTTCATGCTCCAGTCTTTTAGGAGGGACCCCCGTATAAAAAGCATCAAGGGCAAGGACCAGTACTGGGTGGCAACGTATTTAGACCCCCGGTACAAACAAAAAATGGCGGAAATGTTACCACCATCACAGAGGGCTGTCAGAATGCAGCACTTCCAGGCCTTGCTTCGAGAAATGCTGCATTCAGAGTTTTTAGGCCACTCACAGAGAAACAGATGTGGGTACCAATCCAACAGCGCCTGCAAGAAGAGGGCGGTTTGAAGATGTGTTGGTCACTTATGATATGAGAACATTCTTTCAGCCGACCCATCGACAGGTGTCCTCTGGATCCAGCCTCAGGGAACGCCTAGACCGGCAGGTGTCCGACTACATCGGGTTAACGGCCAATTTGGACGCTCTGAGAAGTGATGAACCCCTGGACTACTAGGTGGGCAGGCTTGGCCTCTGGCCAGAACTTGCACAATTTGCAATGGAACTGTTGGCTTGCCCCTCATCAAGTGTCCTGACCAAAAGGACGTTCAGCGCAGCTGGGGGGATCGTGACCGACGTGTTGACTACCTCACATTTCTAAAGATGAATGAGGCATTGATCTCGGAGGAATTCAACACATGTGAACAGTAGACCATGTTTGTTTAAAATTCCTCATGACAGCCCATATCCGCCACCACCCATAACAATTTATGGTCCCTGTCTTCGGTAAATACAGCGGCATAAAATGCCTTTTATGTCCGTTGAATGCCTAATTTTTGTGGCCTGTAATGGCCGACACTTACTTCTGTATCCTGTGAATGCCTAATGTACCACCAGCAACATAATACAAAGTAATTTGCTGTCAGTGGAACGCCTGTTGGCTAATTTTTGGGGCCTGTAATGGCAGACACTTACTTCTGTATCCTGTGAATGCCTAATGTACCACAAGCAACATAATACAAAGTTATTTGCTGTCAGGGGAACGCCTGTCGGCTAATTTTTGGGGCCTGTAATGGCCGACACTTACTTATGTATCCTGTGAATGCCTAATGTACCACCAGCAACGGAATACAAAATAATTTGCTTTCAGGGGAACGCCTGTCGGCTAATTTTTGGGGCCTGTAATGGCCGACACTTACTTCTGTATCATGTGAATGCCTAATGTACCACCAGCAATAGAATACAAAGTTATTTGCTTTCAGGGGAACGCCTGTCGGCTAATTTTTGGGGCCTGTAATGGCCGACACTTACTTCTGTATCCTGTGAATGCCTAATGTACCACCAGCAATAGAATACAAAGTTATTTGCTGTCAGGGGAACGCTTGTCGGCTAATTTTTGGGGCCTGTAATGGCTGACACTTACTTCTGTATCCTGTGAATGCCTAATCTTTTGAACTGGAATTTAAAATCAATGGGTCTGTAAACGTTCATCCCAATTGTGATATGCCGACACATTTAACAGACGTGTGAATGGACCCTATATGTATTTGACATGTATTTACCGGCTGCTGTCAGTTCTGGCTTATTTAGGCCGAGCTACAATAAAACCGAGCAATGTTAAAAAAAAAACACAATACACGTTATAACTGTACAAACGATTTATATAACTTAGTAGAAAAAAAATAAAAAATTATGGCAACTTTTCCAAAAGCATGATCATCTCATGCACCCCCTTCATGGCCTGGCGTTGCCTCTCCTCCATGGCCTTCAAGTGCTCATGAACCACCCGCATATCATTGAGATGCGCCCTTTGCATTTTGCCCAATTTGGCCTTCAATGTCTTCACTCCTGTTTGAAAAAAAAAAAACAACTTTAATTTGTGGTGCATATGACTTTATGATCGCTTGCTATTACACCTTTTTGTGAGAAAAGCTGTCCATAAAATTGCCTTTTTTAACAGTTTTAAATTTCTGTTTAAAAAGGTGTCCAACTAAGGGGCTTGGCCTGCTCCCCCTCACTCACTGGAAGCCATATGGCACCAGGAGAGATATAGTTGTGGACTCTCATTGCATTCTTTGGTGGCCATTTGACACCAGGAGTGGTGTGGAGTGGGCCCGGCATGCATGTTGGTACCTGCATTCCTTGGATATAATGGAGGCCATTTTGGCACCAAAAATGACAGAAATACACTCCCTGAATTGTATGGTAGCCGTCATGGCACATAACAGGTAGAATTCAGTGTTAGGAACCCGTCTTACAGAGATCGCCTTGACGTGCGGCAGACAGGCTCAAATAATTTTGTACAAAATGAATTGCCAAGCATCTCTAATTTATAAGTATAGCACTAGCAATTATTATGCATTTTTGTACTTTATTTGGTTTGCAGAGAGCTGTCCCATTGCATGTTTTCTTTTAAGGGGTTATTTGGTATGATATTTTTAGACAGCTGGTTGTTACAGGTGCGGCCAAACTTACTATTTTTCCTTATTTTATAGTTAATTGTCTTTTACACAATAAAAGCATTGTTAAACCAAAAAAAATTCATGTTTGACTGTCTCCATATTTTGAGAGCCAAATTATTGATTTTATGTGGCAATTGTATAACGGTAGGGTCTCATTTTTAGCAGAATGCACTGACTGTTACTATTTCTGGGGGCATATGCCTATTTTGATAGCTTGGTGTTGCACTTTTAGTGATGTTAGGTTGAATAAATTCATATTTTCTTTAAATTTTTTTTTTTTATTAAAATTGTTCACCGGAGGGGTTATATCATAGGAGATTTTTATAGAGACGGTACAAAATCTGTCTGTTTGTCTATTGTTTACCTTTTTTTGACACCATGTCCCAATTGAAGCCCCCCTGATGCACCCCTAGATTAGAAACGCCAAAAAATTGACCCCATTTTAGAAACTACGGGATAGGGTGGCAGTTTTGTTGGTACTAGTTTAGGGTACATATGATTTTTGGTTGCTCTATATTACACTTTTTGTGAGGCAAGGTAACAAGAAATAGCTTTTTTGGCACCGTTTTTTTTTTTTGTTATTTAAAACATTCATCTGACAGGTTAGATCATGTGGTATTTTTATAGAGCAGGTTGTCACGGACGCGGCGATACCTAATATGTATAAAAAAATGTTATTTATGTAAGTTTTACACAATGATTTCATTTTTGAAACAAAAAAAATCATGTTTTAGTGTCTCCATAGTCTGAGAGCCATAGTTTTTTCAGTTTTTGGGCGATTATCTTAGGTAGGGTCTCATTTTTTGTGGGATGAGATGACGGTTTGATTGGCACTATTTTGGGGTGCATATGACTTTTTGATCGCTTGCTATTACACTTTTTGTGACGCAAGATGAAAATAAAATGCCTTTTTTTACACTGTTTTTATTTTTATTTTTTTACGGTGGTCATCTGAGGGGTTAGGTCATGTGATATTTTTATAGAGCCGGTCGATACGGACGCGGAAATACCTAATATGTATACTTTTTTTTATTTATGTAAGTTTTACACAATGATTTCATTTTTGAAACAAAAAAAAATCATGTTTTAGTGTTTCCATAGTCTAAGAGCCATAGTTTTTTCAGTTTTTGATCGATTATCTTGGGTAAGGTATGATTTTTGCGGGATGAGATGACGGTTTGATTGGTACTATTTTGGCATACATGCGACTTTTTGGATCACTTTTATTACCTTTTTTGGGAAGTAAGGTGGGCAAAATTTCAATTTCCTCATAGTTTTTATTTTTTTATTTTTATGGTGTTCACCGTGCGGGGAAAGTAACATGACCGTTTTATAGATCAGGTCGTTACGGACACGGCGATACCTAATATGTGTAGTGTATTTTTTTTATTTTTTTTTATTCAGTGATAAATGTGTTTTTTTTTATCTTTACTTTTTTTACTTTTTTTTACTTTTTTTTGACCCAGACCCACTTGGTTCTTGAAGATCCAGTGGGTCTGATGTCTGTATAATACAGTACAGTACACTATATAGTGTATTGTACTGTATTTTACTTACACATTGTCTGAACAGATCTATGCCTTTAGCACAGATCTGTTCAGCACCATGGACAGCAGGATGCTTGAGAAGGCGTCCTGTTGCCATGGGAACCTTCCCCGTCTGCTCAGTTGGGGCCACAACTGAGCAGACGGGGAAGGGGAAGGAGGGGGGCTCCCTCCTTCTGTGACCCCATCCTGTCTGGGGGCTGCAAAGGCACAGCAGCCCCCAGATGCTAGAGGGAGGGAGCTCCCTGACTGTTAACCTTTTCCATACAGCGGTCCGTACGGACCGCGGTATGGAAAGGGTTAAACGGCTGACATCACAGCACAGATGTCAGCCGTTTATACCAGAGTGTCAGCAATGTGCTGACACTCTGGTATAACCACTGGACGCCAATGGATTTTCAAGAGGAGGTGGGCGGGGGATCGCGATCCCGCCTGCCGCACCGCCCGCCTCCTGCACCGCCTGCATCCCCCCCCCCCCCCCCCGCATCACCGGCCGGCATAAAATCATTCAGGGGTGCAGGGGGGGTGAAAAATATATATTTTCAGCATATTAAAGTTTCTGATCCCCGCGGATCAGAAACTGCAGAAAGCGCAGCAAACCGCAGGTCTGAATTGACCTGCGGTTTGCTGCGATCGCCGACACGGGGGGTCACGGGACCCCCCCGCGCATTTAGCCGAGGTGCCTGCTCAATAATTTGAGCAGGCACCTTGGTCCGATCACCTCCCGCTGGGCAGCGGTGATCGGAACAACACATGACGTACCGGTACGTCATGTGTCCTTAAGGACTCGGGAAACATGCCATACAGGTACGTCATGTGTCCTTAAGGGGTTAAACTCTTTATACACGTTGACGATTTAAATCTCAATACGTTAGTTAGTGATCTTTATGATCATTATATGGTTTATTAGTTAGTGATATTTCAGTACATTATAATTTTATTTTGTTTGTTAGTTAATGATAGTTCAATTGAGTTTAATATTATTTATTTGTAAAATCAATTTTTATTATGTAGATTAAAGAGTTATTGTCCAGTGTTCTTTTTTTGGATTACTAGAGTGTATGTTGTCGCCTCATTGTCGGCCCTTTTAATGTTTATGTACATGTTATGGATACATAATCATATTGCTATGTGCACATATTTACCCTCCTGCCGGGGGCTGGTGATCACCTCCTCTTCCTCCTCTTCCAGGTCGTTACGGACGCGGCGATACCTAATATGTGTAGTGCATTTTATTTTTTATTTTTTTATTCAGTGATAAATGTTTTTTTTTTTTATCTTTACTTTTTTTTTACATTATTTTGACCCAGACCCACTTGGTTCTTGAAGATCCAGTGGGTCTGATGTCTTTATAATACAGTACAGTACACTATATAGTGTATTGTACTGTATTTTACTTACACATTGTCTGAACAGATCTATGCCTTTAGCACAGATCTGTTCAGCACCATGGACAGCAGGATGCCTGAGAAGGCGTCCTGTTGCCATGGGAACCTTCCCCGTCTGCTCAGTTGGGGCCACAACTGAGCAGACGGGGAAGGGGAAGGAGGGGGGCTCCCTCCCTCTGTGACCCCATCCTGTCTGGGGGCTGCAAAGGCACAGCAGCCCCCCGATGCTAGAGGGAGGGAGCTCCCTGACTGTTAACCTTTTCCATACAGCGGTCCGTACGGACCGCGGTATGGAAAGGGTTAAACGGCTGACATCACAGCACAGATGTCAGCCGTTTATACCAGAGTGTCAGCAATGTGCTGACACTCTGGTATAACCACTGGACGCCAATGGATTTTCAAGAGGAGGTGGGCGGGGGATCGCGATCCCGCCTGCCGCACCGCCCGCCTCCTGCACCGCCTGCATCCCCCCCCTCCGCATCACCCGCCGGCATAAAATCATTCAGGGGAGTTTAATGCCCCACCTCCAGAGCCCCGCTGCCTGTCACTTTAACTGCTGTATAATAAACAACTGGAACGCTCTTACTCACAGCCGTCACGGGTTTGGCGCTCCCCAGTGTTGTACGCACATTTCCCCAGCAGTCATCTTCCTTCTCCGGGATGTTGGGAACCTCCAGCCCTTGGTTTCTGGTCATAGGACAATCAGGTGCACACCTTCCCACTTGGCGACATCTCCAGCAGCACTCTCTCTGTTGCCGGACAGCTGCCAGCTGTCGTGGTTGGTTGCTCTTAGCAACAGCATTACGGCATCTTCGCACATCCTCTCTAGGACTCTGTACACCTTGGCAGAAAACACTTGAACTTTTGAGAGCCGCACTGCTCTCTATCTCACTCTTTTCCCATCGGTTGCCCTTTGCAACGGCATACACCACCTCTGCATCCAACCGCATCCCGAGAACCTGCAGTTCTTGGCTCCTAGTCATGAGGTCACTGCCCAGTTCCTCCGCACAGCGGTTACCATGGGAAGCGCCTTGGGTTAGGACGTCTCTTGGTTTGTCCAACCCGCACATGAGCTTTTCCTGCTCCTGTTGCCACAACATTTGCCTTTGGCTAGCCTTCAGATTGGCCCGCATAAGCTGCTTGGTGAAATCCTCCATCCAACCCATATCAACTGACAGTCCTTCCAAACAGGTCAGTCTCTCTCACTGGCTTCTGGCCCTTTAAATCCTGCATATCAATTGGACAGAGGTCCCATAGCAGAGAATCTGGCTTCACGTCAGCAGAGAATCAGTCTCTTCATGCCATAGCAGAGAATCTGGCTTCATGTCAGCAGAGAATCAGTCTCTTCATGCCATAGCAGAGAATCTGGCTTCATGTCAGCAGAGAATCAGTCTTCATGTCATAGCAGAGAATCAGGCTTCACGTCACCCACCACTGGAACAGGCCACTGTCACATATTTAGGCCCTGGCACCCAGACAGAGGAGAGAGGTCCCGTAACAGAGAATCTGGCTTCATGTCAGCACAGAATCAGTCTTCATGTCATAGCAGAGAATCAGGCTTCACGTCACCCACCACTGGAACAGGCCACTGTCACATATTTAGGCCCCGGCACCCAGACAGAGGAGAGAGGTCCCGTAACAGAGAATCTGGCTTCATGTCAGCACAGAATCAGTCTTCATGTCATAGCAGAGAATCAGGCTTCACGTCACCCACCACTGGAAGAGGCCACTGTCACACATTTAGGCTCTGGCACCCAGACAGAGGAGAGAGGTCCCGTAACAGAGAATCTGGCTTCATGTCAGTACAGAATCAGTCTTCATGTCATAGCAGAGAATCAGGCTTCACGTCACCCACCACTGGAACAGGCCACTGTCACACATTTAGGCCCCGGCACCCAGAGAGAGGAGAGAGGTCCTGTAACAGAGAATCTGGCTTCATGTCAGCACAGAATCAGTCTTCATGTCATAGCAGAGAATCAGGCTTCACGTTACCCACCATTGGAACAGGCCACTGTCACATATTTAGGCCCAGGCACCCAGGCAGAGGAGAGAGGTCCCGTAACAGAGAATCTGGCTTCATGTCAGCACAGAATCAGTCTTCATGTTATAGCAGAGAATCAGGCTTCACGTCACCCACCACTGGAACAGGCCACTGTCACATATTTAGGCCCCGGCACCCAGACAGAGGAGAGGTTCATTCAACTTTGGGTTGCCCCGCAATATAATGGTAAAATGAAAATAAAAATAGGATTGAATGAGGAAGTGCCCTGGAGTATAATAATATATGGTTAAGGGGAGGTAGTTAATGTCTAATCTGCACAAGGGATGGACAGGTCCTGTGGGATCCATGCCTGGTTCATTTTTATGAACGTCAGCTTGTCCACATTGGCTGTAGACAGGCGGCTGCGTTTGTCTGTAATGAGGCCCCCTGCCGTGCTGAATACACGTTCAGACAAAACGTTGGCCGCCGGGCAGGCCAGCACCTCCAAGGCATAAAAGGCTAGCTCTGGCCACGTGGACAATTTGGAGACCCAGAAGTTGAATGGGGCCGAACCATCAGTCAGTACGTGGAGGGGTGTGCACAGGTACTGTTCCACCATGTTAGTGAAATGTTGCCTCCTGCTAACACGTTCCGTATCAGGTGGTGGTGCAGTTAGCTGTGGCGTGGTGACAAAACTTTTCCACATCTCTGCCATGCTAACCCTGCCCTCAGAGGAGCTGGCCATGACACAGCTGCGTTGGCGACCTCTTGCTCCTCCTCTGCCTTCGCCTTGGGCTTCCACTGGTTCCCCTGTGACATTTGGGAATGCTCTCAGTAGCGCGTCTACCAACGTGCGCGTGTACTCGCGCATCTTCCTATCACGCTCCAGTGTAGGTAGTAAGGTGGGCACATTGTCTTTGTACCAGGGATCCAGCAGGGTGGCAACCCAGTAGTCCGCACACGTTAAAATGTGGGCAACTCTGCTGTTGTTGCGCAGGTACTGCAGCATGTAGTCGCTCATGTGTGCCAGGCTGCCCAGAGGTAAGGACAAGCTGTCCTCTGTGGGAGGCGTATCGTCATCGTCCTGTGTTTCCCCCCAGCCACGCACCAGTGATGGGCCCGAGCTGCTTTGGGTGCCACCCCGCTGTGAACATGCTTTATCCTCATCCTCCTCCACCTCCTCCTCATCCTCGTCCTCCTCGTCCTCCAGTAGTGGGCCCTGTCTGGCCACATTTGTACCTGGCCTCTGCTGTTGCAAAAAACCTCCCTCTGAGTCACTTCGAAGAGACTGGCCTGAAAGTGCTAAAAATGACCCCTCTTCCTCCTCTTCCTCCTGGGCAACCTCCTCTTCCATCATCGCCCTAAGTGTTTTCTCAAGGAGACATAGAAGTGGTATTGTAACGCTGATAACGGCGTCATCGCCACTGGCCATGTTGGTGGAGTACTCGAAACAGCGCAACAGGGCACACAGGTCTCGCATGGAGGCCCAGTCATTGGTAGTGAAGTGGTGCTGTTCCGCAGTGCGACTGACCCGTGCGTGCTGCAGCTGAAACTCCACTATGGCCTGCTGCTGCTCGCACAGTCTGTCCAGCATGTGCAAGGTGGAGTTCCACCTGGTGGGCACGTCGCATATGAGGCGGTGAGCGGAAGGCCGAAGTTACGCTGTAGCGCAGACAGGCGAGCAGCGGCAGGGTGTGAACGCCGGAAGCGCGAACAGACGGCCCGCACTTTATGCAGCAGCTCTGACATGTCGGGGTAGTTGCGAATGAACTTCTGCACCACCAAATTCAGCACATGCGCCAGGCAAGGGATGTGCGTCAAACCGGCTAGTCCCAGAAATGCAACGAGATTTCGCCCATTATCGCACACCACCAGGCCGGGCTTGAGGCTCACCGGCAGCAACCACTCGTCGGTCTGTTGTTCTATACCCCGCCACAACTCCTGTGCGGTGTGGGGCCTGTCCCCCAAACATATGAGTTTCAGAACGGCCTGCTGACGTTTACCCCGGGCTGTGCTGAAGTTGGTGGTGAAGGTGTGTGGCTGACTGGATGAGCAGGTGGAAGAAGAGGAGGAGGAAGCTGAGTAGGAGGAGGAGGAGACAGGAGGCAAAGAATGTTGCCCTGCGATCCTTGGCGGCGGAAGGACGTGCGCCAAACAGCTCTCCGCCTGGGGCCCAGCCGCCACTACATTTACCCAGTGTGCAGTTAGGGAGATATAGCGTCCCTGGCCGTGCTTACTGGTCCACGTATCTGTGGTTAGGTGGACCTTGCCACAGATGGCGTTGCGCAGTGCACACTTGATTTTATCGGACACTTGGTTGTGCAGGGAAGGCACAGCTCTCTTGGAGAAGTAGTGGCGGCTGGGAACAACATACTGTGGGACAGCAAGCGACATGAGCTGTTTGAAGCTGTCTGTGTCCACCAGCCTAAATGACAGCATTTCATAGGCCAGTAGTTTAGAAATGCTGGCATTCAGGGCCAGGGATCGAGGGTGGCTAGGTGGGAATTTACGCTTTCTCTCAAATGTTTGTGAGATGGAGAGCTGAACGCTGCCATGTGACATGGTTGAGATGCTTGGTGACGCAGGTGGTGCTGTTGGTGGTACATCCCATGTTTGCTGGGCGGCAGGTGCCAACGTTCCTCCAGAGGCGGAGGAAGAGGCCGAGGCTGCAGCAGCAGAAGAGGCCGAGGCGGCAGCAGCAGAAGAGGTAGCAGGGGGAGCCTGAGTGACTTCCTTGTTTTTAAGGTGTTTACTCCACTGCAGTTCATGCTTTGCATGCAGGTGCCTGGTCATGCAGGTTGTGCTAAGGTTCAGAACGTTAATGCCTCGCTTCAGGCTCTGATGGCACAGCGTGCAAACCACTCGGGTCTTGTCGTCAGCACATTGTTTGAAGAAGTGCCATGCCAGGGAACTCCTTGAAGCTGCCTTTGGGGTGCTCGGTCCCAGATGGCGGCGGTCAGTAGCAGGCGGAGTCTCTTGGCGGCGGGTGTTCTGCTTTTGCCCACTGCTCCCTCTTTTGCTACGCTGTTGGCTCGGTCTCACCACTGCCTCTTCCTCCGAACTCTGAAAGTCAGTGGAATGACCTTCATTCCATGTGGGGTCTAGGACATCATCGTCCCCTGCATCGTCTTCCACCCAGTCTTGATCCCTGACCTCCTGTTCAGTCTGCACACTGCAGAAAGACGCAGCAGTTGGCATCTGTGTTTCGTCATCATCAGAGACGTGCTGAGGTGGTATTCCCATGTCCTCATCATCAGGAAACATAAGTGGTTGTGCATTAGTGCATTCTATCTCTTCCACCGCTGGGGAAGGGCTAGGTGGATGCCCTTGGGAAACCCTGGCAGCAGAGTCTTCAAACAGCATAAGAGACTGCTGCATAAATTGAGGCTCAGACAGTTTCCCTGATATGCATGGGGGTGATGTGACAGACTGATGGGCTTGGTTTTCATGCGCCATCTGTGCGCTTTCTGCAGAAGACTGGGTGGGAGATAATGTGAACGTGCTGGATGCACTGTCGGCCACCCAATTGACTAATGCCTGTACCTGCTCAGGCCTTACCATCCTTAGAACGGCATTGGGCCCCACCAAATATCCCTGTAAATTCTGGCGGCTACTGGGACCTGAGGTAGTTGGTACACTAGGACGTGTGGCTGTGGCAGAACGGCCACGTCCTCTCCCAGCACCAGAGGGTCCACTAACACCACCACGACCATGTCCACGTCCGCGTCCCTTACTAGATGTTTTCCTCATTGTTCCCGTTCACCACAATTTTGAAAATGGCAAATTTGGGAATAGTTTTTCAACCCAGAACAAAAACTGTGCTTTTACGGTCACTACAAATAATTTGACCAGCTAAAACAGTACTGATTTGGAGGAATATAAATGTCAGGCCTATTTTTTAGGCGCTGTGTGACAGGTATACCTTTAATCACAGAATTAGATTTGTATCTGCACTGTAGCGTGTGTGTTAAGTTTTTCAGAATGACACTATCAGCACCTTGAATCTAATATACCCTTTTTGGGATAGATTTAAAGTAGGCCTGATATAGCAGAAACTACTAATTTTGAGAATGGCAAATCTGGGAATAATTTTTCAACCCAGAACAAAAACTGTGCTTTTACAGTCACTACAAATATTTTGACCAGCTAAAACAGTACTGATTTGGAGGAATATAAATGTCAGGGCTATTTTTTAGGCGCTGTGTGACAGATATACCTTTAATCACAGAATTAGACTTGTATCTGCACTGTAGCGTGTGTGTTAAGTTTTTCAGAATGACACTATCAGCACCTTGAATCTAATATACCCTTTTTGGGATAGATTTAAAGTAGGCCTGATATAGCAGAAACTACTAATTTTGAGAATGGCAAATTTGGGAATAGTTTTTCAACCCAGAACAAAAACTGTGCTTTTACGGTCACTACAAATAACTTGACCAGCTAAAACAGTACTGATTTGGAGGAATATAAATGTCAGGGCTATTTTTTAGGCGCTGGGTGACAGGCTCAATTTGCCCCTGATGTAGTATATGGCCAAAAAATAACCACACTATTGATGGTTAAAT
Organism: Bufo bufo; assembly: GCF_905171765.1. Lineage (NCBI taxonomy): Eukaryota > Metazoa > Chordata > Amphibia > Anura > Bufonidae > Bufo > Bufo bufo. The sequence continues at coordinate 251,935,248 of NC_053393.1, read as the reverse complement.
GCACTTGGGTGACACAGGCTCAGCCTGCACCTGATGTAGTATATGGCCAAAAAATAACCACACTATTGATGGTTAAATGCACTTGGGTGACACAGGCTCAGCCTGCACCTGATGTAGGATATAGCAAAAAATAACCACACTATTGATGGTTAAATGCACTTGGTGGTAGCTTGTGCTGGCGCACCACAAGCCACAAAATGGCCGCCGATCACCCCAGAAAAAAGTGATATAAAAACGCTCTGGGCAGCCTAAAAAAAGTGAGCAATTCAATATCAGCACTTCAATGATCCACAGCTGGAGATCGATCACTGAATTAAGTCTTTTGGAGGAGTTAATCTGCCTAATCTCGCCCTAACGTCGCAGCAGCAACCTCTCCCTATGCTTGAATCAGCAGAGTGACGTGCAGCGCTACGTGACCCAAGCTTATATAGAGGCTGCACTGGCCAATCACAGCCATGCCAATAGTAGGCAAGGCTGTGATGGCCTCTTGGGGCAAGTAGTATGACGCTTGTTGATTGGCTGCTTTGCAGCCTTTCAAAAAGCGCCAAGAAAGCGCCGAACACCGAACCCGAACCCAGACTTTTACGAAAATGTTCGGGTTCGGGTCCGTGTCACGGACACCCCAAAATTCGGTACGAACCCGAACTATACAGTTCGGGTTTGCTCATCCCTAATAGCAACGTGTCCCTACGCTTTGGGATGTGCTGACTGACCCCCTTTTTTTTCTCTGCTATCCATATAAATGGCCCACCCTGTACAATAAATTATACCTTTTAAAGAAGATTCGGGTATTGCACTATGATCTGTTCCTCTTAAAGGAAGTCGCTTTGCTGGTTGATATCGAGACCATATACCGGGGATGCATCTGTGAAGCTGCAAAATCTCTGTGAAGACTGCCTGTTTGTGAAAAAACTCCCCATTCCAGTTTAGCGCGGACCCATATGTATGTACTCTGCAGGGATTCTGCAGCTACACAGAGTGACAAACGCAATAACAAAAAATTATTATAACTGGTGTGATATACCAGTCGCCCCCCCAAAACGACTGATTGAAGCGTGGTGTTATATACCAATATACTTTCTTTATAGTGTATTTGGGTACTGCAGCATTTGTTTGCTGTTTTGCTTTGTTCTCTCTGCTACACACAGTGACAAACGGTACTGGAAAAAATAATTATAACTGGTGTGATATACCAGTCACCCCCCAAAACGATTGATTGAAGCGGGGTGTTATATACCAATATACTTTCTTTATAGTGTATTTGGGTACTGCAGCATTTGTTTGCTGTTTTGCTTTGTTCCCTCTGCTACACAAAGTGACAAACGGTACTGGAAAAAATATTTATAACTGGTGTGATATACCCGTCGCCCCCCAAAACAGCTGATTGAAGTGGGGTGTTATATACCTTCTTCCACAAATACTGCGCTTCTATAGAGACTTTTGTCACAGGGTCATTAAAAAAAATTACAGGCAGAGGAAGAGGCAGGCCCTTCCGCAGGGGTGGTAGGGGTCGGGCAGAAGCACCAGGCCGAGCCTAAGTGGGAAGTTGCAGCAGGTGCGTCGGATTACGTCAAAGGACGCACCAGACTTGGTTGAGTGGCTCACTCAGCCTTCCGCTTCTGCACCCTCCTCATCCTCTCTATCTGCACCCTCTTCACTCTCTGCTGTGTGCACCCCCAAAGACACCACCACCAACACCACCACCACCATATCCCCTCCGCTCGAGTCACAGGAATGATTCTGATCCATTACAAGATATTTCTGATGCGCAGCCATTCTTGGCATCGGATCAGGAAGAGGAGGTAGCAAGTGCAACAGCCGCCACTCAGCAGTCTGACAACAGTACCCAGATCAGCCCTAGGAGGTTGGTCCCCGCTCTTGCTGCCTACTCCGAGATCTCTAATGTTAGTGGTGGGGAAGGTGAAATTGATGATGACGTGTCGATGGACGTCACATTGGTGCCCACAAGAGCGGAAGAGGAGGGGAGTTTAGAGGGAGAGACGGGGCAGCAGATAGGGAGGAGAAGCAGGCAGAACTTACAGGAGGCAAAAAGCAGACTGCAAATGTATCAGGAGCGAGCCATCTACCATGCACGGTCACATCTGGCGCTCCCAGGACGCCAGCACATGGCTCCACAGTGTGGGCTTTTTTTAACGTGTCCACTGCTGACATAAGTGTTGCCATATGCAGCCTTTGTTGTCAACACATAAGTCGCGGTAAGCCAAACACTCACCTAGGGACGACTGCCTTAAGAAGGCACCTGACCTCCCATCACCAAGCCCAGTGGGAGCAACGCCATCAGAACCCACAAAGCCACACTCCTGGCGCTCCACGTCCTGCCTCTTCTCCTTCTCCTCTCTCCTCCCAATTGTCCTCCACTCCACCTTCCACCATGCCGTCCTCACGTTTATCTGGCAAAAGGCAGGCTTCCGTGGCCCAAATGTTCGAGCGTAAAAAGATGATGACGGCGGATAACCCTCTTGCCCAACGGTTGACCGCTGGCTTGTCGGAACTGATAGCCCGCCAACTACTGCCATATAAATTGGTGGACTCGGAGGCCTTTAGAAAATTTGTGGCAATTGGAACACTGCAATGGAAGGTCCAAGGAAGGAAATATTTCTCCCAGAAGGGCATCCCAGAGCTATATGGCCACGTTCAGTGGCAAGTGAATGTATCTCTGGCACACAGTGTCGGTGCCAAGATACATCTGACCACAGACACGTGGTCTAGAAAACACGGGCAGGGAAGGTACATAACTTTTACTGCCCACTGGGTGAACCTTCTGACGGCCGTTAAGCATGCAACCTGTGGCACCCGTGTAGATTTGGTGTTACCGCCACGGATTGCATGCAGGCCTGCCTCTTCTTCTCCTCCTCCTACTCCATCCTCCCTCTCCTCCTTGGCTGACTCCTCCTTTTCCGCTGCTACCATCTCTTCCGCTGCGCCAACCAAGATCCCCAGAACCTATTCGATGTGCCAGGTGAGATGTTGCCATGCTGTGCTGCGTCTGTTGTGCCTGGAAGCCAAGAGCCACACGGGTCCTGCACTACTTTCAGCTTTGCGTTCACAGGCAGATCAGTGGCTACCCCGCTCAATTTGACAGTTGGTAAAGTGGTGGGCGACAACGGTGCCAATCTGCTGAGCGCGTTGAAACAGGGCAAAATGACACCCGTGCTGTGCATGGCACACATCCTGAACTTAGTCGTGCAGCGATTAGTTGCCAAATACCCCATGGTCCAGGACGTCTTGTGGCAGGCCAGGAAAATCTCTGGCCATTTGAGAAGATTTTACACGGCCATGGCTCACCTTGCTGACATTCAGCGGCGACCCAACCTGCCCGTCAGAAGTCTGATTTGTGACTGCCCGACGCGATGGAACTCCACCTTGTATATGCTTGATAGGCTGCTCCAACAGAACCGTGCAGTTAATGACTACCTGTAAAAACTCTGCAGCAGGACAGGTTCTGGGGAGCTTGGTTTTTTTCACTGCGCCAATGGCTGCTCATGCGTGACGCATGCAGACTTCTGCGGCCATTTGATGAGATCACCAAACTGGTCAGTCGCAGCCAGGGCGCCATCAGTGACATCGTACCTTACGCCTTCTTTCTGGAGCGTGCTTTGCGTTGTGTCATTGATCAAGCCGTCGAGGAGCAGGAGCTGGAAGACGAGGAAGTAGCAATGCTGGATGAATTTCCAGGAGGGGCTACTCCATCTGAGACAAGTCAAGAACAGGAGTCTGAAGAGGAGTCACAGGAGGATGGTGCCGGGGCGGAGGAGGAGCAATAGGAGCATGCTTTAAATGTTTCTAGGATCCCTGGTGTTGTCCATGGATGGGGGGAGGAGAAAGAGGATGACATTATCCTGGATGATGGGCAGGAGCCAGGCCACTACACCGCTTACAGTTTAGTGCAAATGGGGGCCTTCATGCTCCAGTGTTTTAAGAGGGACCCCCGTAAAAAAAGCATAAAGGGCAAGGACCAGTACCGGGGGACTAAGTACGTTGCCACCCAGTACTGGGTGGCAACGTACTTAGTCCCCCGGTACAAAAAAAAAATGGCGGAAATGTTACCACCATCACAGAGGGCTGTCAGAATGCAGCACTTCCAGGCCTTGCTTCGAGAAATGCTGCATTCTTCTTTTGCGGGCGCTAGCAGAGGAATTTCCACTCACAGAGAAACAGTTGTGGGTACTAATCCAACAGCGCCTGCAAGGAAAGGGCGGTTTGAAGATGTGTTAGTTACTTCGGATATGAGATCATTCTTGCAGCCAACCCATCGTCAGGTGTCCTCCGGATCCAGCCTCAGGGAGCTCCTAGACATCGGGTTAACGGCCGATGTGGACGCTCTGAGAAGCGATGAACCCCTGGACTACTGGGTGGGCAGGTTTGACCTGTGGCCAGAGCTGGCACAATTTGCCATGGAACTGTTGGCTTGCCCCTCGTCCAGTGTCCTGTCCGAAAGGATGTTCAGCGCAGCAGGAGGGATCGTGACAGATAAGTGCACTCGCCTAGCTCACGAGAGTGTGGACTACCTCACATTTCAAAAAATTAATGAGGCATGGATCTCGGAGGAATTCAACACATGTGACGAGTAGACCATGTTTGATTGAAATTCTTAATGACAAATCATGGTCCCTATCTTAGGTAAATACAGAGGCATAAAAGGCCTTTTATGTCCGTTGAATGCCTAATTTTTGGGGCCTGTACTGGCCAACACTTACTTATTTATCCTGTGAATGGCTAATGTACCTTCAGCCACAGAATACAAAGTTCTTTGCTGTCAGGTGAACGCCTATTGGCTAATTTTTGGGGCCTGTGCTGTATGCCAGACCTTGCAGGGGAATTATGTGTGAGGTCACGGTGTGAGCAATAGGTGGGCCAAGGTAAATACAGTTATGGTTACTCACGGTTATGTCGTCCCTGGGCAGGCTCGCATAAGTGAAAAGGAGAATGGCACAAGGATTCTCTGGGGCACACTCTGGTGTAAGGGACACTGGCCAGATGGTGGTTTGAGGTGCCCTTGGTGGTCTGTATTAATGTGCCAGTGGCAATGTCCCTTGTAATCGTGACGCCAGTACCTTTTGTATGGAGATACATCCATTTACTATAGTGTTAATAGAGGAACTGAGTCTGAGGCAAGCAGGGTGAAACTCCAAATGGCACTTTACTGATGATCACTCTTGATTACAATACATCCATAGGCATTAAACAGTCTCTTGATACAATCCGGCATTAAGCACAATCTCCTATGCATATGGGGATAGGGAAATGCAAATCCTCAATGAAGTACAGGGTATTGTAATACATGAGAAAACTACTGCTCAGACTAGGCTGGTAATAATGAAAGTCTTACACTGGTAACAACTCCGGCTTGATTCTAATCCTTGAATAAAAAGGTGTTTTTCTGAATCCTGAAACTGCTATTCCAATGCTGTTCTGACAGTTGGCCTGACTGTCCTCAGGATTTAAACTGGAGATGTAGATGCTTCAAGCTATCTCCTACACCAAATACAAAGGTGCTTAATAAGTCCTCAAGTTATGACTATCTTGCTAATCCTTTGTCTTGCATAAACGTGATAATTCCTCAAATACTCGGCTGTATACAGTTTAGACATTGGTCACCCTGGAAGACCGATCTATGGTAGTGGATTGCTCACCTCTAGGAAGAATGCTTGCAGGCCTTAACCCTAGGCTATGGAACTGACAGGGACAGAGTAGAGAGGCTAGGAAGGGGCCTCCCTCCAGATATTCAGCTACATGGCTGTTGCTTTCTTGTAGGCTCATGAGAGAACTGCATTCAACTGAACTCCCACTTGGATTTACCTGAGCTCATCTGCACTGGTTTGGATTCACCTAAATTAGGAACTGAACTGAACTGCACAGCACACAACTGCACAGGACACATGACTGCACTGCACAGCCTAACTTAGGTCTGAGCTAAACTATTTATACACACTGACACTGCTCCATCTAGTGGAGAAACAAGTGTAGTGCACCCTGACTAGGCCTGTATAAAGGATACTTGCATGTAAAATCACTTTGTGACATGGAGAATATGACAGAAGATAAAATACAAAATACAGGCATATCACATGATATTAATACATGATAAAAGCACGTTTGCGGGGCCCATGGTTACTTGAGTGGGACACTGCTTACCCCGTAGTATGACATGGGTCGCCCCCGACACATCCAGTAGTAGGAAAACGGTCATCTGAAAAACACCATTACATACGCCAGATACAATCACCTCCAAAAAGAGCAAATATAAATATGGACTTTGCAATGTAATACAAATACATTTTGGGCAAATATGTCACATATAATATATATATCAGTAGTGGTTTGGGTGAATAGTGGGCGTGGACATTGTTCAGTGCTTGACAGGGAAATATGGGCGAAGTTCATCAGTAAGGGCAATAACGAGTCCATGGCAAGTAATGAGTCCCAATTAGCATTGGTATATATCAAAGTGCAAATATAATATGATAGCATATAAAACTTTTTAAGAAATAGTATAGTGCAATGATCACAGAAAATGTCTTTCTGGGCATATGGCTTAAAACATTATAAAACATGGTCCATTGCAAAAATCCCTAATCAACCTGAAAAGGGGGTAAAAAGGGAAAAATATGCAAGAATAAACAGGCACAACGGTGATGATGAATACTGTAGTGTTCAGTAGGGAATCCTGAAACAGGCACAATGTGGCATTTGGATTAAAAGAGTGACTTTTGGTAACAGTTCATCCAAAGCATTTAACAGTCTCAATACAGAGATAAACCTGCTGCTAGTCCTCTGCTGACAGGTGTAGATCCCTCTCTAGATATGAGATATGGAGATGGTAGCCTTACTGTTAGTAGAGCTCAGGAATGGTCCTGGTTCAGGCTTGTGAAGTTGCCAAAGGCTGAGATATCCTTCACGGTGGCTGTCCAAAGGTCCTGAGGCACTCAGAAGATGTGTCCAATACCCTTTGGGGGTCTCCTTTCTGTAGTATTCGCTGATTAGGTAAATCACTTCAGCTCTGGGCCGAGATTATGGCTGTGAAAAATGAGGATAACAGGCTACAGTTGACACAACTGGTCTCTCTCAACTGCCACTGGAACTAGTTCTGAAACCTGATCTCACTGGCTAGGCCTGAGCTGTACTATATATATGGGAGGTGTTATCTCCCCCCAGTGGTGAGCTCAGTGTAAATGTATGCTAATACACCTGTTAGCAGGGATGATGCATAAGGACATATTGCAGCTTAACAACAGGCTATATAAGGCATAAAAGTACAATACAACAACTTTGCAGTACCCACGAGGGTAGTGGGACGCTGCACCTGTACTGGCCGACAGTTATTTATCCTGTGAACGGCTAATGTACCTCCAGCCACAGAATACAAAGTTCTTTGCTGTCAGGTGAACGCCTATTGGCTAATTTTTGGGGCCTATAGTGCCTGACACTTACTTATTTATCCTGAGAACGGCTAATGTACCTCCAGCCACAGAATACAAAGTTCTTTGCTGTCAGGTGAACGCCTATTGGCTAATTTTTGGGGCCTGTACTGGCCGACACTTAATTAATTTTCCTGTGAACGCCTAATTTTGCTGACTGTAATTAAAAATCAATGGGTCTGTAACCGTTCCGCTAAATTGCGGAACAGATGCGAACCCATTTTACAGACGTGTGAATGGACCCTTAGGGTCCATTCACACGTCCCTAAAATGGGTCCGCATCCATTCAGCAATTTTGCAGAAATTTTAAAATAAATAGGTCAGCACCGTGGCTCCGGTAAAAAATAGAACATTTACTAACAATAGGCATTTATATTATGATTGTGGCCATGTGCAGATCCGAAAAACCATAACGGATGTGTGAAAGAACCATTAAACATATGTATTTGACATGTATTTACCGGCTGCCCTCAGTTCTGGCTGATTTAGGCCGAGCTATGTGTGGACTTATACTACCCAGTTACACTAAAAGAGAGCAATATTACAAAAACTAAAATACACGTTATAACTGTATAAACTATTTATATAACATATTAGAAAAAATAATAATTTTAAGGCAACTTTTCCAATAGCAGGAGCATCTCCTGCACCCCCTTCATGGCTTTGTGGTGCCTCTCCTCCATGACCTTCATCCGCTCCTGAATGGCCCATATATCCTGGAGGTGCTCCTTCACCATTTTTGCTACAGTAGCCTTCAATGTCTTCATTACTGTTGTTAAAAAAAAAAAAAAAAAATGAAGATTATTTGCAATTCCTATTAAACCTTTAAGGACCGGGCAATTTTTCTCCTTTGTGCCAAGGCCATTTTTTGCTAATCTGAGATGTGTCACTTTATGTGGTAATAACTTTAAAACACTTATACTTATCCAGGCCATTCTGACAGTGTTTTCTCGTCACATATTGTACTTCATGACAATCGTAAAATTGAGTCAAAATATTTCATTTATATTTATAAACAAATACCAAATTTACCAAAAATGTTGAAAAATTCACAAATTTCCAAATTTCAATGTCTACTTTTATAATAGATATTAATACCTCCTACATGTACGGCGCTGGGCGTTAAGTCACGTCCAGTTGCGCTGGGAATGTACGGCGCTGGGGGTTAAGGGGTTAAGGATGATAACGTACACTATTGCACTGCTTGATAAAGACTTCCTTAAGTTGAAACGTCGCTAAGGTTAGATGATGGGCTATTTTTATAGAGCAGGTTGTTACGGAGGTGACAATAAAAAATATGTCTACTTTTTTACGTTGTTTGGTTCAGTTTTACATAAACAAGCATTTTAAAACAAAAAGGTTTTTTTTGTGTCTCTATATTCTGAATGCCATTTATTTTAATTTTTTTGGGCCACTGTCTTATGTAGGGGCTCATTTTCAGTCTAGATGAGATGACATTTTGAGTTGTGGTATTTTGTGGTGCATATGACTTTTTGATTGATTGCTATTGCACCTTTTTGTGCTAAAAGTTCTGGAAAAAAAAAGCCTTTTTTGAGAGTTTTTATTTTTTGTTTTTGAAGGTGTCCACCTGAGGGGTTACTTCGTGTGATATTTTTATACAGCTGGTTGTTACAAATGCGGCAAGAGCTAATATGTTTCCTTATTATTTAGTTATTTCCGTTTTACACAATAAAAGCATTGTTGAAACAAAAACAATTCATGTTTTAGTGTCTCCATAGTTTGAGAGCCATATTTTTTTGTATTCGCTGATTGTCTAATGATAGGGGCAAATTTTTGGCCGATTGAAATGACAGATTGGTACTATTTTAGCGGGCATATGCCTTTTTTGATAGCTTGGTGTTGCACTTTGTTGAGGGAGGGTTGAGACGTATGCATATATATCCATGCATGCCTGCAAACACGTGCGGGCATGTATGGTATATATATGCATACATTAACCACCGCATCATGGGGTGATGTGCGCAGATGTGCCCAGCATCTGCGCACGTCTGCCCATGGTGATCCCCAGGGGCTCATGGTGGCCCCTGTGGGAAATATGTGGTCCCTGGAAGCTGTGCCCCCTTATAATCCCCCTTATATTAGTATATATATATGTGCCCCCTTATATGTGTCCCCTTATAGTTAGTATATATTTCCTGTATGACCGTGTATATATTGGCCCTGTATGGCAAGTGGGGACATATGCATGTCCCCTGTATGTGATGCCCCAGATATATGCGAGGGTGTGTGTATATATAGATATGTGTGTTTGTATTTGCACACGTGTCTATGTATATATACTTATGTCAGCATGACAGTATGTATGTGGGCTTATTGCTGCCCATTCATACCCCCGGTTTTGTATGTGTATGTGTTTATAGATGTGCCTCAAGCATCTGTGGATATATATATGTATATATGCTATTCCAACTCTTATCAACAGAGTTGTTTAGAGAAAAAGATAGCCTGTAGGATAACAGCTGATTAGCATCTAATCCCCTTTTGTTCAGGCCCCATACAATCAGACTCTTTGGCACCGTTTGTGAGGGGGCCTTCTAACCAGAGACATCATAACCTGTTTTCCACACCTCTGCCCCATGGCTAAACTACTAAGGCACACTATGATGTCACATGCCTGAGGAAGGAGGAGGGGGTTGCTTTTGGGCTATAAAACCCCAAACCGGACAGAGGTGCGGCCTCTTGCAACCAGACTAGAATCAGAGACACATGGGAGAGAGCAGCTCCATGATGACCACCGGGAACGCTGGAAGGATTAAGTATCTACCTGTGTAGCCCCTACCTACCCCTCACATCCCCTTATTAACCCTATATCCCCTGACCCCCTACCGCTATATCTCTCCCCTGGTTAACCCTATCACCCCTGGTCCTGTAACCCCTATATTTGTATCCCTGATGTGCACCTTGGGCCCTGATTAACCCTTGCCCCTGATGTGTACCCTGGGCCCTGATTCCGTGTTACTGGACACCCTGATCCCCCAAACCCTTGCCTTATTGTATCCTTGTTTGTACCCCTGATCCTGTGCCACTGGTTAACTCTTGTCCCTGATTCCCTGATCCTGTGCCCCTGATTGTATTTGTGGTTACACCCCCCTGATGACCCCCACTGTATCTCACCCCTATTACTGTATTAGTGTCTGTGGAGTACATACACTCCTGTAGTGCCACCGTGTAACCCTCGTCGTACCCCGTAGGGACAGTGAGTAGTCAGGTGGGGTGGGTTGTTATATACTTGTATGTGTGAACTGTATAGTTAGTTAATGGGTGGAATTGGGAACGTGTAGTGTAGTTTAGGATTGTATATTTGTAGTGCTGTGTATTGCGTGCTTAGTGTATTAGGTTTTAATAAATACCGTTATATTTGTACTCTTTGTGTAGCATGTACTTGTTAGCGGTAGCGAGTTAGTAAGGCGCATGCAGCTAGCGTATTGATTAGTGTAAAGCATAGCGAAAGTATTGTGTTATTATTATATAAAAGGTATAAATAGGCGGAGTCATCAATAGACGGCTCCTCCTATTTATGATTAATTATTGATATTTGCATAAATATTGGTGATTAATATTCCCCCTTTACACACTTTTAGTGATGTAAGGTGACAAAATTATATATATTTTTTAAATGTTTAATTTTTTTTTATTTTTACAGTGTTTACCTGAGGGTTTAGGTCATATGATATTTTTATAGAGACTGTCGTTATGGACACGGCGGTACCAAGTATGTCTGTTTTTCTATTTTTTACCTTTTCTTTTTTTCTTTTAAGTGTTTATACACATTGACGATTTAAATCTCATTACGTTAGTTAATTATATTTATGATGATTATATAGTTTGTAATATTTCACTAGAGTATAATTTTATTTTGTTTGTTAGTGATAGTTCAATAGAGTTTAATATTATTTATTTGTTAAGTTAATGGTTTTTATGTAGATTAAAGAGTTATTGTCCAGTGTTCTTGTTTTGTATTACTGTAGTGTATGTTGTCCCCTCATTGTTGGCCCTTTTAATGTTTATGTACATGTTATGGATACATAATCATATTGCTATGTGCACATATTTACCCTCCTGTCGAGGGCTGGTGATCTCCTTCTCTTCCTCCTCCTGAGATGGGGCGGGTCCAGCACTTTCCACCTCCACCTCTTTAACTTCTCCCACATTTGGTGGGGGTGGCTCAATAGGCTGGGAGGGTCCGGCCTCCTCCTCCTTTTCCTCCTCAACCTCCACCACCTCCATGCCCTCCGCTGATGGCCTTCTCCGAATGAAGGGAATAGGAACTTCTGTAATTACAGAATGTTCAGATTTTAGAGAAACAACTCTGAAATCTTAACAACTTTACATATCAAGAAATTCCAATATGGAGGGATCTATATATAATTGCAGTGGCTGCCAGCGTTATGCCGCATAACTCAATAAAAAATTAACAGCATGCAAACAGACATCCCCTCCACAGTGTCTTGATGAAACAATAGGGAGAGAGGAGACCCATGTGATGGGATTATCTCCTGAGTGTATCATAGGCTGATCTACTTCTCTACACCAGAGTCGGCTACTTCTTAATCCCATCACTAACACAATAGAACAAAGGGACAAATAAACTAACACATTCATTGGGAGTCTCAATGCAGAGTTAAACCTTATTGCGTTTATGGATTCACACCATGCAACTTTAATGGGGAATAGGAAAGATGTGGCCGATAAACTCAACCAAAAAATCATGGTTTATAGTTCCCTCTAACCCAAATAGGTCAGAGTGGGGGTCTCCATAGTCCTGGATCCATAGTCCGTAGGAAGGAGGCTAGCCCTCAGGCTTCTACTGCAGACCCAGTGATGGTTTAGTCCGTCACTTGTATGAAATCAGCTGGTTACATCCGAAATCATATACAATACAACCACAGCTAGGTTGAGATGTTTGATGTAATTTGGTTAATTTGGGGCGTGTCCCACCAGGTACTAATTAATCAGTTGTAAAGGGATGAAACACTTATTTGCATTACTGTATATACAGTACCTTCGAAAAGTATTCACCCCCCCCCCCCTTGACTTTTTGCTTATTTTGGTACATTACAGCCTTCTGTTCAATGTTTTGTTAATCTGAATTTTATGTGATGGATCAGAACACAATAGTCTAAGTCGGTGAAGTGAAATGAGAAAAATATATAAATAAAATTATTGTTTAGAAATAGAAAATTGGCATGTATTCAACCCCTTTGTTCGGAAGCCCATAAAAAGCTCTGGTGCTACCTATACCTATTACTTTCAGAAGTCACATAGTTAGTGAAATGATGTCCACCTGTGTGCAATCTAAGTGTCACATGATCTGACATTATATATACACACCTATTTTGAAAGGCCCCAGAGGCTGCAACACCTAAGCAAGAAGCATCACTAACCAATCAATGACATGAAGAACAAGGAGCTCTCCAAACAAGTAAGGGACAATGTTGTTGAGAAGTACAAGGCAGGGTTAGGTTATAAAAAAATATCCAAATCTTAGATGATCCCCAGGAGCACCATCAAATCTATCATATCCAAATGGAAAGAACATGACACAACAGCAAACCTGCCAAGAGACGGCCGCCCACCAAAACAGGGCAAGGAGGGCATTAATCAGAGAGGCAGCACAGAGACCTAAGTTAACCCTGGAGGAGCAGCAGAGTTCCACAGCAGAGACTTGAGTTTCTGTACTGTACATAGGACGACAATAAGCCGTACACTCCATAGAGTTTGATTTTATGGCAGAGTGGCCAGAAGAAAGCCATTACTTTCAGCTAAAAACAAAAAGGCACATTGTGAGTTTGCGAAAAGGCATGTGGGAGACTACAAAAATGTATGGAGGAAGGTGCTCTAGTCTGATGAGACTAAAATTGAACTTTTCGACAATCAAAGATAATGCTATGTCAGGCGCAAACCCAACACATCACATCACCCAAAGAACACCATCCCCACAATGAAACATGGTGGTGGCAGCATCATGCTGTGGGGATGTTTTTCAGCAGCCGGGACTGGGAAACTGGTCAGAGTTGAGGGAAAGATAATGCTAAATACAGGGATATTCTTGAGCAAAACCTGTACCACTCTGAGCGTGATCTGAGGCTAGGACGGAGGTTCACCTTCCAGCTGGACAATGACCCCAAACACACTGCTAAAGCAACACTTGAATGGTTTAAGGGGAGACATGTAAATGTGTTGGAATGGCCTAGTCAAATCCCAGATCTCAATCCAATAGAAAATCTGTGGTCAGACTTAAAGATTGCTGTTCACAAGTGCAAACCATCCAACTTGAAGGAGCTGGAGCAGTTTTTCAAGGAGGAATGGGCAAAAAACCCAGTGGTAAGATGTGGCAAACTTATAGAGACTTATCCAAGGCGACTTGGAGCAGTAATTGCTGCAAAAAGTGGCTCTACAAAGTATTGACTTAGGGGGGTGAAAAGTTATGCACATTGACCTTTTTTGTTATTTTGTCCTATTTGTTGTATGCTTTACAATTAACACATTTAAAAAAAAGTTCTAAGTTGTGGGCATGTTCTACAAATTAAATGATGCAAATCCTCAAACAATCCATGTTAATTCCAGGTGGTGAGGCAACAAAAAAAGTCAAGGGAGGGGGTGAATACTCTTGCTTAGCACTGTATACATTACAGAGTGTTGGCAAAATATACAAAAGTTATTTATACATCTACCTCGGCATTTTTCGTCCCGGATTCTTCTTATAAAACCGGCGTGTCTTCACTTCATGTCTGACCATTTTTTTATGATGGCCAGACGTCGGTGTTTCACACCTGTTTTGCACCAGAGCTGAAATGACAGCTGCCCCACTATCCGCTGCTTCTCGGCGTGGGACCGGGTGCGGTCCTATCCCCGCCCCAACATCCGCAAGATAAAATGCAAGCATATAATCCCAATTTTTAAACATAATAGTATTGAAAATAATTTACTCAAGTTAACTGCAAAAAGTATTTAAGTTTTTGAAGTGGAAATATTAGATTTAGGCCGCCTGAACGCGGGCGTGTTTTTTCACAACTACAGACTGTAAAAACCCGGCCTGCTATCCTGCAGAGTGGACGAGCGCACGGCGTCATTGGTTGCTATGACGCTGTGCGCTTCCGGCCATCGCCGCTGGACTGTGATACACTTGTATGATCTATACAAATGTATTACTGTACAGCGGTGGCGGCAAGAAACGCACGGCGTCATAGCAACCAATGACGCCGTGTGCTCGTCCACAGGAAAGCAGCCCAGGTTTTTACGGTCCGTAGTTGTGAAAAAACACGCGAGTGTGCATGCGGCCTTACTGTTACGGTTAGAAGATGGGATTGTATTACGACTGCATGTGGGTGGGGTCTGAGCTATCAGATATTGTCCAGCTAAGCAGAGATGTACCTGTCTAGTGAAGTGACGGTACGGTATGGGGTGTACAGCTTGTTCGCCTCCCCGTGGTGCACCCTGGGTAACTCTAAATGAACTAGTAAATACTGGCGGTCTGACAAAGAAAGCTTCTCCTGAGTCCTGACCAATAGGACACAAATTATAATCTATAAATTGTGTGTGTGTGTGGTATATAGTGTGTGTCATGACAATGGATGTGCAATGTGCATGTGAAATATATTTCTATGCTTTCCATACAAATATGCTACTAACATAGTGGGTGTGATGTCACAGGAGTACTTAGTGCAACAATCACTAATATCTAGTGAGACCTTATAAAATGTGAATTTGTGTGCACTTGCGAAAATAAAATCGCAGAAGGTCGCACTGGCGATTTATTTTTATTTTTATATAACACTCTTTATGCATATAAAATGATTGTTCAGACATGCAGGTGAAATGTAATCAAATACACTACTTTAATGTAAGATTACTTACAGTCACCAGGAGTTCTTCCTCTTCGTCGCTGAACTTGTTTCCAACCATCGCATCCATCTAATTGCTAGTTGGTGCAAACCAGTTGCTGTAGGCCACGCCTTCCTAGCGCATGTGCTCTTGCGATTAATACTTTGCCGAAATTTCGCATATAAAAAATAATGCTTGTAGATCGCAGATTCGCTTAATACTTTTGGTATGTCAGTGTCCATGTTGTGGGACTATGTGTGTACATCTAGTAAGTATTTTGTGGCTGCAAATATGACCTGGAGGTTTTCAAGTTCGCCTGCCATTCAAGTCTATGGGGCCCTTTTAATGGTGTTCATGACGGATCCGTCATGGCTATAGAAGACATAATAAAACCGGATCCGTTCATGGCGGATGTATGTGGCTGTATTATGGTTATGGAAGCGTTTTTGCAGATCCATGACGGATCTGTAAAAAGCGCTAATGTGAAAGTAGCCTAAGATAACATATTAAAGGGGCTGTCCCCTTTGTAAATAAATGTCAATAATGGCATACACTACATTAAGCATAAGAACCTGCTTAATCACATAAAGTTTTAACTTAGCACATATAGTGTTAGCACGCACCACCCATAATCCATATCCTTTCAAAGATTGTGCTTCTGTCTGCGCAGGTGCTGAAAGCAGTTATGATAAATCGTGGTGATAACTGGTCGGTGTTAAGGAGATGCATGATAAAACTATTGTTTATTGATGACTGATATATGTAAATGCCTTTTAAAGTTTTAATTACACTTGAATCTGTATGCATAGATTAGCCCAAACACAATTAATACTAAATACAGAGACTAAATAACACTGCCATATAGTAACTAGTGACTGGAAAGCACTGTGACCAGATATCCCCACAATACAATCCTGTTTCCATGGAGTCCAGGGATGTGCGCGAGTTTTATCTGCCACTTGACGGGTAAATTGGGATGATTTTGAGATTGTAATTGTGCTTAGTAGTTAAGTTTTTATGACTTGCTGACAACTTTTTGTATTAATTAACTTAGCTCCCTAACATATCTATATTAAACCCTTCAGCCCCATCACCAACACCCTTAGGGCTCATGGACACGAACGCATTTTCTTTTCGTGCCCGTTCTGTTTTTTTTGTGGACCGTATGCGGAACCATTTATTTCATGTATGTATGTCCATATTTCTGTTCTGCAAAAAAATAGAACATGTTTTATTATTGTCCGCATCACGGACAAGGATAGGACTGTTCTAGTAGGGGCCAGCTGTTCCGTTCCGCAAAATACGGAATGCACGTGGACGTCATCCGTATTTTTGCCGCATCAGTGTTTTGCGGACCGCAAAATACATACGGTCGTGTGCATGAGCCCTTACTCTCAGCTCTTTCCATGCCACCCCTAGTCTAAGCATTCCACCCTGTCTCTTCAAATATAAGACAACTACCTGTCTCCTCTACCATGGCTTCCCCAAGTCTGCTACTCCTCTCTCTCTCATCGATAGTCTAACCTTCTACCCTGTCAAAATCTGTCCCCCGTTCCCTCTAACTCCTAGTCAAGTCTTCTACACTGTCCCTCCCAAATCTGTGTCCCCTTCTTCGCTCTCCTAATCTAAGCCTCCACTATTCTCCACCCTCTCCCAGTCACACCTAGTATATGATTTCAACCTATCACCCAAATCTCAGCACATCACCTATATGTTACCATAATCTAAGGCTGTACTTCCTCTGTGTTCCTGCACATCTCTATACAACTAGAGACATAGGGAGGTCAAGCTATACCGGCCACGTTTATATGGGTAAAAATGGGTTGGTTTTAGAACATGGCTTAACACATGGTGTTATTTGTCACCCACCAGTGGTCAACATTAATGTTGAGCGAGCATGCTCGGCTGAACACCAGTTCGGCTCGAGCATCGAGATGCTCGGCCGAATACCTTGTGTGCTTGAGCGCGATGCTCAAGTCAGTGTATTTAAATCCAATTTAGCCTCCATTTCTGAAAAGTTCTTGTTGGGATTTGAACTCACGACCTTCTACATTAGAGGCAAGGACTTTAACCGCTCAGCTATAAAGCTGAATGATAAACTGTGTCATTTTATATTTCAGTGCAGGTTAACATGTAGCTGTATAGCGTAGTGGTTAAAGGGTTTCTGTCACCCCACAAAACTCTTTTTATTTTTTTTGGATAGTTATATTCCTTATAGCGCGATATAGGAGAATATTATAGTCTTACTTACTTTCATGCGGCCGATTCTTTAGAAAACGAAGTTTTATAATATGTAAATCAGGGCTCTACCAGCAAGTAGGGCGTCTACTTGCTGGTAGCCGCAGCAGAAAACCGCCCCCTCGCCGTGTTGATTGACAGGGCCAGCCATGATCTCCTCCTCCGGCCGGCCCTGTCAGTATTTCAAAAATCGCGCGCCTCTGGTCATTCGGCGCAGGCGCTCTGAGATGAGGAGGCTCGTCTCCTCAGCACTCCCTCAGTGCGCCTGCGCCGATGACGTCTTCTCTTTCGGTGATGTCATCGGCGCAGGCTCACTGAGGGAGTTCTGAGGAGACGAGCCTCCTCATCTCAGAGCGCCTGCGCCGAATGAACAGAGGTGCGCGATTTTTGAAATACTGACAGGGCCGGCCGGAGGAGGAGATCACGGCTGGCCCTGTCAATCAACACGGCGAGGGGGCGGTTTTCTGCTGCGGCTACCAGCAAGTAGACGCCCTACTTGCTGGTAGAGCCCTGATTTACATATTATAAAACTTCGTTTTCTAAAGAATCGGCCGCATGAAAGTAAGTAAGACTATTATATTCTCCTATATCGCGCTATAAGGAATATAACTATCCAAAAAAAAAAAATATGAGTTTTGTGGGGTGACAGAAACCCTTTAAGATTCTTGGCTCTAATGTGTAAGGTTGTGAGTTCAAATCCCAGCAGAAACTTTTGAGAAATAGAGGCTAAATTTAATTTAAACATAAGCATAAGGTGGCTACTTTGAAGAACCTAAAATATGACATATTTTCAGTTGTTTCACACTTGTTTGTTATGTATATAATTCCACATGTGTTAATTCATAGTTTTGATGCCTTCATAGTCATAAAAAATAAAGAAAACTCTTTGAATGAGAAGGTGTGTCCAAACTTTTGGTCTGTACTGTAGATCAAACCTGTGTATTTATTTATATATGTATTTCTTTTTTACATTTATTGTAATATATATATTCCTTTTTTTTTTTATCACCCATAAAATTACTTTGTTAAATTATTTATTATTAGTATCATTTTATTCTTTTTAATCACGTTTTATTTAAATTTTCTTTTTTTTTTTAATACATAGATATATATACTCAGTTCCATTTTTTTTATTTTTTATTAATACCCTTTGTTATTCATTTGTTTATTTTAATGCCTATAATATATTAATTTGGTTATTATTTTATTTTTATTTTTTATTAATTAACGTATAAACAGAGAAAACCTCCCTTAATGCTAATGATATCCCGTTGCTCAGGGCTGCACCTGAGTTGCCCAATCTCCAGGAAAATATGTGTGGGTAACCTACAGGCTCTGTAAACCCACCCTGAAGCCACTGAGCATCCACCGAGATCGTCGTTTTTTTTTTGCTATTAAGCAGGGCCCCTTCCCGCAGTACTCACCAGTCACAGAAAGGGACGGCACCTCCAAAGGAGCGGGTACGGGCTGCAGCGACCAGGCCGAGCCCTGGAGTGACGGTCAGGCAACAGCCTCATACGGTGTTTGTATAACCAGACTCCTCCGATGCGCCTGACATTCCGTCCTAAAGACGATGGTAAGCGCCACCTGATGATCTGGAGAGCCCATTTCTCCCGGAAACCCAGGAACGGCGACGGGACTGGCGCATGCGGAATCCATTACGGCCATGCCTCCTGGCAACCTAAGGGAAGAAGAAAACGCACCTGCGCCTGCGTGAAGGGGAGGAAGGGGGGGTGGGGGTGTCGCCATAATGGACTACAAATAAGACCCAGAGAGTCTCATTGTACGAAAGGGGCTCTACTCTCAAAGCCGGGACAGTAGGAATACCCCTCAGAAGCCATAGGCACAGGTGCACCACAATCAGACATGGCAAGCACAAGGGGTTAATCTATAATACTGGACAGGAGACTGGGGGGAGCTACAACAAGCACCACATATAAAAACTCGCCTGCCCAGCGGTGCCCGGTACGGGACCCGGTAAACGCTGCAGGGGAAGGGGGCGGGACTAGGCGAAGCGACCTAGCTAGCGTCATGGGAGCTAAAGGAGCCCGTCCAAAGCAGCAGGGGGAGGGGTGAGGACCCCCTATTGCACTACATTACCAGGGAGCAAACAATCCCGCCCGACATGCTTAGCCCTAACGCCATGGAATGGAAGCTGGGAAGGGGGGGCGGAGCCACAGCGCAGCGCCACAGACATCACCAGGATGGGTCGAAAGAAACGGCCCGCACAGCACACACACGCAGGCAGCTGGGGGATAATAAGAGTCGGGGGGGGGTTAGGAGGAACGACGAGCAGACCGCCGGACCTTCGCTGAAGCGCTGGAGCTGCATGCATACCGCAGCAGCAGCTCCAAAGGGGAGGAGGGTGGCAGGGTAGAGCTCAAGCTGCTCTAACAGAGCACAGCTAACCCTCCCCTCCTCATGTGACTTACCAGGAAGCAGCCAAAAGGGCAGAACCACCTGTGGACTCTTGGTGTGGACAGAGCAAAGGGGTATGTACATACCAATCTGCTTCCACTGGCAAGACGAAGTGCAAGAACCGGGAGGGAGTATATGTATCTCCAGGATCCCCTGAACTGCCCACATCCTGTCTAAGAAGGCTCCCCAGTGCATTAACCCTTAATGGCCCTAAACAACCACCTTCTTAAGCACTAATGTAATGGGGCCAGCTCCCTAAACGCCCTAAGGGGGGAAAGGGGAGGGGGGACCATCAGTCCCTAATCACCCTCCTTATACAGTCGGGTGCTTACCAAAACAACTGTGGAAGAATTCTTTCCCTGGTGAAGAAAACACCCTTCACAACAGTTGGCCAGATCAAGAACACTCTCCAGGAGTTAGGTGTATGTGTGTCAAAGTCAACAATCAAGAGAAGACTTCACCAGAGTGAATACAGAGGGTTCACCACAAGATGTAAACCATTGGTGAGCCTCAAAAACAGGAAGGCCAGATTAGAGTCTGCCAAACATCATCTAAAAAGCCTTCACAGTTCTGGAACAACATCCTATGGACATATAAGACCAAGATCAACTTGTACCAGAGTGATGGGAAGAGAAGAGTATGGAGAAGGAAAGAAACTGCTTATGATCCTAAGCATACCACCTCATCAGTGAAGCATGGTGGTGGTAGTGTGATGGCGTGGGCATGTATGGCTGCCAATAGAACTGGTTCTCTTGTATTTATTGATGATGTGACTGCTGACAAAAGCAGTAGGATGAATTCTGAAGTGTTTTGGGCAATATTATCTATATTCAGCCAAATGCTTCAAAACTTATTGGACGGCGCTTCACAGTGCAGATGGACAATGACCCAAAGCATACTGCAAAAGCAACCAAAGAGTTTTTTAAGGGAAAGAAGTGGAATGTTATGCAATGGCCAAGTCAATCACCTGACCTGAATCCGATTGAGCATGCATTTCACTTGCTGAAGACAAAACTGAAGGGAAAATGCCCCAAGAACAAGCAGGAACTGAAGACAGTTGCAGTAGAGGCCTGGCAGAGAATCACCAGGGATGAAACCCGGTGACTGGTGATGTCTATGCATTCCAGACTTCAGGCTGTAATTGACTGCAAAGGATTTGCAACCAAGTATTAAAAAGTCAAAGTTTGATTTGTGATTATAATTCTGTCCCATTACTTTTGGTCCCTTAACAAGTGGGAGGCACATATGCAAACTGTTGTAATTTCTACCCCGTTCACCTAATTTGGATGTAAACACCATCAAATTAAAGCTGACAGTCTGCATTCATTTCAAATCCATTGTGGTGGTGTATAGAGCCAAAAATGTTAGAACTGTGTTGATGTCCCAATATTTATGGACCTGACTGTATATATCAGAAGTATGATTTTATATATATATATATATATATATACACAGTACAGACCAAAAGTTTGGACACACCTTCTCATTCAAAGAGTTTTCTTTATTTTCATGACTATGAAAATTGTAGATTCACACTGAAGGCATCAAAACTATGAATTAACACATGTGGAATTATATACATAACAAACAAGTGGGAAACAACTGAAAATATGTCATATTCTAGGTTCTTCAAAGTAGCCACCTTTTGCTTTGATTACTGCTTTGCACACTCTTGGCATTCTCTTGATGAGCTTCAAGAGGTAGTCCCCTGAAATGGTTTTCACTTCACAGGTGTGCCCTGTCAGGTTTAATAAATGGGATTTCTTGCCTTATAAATGGGGTTGGGACCATCAGTGGCGTTGAGGAGAAGTCAGGTGGATACACAGCTGATAGTCCTATTGAATAGACTGTTAGAATTGGTATTATGGCAAGAAAAAAGCAGCTAAGTAAAGAAAAACGAGTGGCCATCATTACTTTAAGAAATGAAGGTCAGTCAGTCAGCCGAAAAATTGGGAAAACTTTGAAAGTAAGGGCTATTTGACCATGAAGGAGAGTGATGGGGTGCTGCGCCAGATGACCTGGCCTCCACAGTCACCGGACTTGAACCCAATCGATATGGTTTGGGGTGAGCTGGACTGCAGAGTGAAGGCAAAAGGGCCAAAAAGTGCTAGGCATCTCTGGGAACTCCTTCAAGACTGTTGGAAGACCATTTCAGGGGACTACCTCTTGAAGCTCATCAAGAGAATGCCAAGAGTGTGCAAAGCAGTAATCAAAGCAAAAGGTGGCTACTTTGAAGAACCTAGAATATGACATATTTTCAGTTGTTTCACACTTGTTTGTTATGTATATAATTCCACATGTGTTAATTCATAGTTTTGATGCCTTCATAGTCATGAAAATAAAGAAAACTCTTTGAATGAGAAGGTGTGTCCAAACTTTTGGTCTGTACTGTATATATATATATATATATATATATATATATATAAAAGGCAAAAAAGAAGGCAGCACTCCAAGTAGTGAAAAAGGTGGACGGTTTATTCACCCAAACATCAGCAACGTTTCAGCTCTCTCTATGGAGCCTTTGTCTAGCTGAGTAACATGTGCAAGGTAACATACATAAATAGTGGCAGTGATTGACAAAGTTGTGAATTAATTCATAATACAATAAAGTGCAGGTACATAAGAAATACAATCACATTAGTATTAATTGTGCAAGACCCTGCAAAAATAGATGATAGATTGCAAGAAATGGGTTTCAAATTCCAGACACGCTGATACCCAAAAAAACTTATCCGAGAACATATTAATACAGTTAAACCTCTTACTAAAGAGATTATCAAGGGGGGACTAGGTGACCCTAAACGGTCCCAGTCTCGGATCCCATTTGTCTCAGAATTCAGCACTAACAGTGTGAGTATTGCAGCCATAATTAAAAAACATTGGCGAATTTTAACCAGTAATTTTGAGAGGGTTGAGAAATTCAAATCCCCACCCCTCTGTTCATATCGACGCAGCCGCAATCTTGGTGATAGATTGGTGAAGTCTGACATAGGTACATCCAGAGAGACGTGCGAGACATATTTTGGGTCGACCAGGAAGGGTTGTTACCCTTGTTACAATTGCGTTAATTGCAAGTTGATGTTGAGAGGTGATTCATTCGTCCATCCGGTGTCAGGACAGAGGGTTAAAATCAGACAATATTTAACGTGCGATTCTTCGTATGTTGTCTATTTGCTGGTTTGCCCCTGCAATCTTCTTTACATCGGTGAGACCACATGGGATGTGTAGAGGGGGGATGTTAATCACCAATATTTATGCAAATATCGATAATTAATATTCCTAAATGGGAGGAGCCATCTAGTGATAACTCCGCCCATTTATGCCTTTATATAACAATAACAATAATACCTTCGCTATGCTAGCTGCATGCGCCTTACTAAACTAACTATCGCCAATAACCACACGCCACACAGATAGTTATAAACCAAACACAGTATTTATTACTAACAATACACTACGCACGCAATACTAACAATACAGCACTAAATATACAATCCTAAACTACACTACACAGCACAATCCCAAATTCCACCCCACACACTATCTATATAATACAATAATACATTTGCATACACACAAATATCAGCAACCCACCCGCCTGACTAATCACTGTCCCTAAGGGGTACAAGGAGTTAAGTTATCAGGACAGTGGTAGCAGGGATCAGGCATTGAAGAGGTTAATGGTCAGGACTCTGCAGGGACAGGGCAATGCAGAGGTTAATGTTCTGCAGGGATTTATTCACCCACTATCTGTCACAGTCTACTATTTGCTTATAATTATATATATCTATATCAATGGAATAGATATATATATTTATAGCAGCACACAACAATATAAGTAACAATACACTATTACGGTACTAACTACCCTAACACATTCCCATCTTCCACCCATAAACTAACTAGACAATTCACACATACAAGTATATAACAATCCACCCCACCTGACTATACACTGTCCCTACGGGGTATGACGAAGGGTTATAAGGATTTGTTTGCAGAGCAGAAGCATGCTCTACAAAGGAACCAAGGCAGGGAAACAGGGGTTATTCAGGGTTCAGGGGTCTATGGGGGGTGAACCAGGGGTAACCAGGGGAGACCAGGGGTGTACAGCAGGGATCAGGGACACAGCAGGGAGTGGGGGTAATCAGGGGTACTAATAGGGCCACAGGATCAGGGGTACAACAGGGGAATACAATAAGGCAAGGGTTTGGGGATCAGGGTGTCCAGTAACACGGCAAGGGTAAATCAGGGCCCAGGGTCACATCAAGGACACAAATATAGGGGTTACAGGACCAGGGGTGATACTTAGGCCTTATCCAGGAGGTCATCATGGAGCTCCTCTCTCCTATGCGTCTCTGAATCTAGTCTGGTTACAAGAGGGCGCACCTCTGGCCGGTTCGGGGTTTTATAGCCCAAAAGCAACCCCTCCTCCTTCCTCAGGGATGTGACATCATAGTGTCACTGTGACGTATGCCTGCCTACAATCTCCAGAGTCCCCCCCCCCCTAGTCCCAAAGATGCTGGGAGTAGTGGGATGGAGTTTTAGCCATGGGCAGAGGTGTGGAAAACAGGTTCTCTGATTAGAAGGTCCCCTCACAAATGGTGCCAAAGCGTCTGATTGCTTTGGGCCTGAACAAAAGGGGACTAGATGCTAATCAGCTGTTATCCTACAGGCTGTAACAACTCTGTAGATAACAGTTGGAATTGCATATATGCATATATATATCCACAGATGCTTGGGGGCTCATCTATAAACACATACAAAACCGGGGGTATGAATGGGCAGAAATAAGCCCACATACATACTGTCATGCTGACATAAGTGTATATACATAGACACGTGTGCAAATACATACACACATATCTATATATACACACATCCTCGCATATATCTGGGGCATCCAGGGGACATATATAAGGGGGCACATATATATAATAATATAAGGGGGATTATAAGGGGGCACAGCTTCCAGGGACCACATATTTCCCACAGGGGCCACCATGAGCCCCTGGGGATCACCATGGGCATCACCCCATGATGCGGTGGTTAATGTATGCATATATATACCATACATGCCCGCACGTGTTTGCAGGCATGCATGGATATATATGCACACGTCTCAACCGTTCCTCAACAGGATGTCAAAACCCGTCTCAATCAACATCGATGTTCTATTAGAAAACAAAAAATGGATCTTCCTGTGTCTAAACACTTCACAGAGGCGAAACACACACAAAATGATTTAAGGTTTAGAATTCTGGAACAAATATCCCCCCCAAGACGAGGTGGTGATCGAACGAAACTATTAAAGAGACGTGAGCTCTATTGGATTTATACCCTTGGTACTCTGAAGCCACAGGGCTTGAATGTGGAATTTAGGGTTGTCTAATTGCCGGTCATGCGTGCCCTTTTCTTTTCGGATTATGTATATGAAAAACAACATGTGCTATATATTAATTGCTTTTTTTTGTCTTCTCCTGTATAGGACAATA
Source organism: Bufo bufo (assembly GCF_905171765.1). Classification (NCBI taxonomy): domain Eukaryota; kingdom Metazoa; phylum Chordata; class Amphibia; order Anura; family Bufonidae; genus Bufo; species Bufo bufo. The sequence goes on along the minus strand of NC_053393.1, from coordinate 251,909,813 downwards.
CTATGATTATATATCATGAATGGACACATATGGTGAAGACTGGAGGAACTGTGTCGGCGATCCCTCTATATATAATTGTATTATTACATTTTGCTGAGCAGGATTGTGGCAGCCCCTGTCTGAATCTGATGCGACTCCAGCCCCCCCTTTGGGACTCGGGTGGCATCTGTCAGACGGGCTGGTTGCCATGTTTATTAATTGTCTATTAATTTTGATATTATGATCACTTAAGCAGTGTATCCGTGCACTTCCCACCACCGTGTGTGGTTGATTCACTAATGTGGATCCCATTCATGCTCTGGTGATACGTGACACGGAGCGGATTTGCTGATTATTCTGGGGAGCGGGGTGGTGGCGGTGTGACAGCCGTACCCCCATGCTCATACAGATGTCCTTTTGGTGACCGCCATTGAACTGCTGGCCCCCGATACATGGACCAGCCCCTTCTGCTATGTACTGCGGTGCCTTTCTGACACTCTACGTGTCGTCAATTCTACATGGGCGACAGCGCTGGCCTGCGCATGCGCCCAGATGAAATGTTGCCATAGCGGCCATCTTTGTTATGGTCTTCAAGGCTGCTCAGGATTAGTATGAATCTCGCGATAATAGATAGAGCGGCGCATGTGCCGTTGCCCTTTCCGGACGCCAGCAGTTTCCACCATGTCTTTTCAACCAGCATTGATCCGTTCAAAGGTTTTTAATTTGATCTTCTATTCAAGTATGTTTTTATTACACCTGTTCACCCTTACACTGATTACCAATCATGTAATATTTGATGATTTTTACACTGCATGAATTCTATTATGGAATTTTATGACGATATTTATGCTTTAGCAGATTTACACTATGACTATGGATGAATTATACTACTAATGTGATTGTATTTCTTATGTACCTGCACTTTATTGTATTATGACTTAATTCACAACTTTGTCAATCACTGCCACTATTTATGTGTTACCTTGCACATGTTACTCAGCTAGACAAAGGCTCCATAGAGAGAGCTGAAACGTTGCTGCTGGTTGGGTGAATAAACCGTCCACCTTTTTCACTACTTGGAGTGCTGCCTTCTTTTTTTGCCTTTTATCTACACTTGGGGCCTTGGTCTCAGGTCCCTCAGGAGGATTTTTTGCACCCACATACAGTTCTTTGTGTGCTGCTTCTTTTCTTTTTTCTTCTATATATATATGTATATATATATATATATATATATATATATATATATATATAAATATATATATTGTAGGAAATATCTGTAAAGAATAAATCAAGGCAACTGGACGTACTGTAGATTTCTTGAAAACGTTTCACTCGTTCTTCCAACGAGCTTTCTCAATTCTTAGTGAATTGAGAAAGCTCGTTGGAAGAATGAGTGAAACGTTTTCAAGAAATCTACAGTACGTCCAGTTGCCTTGATTTATTCTTTACAGATATACCATGACCTGGATAAATGAGAACCTTCACAGATATATTGTAGGAAGGCACAAGGGTCCATCATTGACGGAAGGTATGTGTCGCCGAGATTCCTGGCCTCGGTGAGGTAAGAGCCAGCAATTTCATGTGTCAGCGGCAGCTAGTGCTGGCTGACATGGTTTTGCTATTTAGTATGGCTGTAAAGCCGATCCCTCGATCCCGGCCGACTCTTACTGGGAGCAGCCAAAGTACAGGGTGGGTGGCTTCTCCCCAAGTTCCAGGCCAGGTTTTGGTTTGGGCTATAAAACACAGGCAGCATTGTCAGGTGGTGAGAATTAACTCCTCTCTGACAGTGAAGCTCTGTTAGTCTCTGTGTTGGGACCTTGGAGTTTGGGCCTGGGTAAAGGCCTGCTACCTTGTTGGCGTGAGAGCAGGTGGTTTCTACTATGTATCAAAAGTAAAGATGGGCACTCTAATATCCGGAACCAACAGGTAGTATAATCATACTGTTTATTCAAAATAAAATCAATAGTATAAATAGCATCAATGTCATAAAACAAAAACAATAAATCCAATATCTAAAATAGGCCTAAATACTCTATAAAATAAATATAATAAAGCTAATATCTGATATAAAATATATATAATAGCCGCTGAAAATAAACGTTAGATTGTTGCGAAATGGATAGAGCTGGTATTGGACTGTCTGTTCAAATCCAGCCTATCTGCAAATATAGGCAAACTTCTGTTGCAATGGTTGAATAGGTCGGGATAGTAATCAATAGGCACCTGCCGATAATATATATAATCCCCAAGTGTCAATGTGTTTCTCATACACTAATCAAAATAAATATAAAGCGTGAAATACAATATTGCTAAATATTCCAGGTGAAATATAGTCCAGAAAAGATCCAAGGGTAAAAAGGAAAAGAAAGAGAATACTTGTGGTCGCTCATTAATCGTGCAAAAAATCCATTTAAAGTATATAGTGTTGCTGTGCTTAAAATAGATAGTGATCAGTCACTAGTTAAAATGCATATACTGCCCGTATTCAACAGGAGCTCTATAATGGCAGTTCCGCAACTGTAGCCGATTCCTCTGGGTATAGCTATTTATTCCAATAGTATGGTCTCAATTGTTTGAGTCAATGTTATACACTCTCCACAGTCGACCAGAGGAGAAAAAATGCAATACAAGAGGTTAGCGGTCGCTGCTGTTTGTAGTAGTACTCACGCTTAGTGGTGTTGTCCGGTCTATAGCGTGGCTGCGGTTCTCAGGAGTCGACGGCGTGCCTCATGTTGCCTAGGACGCCGGAGGGCGTGGTTCGCGCATCTGGAGGGTGACGTAAGCGGTCACGTGATTGCGAACTTTTTTCAAGCTTGTTCACAGTGTTCCTCCTGCTCTACACTCGAAATAGAGCAGGAGGAACACTGTGAACAAGCTTGAAAAAAGTTCGCGATCACGTGACCGCTTACGTCACCCTCCAGACGCGCGAACCACGCCCCCCGGCGTCCTAGGCAACACGAGGCACGCCGCCGACTCCTGAGAACCGGACTGGATTGAAACAGCCTCCCAGGAACAGCAGACTACTACCAGAGGATCCAACACAATTAGCGCCGGGAAGGGTAAGTGACCTCTGTAGCCAGAGACAGTGCGGGACGCCGCACTCAGGCACAGAGCATCCCTTTCCTCCACAGCTTGACATATGGAATATAACTACTAACAGTTACATATTGTCACTAGCTCTGAATTGCAACTATATGTACTTGCCTGCTTTTTTACTAAAACATATTGAAAAGGCACACTATCTATCCTCTGCTGAGCGGCGATTGATATCTATAAAATACCCCACGAACGGAGCCTCAAGCACACAAAGGGGTACCATTCGATATTAATCCTCTGTACAGCGATTATTTTTTATGAAGGACTATCCTACACATCTTTTACTTGATTTTATCTTCTGACCAGTGGCCACCATTATATGAAAAACTGTTTATGAAAGACTTTATGAACATTTTTATCTAGGTATTTTTCCAGGATATCCATCACTTCCTACCCAGTGGTGATCACCTATTATTCTACAATTTTTTTAAATTTTTTACATTTTATTACTTATTATTTATTAAAAAGGACATCATTCCGCTCTAATTTTTAGCTCATTTCATTTTATTATATAATATCCATCTACCAGATCTCACAACCACTAGAATACAAATAAATTAATACATTGTACCCAAATTAGAGTGTGCCTGCTTATCCTTTTCCTTTCTGTAAATTAGATTTAAATACACTTAGGTATCCCCAAGCACTGACTCCATATATGGACATAGCTATATATGGAGTCAAAGCAGGGACTCCTAAGCCGCAGACCCACAGTGGGGGATTCCTTCACTGTACAGCGATCTTCTGCATAGAACTCAGTGGGACCCGGCACCCTCCCCTCTTCAGAGCAGGGGGTGCCTGGTTTAATGCTCAGTTTCTCCCATTGACTTCCATTGTGCTCGGGTGTTCTAGAGCATGGCAAAGTGTTCTACTCGAGCACCCGAGAACTTTGGTGCTCGATCAACACTAGTCAACATGTTTTACACTAAAGATCCAGTTTGGCCAGGAGGAACAACGTGAAATATAAACCTTGTTGTATTTGTTGGTGTTCCATTTCTAACTAATTTCGAATTCATTGACTTTAATGTTAAAGCAAAATAAAAAGGCACTTTTCTGCCATGTTTCATTATTTAGGATAGAAAAAGTCCTGCAGACAGTACTTTTTCTCCCATCAAAAATAAAAGAAACTATAAACTAATGTTGTTATTACACCATTGAAATCAATCTTAATAATAGTGGAAATGTTTTTTCTGTTTTTCTTTAATGGAACAGACCATCAAACAATTAACCTGTAAACCTAGTCACGATTTAAATGCACGTAAGTTCAGAACAGGCTTAATTCACATCTTCTTTGGAGACTCCATCAGAAATACAAGACAAAATAGTGAAGCAATGTTGTCCACGAGGTGGTGTACATTTCATGTGACAGAAACATTGCTTTTATTATTTTCTTTGTGATGCTCCTACATTAGAGCAGAACAACAGAAAAAAAAAATGCGTGTGAACCCAGCCTTACCCTCTCCTGGGGTCATGTACAAGTTACAAAGAGAAAGCACAATCTATGGGGCACAATTATTAAGACCAGTATTTTAGACACTGGTCTTAATAAACCCCTAAGATGGCGGTGGTTCTGCTGAAGTTATTTAGAGGCACAGGCATCTTCATAACTTTGGCGGATCCTCCTCCAATTCTAAATTACATTTAGACCTTTTTTTTTGCCTGAAACAGCCTTATAATATGGTAAATGAGATGGACCTGCAGGACCGGCCCACACCACGCCCACTTTTTTAGACCTGGCGTGAGCGGGGAGAAGTAACAGATAGTAACTAGCTGTTGCGCCGCAATCTGTGCCTGAAATATGCCTAATATAGGCGTATTTCAGCTTAATAAATTACCCCCTATATCTCTCCTCTGCCTGCAGTTTGTCAGAATGTCTCCCACTGGAACACCTCTCCTCCATACTGGCCAGCAGAAGTGGGTCTGTAATACTTACAGATCTCACTCCTAACCCAATTATTAAGAATTATATTTTGGGCTGTATGGGGACTAGAACCATGATTCTGGTCGTATTTTAAAGATTCTTTCCTGAATCTGGCTCATATTTCTTATTTCTATGTGCTATACAGCCTGAGATATAGCCTTTAGAGGAAGGTACCTCATACCTCCTTGGCTATGGGGTGCCATTTTTACACAGTGCATTTTGTGAAACAAAATGCATTTTGTATAGACAAAATTCATTTTGTAGAATTCTGTGTGACAAAATGAATTCTGTGCGACAAAATGAATTTTGTAACATGACATTCTATGCGGCAAAATGAATTCTGTGACAAAATGAATTCTGTGAGACTAAATTAATTTTGTCACAACATGACATGTTATGCAACAAAATGAATTCTGCGTGACAAAATTACATTCTGTAAGATAAAAGGACATTCTGCATGACAAAATGAATTATGTGCAACAAAATGACATTCTGTAAGACAAAATGAATTGTTTCACAACATGACATTCTGTAAGACAAAATAAATTATGCGTAAAAAATTTATTCTGTGCCACAAAATGAATTCTATGTGACAAAATGACATTCTGTTCAACTAAATTAATTTTCTGCCACACAATGACATTCTGTGTGACCAAATGGATTCTGTGCAACAAAATGAATTGCCACAAAATGACATTCTGTGAGAAATATCTGTCAAACAAACTAGTCAATCTTATGCTCTCATCAATCATATCTTACTGAGCAAGTATTAGAGCTGTAAGCCACACCTCCTGAATGACATCCTTCGCTCTTCTCCAGCCAGAACAGCACTGTGAGCATTAAAGACAGGTTCTATGTTTGCCTTACAGTGAAAACTGAAATGAATTTCCCTCTGCAGTACTGTTCAGATCCCACCCTTTCCCCTCCTGTCAGAGCCATGTTATTGGGGTGTCTACATTTCCAGATCATGCTGTTTTGGGGAGCATTTTGTTTGATATATGGGGCAATGCATTCACATGATGGGATTACATCACAGGCAGGACTGTAGTTATATTTAGGCACCACAGGGCATGTATTTCCCCCTCCAGAGCAGAAAGAATAGGACCTGCAATGACATCAGAAGGGGTCAGGGCCCAATAGTGTACAGTAGAAGGGGTGGTGAAGGACCTATGATGATGTTACTGTCTTGTGACTAGTGCAGACCAGAAATTGTGGTAAAGGACCTGTGATGAAGCTCAGTCATGAAGAGCAAAAATAGACAGGTAGGACCTGTAAGCATATCATGTGACATTGGGGAGCTTGGGGTGGTGATGGATTCAGTGTGACAGTTAGAAAAATGCTGGGAGTTGTAGTCCTTTCCCTTTATTCCACCTTCCTGTAATGCCCTCTGAAATTACCTAATAGCTTAGACATGCTGGGAGTTCTCTTATTTCTCCTCCTCCCTGTAACATCCTGTGATATTACCTAATAATGGTGTGGACAGACTGGGAGTTGTAGCCCTTTCTTATACCTCCTTCCTGTATTGTCCTTTGATATCATCTAATAAGCCTGGACATGCTGGGAGTTGGAGTTCACTCCTCTTATACCTCATCTATGTATTGTCTTCTGATATCACATAACTGGGCATGCTGGGAGTTGTAGTCCTCTCCTCTTATACCTCCCCACTCTTATGTCCAATAGCAATCTCTCTGCCCAGCAGTGAGTAATAAAGTGAATGTCATACATCACATCCAGATAATTCTCACATAATGTCATTTTGTGGCACAGAATTTTGTCACACAATTCATTTGTGGCACAGAATGCCATTTTATCACACAGAATTCATTTTGCGGCACAGAATATCATTTTGTTGCAAAGAATGTCATTTTCTGATGCAGAATTCATTCTGTAAGTCAGAAAAAATGATGTTCATAAATGATCACTCGCATGAGTCATAAGAAGTAGTGGATAGTGATCTGGATTATTTAAGAATTAACTTTTACTTTTGATACAATATAAAATAAATGAGATATATCCCTCAAAATAACTAGAAGCTGAGTACACAATACAGTTTTCCACTGCCCCACACTCAAGGGGACTCCTTTTGGAAACAGTGACAGCTGTGTCCACACTTATACAATCAGTGTCGGACACTAGGAGGTAACAAGAGCTGGTATGCACTGGTACCTAGGGTGCACAAAGACAAGGTAGTAGCAATCAATGTATACTGACAACTTATGTGCACAATTCAGGCAATAATGCAGACAAGAGCATTTAGCAGTGTATACATAATGCACAACGACATACAACAAAACAACAGAAAACATACAATGATTGGGTGTAAAAAGAAAAAAACGTGCAACAAACATGCACAGCTACACCTATATCATAAGTTGCACGGCGGCACCATTGAAACCCAGTGTCCTACCCTACAGATGGCAGGGTAGGGCACTGTATTTTATGTCACAGAATACACTGTGGACAAATTAAATACCGGCACCAGCCTACTGCTGGTAATACTTGCAACTCAGGGGTCATGTGTGGCCTGCAATGCCATTCAGTGTGGTCTCCCCATCTGGAGCTACAATTTTTAAGACTATTGCCTACAAAAAAAATCACTTTTCAACACAGTCAACTCAAACATACAAAAGATTTCTCAGACATGAAAACCTTTCCAGAACCATCACGCATCCTAGAAAGAAAAGATTTAAGGAGAACAAGTGGTATATAGGGATGAGTATACCCGTGGATGTTCGGGTTCGCCCGAACTTCGGGTCAAAGTTCAGGTTCGGGATCCGAACTCGAACCCCCTTAAAGTCAATGGGGACCTGAACTTTGGTGCACTAAAATGGGCTGTAAAATAGTCGTAGTAGGGGCTAGAGGGCTGCAAAAGGAAGCAAAATGGGGGTAAGAGCAGGACAATTGCCCTGCAAACAAATGTGGACAGGGAAATGACTTAAAAAAACATAGAATAGAAAAAATATATATAATAATCTTGAACTAGGAGGCGAAAGTCAAAGTGGAGTGGGAGGTTGAGGAGGCGGTGGACGTGGCGGTGTAGGTGGAAGCGGCAGTGGAGGAGGAGGAGGTTGTAGCCAACACAGTTTTTGTTGTTTTTATTTTTTTCCCTGTATCTATTTATGTATTTTTATAAATTTAGGAAGGCCCCAAAACATTGAGAAATAGAAAAGAGAATGTAAAGGGAAAGTGCGCTGGGTGCGGCCGGTATACTTGTCTACTCAGCACAAGGTACGGACAAGTCCTGTGGGATCCATGCCTGGTTCATTTTAATGAACGTGAGCTTGTCCACGTTGGCTGTGGACAGGCGGCTGCGCTTGTCTGTGATTACCCCCCCTGCCGTGCTAAACACACGTTTGGATAATACAGGCAGGCCAGCACCTCCAAGGTGTAAAGGGTAAGCTCAGACCATGTGCCCAATTTGGAGACCCAGAAGTTGAATGGGGCCGGGCCATCAGTCAGTACGTGCATACATGTGCACATGCACTGTTCCACCATGTTGCTGAAATGCTGCCTCCTGCTAAGACGTTCCATATCAACTGGTGGTGGTTGTGGTTGTGGCATGCTGACAAAGCTTTTCCACATTTTGGCCAAGCTAACCCTCCCTTCTGAGGTGCTGGCGGTGCCCCAGCTGCGTTGGTGACTTCTTCCTCCTCCTCTGCCTTCGCCTTGTGCTTCCACTGAGCCCCCGCTGTCAGGTGTGAATGTCATTAGCAGCCTGTCTACCAGCGTGAGCTTGTACTCGAGCATCTTACGATCACGCTCCAGTGACGGAATTAAGGACAGCATATTGTCCTTGTAGCAGGGAGCCAGCAGGGTGGCCACCCCGTAATCAGCACTGATTACCTCTGTATCCCCCCAGCTACACTCCATTAATGTCCATAAGCTGCTTTGGGTGCCACCCTGCTGTGAACACGGTTCCACCTCATCATCATCATCCTCCTCCTCATCCTGCAGAACTGTGCCCTGGCTGGACAATTGTGTACCTAGCCTCTGTTGGTGCAGGAACCCACCCTCCGAGCCACTTGTGAATGACTGGCCTGATAACAATGAAAATGATCCCTCTTTCTCCTCCTCTTCCTCCTGTGCTACATCCTCTTCCATCATCGTCCGAAATGTGTTTTTTCAAGGAAACATAGAAGTGGGATAGTAACACTGAGGACTGCGTCATCGGCACTGGTCATGTTGGTAGAGTACTCGAAACAGCGCAACACTGCACACATGTCCCGCATGGAGGATCGCTTATTGGTGGTGAAGTGGTGCTGTTCCGCAGAGCGACTCGCCTGTGCATGCTGCAGCTGAAACTCCACAATCGCCTGCTGCTGTTTGCACAGTCTCTCCAACATGTGCAAGGTGGAGTTTCACCTTGTGGGTACGTCGCATATGAGGCGGTGAACAGGAAGGCCGAAGTTACAGACGAGCAGCAGCAGGGTGAGAACGCTGAAAGCGTGCACAGACGGCCTGCACTTTCCACAGCAGCTCTGACATATCGGGGTAATTTTTCAGGAACCTCTGCACCACCAAATTCAGCACATGCTCCAGACAAGGGATGTGCGTCAAACCGGCTAGGCCGAGAGCTGCTAGGAGATTTCGCCTGTTATCACACACCACCAGGCCGGGCTTGAGGCTCAGCGGCATCAACCACTCATTGGTCTGTTGTTCCATGCCCGTCCACAGCTCCTGTGCGGTTTGCGTTTTTTCCCCCAAACAGATAAGTTTTAATACAGCCTGCTGTCACTTCCCCCTGGCTGTGCTGAAGTTGGGGGTGAAGGTGTTACGCTGACCAGATGAGGAGGCGGTAGAGGAGGAGGCAGCAATGAGAAGTGTCCTGCAATCCTCGGTGGTGGTAAGACAAGCGCCAAACTGCTAGCCGCCTCAGACCCAGCCGCCACTGCATTTACCCAGTCTGCAGTTAGGGAGATATAACGTTCCTGCCCGTGCTTACTGGTCCACGTATCAGTAGTTATGTGGACCTTGCCACAGATGGCGCTGCGCAGTGCACACCTGATTTTGTCCGCCACTTGGTTGTGCAGGGCAGGGATCGCTCGCCTGGAAAAGTAGTGGCGGCTGGGAACCATGTACTGTAGGACATCCACCGCCATAAGGTTTTTAAAAGTATCTGTCTCCACCGGATGGAATGACAGCATTTCAAAGGCCAGAAAAGCTTTCAAGGGCCAGGGAAGGGTAGGTAGAGGGAGTACTTCCTCTTTCTTTCTCTATTTGGGGGATGGACAGCTGAACGCTTCAATGGGACAGTGTGGACATGCTGGGTGACGTTGATGGAGGTGTTGCTGCCACATCCTCTGTTTGCGGGGTGGCAGGTGCCACTGTCACTCCAGAGGGGGAGGAAGAGGCCAAGACTGCAGCAGAAGAGGGAGCAAGAGGAGCTTGAGATCTTTTGTGTTTTTTCAGATGTGTACTCCACTGCAGCTCGTGCTTTGCATTTAGATGCCTAGTCATGCAGGTGGTGCTCAAGTTTAGAACATTCATGCCTCGCTTCAGGCTCTGATTGCACTGCGTGCAATCCACTCATGCCTTGTCATCAGCACATTGTTTAAAGAATTGCCACACCAGGGAACTCCTTGGAGCTGGCTTTGGTGTGCTCAGTCCCTGGGTGCGGTGGGCAGTAGCAGGCATACTGGCTAGGGGACGGCCACTCTGCTTTTGCACCCTGCTCCCTCTTTTGCTGTACGGCTGGCGCTCTGTGACCACCATCTCTTCTTCCGAACTGCACATGTAGTGTATTTATGGGGAGGTTGGTATAAGTCATCTTCATAAAATATAATGTAATGTAATGCTATGTACTTCCCTGTTACTGTGAAATGTGCACGTGCAGGCCAGCTAGGGGTGTCATTCCAGCTCTGAGTCACTAGAGGGAGCTAGGGAGCCCTAGGTTATATAAGGCCCAGTCAGGGAGAGGAATAGGGGAATTTTAGACTGTGTAGGAGATCAGACCATGTCTGAGTTAAGTCCAGGCCATGAGCCTGTGAAAGCAGAGCAGGCCTGGAGCTTGCAGACTAGGAGAGGGTATTGCAGTCCCTGTAACCGGGTTCCAGATCCAAGGAGAAGGTTCCCCTCCTGAGTCCATATTTGCAGAAGCAGGAACACCACGGTTAACCAGCCTGAGGAAACTGAGAGAGGCAGAGGCAAGTCTGGGAAAGCAAGAGGTACTAAAGACAGCAGAGGAGGTACTTGATTATTACAGACCCAAGGATATACGCCAGAGCTAGGGCATTGGGCCTTGGGGAATAGTTTCCATGTTCCAGGATCAGTCAGGAATAGAGTGCAAGCCGCCTGTACTGCAAGTCCTGTGTTTAACCCTCTGAGATCACCTTGCTACATATTGCCTGCATTTTTGTACCGAAACCAACTGTCTTCAAAGGAACTGCGCTTCCATCTATATCCATGTATGATGACTACTTAAGATCAAGTAAAATTTAAGTTCTGTTTTATCATCACGTGGTTCCTCAGTTATTCCTGCTATCAGCAAACGGTGTGCCACCGTTACTTGGCACTGGCGTCACAAACACTACCTTTCACTACGTGCACTTGCAGAGAGTCAGTGTCACGAGTTGGAGGTCCCAGGAGAGACCACCGCGTCGTCAAGCAATAAACGGAAATCAGGTACAGACACATAAGAGTTTATTGCACAAACAGAAACATAGAAAGCAGCACAGATAAAACATGAGCTCTATGTACCGTCAGCACAGTGGGAGAAAACCCAGAGGGGCGTAACTAAGCAACTCCTGGTTTTCACTAGAGTCCTAGATGGTAGGGTTAGACTTAGCCGCAGAAAGTTGCCAGGGTCCACTCTGGAGCGTGACCTAGACAGTGACAGCAGGAGCGAATGGACTACAGGTACCAGAAGGTACCGACGGCACATAGGCAAACATAACAGACAAATAATAACACAAGCAGGAGTTCATGCAAGGGAGCAGGAGTGGCAATGAGCAGAGAAGGACTTGCTCCACCAGAAGTAAACTGCATGGCCTTGTCATGCCACTCTGCTTCAAAGGCTTGCTGAACACAGACATATGAATACAAAACAGAGCAAATAATAACACAAGCAGGAGTTCATGCAAGGGAGCAGGAGTGGCAATGAGCAGAGAAGGACTTGCTCCACCAGTATTAAACTGCATGGCCTTGTCATGCCACTCTGCTGCAAAAGCTTGCTGAACACAGACATCAGAATAAACACAAAGTAACTAAAACATAACTGGCAGAACAGAAAGACAGGGAAAAGGACGCAAATGAACAAGTAGGGAAACTCACATAGCACAGACAGACAGACACAGATCCCATGGGTCAGCAGCATGGGAGAGAAAGTACAAACCAGGAGCAAAGCAGGACAAGACAACACACACCAGGAGAGCTGACCCAGAACTGAGGAAACCTCAGCCTTATATACAGGTTCCATGGGTGCAGCAGAGAGACCACACCCATGGAGCAGACAGAGGATTAACTCCTAATAGGAACACAGGGGAGTTAACCCATACAGAACCACAAATAACACACAGGAACAGAACTTCAGCGAGGAGCGCCGAACAAGCAAGAACGGAAGGTCACAGCCAGAGATAGTGGCTGTGACAGTCAGCTGTCTCAGGTTAGTGGTCACAATTGCACTACAACACCCAGGAACACTATTAACCCTAACTTGAGTACGCTGCAGCTCTCTTTTGGCGTCACGAACAGGATGCGCACGCTTTCTAGTGCAAGAAGCGTGAACTTTGTGCCTTATCCAGTTTGCCCTGTGACCAAAGTGACAAATTGCCTGTTTATTTGAAGTGGACTTTGTGGACTGAAAAACATACAAAAAAGTGTCCCTAAAACCTCCAAAAAGCGCTGTGCAGTGTTGCGCTATCAAGAGGAAGAAAATCGTCACATCAGAGTGTGTCTTCATGGACTTTTTATCATCCTGCTTGCTGTCAGTGAATAGACAGCGTTTTGCTAAAGATGGCCACTGAGCTTGTTTGAGTTTACTGCTGCGTCATCTTCATCCTGAATTGGCGGTAAAAGTTGGCGCCTTCTTGCTGAAAAGAGAGGGAAAAAGCTCAAGGTCAGCGCCACCGCCTGTCTGGACATTTGCATGTCTGCGGATATGGACTCCGCCTCCCCCTTACTGGAGTACCTGGGGGGCGGCCTCCCAGTGCAATGGGAGGATCTGTCTGAACTTATTGGCGCCACCCTGTCGCTCTCCAGAGAAGGATCGAGCATGTTGGAGAGTAAGGACTGCTCTGCTGGGATGTCCGCGCCTGCTCTATTAAAGACGGATGAGGATGACATGGGTGTAGAGCCAGAGGAGACTCCACCGGCCTACTCTCCGGGACCGGAGAGACCCGCCTGCCCGCCACTGGGGAAAGAACCGGAGCACTACTACGGCTCCTGGAGAGACTTCTTTCAGCCCTCATTCAAGTGGTCAGCACTAATGGCAGAGATCCGGGAGGCCGCTATAAAGAGGAATACTAAAACTAAAATATACTATGAAGAACTGACCAAGTCCATTCACGAACGTCACACTAATACCCAACCCGCCTGGAAAGGAGAAAGGGGTTGGTTGTGTCCTTTAATAAGACCCGTGGCTACGGGTTCATACAAGACTACATCACTGGCAGAGACTTATATGTCAACCGGAGGTCTGTCAAGAGAGGTTACCTCCCCGAGCATCTGCATAACCTCCGCGAGGGAGAGGAAGTGGAATTCACCCCTGCCGAGAGCCTGCGAGGCCCATATGCTACTGCCGTGACCCGTCCTAAGAAAGAACCGGAGGACTGGGAGGCAGATGAGGACTACTCTGGCTGCGAGTGCAAACCCGTGCGCCCCCCCTCAGAACCGGCCCATCACGCATTCCAAGAGCGGGGCTCTTTCATTGGCCCTAACGTATTTTGGCAGCCAACCGTGCTAGAGAAATGGGTGAGTCCCTATCCATCCCCCGAGCTGCCTCGCCGGGAGAAAACCATCCAAGACATGGAGAATTTGAAAGGACTCCGCGTTACCCTGGAGAATATCCGGAAGGGTAGGAGACCTGATGCGCCACCGGAGCCTGCAGCGGCCGCGTCCCATGCATCCTACACTGTACCTGCGCCGGCGGCGACAGCAGAAGACAGCGATTCTGAGACCGAGAGCCTGGGTGACCAGATCGTCCGTCTGGAAGAGAAGTTGCGGGAGCTGCGCAAGATTGCCACCGCCAGGATCCAGACGCCGCCTAAGAGGGAAAGGGTAAGGGTGCCTGTCTCCACCCGTAGGCCACCTTCTGCTACCACCGCTCCGTCGGGGCTCCCAAGAAGGCCCTCTAACCCTGTGAATTGCTGCGCAGAGTCAGTTATTCCAAAGCCCACCGGACCGCTTGCGGCGGCGGTATCTAATCCAGCACAGCCCACAATAGTCATGCCTGGACCGGTGCGGTCCACAACTGTCCTTACCCCTAGGCCTATGGGGCCAATACCTATTAGGGGTCCCTTCATGCTGCAGCTGCCCCCTAATACTGTAATGTGGGCACATCCGCCTGTGGAGGATTACTACAGGCCTTATTTGCCAGCAGAGCCGGGTGATTATGATAAGCCCCTGTGAATTAGCCTGCTAGGCCTTTGATTTGCTTTGCCAAGGGATTATTTCCGGAAATTTAACCCTTTGAGGACAGGAGTCCTTTGTTATGGTCCTTTGTTGCTGCTGCCAGTTATCCACGGCTCAGTGGTAGTAGTCACCCACTGAAATAAAGATGTCAGCAAAAACCATCTTGTTTACAGGACCTCCTGCCTGCTTTTACGATCTCACACCAAGTTGTGCCTGTTCCTACGTTGCACCTTTAAACCCTTTAACCCCCTTTTCAGGTTGATTAAGGGTATTACAGCACTTGTTTTTTTTATATGATGCCATTTGAAAAATGTGGGCTATTTTATGTGCTGTCATTCTATTGTGCAACTGGATTCCAAGGATATGTGCCCAGTGATAGACTCAAAAGTACCTGAGCCTCTGAGATTTTTGCTCTTTTAAAGAAATGTGCCCAGAGATGGACTTCCTATGTGCGAGCCTCTGAGATATTGCTTTTATTATGGACTTATTCATTGTCATGGACTATCCTGGTTCCTTAAACATCCGCTGTGCCAGGTCAGCGCCCCAGTTCCACTCACTATCCTGAGAGAAGAGAACGACGCCCCTTGTCACCACACTTCACCTTTGCCAATTGGACCTGATATGAATGTATATGCAGATGAATTACATATATGTATGCCTGCATGTGTCTTTTTCTATTTCAGGAAAAATTCCAGTTGGGCGGGCCCTGATGGAGTACGAGGTCGTACTCAGCTTAAAGCAGCGGGGTATGTAGTGTACGGGAGCTGTAATGCCCGTCACTACAGAAGGGTCACTTGTGTGCTGTCGTTTCTCCTTATTTATGGTGAGGTTGGTATAAGTCATCTTCATAAAATATAATGTAATGTAATGCTATGTACTTCCCTGTTACTGTGAAATGTGCACGTGCAGGCCAGCTAGGGGTGTCATTCCAGCTCTGAGTCACTAGAGGGAGCTAGGGAGCCCTAGGTTATATAAGGCCCAGTCAGGGAGAGGAATAGGGGAATTTTAGACTGTGTAGGAGATCAGACCATGTCTGAGTTAAGTCCAGGCCATGAGCCTGTGAAAGCAGAGCAGGCCTGGAGCTTGCAGACTAGGAGAGGGTATTGCAGTCCCTGTAACCGGGTTCCAGATCCAAGGAGAAGGTTCCCCTCCTGAGTCCATATTTGCAGAAGCAGGAACACCACGGTTAACCAGCCTGAGGAAACTGAGAGAGGCAGAGGCAAGTCTGGGAAAGCAAGAGGTACTAAAGACAGCAGAGGAGGTACTTGATTATTACAGACCCAAGGATATACGCCAGAGCTAGGGCATTGGGCCTTGGGGAATAGTTTCCATGTTCCAGGATCAGTCAGGAATAGAGTGCAAGCCGCCTGTACTGCAAGTCCTGTGTTTAACCCTCTGAGATCACCTTGCTACATATTGCCTGCATTTTTGTACCGAAACCAACTGTCTTCAAAGGAACTGCGCTTCCATCTATATCCATGTATGATGACTACTTAAGATCAAGTAAAATTCAAGTTCTGTTTTATCATCACGTGGTTCCTCAGTTATTCCTGCTATCAGCAAACGGTGTGCCACCGTTACTTGGCACTGGCGTCACGAACACTACCTTTCACTACGTGCACTTGCAGAGAGTCAGCTGTCTCAGGTTAGTGGTCACAATTGCACTACAACACCCAGGAACACTATTAACCCTAACTTGAGTACGCTGCACACACGTCACTTGCATGACCTTGATTCCATGTGGGGGTCCAGGACCTCATCATCCTCCACATCATCTTCCTCCCACTCTTCACCCCGGCCCTCCTTGTTGGTCTGCACATGGCAGAAAGCCGCAGCTGTTGGCATCTGTGTTTCGTCATCATGACGTGCTGCGGTGGTCCTCCCATGTCCACATCCTGAAACATAAGTGGTTGGGCATCAGTGCACTCAATCTCTTCCTCTTCTGGGGCAGGGCTAGGTGGATGGACCATGTAAACCCCTAGCAGAGTCATCAAAAAGCATAAGAGACTGCTGCATGACTTGGGGCTCATACTACTTGGTTGATTTGCAAGGGGGTGAGGTGAAAGACAGATGCCCATGGGCTGCAGGTGCAAACTCTGCAGTTTCAGCAGGGGACCGGGTGGGAGACAATGTGAAGGAACTGGAGGCACTGTCAGCCACCCAATCTACTACCACCTCTACTTGTTCTGGCCTTACCATTCGTACACCATTATTTGGGACTACAAAATGACGCTAAACGTCCTGTCACCTACGTGCACCTGAGGAAGGTGTTTCATTTGGGCGTGTAGCTGTCACAGATCGATCACATCCTCTCTCTGCAACAGGAGCTCCACCAGCACCAGCAGCACCACGACCAGGGCCATGTCCCTTATTTGATGCTCTCCTCATTCTTTGAGGTCACCCACCGAACTAACAGACAGATTAACTATATTAATTTCCCTGTCATGTATGCAGTGCAGGTGTACCTCACACCAAAAATGGAAATAGGTCACCGACCGAACTAACAGTCAGATTAACTATATTAAAGGGGTATTCCCATCACAATGATCACTGTTAAATCTGTTAATGATTTGACAGTGATCATTTTTGTAAATACATTTTATTACCCAATTCCCACCCTTTTTGAGAAAATAAGTCCCGTCTTACCTGATTGTTGTCTTTCGTCTCCCCTGGTTATGGCCACCTCTCGCCTGTCAAATCCTGTGGCTGCGCTCGTGCAGAAAACTGAAGATTTTCTCCCGGCCAGGCCACGCAATGTCCTGAACGCGCATGCGCCATGATGACTTCTTCCTGGCCAGTATAGTACAAAACGTGCACGCCGGCTCTGTACTATACAGGCCAGGAATAGGTCGCATGCGCGGTGGCGTGCGTGTTCAGGACATTGCGCGCCCCGGCCGGGAGAAAATCTTCAGTCTTCTGCGCAAGCGCGGCCCGGCCGGGAGAGGACGCCAATCAAGCCCAGCCGAATCCAGGAAGTGAACGTCGCGCTCGCCACAGGCAAGTAAAAAAACTGATGATGGGAATACTCCTTTAATTTCCCTGTCACATATGCAGTGCATCAGTATCTCACACCAAAAATGGGAATATGTCACCCACTGAACTAACAGTCAGATTAACAATATTAATTTCCCTGTTACGTATAAAGTGCAAAAAAAAATGGGTATACAGGTGAAACTTGAAAAATTTTAATATCGTGCAAAGTTCATTTATTTCAGTAATGCAACTAAGGCCTCATGCACACGACAGTATTTTTTCACGGTCTGAAAAACGGGGTTCCGTTGTTCCGTTTCCGTTTTTTTGTCCGTGTCTTCCTTGATTTTTGGAGGATCACCAGACATGAAAAGTGAAAAAAAAATCTAAGTCAAGTTTGCCTTGAAAATGATAGGAAAAAAACGGACACGGATCACGGACGCGGATGACAATCTTGTGTGCCTCCGTGTTTTTTCACGGACCCATTGACTTGAATGGGTCCGCGAACCGTTGTCCGTGAAAAAAATAGGACAGGTCATATTTTTTTCACGGACTGGAAAATGAATCACGGACGCGGATGCCAAACGGTGCATTTTCCGAGTTTTCAACGGACCCATTGAAAGTCAATGGGTCCGCAGAAAATCACGGAAAACGGAACCCAACAACGGTCGTGTGCATGAGGCCTTAAAAGGTGAAACTAATATAGGAGATAGACTCATTACATGCAAAGCGAGATATTTCAAGCCTTTGTTATAATTTGGATGATTACGGTTTACAGTTTATGAAAATCCCAAAGTCACAATCTCAGGTACCCTGTGCAGGTGTTATGGATTAATTAGCCGACTAAAGTGTGACACTTTGAGCTTAGAATATTGAACCTTTTCACAATATTCTAATTTTAAGTTGCATTACTGAAATAAATGAACTTTTGCACGATATTCAAATTTTTCGAGTTTCGCCTGTTTGTCACCCATCAAACTAACAGACGGATTAAGTATTGTATTTTTCAGGGGGTACAAAAATGGTGCATTGCACCCCCAAAAAAATCACTGTAGGTCACCCACAGAATTAACAGCCAGATTTATTATTATATTTCTGTATCAGGGGTGCAAAGCTGGTGTATTGCACCCACAAAAAATCATTATAGGTCACCCACAAAACAAATAGCCAGATTCCTAACACTTCCCTCGCTTCAGCTGCCTGCTTCCTGTCCCTGCCTGCTTCGGGTCCTGGTCCCCAAACTGGCAAAGTTTACAGTTCGGGTTCGCTCAACACTAGTGGTATACTTTTATTGAATATGGGTGTCATCAACAGCATGTAGGATGCACAACCACCTCACTTTACACTGCAGACTCGGTCAACAACATTCCAATATAAATAACCACTTCTGTAAAGGGGTTATCCAATGAGTAATCTAAAAAATAAAACATATCATATAGAACATGGAAATACCTTTCTAACATACTTAGAACCAGCCCTGTGCCTCACATGGATCCAGAGATCTCACCATTCATTGTGCCAATTGCTCTGCTAGATTTAAGCTGGCAGCTCAGGCTGTGTGTCCTTTCTTAGGAGAGTGTCCTTTCTTGTCATCTCAGCAGGACAAAGAAATAAGAAAAAGAGCAAACAGTAGCTGCGCTATAAAGATAGATTTTAGTGAATATATTGTTGGCTATGCAACATTTTTAATTATATACAATTACAAAAGTATTCAGATCCAGCTGCTGGTTTGAAAAATGTAGAGTATTTTTTGTGGCACAACCCCTTCAAACACAGTGAGGCAGATTTACTAATCCTATAGATTTTGTAAACTTAGACAGGTTGTGTAGTCTTGCACCACAGTTATCACAGTGGCTTATGTTGGATGAAAAATTCTGTGCAGGGCTAGATACTTTAACTTTACACCATATATTGATTGACATAGAATTATGGTCCAAAATATGAAACAATGCACCTTTTCTGATAAACCTATCCCACTTTTTGGATTATTTAACAAAAACTTACTTGCAACACTTTGTAGCACAGTTTACACCAAAAGGCACTGTTGTTTAAAACATGAAAAAGAGAAACAACCTATAAACATTACCTGCATAGACCTTATTCAGGATGCCAATGCCTGTAAAGGGCTGCGGAATATGTCAGTGCTATGTGCAAGTGAATAAAATAAATAAATAAAAATCTACGAATGAACACTTTGAACCCCTAAAAATGGTAAGATATATTGGATGTACAGATCAAATGCATTATCGCCATATGGCCTTAAAGGGGTTATCCAATTTCTCAAACAGCCCCCCATGTGCTGGGCCCCTCACAGGTAATATACTTACCCTGCTCCTGGTCCCTGCACCGCTGCTTCTCCCTGTACACTGATGAAAACATCCTGAGAAGCAGCAGCGGCGGTGCGGGGACCAGCAGCGGCGGTGCGGGGACCAGGAGCGGCGCAGGGAGCGGGGTAAATATATTACCTGTGAGGGACCCAGCACATGGGGGGCTGTTTGAAAAATTGGATAACCCCTTTAAGGAAATCATAATATAAACTGTTTTAAAAATGTCATCGTTCTCTACAGTACTTAACAGCGCTGCCAATTGCATTTACCAAGGAAATACGTTTAGAGACAGTTCCTCTATTTAACGAATTGTTTTATTTTGTATAAAAATATGTTATCGTCATACAGTATCAAGTTCTCATGATCCTCTAGTGTTGTCATAATTCTCACATACTCAATAATAGTGACATCTAGTGGTTATTCATATAATGGCTATGATAATTCTAAGACGGACATCTTGTGGTCATTCTAATATATAAAGCTCAGTGTATGTGTGTGTGTATGTCCGCTAAAGGAATCAGTACCGTCGCATTTACAATCACGAAATTTGGCACACAGGTACATCAGGTGTCCGGGAAGGTTTTAGACCAGGTCTCAGCTCTCTATGATGTACCGTTCCTGAGATATTCCCAAAAAATGCATTAGCCAATAGAAGCTTGGTCATATGACCCTTATCAGCCAATAGAAACTCGCAGGTCCTCCAGCCACCACATACACAGTTTTACTCCAGGTTTCCATAACAACCCAGCCATTTTTCTTCACTGCTGTAGGAGAGCTTTAAAGGAAATCTGTCACAAGGATAATCGCTATTAAAGTAAAGCCATGGCCTAATAGCACTTAGTACCTTATTTCAAGATGTGCCATTGTTCCAGCAATAGATGTTTTTATCCTCTGAAAATCCAGTTTATTTGGTATGCAAATGAGCCAGTAAGGTGCCCAGAGGGGCGTCACTCTTGCAGGAAGGAGCCCAGACACACCCCTTGTCACAATGTGTCCACCCTCAAAAGACTTAAAACCCGCCCCCAGGTCCTGTGAAGCCACCCCCTTGATCTGGTTAGGCCACGCCCCTCCGACTCCCGAGCCGACGTGGATTGAACAAATGAAGGTAAAAATCAACTTCTGTCAGCGGCAGGGTGACTTTCTCCCTGCAGCTCACACTCAGACAGCACAGTGCTGTTCAAAAGGACACCCCCCCCCCCCCGACCCGGTTAGGCCATGCCCCCTCCTACTCCTCAGGCGACTGAGATTGAAAAAATGAAGTTAAAAATCAACTTCTAGGTCGCGCTAAGCCACGTTCCGACCTGGTTAGGCTAAGCCCCCTCCACTCAGCCGACAGAGATTGAATAAATTAAGGTAAAAATCTACTTTTGTCAGCTGCAGAGGTGGGAAGAAGGGTGACTTTCTCCCTGTAGCTCACACTCAGACAGTACAGTGCTGCTGTCTTAGAGTGAGCTGTTCAAAAGAACACGCCCCCAATTCAGTAAAGGCCACTGTTAAGGGGGAAGGCCCCTGTGGAGGTCACCATCAAGGGGGTGGTATGCTGTGAAAGTCACTGTTAAAGGGGAAGGCGGCTGTAAAGATCAAAGTTAAGGGGGTGGGCTGCTGTAGAGGTCCAATTTTAAGGGACGGGGCACTGTTGGGGGGTCAGTGTTAAGGGTTGGGGGGCTGTGGAGGTCACTGTTTTGGGGGGGTGCTGTAGATGTCACTGTTATAGTGGATAGTGTTGATATCTTTTAACGACACAGACAAACATTAAATGAAAAAGATTAAATATACCCGAGTGAAGCCGGGTCCTTCAGCTAGTCCAGTATAAAAACAAATTTAGATTTCCCCCATAGAAAAATAATCTTTGTTATACTGACCTCATGTGGCCAAATCTCAGATTACAACCCTATAGCTCTATTACTATGTATGTAGATTGCATACTACTGACATCCGGCAGCTAAAAAAAACACCATACTTCATATAATTCAGAGTAATAACCCTTTTAGGGCCAAATGGGCCACTGTAACTATAAAGATAAAGATGTATAACTAAGAAAAATGTACTGTAGATTGGGAATGTGACAGTGTGTAATTTCTTACATTTATGGTTTTCCTGCAGACTGATCTTTTATCATTATAATTTCATGTATAATCCATTCTTTTAACTATAATAAGCATAATCATGAGTTTTAACCGCTTAATGACCGGGCAATTTCAATTTTTTCATTTTTGTTTTTTACTCCCAGCCTTCCCAAACTCATAACTTTTTTATTTTTCCATTCACATAGCCGAAAATATATATATATATATATATATTTTTTGCAGGACAAGTTGCACTAATGACACCATTTACAGTTGCATACAATGTAGTGGGAAGTGGGAAAATATTCCAAATATGGAGCAATTATTTTAAAAATAAATAAATTCGGCAATAGTTACAGGTGAAACTCGAAAAATTAGAATATCGTGCAAAAGTCCATTTATTTCAGTAATGCAAATTAAAAGGAATTGCATTAATGCAGCTTAAAATTAGAATTTTTTGAAAAGGTTCAATATTCTAGGCTCAAAGTGTCACACTCTAGTCAGCTAATTACTGACTTTGATTTTGGGTTTTCATAAGCTATAAGCCATAATCATCCAAATTATAACAAATAAAGGCTTGAAATATCTCGCTTTGCATGTAATGAGTCTATTTCATATGTTAGTTTCACCTTTTAAGTTGCATTACTGAAATAAATGAACTTTGCACGATATTCTAATTTTTCAAGTTTCACCTGTATATGGGTTTTGTTTTTACAGCGTTGCCTATGTGGTAAAACTGACCTGTTATTTTCATTTTAAGAGTCAGTACGATTACAATGATACCACATATGTATAGTTTTCTTGCATTTTAATACTGAAAAAATAAATAAAATTTTGGAAAAAAAAATAAAAATTTCTTTGCATCACCATATTCTTACCCCCATAACTTTTTATTTTTGTGTGTGTGGAGCTGTATGAGGGTTCATTTTTTGCAGGGCAATCTGTACTTTTCATTGATATGACTGTGTACAACTTTTTGATCACTTATTTAAGTTTTTGTGGAAAATGAAGCAACCAAAAAACGGCGAATCAGCCATTTAGACTTTTTCCCATTTTGCTGTATGGGGAAAATATTTTTATAGTATGGGCATTTCTGCATGTGATGATACCCATGATGTGTATTTTTAATATTTTTTTATTTTTTTGGGGGGAAAGGGAGGTGATTTGAATTTTTATATATTTTTATACACTTTTTTATAGTTCCCATAAGGATTGCTATTCTTATAGACTCCAATGCATGAGACACGGGCTCTATAGGAAATACTATGCAGCAACCTCCTGCCATTCTTTATGACGGGCTGCTGCATACAAGCTCCGACTCCTCTGCTGGGAGCCGGAGCATACCTGGAAGCGCATGTTTCCGGGTTTGCACATGCTCAGATGCCGTGGTCACATTTGACCACGGCATCTGAAGTGTTAAAGGTCCGCAGGTACCCCGTGGTACTAGTATGTCGCTGGTCGGGAAGAGGTTAACAATAGGCTATAATTCAACACAAGGACACAGGAACCAAGGTTTCATAGATTTTCCTTGTGCATTGTTTGCTTGATTCTAATTCCCCCAATTACAGCAGTAAGTGGTTTAAATTTAAATTTAAGGGGTTGTCTCACAAGATCCTTCTACAGCGTGAAGCCCGCTGGATCTTTCTTTTACGAACAGTCACACCAACGGGCTTAAACGAACAGTTGAATTACAGCTGTTTTCTGTGATGGATTCAGCTATGCCCCTACCTACGTATAGGTACAGACCTTGTCTATGTTTTTTTCCATTATACTTTGACTTTTCTCTAATCATTAGGAATATGACTCTTTCTATTTTTCTGTGTCAACAATATATCTACTAGTCATAATATCATTGTATTTGTTTTTGTCAAAGTCCAGAGATTTAATCTTAGTCTTTATCTGACTAGTAGCCCAAATACTGTACTTTACTGACGGTCCGATTCTGGGCTAATATGCTGTGATGGCGGGGTGAGTTCCGATCGCCCTGCCACCTTGCAGCATCAATAGACAATTGTTATCAATCCTTGTCTACAGTGCCGCTGTCAACTCAGCTGGCAGCCGCGGCATCGCGAGCACAAACGATGCCGCGCATGCGCAGGAAGGAGCCGGCATCCAGGGCACTTCCGTGCGCTTCAGACCTCGCGCCTGTCTCTGCAATGGGCGCATGCGCGGCGCTGACGTGCGAGCGGACGAATGCGCCCATTGGCCTTGCTACATTGTGGGCGGCAGAGGCGGCAGCCAGGTTACTATTTAAACATGGTGGGAACGCCACACAGGTTGGCGTCCCATGTGCAGTTCTTCTTGATTCATATTACTGCATGTTCCATAGTCTCTTTATCTATAGAGACCGCCCTAGGAGGTATCTACTATCTGGTTATACCCCCATTACTGGCTGACGTATCTAGTCAGGCTGGTCTCTAGGGCTGAAGGGCCTAGCTTATACCTATCCCTAGTACATTTTCCCTCATCTCCCCTGATGAATTGCCTTTAATTTGTTTTTTTAGGCAGTGAAACATGCGTGTAGGGAGTTCTTTTTAGATCCTTTAGGGACATATAGTTTATTCTTTGTAAGGGACAGGTTCCGGACGGGGTCGTCCTTGTAAGGACGAGTGCCCTGTGGTGAGGCTGCTACCTATATCTAGTATTAGGGACACTCACATCAGTCAGCCATAGGGCCTTTACAGGGACCCTGCACACATGTGCATCACTGCCTGACATTTTTTCATCTTTTACATTTATTTGGAGAAACCTCAATCGGAGGCTTGTCGGTGGTGAACGATCCGTATCCTGTTCCGCGGTACCGGTAGGACAAATGGTAACTGGTGCCGCCGTGCACTATTCTAGTGTATTTTTGTTATTTTCATTTGGGATAGACACCTAGGTGATTTCTAGGGTCCATATACATTTTCTATCCTAAGGTTTGTCTTATGCACACTTTATTTTGGAAAATATTTTATCTGCATTATTAATAAATGTTATATTTTAGATTACCCACTTTCTGAATGTTGTCTCACTTCAGCAAATGTCATTTATCATGTAGACAAGACACTTTCTGTATTGATTGTCCATATTGTCTTCTCTGCTGGCTTGATTCTTTTTTTCCATTGTATTACACATGCCTCGTTTCCATGGTTACAACCACTCTGCAATCCAGTAATAGTGGGCGTGCTTGCACACTTTAGGAAACGCGCCATCCTATGTGCACACCAATGTTCCCGGCCACCAGAGAGATTGATGCTTTTTCCAATAGGGTGCAAGCACGACCACCGCTGCTGGATTACGGGGTGATTGCAACCATGGAAGAGAGAAGTGTATAATACGATGGAAAAATGAATCAAGCTAGCAAAGGACGCAATCAAAATACATTGTATTAACTTTGTCTACATGATAAATGCCATTTGCTGAAGTGAGACAACCACTTAAATGTTTACTCTTACTGTTCTCTTACATTTAATCATGTGCTCCATAGACAACGCTAAGTGTTTGACCTGCGTAAATGTATGCATGCCTTGAACAGCCGTTTGAGGGTGAATACATTTGCACTAGATGCAAGCATGATAAATATTTGGAAGTCCAGATTCTGGATCTAAATGTGCAGCTTGCAACACACAGAACCGTTGAAAACCTGGAGAAAGATTTAGACCTCACTGTGCAGGCGCTGGCTGGAGTCAGTGAAATGGAGGTGAGTGGAGGAGGGAAAGAACAGGACTATGGCGTCAGCAGCTGGGTAACATTTACGAGAAGGGGTAGGGGGAAAAGTACCAGGGAGGATAGTCCTGAGCTGGCACACCCTAGTAAATAAGGTATGCCTGTTTGGCTAATATTAGGGATGCAAGCCCAGGGCCAGAAACACTGACGCAGGGCGTCGCTCCAAGCAACCAGGAGGATGATTGCTGAAGGAAGGATGGAAAGAGGAGTGCAGCAAAGAACTGGCGTTCATGGTACACATTGCTACCAATGACAAATTCAGCGAGTGATGGAAGGACCTTAAAATGATTTTAGGGAACTAATAGAGAAGCTCAAGTCCAAGACCTCGAAAGTAGTGGTTTCAGAAATACTCACAGTGCCACAAGGGAGTTAAATAAGTGGCTCCAAATCTGTTGCAGAAAGGAAGGGTTTGGATTCATGGAGAACTGGACTCATTTCTCTGTCGGCTACAGGCTCTACATTAGGGACGGGCTGCACCTACAGCGTGCTGCTGTGCTGGGGGAAGGAATGGTTAGATGGCTGGATGAGCTTTTAAACTAGGATCTGGGGGAGGGTGGGTGGTCATACCAATAAAGGAGTAAAAAGAGTATATGAGAAGGGGATATAGGAGGGGGACAGTGGGTATTTAGTGGGTTTGGGGTTAGCGAGGAAAGTATGGAGGTGACTGGGCATAACTGTACATGAAAAACAGAGTTGCTGGTAACATAAACCTCTTACAACCAACAATATAAAATAAGGTGCCCTAAAAATCTTAAATGTTCATGTATAGCAAGCAAAATGGGGGAGCTGGAGTCCATGGTACTAGAGAAACACATAGTAGTTGGTGTGGCTGAGACATGGCAGGACTCTTTACACAACTGGGATGTTAATATTCAGAGTTTTACACTGTTTACGAAAGACAGGGCCAATAGAAAAGGTGGTGGTGTAATCTACAGACCTCCTAACATCACAGATGAGATAGAAGTTCAGTTGTATAACCAAACAGAGTGGGCTGTATAGGCTGGCAGTGGCTATAATGGGAGATTTTAACTTCACAGATATTGAATTGGGTTCATGACCAAGTTGTCCAAAACATCACTGGATTCAGGAGGATTTTCATACTCTTCTGGCTGTTTTCAATGAGTAGACATTGGCTTGCTGGTGGTGCCCCATCTTGCCACTGTCGCTGTCTGTCTGTTTACCTGCACATTCTGTACAGCTGCTGCTGCGGTTTGCATCATGCCACTTATGCCCCTATCCAACCATCACGTTGTGTACGACTACTGCTGAGACCTGCATCATGCCACTTTCGAACCATCACGTTCTGTACAGCTGCTGCTGTGGCCTGCATCATGCCAGTTATGCCACTTTCCAATCATCAAATTCTGTATGGCTGCTGCTACCACCGGCATCATGCCACTGCTGTCTGTTTACCTGCAGGTTCCGTACAGCTGCTGGTGTGGCCTGCATCATGCCACTTTCTAACCATCACATTCTGCTGCTGCGGCCTGCATCATGCCACTTATGCTACTTTCCAACCATCACATTCTGCAAGTCTGCTGCTGCGGTCTGCATCATACCACTAATGCCAATTGACAACCATCATGTTCCTTACAGCCTCCATCATACCATCGCTGCGACCTGACGACCATCATCTTCCGTAAGGCTGCTGCTGCCTCCATCATGCTCCTGCCTTTCTGCCATATGCTTCTGCTGCTCCTCGCTGTTAATCCCCTACTGCCACCACCATTAACGCAAAGCATCTGCCGCCACTATCTCTACTACTATTGCTACTACTACCCATAGATAGCCTTTTATGTTTCATGCTATACTGCTCCTACTGCTGCCACTTGCCACTATATCCATACCATACTCGTTTCATATCCACACTGCACTGCTGCTACTCCCAATTAAAAGGGAGCCACTTTTCATTCTGACATTGTGTAATTTTTGGATGCTTAGTCCCTCCCAAACCACTTTTTTTTTTTTAACCCATAACACCGTGTGTGTTTAAACATCATCTGCCCCTGATAAAGGACAATTTTTAGAAGCTTTGGAATCTGAAAAAGCATGAGACATGTGCCGGCACAGTGTGTTTTTAAACACGCTGTATGTTAAATGTAGATCAAATACGCATTTACTCATAGCTATATATGTCAGTGTCACTAAGACATCATTATTGCTGTCATTGCGTGACAGAGCTTGGAGGGGAAGGGGGAAAAAGAGTCCTAGGAGGCTACAGGGGGTTATAGAGCAACTTTCATGACAATCGGAGCAACTTTAGTTTGGCCCGAATCAATTCAGGTCCGAACAGAACTTTTTCATAAAGTCGGCGAACCGGACCCGAAACAAATCTTGAGTGGTTCACTCATCTCTAATTTCTAGGACATTTTTCACACAAAAATATATAGATGGAAAAATAATGGTAGAGTCAATATGTAGCTTATTTTAACATTTATATAAGAGGTGCCATTTAAAATATTTTACAATTGAGACTGAAATATACAAAAATTTATGCCAATGCCTATGACTTTACCAACATTGCTTCACAGAACCAGGAATCACACAGGCATTTGTATCAAGAGGATTCATATCATCTCTTTGGATTCCATTATTCAGGTTCTGCTGTTGGGATCCTGTTTCTACATATGTCTGTGAACTTTCCTTCACATTTATAATATCACAAAAACGTTGATGAAAGATATTGCACAGTGGTTGTTCTGAGACTTCGTTGTTGAGGTTCCCTGATACCTTGTTTCCATATCTATTAGTTTTCCTGCAGATACCTGTAGAGCCGCTGTGCAAAGGTTCAATAACTGTGGTATGTGAACGCCTCAGAGGTCTGTAGTTTCTGTTTTGTATGTTAGCTGAGGTGCATCTGTTTCCACTGTCTGTTTTATTGTATTCAATGTCAACAGCATTATGACATGGGTGTATATAAAAAAGAGGGGGCAAAATAGCTTTCTTATCATTATACTTTGGAGCATTCCCATGTTGGGAAGCATCTAAGCAAAGTTTTTCATTTCCAGCTGAGGGTCCATGTCCATCTTCAAAGCATTGCTTATTATGTAATGTGTGATCCATGTTGTCTTCAGAATACTTGGGCTTTGCTAGATCATCCTCTGGAACACCATTTCTGCAGGCATTCTCCAAGCCTTGTTGCTGTGGCAGACAGTTCAGATTTATACCAGGTACAAGAGAACAAGCACTAAAAGAACAAATACAATACTATTAGCACATTTATAAAATGTCAGTGATGCCATGTTGACCATCATTGATGTGTTTCCATTGCCAACAGCTAAGAGATGCAAGACGTGTTATTACTTGCTTGAATGTGTTCAACTCCGCCCCAAGTGACTAATTGTGATACTTTAATGTCACAACCATCCCAGTGATCACACAACCTAGCTGTCAGTTCCTACAGTAATCTCTATTTGCACAAATTATAGCAAGGAAACCTGTAAAAACGTTTATTACTTTTCCATGGGTTTCATCATGAACAGTGTGATATGTCAATGGGAAGAAACAAAAAGAATATTCTCATTGAGGTAGAAAATATGCAGTGTGCTTCATCCCAAGGCAGTAATGGTCACGGGCTATCTGGTGAAAATACAAGAGCTGATGGAGTCCTTCCAGATGAACATTTTATCCTAAAAGCTGCTCTAACCATAGTTGACTGCTAAATGAATGCTTGATACTGAAGTGATATACGGTATAATAACATTCCACCCACATATAACTATAAAAGATTATTGTAAAACACATACACCCATAGAAGAGAACCTGTCACCATAAAATGCAGTGCAATCTGTAGGCAGTGTGTTATACAGCGAAAGCTGGGCAGTTTTTGATAGTTTTGTGTGAAAAGATTCAATAAAACTTGCAATTTTATACATTTTAAATCTCTGATCTTACTGAGCTTCAGTTATCAGTGACTGAAAGCATTCTCTGTATAAAGGTGCATCTAGACTAGTAGATAATCATTTAGGCAATTAATAACACAAATCACATTTAGTCATGTAAAGCCGATGACAGACAAGCATTTTCATGCAGAGATTATAGGGTACAAATTTGTTCTCATGTCATTGTTTACTGGCTTAACCCTTTCCTGACAGCTATTTTTGACCTTCCTGACAAAGCCAAATTTTCCAGATCCGGCATGTGTCACTTTATGTGGTAACAACTTTGGAATGCTTTTACTTATCCAAGCCATTCAGAGATTTTTTTTTTCTCGCGGCACATTGTACTTCATGCTAGTGATGAATTTCAGATGATATGGTTTAACTTTATTTATAAAAAAAATCCCACATTTACAGAGTTGGAAAATATTCACAATTTTCTAAATTTGACGGATAGTGATACCTCATAAAAGAATCATTAATATTCCCTATGTGTCTACTTTATGTTGGCATTATTTTGTAAATATAAAATTTTTTTAGGACATTACAAGGCTTAGAATTTGAGAAGAAATTTTTAAAAGTTTTAAGAAAATTTCCAAAACCCATTTTTTTAAGTACCAATTCAGTTATGAAGCCATTTGTGGAGCTTCCATATTAGAAGCCACCCCATTTTTGAAACTACACCCCTCAAATTATTCAAAACTGATTTTACAAACATTTTAAACCCTTAGACGTTCTACAAGAATTAAAGGAAATTTCAAAGTTTAACTTTTTTTGCAGATTTTTCATTTTAATCCATTTTGTTCTGTAACATAGCAAGGGTTAACAGCAAAACAAACTTCCCTATTTATTACCCTGATTTCTTCAGTTTGCAGAAACACCCATATGTGGTTGTTAATTGCTGTATGGGCAAATGGCAGGGAAGGAAGTGCTCAGAAGGGAAAGAGCATCATATGGTTTTTGGAGGGAAGATTTTGCTGTACTGGTTTTGGGCACCATGTCATATTTGAAGAGGCCCCAAGGTACCCCTATAATAGAAAACTCAAAAAAGTTTCCTCATTTTGGAAACGACACCCCTCAAGGAATTTATTGAGAGGTGTATCAACAGCTTTGACTCCACATGCATTTCATAGAATTTAGAAACATTTGGCTGTGAAAATTAGAAAAAAAAAAATTTCCAGTAAAATGTTGCTTTAGCTCCAGATTTCTCATTTACACAAGCAGTAACATCCCACAATTTGTTGCCCTATTTCTCCTGAATATGGCAACACCTCACATGTGGTCTTAACTACTGTGTGGGCACACCAGAGGTCTTAGAAGGGAAGGAGTTCCATATGGCTTTTGGATGGCAGATTTTATTTGAATGGTTTTCGGGTGTCATGTTGCATTTGAAGATACCCTGAGGTACCCCTACAGTGGAAAACCTCAAAAAGTGACCCTATTTTGGAAACTACACCACTCAAGGAATTTATTGAGGCATGTAGTGAGTGCTTAAACCACACAGGAGTTGTGACACATTTAATTTTTTCCAATTTTCACAAGTGGTCACAGGAGGTTCTCTTGAATATGGCAACACCCCAAATCTGGTTGCACACTGCTGTTTGCCCCCACTGCAGGATTCAAAAGAAAAAGAGCACCATGTGCATTTGAGGCCTACTTTGGTTATTTATACAGCACTGGCCAACAAATACAGATGCTCTGAGGTTAAGTAAAAAAAAAGAAACCCCCAAGAAGTGAGCCCATTTTAGAAACCACTTCCCTTACAGAATTTACCAATGGGTGTAGTGAGCATTTTGACCCCTCGGTTATTTTTCAAAAATTTATACTCAGCACATTGTACAAAGTGAAAATTGCAATTTTTACACAAATATGCCATTTCAGTCCCCAATATTTTGTGCCCGTCATAAGTCAGTGTGAAAATCAAGCCCACTTATTCATATACTGTGATTGCTGCTTTTAGAAACACCCTACATGTGGACCTAATCTTTTGCCTGGACATAACATAGGGCTCAGGAGTAAAAGAGAACCATGTGCATTAAAGGCCCATGTGGTGGTTTATGCCGCTTGTGCTTACAACTGTAGATGCTTTTAAGTGAAATAATATATGGAACCCCCAAGAAGTGACCCCATTTTGGTAGCTACACCCCTTAACCTGTTGTGGCGGCGGGCGGTGATCGGAACTAGGTGCCTGTTGAAATCAATCAGCAGGCACCCTGGGACAATGCCGAGGGGGGTCCTGTGACCCCCCCCCCCGTATCGGCGTTCGCAGCAAACCGCAGGTCAATTCAGACCTGCGGTTTGCCACGTTTCCGGGTTATTCGGGTCTCTGGTGACCCGATAACCCGGAATAGGATGGTGATCGGTGGTGTGATAATACACCCCCAATCACCATCCTGCGATCCTGAGAGGTGATGGTGACATCACCTCTCAGGATCGCTTCCGATTAGCTGCAGGGCAGGTGGGAGGTTTAACTTACTGCAGCTCTGCTCTCCTCCTCCTTTCTGTGTCCAGAGCCGTGGAGAGAGGAGCAGCGTCTAGCTCCGGAGCCCAGCACCCCAGCTGAGCCACCATAGTGCATCTGGCACTAAAAAGGTACAATAGGGACAGGTTAGGGAGAGCTTAGATAGGTAGGGATAGTCAGGGAAAGTTTAGGGGGGGGGGGGGAAAGTTGTATTTTTGCATCACCCTGATCGGGTGTCTGGGGTCCACAGCACACTCAGCTGTGTGACCCTAGACCCTTCTAGGGGTGCTGAGGCTTGCCCCCACCCACTCCACACACATTTTTTGGGGCGCAAGCACTTTTTTTTGCGTGCGTGTGCTGACTGTGGCCGGCACTCTTAGTGTCCGGCCACTGTTAGTGCATCGCCCACCCCACCGCTGATCAGCTTTGGACCACTGATCAGCGAGTTAGAATTTTTTTTTTCACATTTTTGGGGCTTTTTTTTAATTAGTTTTTTTCCTGTTAGGTTTAGGGATAAGTACGCGAACACCCGCGCCCCCACACACACGCACACTAAATAAAGTTTTCAGCACACACACCCGCACACACACACTCCCCTATGGCCTGCCAGATGTTCTCGGCCGAGGAGGCATAAGCCCTGCTTGCCTCCGACTTCGAGAGCCCCAGTGAGGACGAGGATGACGATGACCCCACTTTCCTCTTGTCATCCGCGTCCTCCTCATCACCTAGCGATGATGATGAGCCCGTAAGGCAGAGGAGACGCCGCCAAGCGGAGCAAGGGGACCGCTTTCCGGCCCACCAGATAAGTCCACCCGAGCTCTTACTGGTGAACTTGCATGGTGTACCCTAGAGGATTTTGAGCCTGTGATTCCTGATTTTGTTGGCCAACCAGGAATTCAGATTCCCACAGTGGGCTTCACTGAATATGACTATTTTTGTCTTTTTTTCAGTGACCACTTAGTGAATCTGATGGTGGAGCAAACGAACTTGTACGCCCAACAGTTCATTGCTCAACACCCGGGCTCCTTTTTGGCTAGGGTCGGTGGCTGGACTCCGGTCAGTGCAGCCGAGATGATGACATTTTGGGGCCTCGTGCTGCACATGAGCATAGTCAAAAAACCCAGTGTCAGGCTGTACTGGAGTGGGGACGTCCTCTACCAGACCCCACTTTACAGTACAGCCATGACACGCTCCCGTTTTGAGGCCATTCGGAAATGCCTGCATTATGCAGATAATGCAGCATGTTCCCCCCAAGGTGATCCTGCCTATGACCGCCTGTACAAAATCAGGCCGGTCATCGATCACTTCAGGGCCAAAGTTTAGGAGGCCTATGTACCTGGAAGGGAGGTCGCTGTTGAGGATTCTCTCATTGCTTTCAAGGGTTGACTCATTTTCCGCCAGTATGTTCCCTCTAAGCGGGCGAGGTATGGCGTGAATCTGTACAAACTTTGTGAGTACCTCAGGGTACACATACAAGTTTTGTGTGTACGAGGGGCGAGATTCCTGTATTCAACCCCCAAAATGTCCCCCCACTCTGGGTGTTAGTGGGAAACTTGTGTGGGACCTTATGCACCCACTGCTAGATAAGGGTTACAACCTGTACGTGGATAACTTTTATACTAGTATCCCCTTGTTCCAGTCCCTCGCCGCCAGATCCACGTCCGCTTGTGGGACTGTGCGGAAAAATCCCCAGGGGTGAGACCCGTGCCCTTACCAGTGGAAACCTGTTGCTGGTCAGATATAAGGACAAGAGGGATGTCCTTGTACTGTCCACAATTCACAGTAACGGCATCACCCCTGTCCCTGTGCGAGGTACCGCGGCAACGGTTCTAAAGCTCGATTGTATCGTCAACTCCAATCGGTATATGGGAGGAGTTGATCTCTCTGATCAAGTCCTCAAGCCATATAATGCCATGCGCAAAACCCGGGCATGGTACAAAAAAGTTGCAGTCTACTTGGTACAGGTTTCCATGTACAAATCTTTTGTGCTGTCCCGGAGCGCTGGCAACACAGGGAAATTCCTCCAGTTCTATGAGGCAGTCCTCAAGGCCCTGATCTTTTCTGACCAGGAAAGAGCAGGCCGGAGTACCTCGGGAACTGGAGGCGCCCGGATCGTCCCTGGTCAACACTTTCCAGGTGTGGTCCCCCATACTGGAAAGACGGGGCGGTCCCAAACAAAGTGCAGAGTGTGTCACAGGAGGGGGATACGGAAGGACACCACCACTCAGTGTGACACGTGCCCTGATCATCCGGGCCTCTGCATTGACGGTTGCTTCAGGGAGTACCACACTTCCATGGAGTACTAAATTTATAATTGCCTTCCCCAATTTTAATTTGATTTAGCCACTGACAATCGCCCAGAAAAAAATAAAAAATAAATATGGCTCTCATGCCTTAATCCCCTCAGATGAACACAGTAAAAAAAAATGAAATAAAAACGGTGTAAAAAATGGCTTTTTTTACACCGTTTCTATTTTATTTTTTTGACTGTGTTCATTTGTGGGGTTAGGTCATGTGTTATTTTTATAGAGCAGATTCTTACGGACGCGGCAATACCTAATATGTCTACCTTTTAAAATGTATTTAGGTTTTACACTATAATATTCTTTTTTTAAACAAAAACAAAAAAAAAACATTTTAGTATCTCCATAGTCTGAGAATCAGTTTATTTTTTATTTGTAGCCGATTGTCTTAAGTAGGGGCTTTTTTTTGTCATCTTACATAACAAAAAGTGTAATAGCAAGTGTGGGGATGTGCTCGTGGTAGGCTACGGTAGCGGCGGCAGTATTGAGGCAATCACAGACAGTCTTTGTGGTTCACCGTGACTTTATTCACACCAAAGGCATAACAGGCAATGTGCAGACCACACAGGTGCATATCCACATAGTGCATAAAACAAAAGTCCTTCCATAGAAAATAAACAGCAGGTTTGAGTCACCTTGTTTTGGACAGACCACAGCAGTTTCTGCAGGCTTGTAGGCTACCTGCCTTTGTCTCCCTCAGGCCAGAGCCACTTCGGCTCGTAGCACCACAGGTCCCAGGATTATCCTTCAATGTGTGCTGCGCCCAGACTCTCCTTCTCCAGCACTCACTCTGTCTGTGGAAATCTCCAGCACAGCAAGACACACCCCACCCCCATCATCAGCAGGCTGGGTTCTTTAAAGGCCCAGCTCCACCAAAAACCTGGGCTGGCCGTGGGGAACAGGCACCCCCCCAACTCTTTACCTGTTCCCAGTAAAAACCGGCCCGGACACGCTGCGCCAGCAGCATTCGCCGCTGTAACCGCAATGATCCGGTTCTTACTCCACCGAGGCCAGGACCTCTGGTGGCACGTATCGTCCGTCCATTATTATTCCGGGGACTCTCCTACACAAGCAATCAAAAAGTTATATGCACCCCAAAATAGTGCCAATAAAACCGTCCTCTCATCCCGCAAAAAATGAGCCCCTATTTAAGACAATAAGCTAAAAACTGACTATGGAGATACTAAAATGTTTAGGATATTAGGATATAAGGATATTATAGTGTAAAACCTAAATACATTTTAAAAAGAAGACATTAGGTATTGCCGCATCAGTAAGAATCTGCTCTATAAAAATAACACATGACCTAACCCCTCAAATGAACAGTCAAAAAAAATTAAAAAGAATGGTGCCAAAACAGCTATTTTTTGCCAAATTTTCCATTTTAATCCATTTTTACTGTTAACAAAGCAAGGGTTAACAGTCAAACAAAACTCAATATTTATTGCCCTGATTCTGTAGTTTTCAGAAACACCCCATATGTGGTCGTAAAATTCTGTATGGCCAAACGGCAGGGCGCAGAAGGAAAGGAGCGTCATATGCTTTTTGGAACACAGATTTTGCTGGACTGTTTTTTTTTACACCATGTCCCATTTGAAGCCCCCCTGATGCACCCCTAGAGTAGAAACTCCATAAAAGTGACCTTATCTAAGAAACAACACCCCTCAAGGTATTCAAAACTTAATTTTACTAACTTTTTTTTAACCCTTTAGGTGTTCCACAAGAGTTATTGGCAAATGGAGATGAAATTTCAGAATTTCAATTTTTTGTAACCTTGCCTCACAAAAATTTAATGAAGAGCAACCAAAAATCATATGTACCCTAAAATTAGTCCCAACTAAACTGCCACCTTATCCCGTAGTTTCCAAAATGGGGTCACTTTTTGGGAGTTTCTAGTCTAGGGGTGCATCAGGGGGGCTTCAAATGGGACATGGTGTAAATAAACCAGTCCAGCAAAATCTGCCTTCCAGAAACCATACGGTGTTCCTTTCCTTCAGCGCCCTACCGTGTGCCCGTACAGTAGTTTACAACCACATATGGGGTGTTTCTATAAACTACAGAATCAGGGCAATAAATAGAGCTTTGTTTGGCTGTTAACCCTTGCTTTGTTACTGGATAAAATAGATTAAAATTGAAAATTTGAAAAAAAAAATTAAATTCAGAAATTTCATCTCCATTTGCCAATAACTCTTGTGGAACACCTAAAGGGTTACCAAAGTTTGTAAAATCAGTTTTGAATACCTTGAGGGGTGTAGTTTCCAAAATGGGGTCACTTTTGTGGAGTTTCTACTCTAGGGGTGTAAAAGGGGGGGGGGGGGGGGTTTAAATGGGACATGGTGTAAATAAACCAGTCCAGCAAAATCTGCCTTCCAGAAACCATATGGTGTTCCTTTCCTTCTGCGCCCTGCCGTGTGCCCGTACAGTAGTTTACGACCACATATGGGGTGTTTCTATAAACTACAAAATCAGGGCAATAAATAGAGCTTTGTTTGGCTGTTAACCCTTGCTTTGTTACTGGATAAAATGGATTAAAATGAAAAATTTGCCCAAAAATTTAAATTAGGAAATTTCATTTCCATTTGCCTATAACTCTTGTGGAACACCTAAAGGGTTAACAACGTTTGTAAAATCAGTTTTGAATACCTTGAGGGGTGTAGTTTCCAAATTGGGGTCTATTATTATAATTATATTTCTATTATGTAAGCCTCACAAAGTGACTTCAGACCTGAACTGGTCCTTAAAAAGTAGGTTTGGGAAAATTTCTGAAAAATTTCAAGATTTGTTTCTAAACTACTAAGCCTTGTAACGTCCCCAAAAAAAAAAAATGGCATTACCAAAATGATCCAAACATGAATTAGACATATGGGGAATGTAAATGAATAACTATTTTTGGAGATATTACTATGATTTATAGAAGTAGAGAAATTGAAACTTGCAAATTTTTAACTCCATTTTACCAGTGTCATGAAGTACAACACGTGACGAAAAAACAATCTCAGAATAGCCTGGATAAGTAAAACCGTTTTAAAGTTATTCACACATAAATTGACAGTGGTCAGATTTGCAAAAAATGGCCTGGTCCTTAAGGTGAAAATGAGCCCGGTCCATAAGGGGTTAAGGTAGTTATTAAGTGAGCATTTTGCATATTTTGCAGAAATTAACGTGCAGCAGACCACGCAAAGTGAAAATTGCAAGTTTTACACATCTATAGCATTTCAGCACCCAATATGTTGTGCCCAGCTGTAGCCATCTGTCACGAGGGTGGCACGACCTATCGCTGACCCGGTGGTGCCTGGGGTCAGAAGGTCGCCGCGGGTGGCTACTCGCCTGATTTCAAGGGATCAATCCATGACCTAGTTGTGGGAATGGATTCCGTTCCAGGTTTTCCTGTTTTGGTTTACTATCCATTTTGTCCTATCTAGGTATTGGTAGTTTTCCTTTCAACTGTTCTGGGTCTGCCACTCCCAGCTTCTATTTAGTCTCTCTTCCTACTTCCCTTGTTGCAAGATATAGACCTTCCTTTCAGGTTATCTATTCTGACCTCAGGTGGTGTTGCTGTGGAGTTGCTGGAGCAGTTGGAAACAGTGCGGTTGGATCTGCGGTCCTCTTCAGTTTGTTGTACACTGATTATTGTCTCCCTTCAGGGTTATATGTGGTGTTTGTCCACTCCCTGTTGTTACCCTAGGTGTCAGTGGTGAGGACTAGTGCTCCCACCGCCCTACTCACTACCTAGGGTTTCTTCCAGGGTAAGTCCGGGACGAGGCATGTGATCGGCGTACGGGTAAGCAACCCGTCTAGAGACATCAAGGTAGCCAGGTGCCAGTGGTAGGTGAGTTAGGGAGTCACCACTCCTCCCTCTCCCTTGTGTTAGGGCACCCTGTTTCCCTTCCCTCTGAGCCGCATGTCTGGTACCTGCCATACCAGACGTGATATTATATCTGGCCCTTATTTTTAAGATCCACTATGGATCCTATTGCTGTTTTGGTCCTTCAGCAGCAGCAACTGTAGCAATCCTTGAGCCCAGTGGTTGCCATGAGTAACCAGGTTAATCCGAAATCTAAGGTTGCTCTCCCTGACAGATTTTCTGGAGGAAGAGACAAATTTGTGGTGTTCTGTGAAGCCTGAAAATTGCATTTCAGGCTGCTCCCAAATTCCTCAGGTAATGAGGAACAGCGGGTGGGAATTGTTATCTCCCTTCTTCAAGGGGACCCTCAATGCTGGGC
The DNA here is from genome assembly GCF_905171765.1 of Bufo bufo. Classification (NCBI taxonomy): domain Eukaryota; kingdom Metazoa; phylum Chordata; class Amphibia; order Anura; family Bufonidae; genus Bufo; species Bufo bufo. The sequence goes on along the minus strand of NC_053393.1, from coordinate 251,871,314 downwards.
TTTTTCGCTGCCATCTGGTACCCAGGCCCTCCGGTTGGTAAAGGTTTTTTTTGAGGCCCTGCGTCTCACATACGATGATGACCCTGACCGAGTCTCTCTAGCTGAGGCCAGACGGCGGCTTCAGCAGGGAGATCGGTCAGCAGAGGTTTATTGTTCTGAATTTTGAAGGTGGGCCATGGATACTAAGTGGAATGACCCAGCTCTCAGGAGTCAGTTTTGCCAAGGATTGTCAGAAAAGGTAAAAGATGCGCTTGCGCTGTACAAGACTCCAATATCCCTGGAGGCCGCTATGTCACTATCTATAAGAATTGATAGATGCCTTAGGGGTAGGCTGAGGAGTTCTCGTCCCCCACCGTCTTTTCTCAATCAGGAGTCAGCTGGTCCTGACTCAGACGAACCTATGCAAACAGGGGGAGCCACTCGTCAGGTTGGTGTCACAGATGGTGTTGCAGAAAACTAGAAGTCACAAATAAAGATCCAACTGACTTGATCCCAAACTAAGGAACATATGGGTGAGCCCTACAAAAGCCCTAGAGCTCTCCCTGACTGCTCAGCCCATGCAAAGATCTTAATGATAGAAAGTTGCATGCCCCCGTACCTAGACTGAGTAACACATGAAAACCCTATAATAGTGAGGGGACACGACCACCGGCTCCCTGCACTCAATACGGAGGGAGTCAGGGTCACCTAGAATCAAGCCAACAGGAAAACACAAATAAAGGAATAGACTTATCTGAGGAACCAGCAGTTGCAGCATCTAGCAGTGAGCACAATACAGGAAGTGGTATAAACCGCAAAGTGAAGCAGTATGGGAGGGGATATAAAGGGAGGCGATCACTGCTAATAGATGACAGCTGGGAGAGGGAGGAGAGATGACAAAACTAAACCAAAACAAAAGAACATCATGCAAGAGGTACTGAAAAACGTCTGTCAGAACTTTTTAGAGATCTGGCGGTGACAGTTGGTCCTCCTGGGGCTCATCGTAAATCTGGGGCTTGTTTTTTCTATGTCATTTCATTGGTGTTTGTCCATCTGTACCTAAGAAAAGGAAACAACCATCGGAAAACTACTGACCCCAGGTTGTGCGGAGGATGAAAACCTGAGTGTATACATTTCCTCCATACGTACGTCTCAGTTTGTTTTGCCTGCTACGGTAGTTTCAGGTAATAAAACTGAGAAGATTTCTGTGTTCTTAGACAGTGGGGTGGGGGTCAATTTGGTGGACACTCAGTTTGCTCGGACTTTGGTTTTTCTTTTAGTCCATTACTTAGAGCTATCACCATATTTGCTATCGACTCTGCTCCTCTTACTCAGGGGAACCTGACACACATTTTACATAACATTGGTCTTCGGGAGGGGGCCCTCCATAATGAGGGTTTTTCTTGCTATGTCCTGGAAGGGCTTCCTACTCCTATGGTATTAAGTCTTCCCTGGTTGGTAGCACACAATCCTGTTGTTGATTGGCAGGCCAGAGAGATATTGGAGTGGAGTGAGCATTGTAGGGACAATTGCTTAAGTAGCAGTTGCTCCGCCACCTCCATTACAACCTGACCAACATTCGTGAACAATTTTGAAGATGTTTTCTCTGAGAAAGGTTGTCAAGAGTTACCACCCCATCGTCCGTATAATTGCCCGGTTAACCTGCTCCCTGGAGCAAAGTTACCTAAGACCAGGTTATATAATCTTTCTGAACCTGAAAGACAAGCCATGAAGGATTATATTTCCGAGAGTCTGGCTAAAGAACATATCGGACCCTCTTCTTCACCCATGGCTGCAGGGTTCTTCTTTGTGAAGAAGAAAGATGGGGGCCTGCGTCCTTGCCTAGATTTTCGCGAGCTAAATCGGATAACTACCAGAGACCCCTATCCCCTCCCTCTCATTCCCGACCTATTTAATCAGATTGCTGGTGCGAAGTGGTTTTCCAAGATGGATTTGAGGGGAGCCTACAATCTGATTTGCATTAAAGAGGGGGGTGAGTAGAAGACTGCGTTTAACACTCCTGAGGGGCTTTATGAAAACCTGGTCTTGCCTTTTGGCCTGACTAATGCTCCTGCTGTCTTTCAACACTTTGTCAACGATATTTTTTGTCATCTTATCGGCAGATTTTTTGTAATATATCTTGACGATATTTCGATTTATTCTCCCGATCTGGAGACCCACAAGATACATGTCAGGCAGGTGTTGCAGATTTTACGGACGAATAAGTTATATGCTAAATTGGAAAAATGTGTATTCGCCGTACAGGAGGTACAATTCCTGGGGTATCTGCTATCGGCTTCGGGGTTCTGTATGGATCCAGAGAAGGTCCGTGCGATTCTAGAATGGGATGTTCCGGAGAACCTGAAAGAGCTGCAGCGTTTTTTGGGTTTTGCCAATTTCTATAGAAAATGTATTCAGAACTATTTGGTGATCGTCAAACCCCTTAAAGGGGTTATCCGAGTTAAATACATTTATGTTAATAACTCTTATAGTATTATATGAAACTATTTTGTAAATCACTTACATTAGCTATTTTGCTCTGTTTAGCCAGTTCACATTTGGGTCATGTGACCCCCGACGTCATCAACCCTGCTCAGGCACTGACGTCTCGTTTACAAGCTTCTCCCTGCTTGAGGGAGTGTCCAGGCTCTGTAAACGAAACGTCAGAGCCTCTGGTGCCCTCCCCCCTCCAGCTCTCCTCACACTGCCTCGGCTCTGCTCTGCTGATGACGTTTCGTTTACAGCCGTCTCCCTGCTTGAGGGAGTGGCCCGGCTCTGTAAACGAGACGTCAGAGCCTTTGGTGCCCGCCCCTCTCTCCCTCTCCTCACACAGCCTCGGTGATGGTAAGCGATCGCTCATGTGCGATACTTACCAGAGCAAAGGTGATAGATTTTCTCCAGCAGCAGCACCAGCAGCAGCAGCAGGGTATGTGTCTGGCTCCTTCCCTCACTTGGGCCAGTTTACACGTTCCCCTCCCGCTTCTGGGGATGGTTATTACAGCCCTGGCCCCCTCATCAAGTCCCCATTATAATGTTAATACCCCCCCGGGGAAAAAAGGAAATAATTGTCCATCATATAGCTTAGATATAGCTATAGCTATATCTATATCTGCATCCAAGATATATCTTTATCTAATCTATAGCTTAGATACAGTAATAGCTTAGATACAGCTGTAGCTTAGATACAGCGAAAGCTTAGATAAAGAGGTAGCTTAGATACAGCAATAGCTTAGATACAGCGGTAGCTTAGATACAGCGATAGTTTAGAATCAGCAGTAGCTTAGATACAGTAATAGCTTAGATACAGTAATAGCTTAGATACAGCTGTAGCTTAGATACAGCGATAGCTTAGATACAGCTACAGCTTAGATACAGCTACAGCTTAGATACAGCTGTAGCTGAGATACAGCGATAGCTTAGAATCAGCGATAGCTTAGATACAGCGATAGCTTAGATACAGCGATAGCTTAGATACAGCGATAGCTTAGATACAGCGATAGCTTAGATACAGCTGTAGCTTAGATACAGCTGTAGCTTAGATACAGCTGTAGCTTAGATACAGCGATAGCTTAGATACAGCGATAGCTTAGATACAGTGATAGCTTAGATACAGCTGTAGCTTAGATACAGCGGTGGCTTAGAATCAGTGATAGCTTAGATACAGCTATATGTCCATCTTATAGATAGAGCCGTAGCTGCATCCTAGCCGTAGCTGCATCCTATCCGTAGCTGTATCCTAGCCGTAGCTGCATCCGAGCCGTAGCTGCATCTGAGCCGTAGCTGCATCCGAGCCGTAGCTGCATCCGAGCCGTAGCTGCATCTGCAATGTGACAGGAAGATCTGCCTGTGTGAGCTAGGAGATGATCATGTGACTTTTTAAAATGCAAACTTAGGTTGTGCAGAGCAGGGTGAGGGGAAGGTCAGGTTGTTCACGCCCACAAATATTCATGAGGGAGAACTCAGGCATTGTTGTTATACGCCTCCTCAGCATGTAAACACAGCAATAACAGAACCATGAGAAGGTGGACATATGGGTTTCTCTCTTAAGAAATCAAGCTTAACCAATGTATATGTATGTCCTGATGAATTTTATGAGGTTTTAATTTTTTTTCCCATAACTCGGATAACCCCTTTAATGACTAGACTAAAAAGGGGGCTGATTTTTCTAAATGGTCTGACGCTGCTAAACTGGCTTTTTCTTCTCTGAAGGAGAGGTTCACCACGGCACCCATACTGGTCCAGCCAGATGTTTCTCAACCTTTTATTGTGGAGGTTGATGCATCAGAGGTGGGGGGTGGGGGCTGTACTGTGTCAGGGTCTGTCTCCAAGTAAGGCTACTTTCACACTAGCGTTCGGGTGTCCGCTCGAGCGCTCCGTTTGAAGGGGCTCACGAGCGGCCCCGAACGCATCCGTCTGGCCCCAATGCATTCTCAGTGGAGGCGGATCCACTGAGAATGCATCCGCCTGCCAGCGCTCAGCCTCCGCTCCGCTCAGTGAGCGGACACCTGAACGCTGCTTGCAGCGTTCGGGTGTCCGCCTGGCCGTGCGGAGGCGAGCGGATCCGTCCACACTTACAATGTAAGTCAATGGGGACGGATCCGCTTGAAGATGACACCATATGGCTCAATCTTCAAGCGGATCCGTTCCCCATTGACTTACAATGTAAAGTCTGAACGGATCCGCTCAGGCTACTTTCATACTTAGAAAATTTTCTAAGTTTTAATGCAGACGGATCCGTTCTGAACGGATGCGAACGTCTGCATTATCGGAGCGGATCCGTCTGATGAAACATCAGACGGATCCGCTCCGAACGCTAGTGTGAAAGTAGCCTAAATGGTGTCCTTGTGCTTTCTTTTCTTAGAAATTATCTACAGCTGAGTGAAATTATGATATAGGCAACAGGGAACTTTTAGCTATTAAATTAGCATTTGAGGAATGGCGTCACTTTTTGGAGGGGGCAGCTCATCGCGTCATGGTGATTACAGATCATAAAAACCTGTCGTACCTTGAGTCTGCTAAACGTCTTACCCCTAGACAAGCTAGGTGGTCTTTGTTTTTTACCAGGTTTAATTTTGTTATCACCTATCGTCCGGGGGCAAAAAATACCAAAGCTGATGCGTTATCCTGAAGTTTTCCTGGAGGGGGTGAGGTTGCTGATCCGGTGCCGATTTTACAAAAGGGGGTGGTTGTCTCTGCGTTACACTCAGACCGGGAGAGGAGGGTGTTGGAGGCTCAGGGGGACGCGCCGGTCTCCTGCCCCCCAGGAAAGTTGTTTGTGCCTTTGAACTTGCGCCTTAAAATATTAAGAGAACATCATAACTCTGCACTCGCTGGGCACCCAGGTAGTAGGGCAACCTCGGAGCTATTGTCTTGTCATTTTTGGTGGCCGAGGTTGCATCAGGATGTAGTTGATTTTGTGTCCACCTGTACAACCTTTGCTCGCGCTTTTTCCTCAGCCTTCCATCCGCAGTCAAACGGCCAGACTGAACGCACCAACCAAAACCTAGAGACTTACCTTAGGTGTTTTGTGTCTGAAAATCAGGAGGAATGGTCATCGTACTTACCTTTAGCAGAGTTTGCTATAAATGATCGCCGTCAAGAATCAACTGGTAAGTCACCATTTTTTGGTGCATATGGTTTTCATCCTCAATTTTGTACTTTCAGTGAGGAGACTTTCGTCTGGGATTCCTGAAGAAGAACGGTTTACGTTGTCACTCTCCTCTGTATGGCAGAAGATTCAAAGCAATTTGAAAATATGGGAGGCAGATATAAACGTATGGCTGATAAGAAATGGTCGCCAGGTCCGGACCTAGGGGTGAATGACTATGTGTGGTTGTCGACTAGAAATATTAAGTTAAAAGTTCCCTCTTGGAAACTGGGTCCTAGGTTTATTGGTCCTTATAAAATAGTCGCCGTCATTAACCATGTGGCTTTTCGCTTAGAGCTACCTCAAACATTGAAAATTCATAACGTATTTCAGAAATCGTTGCTCAAAAAGTATGTTGCATCTCCAGAACCATCACCGTTACCGCCCCCTCTCGATGGCAATTTGGAATTTCAGGTAGCAAAACTTGTTGATTCTTGTTTTGTCCGTCGCTCCCTTCAATATATAGTGCATTGGAAGGGTTATGGCTCGGAGGAAAGAATGTGGGTGCCAGCATCGGACGTAAACGTCAGCAGATTAATCCCTTCTTTTCACATCTCTCATCCAGAGAGATCTGGTCCTAAGTGTCCGGTGGCCCTTGTAGAAAGAGGGGTACTCTCACGCGGGTGTCACGACCTATCGCTGACCCTGTGGTGCCTGGGGTCAGAAGGTCGCAGCAGGTGGCTACTCGCCTGATTTCAAGGGATTGCTCCATGACCTAGTTGTGGTAATGGATTCCGGTCCAGGTTTTCCCGTTTTGATTTACTATCCTTTTTGTCCTATCTAGGTATCGGTAGTTTTCCTTACAGCTGTTCTGGGTCTGCCACTTCTCCCAGCCACTATTTAGTCTCTCTTCCTACTTCCCTTGTTGCAAGATATAGACCTTCCCTTCAGGTTATCTATTCTGACCTCAGGTGGTGTTTCTGTGGAGTTGCTGGAGCAGTTGGAACCAGTGCGGTTGGATCTGCGGTCCTCATCAGTTTGTTGTATAGTGTTTGTTGTCTCCCTTCGGGGTTTTATGTGGTGTTTGTCCACTCCCTGTTGTTACCCTAGGTGTCAGTGGTGAGGACTAGTGCTCCCACTGCCCTACTCACTACCTAGGTCTTCTTCCAGGGTAAGTCAGGGACGAGGAATGATCGGCGTACGGGTGAGCAGCCCGTCTAGGGATGTCAGGATAGCCAGGTGCCAGTGGTAGGCGAGTTAGGGGTCACCACTCCTCCCTCTCCCTTGTGTTAGGGCACCCAGTTTCCCTTCCCTCTGTGCTGCACGTCTGGTACCTGCCATACCAGACGTGATACCATCAGAGACTGACACTAAACCTTTTAAATTGTTAGGCAAATTCATTTTTGGGTACCGAAATGCCATAAATGTTTATGTAAACTGCTGTTTGGGTACTCTGCATGATTCAGAAGGGAAAGACCACCTTTTAACTTTTGCAGCACAAATTTTGATAAATTGGTTTATGGGCGCTCTGTTTCTTTTGAATAGCCAATTACATTTTGTGAGAATCATACTTTTTTAATTTTTTGATCAAAGGAGCAGTGTGAGGGCTTACTTTTTTGTGGGATGAGTTGCCATCATTATTGGTACTATTTTGCGGTACATGAGGCTTTTTCATTATCTATTTGTTTTTTTTGGGAAACAGGATAGAGAAGAGACAGCAACTGTCCTATTGATTTTTGGGTTTTGTTATTGTGGCATACACCGAGCGGAATGAGTTGACATTTTCATTGGTACCATTTTCGAATACATACAGTATGACTTTTTGATCACTTATGCTTTTTGTGAGGTGACAAAAAAATGGGCACCGATTAATTTTTTTTTATGGCGTTCACCTGATGGGGTAGATCATGCGTTATTTTTTAGAGAGCAGATCGTTATGGATGCCGCAATACCGAATATGTTTTTTTATAGAAAATTAGCTTGACGAGGGGAAAAGGGGCACTTAAAACAAATTTTTTTTTTTCATTCTTAAAAAATGTTTTATAAGGCCTCATAGGTTTCCGTACATGGCAGCAACTATTTACATGAAACACACCTGTTTTTACATCATTCACATTGCCAAAAGATCACATTATGCACTTTTACATTACCACAGTTCAATTACAACAAACAATGTATTCATTCACATAAGCCAGGGCTCGACAAATCCCAGGCGCCAGGTCGCCATGGCGACCAGGAATTTGGTCCTGGCGCTTGGGTATTTGTCAGCACGTTTTCAAAGACGCGCTCTCTGCGCGCACCATGTTCTCCTGAGCCGGCACAGTGGAGAAGGAGAGGAGTCCCTCCCTCCTTACTGTGCGCGGCTGCCGCTGACCACCAATGAGAACAGAGTAGGAGGAGGAGGGGAGGGACTGTGGCCACTGCGCCACCAATGAATGCGTGAATACCAATGTGCCGGCCATATCCCTGCCCCTATGACTGCACGCTGTGATCCGCGCGATTAACCCCTCAGTTGAGGGGTTAATCGCGCGGATCACAGCGGCCTGTCAGAGGTCGGGTGCCAGGAATGTTTGTCTGCATTGGTGGCAGTGGGCAGTTCCGATCGGAGTCCCAGCAGTGTAATGCTGGGGCTCCGATCGGTTACCATGGCAGCCAGGAGTCACGCTACTGAAGTCCTGGCTGCGATGGTATGTTAGTGAGCAGCATTATACTCACGTGCGCCGTGGCCGCCGGGCGCTCCTTCTTCTGTCTGTGCGGCTCATTGCTAATGCTTATAGCATTAGCAATGCGCCGCACAGACCTATGAGAAGAAGGAGCTCCTGGCGATCACGGCGCACGTGAGTATAATGCTGCTCACTAACATACCATCGCAGCCAGGACTTCAGTAGCGTCCTGGCTGCCATGGTAACCGATCGGAGCCCCAGCATTACACTGCTGGGACTCCGATCGGAACTGCCCACTGCCACCAATGATTAATACTGGGAAGGGAGGGGGGGCTGATAAGAGGGAGAGGCTGGAGGGGCTGATCAGAGGTTGGAGGGGCTGATCAGAGGCTGGGGGGGCTGATCAGAGGCTGGAGGGGCTGATCAGAGGCTGGGGGGCTGATCAGAGGCTGGGGGGGCTGATCAGAGGCTGGGGGGGCTGATCAGAGGCTGATCAGAGGCTGAGGGGCACATGATAGGCTGGCTGCCATGGTCAGCTCCCTGCTGTTGTGTGCACAAAGCCCAGGGCAGCAGGGAGAGTGTAAAGTCCTATTCACCCTAATAGAGCTCTATTAGGGTGAATATGACAAGGGTTCTATTAAGGAGGCTAATAGATAAAAAGTAAAAAAAAAAAGTTTAAACACCCCCCCCCCCCAAATATAGAAAACAATATATCGCATATCGCACATGCTTAAAATTAGATCGCAATATAGATTTTATGACGCGGCTCCGCCTGGCTCCTAACTTTTTTAGCTGGCTCCTAGATTCCAAGGAAATTTGTCAAGCCCTGACATAAGCGATTGTACAAGTATTGAACAAGCGTTTTCAGTACAATCGATCAGTTGCCACACGCTCTTACACTACACGATTATTGCCCAACATGAATCGTTAGAGTTTATACAATGATAGCTTTCAGACACCAATAAGATGGCCCCTTTGTACAAGTGAACTATGAAAAAGCAGGAATTTAAATGTATACATTACAAGGTTTTCTGACCCTTTTCCCAGAAAACTATATATCACATCTGTTCAGCTCTCTTAGGCTACTTTCACACTTGCGTTCAGAGCGGATCCGTCTGGTGTCTGCACAGACGGATCCGCTCCTATAATGCAGACGTTTGGATCTGTTCAGAATAGTTTAGAAAAAATTCTAAGTGTGAAAGTTGTTCAGACGGATCCGTCCAGACTTTACATTGAAAGTCAATGGGGACGGATCTGTTTGAAAATTGGGCCATATTGTGTCAACTTCAAACGGATCCGTCCCCATTGACTTACATTGTAAGTCTGGACGGATCCGTTTGCCTCCGCACGGCCAGGCGTTCGGGTGTCCGCCTGCTGAGCGGAGCGGAGGCTGAACGCTGTCAGACTGATGCATTCTGAGCGGATCCGCATCCACTCAGAATGCATTGGGGCTCTACGGATGCGTTCGGGGCCGCTTGTGAGAGCCTTCAAACGGAGCTCACAAGCGGAGCCCCGAACGCTAGTGTGATAGTAACCCAAGTGCTGCTCATATGAAACACTAATACTGTATGTGGCCCTTTCTGATGATTGTTAAATTAAGGCTGAATTCTTGAAGGAAAATGAGTGTGTAGTCTAGTGACTGATACATGGAACTCACATAAAGAAGGTCAGCTCACCACTCAGTCATGTCCAAATCAACAATTGCAAGTCCCAGTATAACAGCCAGATTAAAATATAAATGGTATACAAACAGTTTTTTTCTCCTTCTCCTTTTAGAAAAAGTACAGAGGTCTGCAGATGTCCTATTTGTAGATATCCTGCAACTTATAAAAATTATAATAGTGTAAATCCGTACGGAGGATATCTACAAATAGGACATCTGCAGACCTCGGTACTTTTTCTAAAAGGAGAAGGAGAAAAAAACTGTTTGTATACCATCTATTTATGACACGCGCGGTCCGAACCCTATATGTATACTCCATGAAAGTGTGATTGACCCCACAACACTCCTCGGACCTGCAGCGGAACATTTTTGCGGACTGGTGACTAAATATCTTTTCTTTTTTACTAGATTAACCTCTTCACGACTGCAATCTGTATATATACGTGATAGCTGCACATGCCCCGTGCAGCTACCACGTGTATAGACGTCAAGCCAGCTCTTTAATCCAAGCGCTGCAAAGCGCTTGGATTAAAGCTTCTGCCCCTGCCCTGGTGCTGTCACGGACAGCATACAGTCTAGTAATGCCAGCAAGGGGCCAATCAGAGTGGCCCCTTGCCGGCAATCGATCCGATTGGTTAGTCTGTGCAGACTAACCAATCGGATCGCGGCAGTGTTAAAATGCCGGTTTCAGGCTCTGATCTGCGCTCTGCAGATCAGAGCCTGAAAGCCGATAGTGTTCCTCATGCCCCCCCCGATCTGTGCCCCTCCAAGCCCTTAGTGCCCCTCTGTGCCCCGACAATCTGTGCCCCGACGATCTGTGCCCCTCTCCTGCGCTGATGGCATGCGGTCCGCCCCCTGCATTAATTTTCTAGCCGCCCCTCCTGCCCCAGCCTTCCTCGATATTGTGGGCAGCCTCCCGAACCCCCCCCCTTTCCAGCGCTGCCCCCCCCCCCCGATCCCCCTGCTGTGTGCGATGGCGGCGGCTCCATTACTGAGCCGCCGCCATCAGCAGAGAGTGTCAGCTCTATGCTGACACTCTCCTGTAACCCCTATAGATGCCGCGGTTGCGGCATCCATGGGGTTAACAGAGGGAGGGAGCGCCCTCTCTCCACCATCGGGGCTGCAGCGCTGTGATTGCAGCACCCGATGGTTGCCATGGCAAAGGCGTCCAGTGCTGCCACCTACAGGCAATCTGGAAGTACTATACTTTGGAATGCAAGAGCATTGCAAAGTATAGTACAACTATCAGCCCCACTGGATCTTCAAGATCCAAGAGGGAACTGATAAAAAAAAAAAAGTGAAAATAATAAAAGTAAAAATAAATAAATAAAAATGTAAAATTAGAAAAAAGAAAATTGCCTTTTCCTATAAAAAAATGAAAAAATAAAATACACATATTAGGTGTCACCGCGTCCGTAATGACCATCTCTATAAATATATCACATGATAGACCCCGTCCGATAAACACCATAAAAATAAAATTAAAAAAACTGTGCCCAAAAAGCTATTTTTGTCACCTTACATCACAAAAAGTGCAACAGCAAGCGATCAAAAAGGCTTATGACCCCCAAAATAGTACCAATCAAACCGTCACCTCGTCCCGCAAAAAATTATACCCTATTTAAGACAATCGCCCAAAAAATAAAAAAGCTATGGCTCTCAGACTATAAAGACACTAAAACATCATTTTTTGGGTTTCAAAAATGCTATTATTGTGTAAAACTTAAATAAATAAGAAAAAGTATACATATTAGGTATTGCCACGTCCGTAACGATCTTCTCTATAAAACTATCACATGACCTAACTCCTCAGATGAACGCTGTAAAAATAAATAAATGAAAATTGTTCCAAAACAGCCAATTTTTGGGTCACCTTGCCCCATAAAGTGTAATAATGAATGATCAAAAAATCCTATGTACCCAAAAATGGTACCAATAAAAACCTCAACACTTTCTGCAAAAAACGAGCCCCTGCACAAGACGATCGGCACAAAAATAAAAAACATATGGCGTTCAGAAAACCAATCCAGCACAATCTACCTTCCAAAAACCGTATGGCATTCCTTTCCTTCTGCGCCCTGCCGTGTGCCCGTACAGCAGTTTACGACCACATGTGGGGTGTTTCTGTAAACCGCGGAATCAGGGTAATAAATATTGAGTTTTGTTTGGCTGTTAACTCTCAATGTGTTAAAGAAAAAAAAATTATAAAATGGAAAATCTGCCAAAAAAGTGAAATTTAGAAATTTCATCTCCATTTTCCTTTAATTCTTGTGGAACGCCTAAAGGGTTAACAAAGTTTTTAAAATCAGTTTTGAGTAAGTTGAGGGGTGTAGTTTCTACAATGGAGTCATTTATGGGGGTTTCCACTATGTAAGCCCCACAAAGGGACTTCAGACCTGAACTGGTCCTTAAAAAGTGGGTTTTGGAAATTTTCTTAAAAATTGTAAGAATGGCTTCTAAACTTCTAAGCCTTCTAACGTCCTAAAAAAATAAAATGACATTTCCAAAATGATGCAAACATAAAGTAGACATGTGGGGAATGTTAAGTAATAAATATTTTATTAGGTATGACTTTCTGTTTTAGAAGCAGAGAAATTGAAATTTGGAAAATTGTGAATTTTTCAAAATTTTTGGTAAATTTGGGATTTTTTCATAAATAAAGGTGAAATATATTGACTCAAATATATGACTATCATGAAGTACAATGTGTCACGAGAAAACAATCTCAGAATGGCGTGGATAAGTAAAAGTGTTCCAAAGCTATTACCACATAAAGTGACGCATGTCAGATTTGTAAATTTTGACCTGGACACTGGGGCATCAATGACCCTTGGTCATGAAAGGGTTAAAATATAACTTTGATTTAATCCATATAAAAAGTCCACGTACAGCGAAGATTCACATGGCTTACGCATTTCAGCTATTTGCCTTAGGCTAGTGCACCCGACATTGCTAGAAACTGCAGGAGCACCGCCAAGCCCCATTGACTATAATGGGATCTAGTGTGGATCCGGACGGACAAAAATTGCTGCAAGCAGATTGTTTTTGTCTAGTCGAATCCCACTAATGGCAGAAACAGGCCGGATCTCCAGCGAGTCCCACTATAGTCAATGGGCTCCGTTGGGGAAAGGTAGTATCCGGCTATGCCATATTTAGGCCCCTTTCACACGGGCGAGATTTCCGTGCGGGTGCAATGCGTGAGGTGAACGCATTGCACCCGCACTGAATCCAGACCCATTCATTTCTATGGGGCTGTGCGCATGAGCAGTGATTTTCACGCATCACTTGTGCGTTGCGTGAAAATCGCAGCAAGCTCTATTTTCTGCGCTTTTTACGCAACGCAGGCCTCATAGAAGTGAATGGGACTGCGTGAAAATCTCAAGCATCCGCAAGCAAGTGTGGATGCGATGCGATTTTCATGCACGGTTGCTGGGAGACGATCGGGATGGAGACCCGATCATTTTTATTTTCCCATATAACATGGTTATAAGGGAAAGTAGCATTCTGAATACAGAATGAATAGTACAATAGGGCTGGAGGGGTTAAAAAAAAAGAAAAAATAATTTAACTCACCTTAATCACTTGTTCGCGTAGCCCGGCTTCTCTTCTGTCTTCTTTCTTCAGGACCTGGGTAAAGGACCTGTGGTGACGTCACTGCGCTCATCACATGGCCTGTCACATGATCCATCACCATGGTAAAAGATCATGTGATGGACCATGTGATGAGTGCAGTGACGTCACCACAGGTCCTTTACCCAGGTCCTGAAGACAGAAGAGAAGCCGGGCGGCGCGAACAAGTGGATTAAGGCGAGTTAAATAATTTTTTATTTTTTTTAACCCCTCCAGCCCTATTGTACTATGCATTCTGTATTAAGAATGCTATTATTTTCCTTATAACCATGTTATAAGGGAAAAAAAATACAATCTACAGAACACCTAACCCAAACTTCTGTGAAGAAGTTCGGGTTTGGGTACCAAACATGCCGATTTTTCTCACGGGTGTGCAAAACGCATTACAATGTTTTGCACTCGCGCGGAAAAATTGCGCATTTTCCCGCAACGCACCCGCATCTTATCCAGGCAAAAAACATGACGCCCGTGTGAAAGAGGTCTTCGTATTCGTGTGAAAGTAGCCTTACTCATAACCTGATTATTCTGGCTATCGTATTGGGACTTGCAAATGTGGATTACGTACATAGAACTATAAAGCATGATGAATCAAAGTGTAATTAATCTCTTAAAGATCTGCTGTATTACCGCTATTATCTTATATGACACATTGATATATATAATTTTGTGGGTAAAGTTCTACAGTATTTTATAAAACATGTGAACTGTTTTACCGATGCAATTTACTCTGCACCATCATGAAGTCCTCTTTTAGTTTTTCTTTTGGAGGGCATTCTTCAGTCTTGAAAAAAATAAAACAAAACATTAAACAATGGCTAGCTTTATGTTTCCACACATTACCTTTTTGTTACACAAGCATAAAACTAACAAAATAGAATTGAATTTATAATCTAGGTTAACATTCAACATTAAACAACATTAAAAGGTAAGGTCAGACTTATCAACTTTGTATTCACAAAAAAAAAAATGTTTGCTGGACAATATGTAGCCATTTCTATATTATAAAAATCTATGTCTGTCTGTCCTCTATAGAAATCCAAACGCCTGAACCGTTGGACACCAAATTTGGGACATATGTAAATCAGTTGTCAGGGAAGGTTTTTGTAAATGTCTCAGCTCTCTAAGGCCTCTTTCACACAACCGTATGGCTTTTTCAGTGTTTTGCGGTGCGTTCTTCACAGATCCGTTGTTTCGTTTTTCCGTATGGCATAAACAGTATACAGTAATTACATAGAAAAAATGGGGCTGGGCAAAAAAAATTTCAATAGATGGTTCCACAAAAACGTAACGAATACGGAAGACATACGGATGCATTTCTGTATCTGTTCTGTTTTTTTTTGCGGACCCACACGACTTGAATGGAGCCACGGAACGTGATTTGTGGCCAATAATAGGACATGTTCTATCTTTCAACGGAACGGAAATACGGAAACTGAATGGATGCGAAGTACAGGGTGGGCCATTTATATGGATACACCTTAATAAAATGGGAATGGTTGGTGATATTAACTTCCTGTTTGTGGCACATTAGTATATGTGAGGGGGGAACTTTTCAAGATGGGTGGTGACCATGGCGGCCATTTTGAAGTCGGCCATTTTGAATCCAACTTTTGTTTTTTCAATAGGAAGAGGGTCATGTGACACATCAAACCTATTGGGAATTTCACACAAAAAACAATGGTGCGCTTGGTTTTAACGTAACTTTTATCTTTCATGAGTTATTTACAAGTTTCTCTTTGTTTACAGCCATTGACATGTCGCCGAGGTTAACACGTAAGGAGCGGATAGAAATTGTGTTGATGTCTGGTGAACGCAGTAACCGGGTCATTGCAGCAGATTTTAATGCACCCTACGAGACCACCCATCTCCCATGCTACAGTTAGCAAACTGCTTGCTAAGTTTCGTGAAACTGGTTCAGTGTTGGATTTGCGCAAAATCTGTCTCTAATGAAGAAACATCAGTGGCTGTCCTAGCTTCATTCAGCAAGAGCCTACAGCGTAGCACTCGCCGCATGTCACTGGAGAGTGGCATTAGTCGAACATCCCTTCGGCGGATATTAGCTACTCACAAATGGCACCCTTACAAACTCCAGCTACTGCTGCATCTTAACGAGGATGACCCAGATCGGCGCACTGAGTTTGCAGAATGGGCCAAACAAAAATTGGAACAGGACCCTCAGTTTACGCAGAAGATTTTGTTCAGTGATGAGGCAAACTTTTATGTGAATGGTGAAGTTAACAAACAAAACCACCGCTATTGGTCTGACACTAACCCACATTGGATAGATCCCTCCAAGACTGTTGGAACAAAAAAATTTATGGTATGGTGTGGTATATGGGGTACAAAGATAGTGGGGCAATTCTTCATCAATGGAAACCTCAAGGCCACTGGATATGCGAAATTTGCTACATGATGATGTGTTTCCCTCTTTATGCACTGAAGCTGGCACGTTCCCTGAGTTTTTCCAGCAAGATGGTGCACCACCACATTATGGGTGTCAGGTCCGAGCATTCCTAGATGAACAGTTTCCTGGAAAGTGGATTGGTCGTCGTGGGCCAGTTCAATGGCCCCCAAGGTCTCCCGATCTGACCCCCTTAGACTTTTATCTTTGGGGTCATCTGAAGGCAATTGTCTATGCTGTGAAGATACGAGATGTGCAGCACCTGAAACTACGGATACTGGAAGCCTGTGCTAGCATTTCTCCTGCGGTGCTGCTATCAGTGTGTGAAGAGTGGGAGAAGAGGGTTGCATTGACAATCCAACACAATAGGCAGCACATTGAACACATTTTATAAGTGGTCAGAAACTTGTAAATAACTCATACGTTAAAACCAAGCACACCATTGTTTTTCTTGTGAAATTCCCAAAAAGTTTGATGTGTCACATGACCCTCTTCCTATTGAAAAAACTAAAGTTGGATTCAAAATGTCCGACTTCAAAATGGCCGCCATGGTCACCACCCATCTTGAAAAGTTTCCCCCCTCACATATACTAATGTGCCACAAACAGGAAATTAATATCACCAACCATTCCCATTTTATTAAGGTGTATCCATATAAATGGCCCACCCTGTACATTCAGTTTTTTTGCGGAACCATTGAAATGAATGGTTCCGTATACGGACCGTATACGGAATGCAAAAAACGGCCCGTAAACGGGGGAAAAAAAAAAACGGTTGTGTGAAAGAGGCCTAAGGCTACTTTCACACTCAAGTTTTATGCAGATCCGTCATGGACGGATCCGTACAGATAATACAATCGTCTGCATCCGTTCAGAACGGATCCGTTTGTATTATCTTTAACATAGCCAAGACAGATCCGTCTTGAACACCATTGAAAGTCAATAGGGAACGGATCCGTTTTCAGATTGTGTCAGTGAAAACGGATCCGTCCCCATTGTCTTATATTGTGTGCCAGGACGGATCCGTTTGGCTCAGTTTCATCAGGCAGCGTTTTGGTGTCCGCCTCCAAAGCGGAATGGAGATTGAACGGAGGCAAACTGATGCATTCTGAGCGGATCCTTTTCCATTCAGAATGCATTAGAATGCAAACTGATCCATTTTGGACTGCTTGTGAGAGCCCTGAACGGATCTCACAAACGGAAAACCAAAACGAGAGTGTTAAAAGTAGACTAAGATGTACCATTCTTGAGATATTCCCATAAAAATATGGCACCATCACATGACCCATATTAGCCAATAGAAGCTCGCCTTCACTCATATCCTAACTGACATACACAGATTTACACTAGGTTTCCATAACAACTCCACTATTATAGGTCACAGGTCACTGTGGAGATCACTGTTGAGGGCGCAGGGTGCTGTGGAGATCACTGTTAAGGGGGCAGGGTGCTGTGGATGTCACTGTTAAGGGGGCAGGGTGCTGTGGAGGTCACTGTTAAGGGGGCAGGGTGCTGTGGAGGTCACTGTTAAGGGGGCAGGGTGTTGTGGAGGTCACTGTTAAGGGGGCAGGGTGCTGTGGAGGTCACTCTTATAGGGGACAGTTAAAAATAAAAGTATACAGTGCCTACTAGCAATTACCCCGTTAAAAAAAATAAAAATAGGGCATGGAACGGCCTCCTGGGCACCCTTGGAACAAATCTAATAAACACACAAACAGACCAACACTTCATACACAGGCAGCACCAGGTACTTTTTCTAGTGTATATGTTCTTTAGGCCCCTTTCAGAAGAGCGAGTTTTCCATGTGGGTGCAATGCGTAATGCAAACACATTGCACCCACACTGAATCCGGACCCATTCATTTCAATGGGTCTGCGTACATGAGCGTTGTTTTTCACGCATCACTTGTGCGTTGCGTGAAAATCGCAGCATGTTCTATATTCTGTGTTTTTCACGCAACGTTGGCCCCAGAGAAGTGAATAAAGCTGTGTTTTTCACTGATGGTTGCTTAGAGATGTTGTTTGTAAACATTTATCAATGCATCAATGCGCATTTTACCTGCGCAATAAAAACTGAACAACTGAACGCAATCACAAACAAAACTGACTGAACTTGTGAAATGGTGCGAATTTTCCTGACCGCACCCTGAACGCATCCGGACCTAATCCTTATCGTTCGTGTGAAAGAGGCCTTATAGGCTCCTACATGCCTTGATGGATCTCAGCCAAAACTGGTACATATACTCTTCATGATCCAACTTAAAATACTGGAGAGGTTGTCAAGTCCATCTGACAGGGTTTTGGAAGGTTCTAATAAAGTAATAGATTTTCTATGTAGCGTGCATTAAAAATGTATACACTAAGTGTACATGCAAACGACAAACTACAAAATGGTAGTCAAAAAACTGACACACTATCAGTTTTTCCTGGCCATTTTTCAACCACTTGTGCATCCATTTTCTGGCCCTCTGGCCATTTTTAATGGCTTTGGCATCCAGTTTCACTCACTCACCTCATCCATTTGCATGTGCAGGGGTAGTCACTCCTTCACCACACGCTCCAAGAATGATTGCATGGTGACATCATCATGTTGAGCGCAGGTCCTTCACAATCAAGAGCGGAGCAACTGCCTCTGCCCGTGCAAGTGGATGAGGTGAGTGATTTTTAAACTAGCATACCTGTTTTTAATGGCTGTTAGATGGGTGCACTCCCGATTTCAATGGGGTCAGTCTGACCGTGAAAACAGCCAAAAATTGGACATGTCCTATTTTTTGACTACTGCCATTCTAAAACGACCATGTGAATAGCCCCATAGACTTTAATTGGTGCTAAACATGGCTGTGTGATGGCCGTTACTTAAATGGCCATCACACGCCCATTTTTATGTGTATGTAGCCTAATGTAACTAACTGCTAAGGCACTTTTGCTCACTGCCTCTCATCTCCCCTGCATTTCAGTCTGCCTCTCATCCCCTTACATGTGCTGTCTAAAAGATGAACCGTTTCTTGCCTATAGCAAACAAATCATAGCACTCAGGGGCGTAACTATCAAGGAAGCAGGGGAAGCAGCTGCTTCCGGGCCCCGAGCTTAGAAGGGGCCCGGGAGCAGTAGCAGGGGTGTCAGCAGGGCAGGGTTGCATGTACTATGATGTAAACTTCTGGCCTCACAGGCAGCAGGCAGCATATAGTGGAGGGCCGCACTGAAGATAACAGCAGCTCTTGTCAGCAGCAGCTTATGCTGCTACCTTAAAAAAATCTCCCTGGAGCTTCCTTAAGAACCCCTTTCCCCCCCTCCTCTTCACTTACTGTCATATTACGGCAGGGCAGTAGTGCTCTTTGCTCTGCTGTCAGTGTCTAGTCGGGACAGAGTGGGGGGGTGGGGGCCTGCACTGCTCTCTGAGGAGGAGACACCCAGCCATGTGCTCGGGGGGGGTTAGAAACTCTTCTGGATCCTCCACAGCCTGACAAATCCATCTAGCCTGCATAAAAGGCAAGTGTATGTATGTGAAAGGTGTGTGTGTGATTATCTATCTATCTCCTATCTATCTATTATACTGTGTATATATATATATATATATATATATATATATATATATATATATATATATATTTATTTGTGGTCATGGCTACGGCAGAGAGCTGGCGCCACGAAGTGCCGGGACCTAACAGAGAGAAAACCCTACCTGCCTAACTAATATGGCTGCAGGGGTGCCCTTAGCCATGCCGTGGGTAGGCCTAAAAGGGGGCATACGCTGAGGAGTATGGAAAGAAAAGGGGAGGGAGGGTGGGGCACCGAAACGCACGCAAATGAGGAGAGGGCGTGCCTCCTTTTAAGCGCGCCTACGCCCCCCCCACAAATGCAGGCTGACATGTCAGCCTTAAACTACTTGTGGTCATGGCTACGGCAGAGAGCTGGCGCCACGAAGTGCCGGGACCTAACAGAGAAAACCTTACCTGCCTAACTAATATGGCTGGAGGGGTGCCCTTAGCCATGCCGTGGGTAGGCCTAAAAGGGGGCAAAAACACACACGAGTAGGGAGAGAAAAACCTTTATTGCAGCGGACCAAGTTACAATACCAAACTGTGAAACGCCTGGGATATCTCGGCTTGAGGGGTCGGTATGTAGCGTGTGAAGCACGAGGAGCGCCAGCGACCCATTTTACGTATGACGTGGCCGGGGACGTTATGCTTTTGAAGCCGCGGATGCTGCTCCAATGCGGAAGGAGTGCCCTGAAATGGCCTTGGGGTCGAAACCCAAGCCCGATGCCAGGGTGCGAACGTGCGAGATGAACTGCGTGGCCGTGAGGGCCAAGGCCTGGAACGGGAGCAACGGGCTGTCTGGGGCGGAGTCCCCCAGAGCTGCCAGCAAACTCCTGAGTACCTGGACCGGGCACCAAGCGTTGGCGGACTGGTAGAACTTGGTCGTCATGCCATAACAGCTGACCCCTGGTTAAACCCTTGGACCTGGCTGAACTGCGGATAAATTCGCCGGGTCTTAAAAACCTGTAGAAACTAAGGTACATTGCAGCCTTGATGACCGTGCTGGAAAGGAGCCCAAAAGGAAGACCATCTAGGGAGGTTGAAAGCTTTCTAAATAATTCCCCTGACACAGGCTGCCTGCTCGGGATGGCTGCGTGAGCACTTTTCTGAACACCCCTGAGTGTTGCCCTGACTGCTTGGGACAGAAAAACCGACCTACTTTCGGGGTCCTCCAACATGTAGAAATGTTGGACTCCGGCCAAATACAATTTGATGGTATTGAAGGATAGCTTAAGGTCAATATGACAGTAGGCTATGAAAGCTGTGATGTAAGTGGTCTTGTCAGTGTCTTGTCTCGGATGTAGGCCCCTGAACTTGTTAAAGGTGTTCCAAGCGGTCCTGTAGTTCCTGGCAGTGTTACAAGATAAAGACTTCTGCATCAAAGACTTTGCTGAATCAATGAAAAGGTTTAATCCATCACCAGATTTTGATACATCGGAGGAGGTAGCCCCACTCGGTCTGCCTCTGGCATGACCTGAAAGAAAGTTTTGAAATTAAAGCGAGACAAGGCGTCTGCGGCCACATTATGAACTCCTTGAATGTGCCTGCATGCCACATGGAAGTTGTATTCCAGCGAGAGCCAGACCAGCCTGCGGACAAAAGACATGATCTGGGGTGACTGCGATCTGCCCTTGGTGATGATGTCCACCACTGTCTGGTTGTCAGTGACGAACGCCACGGAAGAGTTGGCCCACAGGCTGCCCCAAACCTGGGCCGCCGCTACAATTGGATAGAATTCCAACAAGGGGGATGATTTTAAAGAACTCTGGCTGATGAAACCTCCGCTGGCCAGGGGCCCGCAAACCCATGGTTTCCACAGATCGCCGCGAAACCTCCGGAGGCGGCGGCGTCCGAAAAAACCAAGGTGGATGCTGGTCCCAGCTGAGGTACAAACAAAGAGACTCCATTCCAAGAGGCTATGAAGTCCTTCCACATGGCCAAATCGGCCATGGCTTGGGCGTCCAAAGTGATGAGGCTGTCTTGCTCGGGGGCTGAGGGGAGTAGCTGAAGGAGTCTGGACATGAAGGCCCTGCCCTGGGGCATGACTCTGGTGGCAAAATTGAGCATGCCTAGTAGGGACTGCAACTCAACCTTGGCGCACGTCCTGCTGCCTGCTGCCTTTGAGATGGCCTCCTTGATCTTTGCTAATTTCTCAGCTGGCAACCTGGCCTCCATCTTCCCTGTGTCCAGGTTTATGCCCAGGAAGGCGATTACCGTTGCGGGGCCTTCTGTTTTTGAGGGCGCCACCGGAACATTGAGTTGGGCAAACAGCTGAAGCAGAGCCTGGAGCTTGCTCGGCTGGCAGTCTGGGCTTTCGATTAGAAGAAAGTCATCCAAGTAATGGATGACCAGAGGGCAATCGCAGTGGTTGACCAGGATCCAATGCAATGCCTGAGCGAACTGGTCGAACAGCCAGGGGCTGCTCTTGGACCCGAACGTCAGGCGGTTGGCAAAGAAATACTGGTCTTGCCACTTGATGCCATAGAACCTCCAAAGCTGTGGATGAATGGGCAGCAATTTAAAGGCATCGGCGATGTCCGCCTTGGCCAACCATGCCCCCCGACCTACATGGAGAATCAGTTGGATGGCCTCGTCTATGGTGGCGTAACTCATGGAAAACTCCTCGGAGGGCACTAAGGAGTTTAGACTGGGTGTGCTGGAGCCATGAGGTGCAGACAAGTCATAAATGAGACGTTTATTGGTAAACTGTTTGGACACAATACCAATGGGGTTTATCCTCCAGAGGTCAAACGGCACGAAGGGAAAGGGGCCGATGAGGAACCCCTCCAATTCTGACCTGATCAGAGTCCCCACCGGCTCGGGATCCCTGGTTGCCGACAGAAGATTGGGCCCCTCCCAAGAGGCTTGTGGGAGAGCTACCAGACCTGTGTGGAACCCAGTGGTGAACCCGGAGACCAGGAACTGTACAAACTGTGGGTTGTGATGATTCCGCAACAGGGATTCTAGTAGAACCACATTGACCCCGGTTAGTCAGGATGGCCTGGATCTTTGTGGACACGCCATCTGGGGGTGAGCCCTGAAACAGCCTGCACACACATGAAGGGCCCTGCATTTGTTGTAATAACAAACATTCTGGTTAAAGTTATTACAAACCTGGCTGTTGCCCAGGAAAACTATTGGCCGCCCTAGTTTGTCCGTGGCTGGGCCAGACCGTTGAAGGGACTCGGAGCTACTGGGAAGGGATCTACCCTGGGACGTGGAGGGACCTGCATTGGGGCACCAATCTGCGGAGTGGGCGATGGACTGGCATGAGGCACACGCCGGGGCCTTGAGCCCCGCGAAATGCCAGCAGAAAAGCTCCATATCCATGGCTGCCCAGTTTGTAATGTGCTGGTATTGGACCAGTGCGGCTGCGGCTTTGGCTGAAAAGGAGCGATGATAGTCGTAGAACGCCTGACCGCCGTACTTGTGGCCCAAGTCCGTGACCCTATACAGGTACGTGTCCAACTCCTCCTGCCTCTCAGGATGAACCGAGCAGATGACGTCCCTGAATAGACTGAACGCGAGGACGAATTCCGTTATTGTGAGCTTTTTGTTTAGGCGGGGATCCCTGGCCTTGAGAACAATGGACACATCGCCGTAAGCTATAGTTTTGCTGTCAACTGTGTCGTGGGTGGCTATCAGGATGGATGCTAAATTAACATCCTTCCCCTCTAAAATGTCTTTCTTGATGTGGCAGGGAATAAAATGCGAGGGAGCAACCTCGGGAGCGTATGGAACCCTACCTGGGGGGACGGGCCCTGGGGTGGAGGTTACAGGCAAGGCTAGAGCGGACCGGTCAGGTGGCAGCCCCTGGTAGGACTCGACGGCCAAGAGTCTGGACTGGACGTCCGAAACCGAGGAGGCGATGGAGTTCATCATGGCATGTAATTGTGTGAGGGACACCTGAAGGGTGGACATGGGGACTTGCTCCAAGTCCGGGGCTGCTGGTTCAGCCATTAGCAGTCTATACAGCTCAGCTTTACGGGCGGAGGCAGGGTATTGGATCCCTCTCCGGTTGAGCTCCGCAATCAACTTCGGAATTGTCCAACTCCTTAAAGATGAGGAGCTGGGCCGCTCGGATGCGGGGGTTTCTGGTACCGACAGGGCCTCCTCGATGTTTGACATATGCGACATACTGCAGCTGCGAAGCGACAAATAGAAAATAACATTTGACCAGGAAGCCTCGTACTTTGCAAGCGACACCCGAGTCGTGAATGGTGATTAAAGGAGGACTAGCGAGAGCGAGTGTCTAGTGCTCTGAACGGCAGGGCCGTGGACTAAGCGTGAAGTGACGTGAGAAGGCTAACCGGACTTGGCCCCGGACAGGGAAATGACACTGAAAAAACAAACATCAAACCTGAAATCGTACCGAAGAAGGGAATACTGAATCGAGTCTGAAACATGACAGGCGACAGAAGCAGTAAATTAACAGTGTGAATCTGCAATGTGACAGGCAACAGAAAATAAATAATACAACGTAAGACCTTCAGTGATATGGGCACTGGAAGAGATAAATGATCTACGTACGCCTGAGCGCGATCGACCATCGCATGAGAAGTAACGAAAGTGCACTCTAAACGTAAGAATCAACAGAACCGGAAACGTACATCAACGTGCAGCCGGTGGTGGACACGGCGTGACATGAACGTACGCCTGAAGCGTGACGAACAGCAGATGACCAACCACAACGTAGCTTGAACAGTTTAAAGACGTAAGCCTGAAATGTAACAGGCAACAGATAATACAAATAATACGTAAGCCTGAAGCGTAACAGGCACCAGATGATAAATTAAAACGTAAACATGAAACGTAACAGGCAACAGATGATGAAAAAATAAAAAACGTAAGCCTGAAGCGTAACAGGCAACAGATGATATATTGCAATATGTGAGCCGCTTGAAGCGTGACTGGCAACAGATGAGATATTGATGTGAGCTTGAACGTGACAGGCAACAGATGATACACTTGAACAAACGTGAGCCTGAACCGTGGCAGGCACGCGACATGGTGGGACGTGAACGTAAGCCTGGAGCGTGACAGGCTGAAAAGTCAACAAAACGTGAGTCTGAAAGTGTCAGGCCAATGAAGGAAGAAGGAGCGGACGCCTGGGCGGAACAGGCCGTGGATGGCCTACGCCCCTCCCACAAATGCAGGCTGACGTGTCAGCCTTAAACTACATATATGTAACAGAACCTAGTTATCTCACCAGTGGAGGCATTTGGTAGAAATTTCAATGCATAAAATGCATATGTGAAATGAGAAACAGGCCTAAGACTATATAATGAATGCCTGTGTATATTTATACATTCAGCCCCATACTGAGGATGCATAGGGGAAATACACTGCCCAGTGAATGCTATTCCTGTACTTGCTTGAAATTGGTTATGTTATTTTATTCTGTGTATTCAAGTAAGCAAGAGTTCACATCTCCATTTCATTTTCGGTTCTTCTGATCCGTCAGAAGAACAGAAAAAAAGGATCCTGTAAACAAATAGATCCTGTTGCATCCGTTATGCACATTTGGGATCCGTTTGAGCCATTTCTACCTGAGATCTGTTTTTTAGACAGAAAGTCTGTACGCAGTACTTTTTTCTGTCTGATAGAACAGATCTCAAAAATGGCTCAAACGGATGCCAAATGTGCATAAAGGATGCAGCAGGATCCTTTTGTTTACAGGATCCTTTTTTTCTGTTCTTCTGACGGATCAGAAGAAGGGAAAATGAAATGGAAATGTAAACTCTCCCAAATTATATTTGTTTTGAGTACTTTTTTTTGCATTTTTCTTGTAATTATGGTAACAGACCTTTTATTGGCATTGTATAGTGTGTATAGCTGTAATATTGTGAAAGGCAGGAGCGTACCTATAGTGGAAGCAGGGGACGCAGCTACTGCGGGGCCTGAACTCAAAAGGGGCCCACCCAAGATGAGGACAAAATTGTAAAAGGGCCCCCACAATAGTATTATATACAGTACATGATATGCAGTATATGTGTTGGAAACGGACGAAGTCGCAGCAGGGCCTGGTCTGAGTGAGTGATTTTGACTAGCTGCAGGACTGGGGCTTGCATAGGGGGAGGGGGGGGGGTTGTGAAGAAGTTGCCCATGAGGAGGGGGGGGCGCATTCAATAATTTAGTGTGGGGCCCAGTCAGTTCTAAAGTGATCACTTAACTGGAGTTGCGACCAGTCAAATTATAATAAAGTATATGGCACCCATGAGTATTGTAAGTATAATTGAAAGGTGGGATTACCTTAAAAATAACTTTTATTAGTCAATAGTTAAAATAATAGGCCCAATGGATTAATTGGAGACTACATACATTAGTAGTCAGACACCACCAATCAAATTAGGTAGAGAGGAGAAGCAGGTGTGAAATGTAAACACTTGCTGGGAGGGCGAGTACGAAACAAAGGGATACAAATAAAGAGGGAGACAGATACTGGGTCTCTTCCCCTAGTGTAGCCCCTGGTTCTGACTCAAAATGATACCCTCAATATATGTCCCTTAGTGTCCCTTGCAGGCAATGACAGTGACTGCCCAGCTTCGTCAGAAATGCAAAGGTATCACACATCCAAGAACATACAAATCAATTAGCATCAAGCAAAGACATAGTCCCGACGCGTTTCAATGGCAGTCAGGTCATCAGGGGACTTATATGCAAAACAAAACAGAGTATACACATATGCACAAAATAGAGAAGTCTCCACGGCGCCTTCAAGTGTATTGGGGCCAGCCAGAGGAAGAGCAGTGTTGTCTAACTGGTACTTAGCTTCTCAATGTGCAGCGGTTCAAGGTCCACTCCTCCTGCGTATGGCAGCGATGGCAGTGAGTGCCCATACCGGCGTTCTTTTAAACCAGCGCGGGCCCAGATAGGTCCGCCCCTCAGTACATCACATGCTCAGATCACGCGGGTCGTGACGTCACTGGTCACGAGTGCACCGCGTCACAGAAAGGAGTCACATGACCGGGACTCTGACTATAGCTGTGTCAGAGTAATCCCATGTCTGTCCCCTACAATTAAGTAGCGGTGATTCGGATAGCATTAGGGGGGGGCGGAGATATGGAGATGAGGGGCTGGGAGATGGGCTAACTCAACCAGCCCCACTTATCCATATAGACATAGTGGCCTGAAAAGCCAGATAAGGTGCATCATTCCTATTGAGTCATAGAGAAGCACTACCTTTAAACAGCAGGATCATTGGACAGGTCAGATTGGAACAATGGATAGGTAAACTACCCAGTAGTCTCTGGTACAGCTGAATACACATAGTGGCAGCAGAAGATTAAAGTAAGGGGACCTGGTGGAGCCCCCTTAGAGAAAACTAGACAGGTGGATTGGTCCCTATATGTGATACAAGGCATGAACGGTACATACAGTGCATCAAGCGTATGGGAACGGTCGGGGGTGGAAATTGAAGGAGGCAAATGGACAGCTATCAATCGTCAACGGGAAGACCTGGTCTCCTCAATAAAGCACCCAAAAGAGAGTTGTTCATTTAAACCGTTTGGTTGTGAGGTCTTTAATTCAAATATCCACCAGGTCTCCCTTTGGAGTATTTTTCTGTCCCAGTTGCCTCCTCTTTTCAACGGAGGAACGAGTTCAATGGCCATGAATGTCATGCCCTCCATTCTCCCGTTGTGGCTAGCTTCTACATGTGGGGTGTCCCGACCGTTTCTGATGTCACCGAGGTGTTCTCCCACCCATCTACGAAATTCCCGGGTGGTTTTGCCTATGTATTCTAGGCCACAGTGACATGTTGCCTTGTAGATCACACCCCTTGATCTACAATTGAGAAAGCACTTGATGGAATACATTTTACCTGTAACATTACTGCAAAAGTCCCTACCCCTCATGATAAAGGGGCAGGCGACACATCCACTGCAACGAAAACAGCCAGATAGTGGTTTAAGCCATGTACCCGTATTTACACCGGTTTCGCTAAAGTGACTATGCACCAAGCGATCCCGGAGGCTGCGGCCCTTGCGATACGTGATTTGTGCATATGGTGCAACAAATTGTCAGATATCGGGGTCCAGGAGAAGGATACCCCAATGTTTTGAGATGACACTTCTCACTTCTCCTGCGGCACCATCATAAGTACCAATCAGTCGTATAGTGTTCTCTGCAGTTTTCGTTTTTTTGGGGTGCAGATGTTCTGTTCGACTTTATACTCGGGCTCTTTGATAAGCCTGCTTAAGGACAGAGTCAGGATAACCCTTTTCTTTGAATCTAACTCGTAAGTCCCCTGCTTGTTTATAATCGTTCACAGTGGAGCAGTTTCTCCTCATCCTTAGATATTGCCCGGTGGGGATTCCCCTTTTGAGGGGAAGGGGATGGTGGCTGTTCCAATTCAACAAATAATTGGTAGAGGTGGGTTTTCACCAATTCTCCCTGATTCCCTCTCATGATGACAATATCCAGGAAGGGGAGGGCATCTTTTGTCACCTCGAAGGTAAATCACAGGCCAATCTCATTGACATTGAGGATACCCACAAATTGATGTAGGTCCTCAGCCTCCCCCTTCCATAGTAGGAAAATGTCATCAATGAATCTGACCCATGTGACCACACTCTGTCACATGGGCCAGAGGGTCACCGAAGACCAGCCCAGGAACAGGTTTGCATACGATGGGGCACATGGGCTCCCCATCGCTGTGCCCCTGAGCTAGTGGTAGAAGACCCCCTTTAAAAAGGAAATAGTTACAGGTGAGTGTAAATTCCAGGAGTCTCAAGATCAAGCAATTGTGTGCACGAAATTGGCAACCTCTGGTCATCAAGAATGTCTCAACTGCCTTCATCCCACAATTGTGAGGGATGGAGGAGTAGAGCGCCTCCACGTCAATGGAGGCCAGCCAGGTGTCACCTTCAACAAAGACACCTTCTAGACGACCCAAAAGGTCCCCTGTGTCTCTGATGTACGAGGGTAGTGTTTTAACAAAGGGGGCCAGAATGTGGTCGATGTATACCCCTATATTTTGCCCTAGGCTATTAACCCCAGAGACTATAGGCCTTCCTTTGAGGGTTGTGACCCCCTTATGAATTTTTGGGAGACAATAAAAGGTCGGTATAGTCGGGTGTTTGTTGTATAGGAAGTCAAATTCATCCCCCGAAATTAGACCCTCTGATTTGCCTTCACAGATGATGGTTTTCAGTATTTTTTGGTATTTGGCAGTGGGGTCAGTCTTGATTATTTCGTAGGTAGCCTTATCTTCCAGGAGGTCCAGGCAAAGTTTTTTATATTTGTAGGTATCTAAGATGACTACACCTTACTGTCACGTTCCAAGTTCTCCAATGCCTTATATTCATCTTTGGTACAGTTAAACCTATGTTTATCAAAAGTAAGATGTTCCAAGAGGGGTCGCCCACTGGTGGTAACCTAGTACTCCTGTTTTTGAGTGTAGTAAAAGGCCTTTTCCCCTCCTGCACGGTGCTATCACTTAGGCTCAATAGAAGTTTAACATCCTGTAAAATATCTGACGGAATCCCCATCTCTCTACTCTCCCGCCTATTGGCCAGGGCAAAATGTTTATGCCATTTCAATTTCCTACAAAAAAGGCTCAAGTCCTTGGTCCAATTAAACAGGTTGAAAGATGAAGTGGGTACGAAGGATAAGCCTTTGTTAAGTATTGCCATTTCAGCCTGTCCAAGTTGTCTAGATGATAAGTTTAATATCTACACACACTGTTTGGTGACTGTGTAAATACGGGTACATGGCTTAAACCACTATCTGGCTGTTTTCGTTGCAGTGGATGTGTCGCCTGCCCCTTTATCATGAGGGGTAGGACTATTGCAGTAATGTTACAGGTAAAATGTATTCCATCAAGTGCTTTCTCAATTGTAGATCAAGGTGTGTGATCTACAAGGCAACATGTCACTGTGGCCTAGAATACATAGGCAAAACCACCCGGGAATTTCGTAGACGGGTGAGAGAACACCTCAGTGACATCAGAAACGGTCGGGACACCCCACTGGCTAAACATGTAGAAGCTAGCCACAACGGGAGAATGGAGGGCCATTGAACTCGTTCCTCCGTTGAAAAGAGGAGGCAACTGGGACAGAAAAATCCTCAAAAGGGAGACCTGGTGGATATTTGAATTAAAGACCTCACAACTAGAGATGTCCCGAACTATTCGCCGGCGAACAGTTCCCGGCGAACATAGCTTGTTCGCGTTTGCCGCGGAGGGCGAACATATGCGATGTTCAGTCCGTTCCCTATACATCATCATTGAGCAAACTTTGACCCTGTACCTCACAGTCAGCAGACACATTCCAGCCAATCAGCATACCCTCCCTCCCAGACCCTCCCACTTCCTATCAAAAAGCAAGGACAACATCCATCTTCAATTCATTCTGAAGCTGCAGTGTCACAAATTTGACTAAGTTGTAATCGCAATGCAATTAATACAGGTTATATTAATCGCATTGCGAATTCAACTTAGAGCTGGGTTCCTAATGGTTGTATTGCTAGAATATAACAAAGATTGAGAATATAGTGCTATATTCGTTATATTTGTCAATTCTAGCAATACAACCATTAGGAACTCAGATCTAAGTTGTAATCGCAATGCGATTAATACAGGTTATATAAATCGCATTACGAATTTAACTTACCACACTCTGCGTCAACTACGTAATTTTCCATGGGAGTTTTGCCATGGGTCCCCCTCCGGCATGCCACAGTCCAGGTGTTAGTCCCCTTGAAACAACTTTTCCATCACTATTGTGGCCAGAAAGAGTCCCTGTGGGTTTTAAAATTCGCCTGTCTATTGAAGTCTATGGCGGTTCGCGAACATTTGCGGAAATTCGCGTTCGCCGTTCGAATGGAAAATTTTATGTTCGAGACATCTCTACTCACAACCAAACGGTTTAAATGAACAACTCTCTTTTGGGTGCTTTATTGAGGAGACCAGGTCTTCCCGTTGATGATTGATAGCTGTCCATTTGCCTCCTTCAATTTCCACCCCCGACCGTTCCCATACGCTTGATGCACTGTATGTACCGTTCATGCCTTGTATCACATATAGGGACCAATCCACCTGTCTAGTTTTCTAAGGGGGCTCCACCAGGTCCCCTTACTTTAATCTTCTGCTGCCACTATGTGTATTCAGCTGTACCAGAGACTACTGGGTAGTATACCTATCCATTGTTCCAATCTGACCTGCCCAATGATCCTGCTGTTTAAATACCTAGGTAGTGCTTCTCTATGACTCAATAGGAATGACGCACCTTATCTGGCTTTTCAGGCCACTATGTCTATATGGATAAGTGGGGCTGGTTGAGTTAGCCCATCTCCCAGCCCCTCATCTCCATATCTCCGCCCCCCCTAGTGCTATCCGAATCACCGCTACTTAATTGTAGGGGACAGACATGGGATTACTCTGACACACCTATAGTCGGAGTTCCGGTCATGTGACTCCTTTCTGTGAAGCGGCGCACTCGTGACCAGTGACGTCACGACCCGCGTGATCAGAGCATGTAATGTACTGAGGGGCGGACCTATCTGGGCCCGCGCTGGTTTAAAAGAACACCGGTATGGGCACTCACTGCCATACGCAGGAGGAGTGGACCTTGAACCGCTGCACATTGAGAAGCTAAGTACCAGTTAGACAACACTGCTCTTCCTCTGGCTGGCCCCAATACACTTGGAGGCACCGTGGTTTTTTGGTTTAGGTATTTCACATACATGATTATGACTTACCAATAACAAGTGTCAAATTGAGTAAGAAGAAGCAAAGTTCTGGAAGAAGTTTTTTTTTACCAGTTATGGGCTACAACTAATTTTTGTAGATGATTGTTTTACCACAACGTCTTTATGTACAGTATTACATATTTCACCAGTTTGGTTGAAGAACTCATGGTTTAAAATGTTGAAAAGTACAACTAACTTTCAGGGAGACAGCAGATATTTCATGTATCAAATTTTCTTGTACATGAACATGCCCCAAAATTTAGTAATTGGGACTGTTTTACATAATCAAATATTTTGGAAGGAAGAAGTTCTATGTTTCTGTTTCTCTAACATTTGTCCACATGACCCAGAAGATCTGGAAAGTGGTGGGGAAAGTTCTCAAGGTGAAGGGCTTTCCTGTATTCTCTCTAATTTTTGGGAATATTTGTTATAGGGAAATTCAAATTGACCCAGAAATTTACGATATTCTGTATGAAATAGTGGTCTCTGGATCTCAGTGGAATTCCTTTGAGTGGCAGAAAATACTGTAGACAGAACCATACAGATCTAAATAGTCAATAGGTCATACATTACTCCACTTACATTAGTTACATTTGGCCTACAAGTGGAATATATTTTTCTGCTATGTAACACTAACTGCAACCTTAGCAACATACCGTAGATATTGGGGTTTTATAAAAAATTTATTTAGAACATTTTTACGGTAAAATTATAACTCAATGAAGAACTATGTGTATTTAGGTCAGTTTGTGATTGAGAAATTGGGGTGTTGCAAATTTGTGAGGCAATAACCTGAATTACTTTCACATACAGAAAGTGTATATTTGTGCATACTATACAATATGTTTATTTTTTTTTAACTCATGCTTTGTACTCAATTTATATAATGTATACATGTCAAGCAGCAGAAATATTTTACTGTTGCAGAAATATCTTAACTTGTACATGTCCTTTTTTTCCTTTCTCAATAAAAATAATTGAAAAAAAGTCTTACTGTACCTCTGTCACGGTTTGCTTAAATGAAAAATTAGAGCTGGTGTCAAGGTGATTCATGTCTCCCTCTTCTGTGTAACACAGCGATTTTGCTGGAAGGGAGTGATGGAGGCTGTTGGATATAGCATTAAGTCGAAACAGTAGCTCATCTATCAGGTCCTCAAATTCATCCAAGTAGTAATTCTGTCAGTAGCAGAAAGAAAAAAAAAACTTTAAACTAGACTCAAGATCGTTACAATCATTTATTATCATGAATATAACTCCTTCCTATAAAACAGCATAACTAACATTTTTCACCTTAAGGATCAGGCCAAATTTTGGAAATCTGACGTGTCACTTTATGTGGTAATAACTTTGGAACAATTTTACTTATCCAGGCCATTCTGAGACTTCTTTTTCTCGTCACATATTGTACTTCATGACAGTGGTAAATTTGAAGCACTTTATCCAGCTCACCTTCCTGGTCAAATGTGTTCGCCCGACTCCTGAAACCTTTGGGGTGGGTCCCCTTTGCAATCAGCAAGAAACTTGAAAAGGAATGATTCCAGATTCAAATAGAGGTCCTCTTTAAAACTCCTTCTTTATTTGACATTCATTTACAGCAGACAGCCACTTTGTACACAAGACAAGTTGACGCGTTTCGGGTACTAGACCCTTAGTCGTAACAATACAACACAGTGAAACTCTGAAATTTAAATGGATATTGAGCCCACCCCTCCAAATTTCTGGGGAGGAGAGCACCTTTTCATTGGTTATTTCACTGCAATGAACACCCATCATCTAGACTGCTAATCACAGAATAGATGTCCTTCACATTGTGCTGAAGCTCTCAGACCCATTAACCCTGTATGGGGTGAGCCTAGTTGTATTTGGCTAAACAATGGAAAGAAGAAAAACCGCACAATGTGAATGATGTACTACATATAAAAACATATGATGACATTACTAAGATGACCTTATTCCTGCCAATGGATTCTCGACAAAAGGGATCTGTTTGTTGCCCCTGGGAGAAAGGTATATATAGATAAAAATAAATATAAATATAAATATGGGAACATTATCTCCTTTCAGCAATTTTACTGGTAGATGTACATTAGCTCCCTTTTTAGGTTTAATCCAACCGGAACTCTGGTATTTAATCTGAAAATCCAGAATGCCTCCCGCAAAAGGAGTTTTTTCCGGTGGTCTCCACCTCTTGGGGGTGCAATTACCTTTTCAATTGAAAATGCATTAAAGCTTTTAACTTTACGGGCGTGCATCTGCACAAAATGTCTTGCTGCATTGGAGATATTCAATGCGTTTGGATTGCTAATATAATTCAGATGCTCCAATAGACTATTTCAAAATTTTCGCATTGTAATCCCCACATACAGCAAGTCACATTCGGTGCAACAGATGATATAAACCACCCCTAGAGTGTTACAATTAATATAGCTTTTAATTGGAAAAATACAGGAGTGGTCAGAATTTTCAAAGGATTGCAGGGGAGTCACATAGTTGCAGGTTTTGCATGGATTACCCCCGCACCCAGTGAACCCCTTGTAACTGAGCCAGTTCTGTTTTTTATTTGGATGCTGTCTGTTGGAGGTGTATAGAGATGGGGACAGAGAGCAGGACAATGTCGCGGCCCTTCTGGGAACTATTCTGCAGCCAGATTTCAAAGCATTATATAGGATGTCGTCATCATATAATATCGGCAAACATCCTTTGACCACAGAGCAGATTTTATTAAATTCCTTACTGTATTTGATAGATAAGATCGGAACCTTGTCCTGGTCTTTGTCCCCATGTACCCCCATCCCCCTTCCTGGATTTCTAAATTTACTCCTTTCTAGGCGCAAAGAGCATGTCAAATCTGCTTTTCTGCAGCCCTCAACAACATCCAATCAGGGTAGTTTCTCGCTTTTGTCCACTAAACTAAATTCCTCTTCCAGGTACATTGGTAAGCTGCAATTTCTCGCAGTCCGGATGTATTCTCCTACCGGGATCGCTTTTATGGTGTGTAAAGGATGGTGGCTTCTGGCATTCAGAATCGAATTCCCTGCCACTTTTTTCCTATATGTTCGAGTATGCACAGTCTCATCTGGGTAGCCATGGAGTGTCAAATCCAAGAAGTCAATACTGGATTCACTTGTCACGCATGTGAAGCGCAAATTATAATCATTGGCATTCAAATAGGTCTGGAGGTCCGGGACGGCAGATACATCGCCCGCCCAGATCATGAGCAGGTCATCGATGTATCTGCCATACCAGACCAATCCAGACAAAAATGGATTGTGAACACTGTAGACATATTTGTCTTCCCAGTATGCCATGGTTCGATTTGCCAATGAGGGCGAGAATTTCGCCCCCATTGACACTCCACGTATTTGTAGAAAGTAGGCACTATCAAACATAAAATAATTATGTGTTAATAAAAAAATCCGCAACTTCACATGCATAATCTATAAACTCAGAACTGAATCCTGTATGTCTATGGAGATGACACTCCATGGCTAACACGGCGACCCTATGGGGAATGGAGGGATACAATGCTATTACATCAGCCGCAATCCAGTTTTTATTTTTTGTTATGTACAGTGTTCATCTGACAGGTTAGATCATGTGGTATTTTATAGAGCAGGATGTTACGGACGCTACAATACCAAATATGAATACTTTTTTGGTTGTTTGCTTCAGTTTTACATAATAAAGCATTTAAAAAAAGAATATTTTTTAGTGTCTCCATATTCTGAAAGTCATATTTTTTGTTAGATTTTTGGGCGACTGTCATATGTAGGGGCTCATTTTTTTCTGTATGTGATGACAGTTTGATTGGCACTAATTTGGGGTGCATATGACTTTTTGATTGCTTGGTATTACACTTTTTGTGATGTAAAGTGACAAAAAAAATCTTTTTTTTTTTACACTTTTTTTCTATGATGTTCATGTGATATTTCTATACAGCAGTTTCTTACAGACGCGGCAATACCTAATATGTATACTTTTCTTTATTTAAGTTTTACACAATAACAGCATTTTTTTAACAAAAAAAATTATGTTTTAGTGTCTCTATATTCTGAGAGCCATAGTTTTTTTTATTTTTTGGGCGATTGTCTTAGAGTCTAATTTTTGGTGGGATGAGATAACTGTTTGATTGGTTTGATTTTGGGGGTGTATGACTTTTTGATCGCTTGTAATTACACTTTTTGTGATGTAAGGTGACAAAAAATGGCTTTTTTGACACTTTTTTTTTTACGGTGTTCACCTTAGGGGTTAGGCCATGTGATATTTTTATAGAGCTGGTTGTTACGGACACGGCGATACCTAATATGTATACTTTTTTTTATTTATTTCACTTTAACACAATAATAGAATTTTAGAAAAAAAGCCATTTTCTGAAAGCCATATCTTTTTAATTTTTTGGGCAATTGGCACTTTTAATACTTTTTTTTGGGGAAGTGAGGTGGGCAAAAATTTCAATTCAATCATAGTTTTTCTTTTTTTAAGGGGTTCACCCTATAGGCAAGTAACATGACCCTTTCATAGATCAGGTCGTTACGAATGAAGGTATCAAACATATGTAGAATATTTTATTTTTAAAATGTTTATTAAATTGTTAATGTGTGGCTATAAGAAGAAATTAGATCTATTTATTTTTACTTTTTTTACCCCAACCCACTTGGTTCTTGCAGATCCAGTGGGTCTGATGCCTCTATAATACACTGCAGTACACTATATAGTGTACTGCAGTGTGTTGTGACTTTACACAGCTTGATCAGTCTCCTGCCTTTAGCAGCAGGCTGATCAGGCTTAGCTATACCATGGCAAGCCAGAAGCCTGTGAAGGCGTCCGGTTGCCATGGTAACCATCGGGACCGCTGCCACATCAGTGCAGCGCCTGATGGAGGAGGGAGCCCCCTCCCTCTGTGAACCCGTCAAGCATGGGTCACTGCAACGGCACAGGAGAGGGAGGGAGGGAGCTCCCTGTTAACCCTTACCATACAGCGGTCACTATGGACCGCGGCATGGAAGGGGTTAAACGGCTGCCATCGGTGCCAGCACCGATGTCAGTCGTTTCAAGAAAAGTGTCAGCTGTGTGCTGACACTCTGCTAACCGCACACAATGGGGGAGGGGGGGAGGGGGGGCGGGGGATCGTGCGCCCGCCTGCACGCTCCGCCATCTGGAAATTAGGGGGGCATAATTTATTTTATATATCAAGGTACTGATGCCCACAGTCACGGACTGTGAGCATCAGAACCTGACAGCCGGCATTAGAATCCTCTGATTGGCTAGTCTGTACAGACTAGCCAGTCAGAGCGATTGCCGACCTGGGACCGCCCTCATTGGTTCCCTCAAGTAGCAGTGCTCCATGACTAGTATACACATCAAATAGCGCTAAGGAGTTAACCTTAGTGGCCGTGCTTTGCACACTATAGGAAAAAATGCCGGCCTATTTGGTGGCCAGGACCGTGGGAGCTCACATAGGCTGGTGATTTTTTTTTATAGTATGCAAGCACAGCCACACTGCTGGATTGCAAGGTGGTTGTAACCACGGAAACGAGCAGTGTATAATGTGATGGAAAAATAAATCCAGCCAGCAAAGGAAGAAATATGGAAAATCACAATACATTAGTAAGTGACTTGAATTAACTTTCTCTACATAATAAATGCTATTTACTGAACTGACAAAACCCCTCTGAGCCATATTCTTCACTTTCACATGAGTCATCAGATGACAGGACTCAATGTAAACAGAAAGCCTGCTGCTCTGCAAATACACAGAAGCTGTTTATTTATACTGTTATACTGGGAAAATGACTGAAAATAGAGATAACATTGAAAAAATGCTTTGTTTTGTTTTTTGCCCAAAACTAGTAAAATACAATAAAAACAATTGCCCAAAGGTGTCCATAGCAAGATTTCTCTTCACTGGAAGTAAGAGGCCTGGGCTAAATCTTGATAAATAATCTCATAGCATTATCCCTCCACCAAATCTTACATTTGGGACAATGCAGTCAGGCAGGTAATGTTCTTCTGGCATTTGCTGCTAGACACAGCAGTGTAATTCGTCAATCCACAGAACACGTTTCTACTGCTCCGGAGGCTCCCATGCTTGGTAATGTGATTGCCAAAGACTTGTATGCATACGGAAACCCATGCTATGAAGCTCCCAGCACAATTTTTTTGCTGATGTTAAAGGGGTTATCCAACACTATAAAAATGTCCCCCATACGCCAGGCCCCTCACAATAAATATACTTACCTGACTTCCTGCGCCGCTCCTGGCCCCGCACCACACTGCAGCTTCTAGCTTCTCCCCGTGTGTGGATGAAAACATCCTGTGTTGAAGGGGGGGGGGGGCAGTTAATGGCAGACAGGGACAGGGACGAGCCTCCCTAGCGACACTCGCGATGCACGCACAGGGAGAAGCTGGAAGGTGGTGCAGGAACCAGGAGCAGCGCAGGGAGTCAGGTAAGCATATTCATTGTGAGGGGCCCGGCATATGGGGACATTTTTATAGTGTTGGATAACCCCTTTAATGCTGGAGGAGGTTTGGAAGTCTGTAGTTACTAAGTCAGATGTGCTTTAGTGATTTTTATATACTACACGTGTCAGATAGATAGATAGAGTATACACCACTGAAGAGATATACACAATGATCACATCCAATAGTGATACAGTGAGTGAAAGAGAACCAGAGTTTGTTCGCTCTTCCTCCTCAAGTTATTGTGAGGAGCCTCCTTACTGTCCCAGGCCAGTTAGTGTTAGGCTAGGGCTACACAGCACAAAAGTCACGCGACAATTTTTATAATGGTAGTCAATGGTGTCGCACTGTGACATGCTGCGACTGCATCACGACAGTCGCAAAAAATCGATTCAGTGCGACACCATTGACTACCATTACAAAATATGTTGCGCAACACATGTTGCCGTGTAGCCCTAGCCTTAAGGATTTGAATGACACAATGTCTGACATCAGTTGTTTACCAGCCACACCTTCCCAAATACCAGAGTTTAATTCTGCTGCAGGAATCTATGTGCAATTTTTATAATGGTAGTCAATGGTGTCGCACTGTGAAGGGCTGCCTGAATTTGGATTTTTACATAACTTTTTACCAATGATTTGGTCTAATTTATTGTGGAATGAATATATATTTTGGCAAACTCTAACTCTACCTATACCAAACCATACAAGTTAAATTCCACTGATTGTGCCAACATTTTGGAGGGTGTTATTAAATATGAGCATTACTTAAAGAAAAAAAATAAATCTTATTGGTATCCCTGTTAAAATGCCTGGTTGTGAAAAACACCTGTGGTGTGTGGGACCATCTGAAAAACCCTTCCCAAGAGCCTCCTTAGCTAAATCCAGCAAGCTAGAAAAAGCGGAGTATTGCACAACAAAGGGATCCTCTGATTAAGGCCTCATGCACACGACCGTTGTTGTGTTCCGTTCCGCAAAATGGGGTTCCGTTGTTCCGTGATCCTTTTCCTTGTGTCTTCCTTTATTTTTGGAGGATCACCAGACATGAAGGAAAGTAAAAAAAAAGTCTAAGTCAAGTTTGCCATGCAAATCATAGGAAAAAAACGGACGGGGACGACAATCTTGTGGGCCTCCGCATTTTTTCGCGGTCCCATTGACTTGAATGGGTCCGCGAAAAAAATAGGACAGGTTATATTTTTTTGACGGACTGGAACCACGGATCACGGACGCGGATGACAAACGGTGCATTAGCTGAGTTTTCAACGGACCCATTGAAAGTCAATGGGTCCGCAGAAATATGGAACAACGGACACAGAATAAAACAACGGTCGTGTGCATGAGGCCTAAGGCCGTTTTTTTTGCGGATAGGATGGGGACCTATTCATTTCAATGGGTCAGCAAAAAAATTATGATAGTTCATCCGTTTGTGTTCCGTGTTTCCCTTCAGCAAAAAAAAAATAGTGCATGTCCTACTTTTTTCACATTTGCGGACAAGGTTAGGCATTTATTACAAGGGATCTGTGAAAAAAAACGAATCCTCCAAAAAAAACGGATGCCGCATCCGTTTTTTTTAGCGGACGCACAATTTGCGGACGCAAAAAACAACTGTCGTGTGCATGAGGCCTAAGGCCTCATGCACACGACTGTTGTTTTATTCCGTATCCGTTGTGCCGTTTTTCGTGATTTTCTGCGGACCCATTGACTTTCAATGGGTCCGTTGAAAACTCGGCTAATGCACCGTTTGCCGTCCGTGATCCGTGGTTCCAGTCTGTCAAAAAAATATAACCTGTCCTATTACTTTCGCGGAAAACGGTTTGCGGACCCATTCAAGTCAATGGGACCGTTAAAAAACGCGGAGGCACAGAAGATTGTCATCCACGTCCGTTTTTTTCCTATCATTTGCATGGCAATCCTGTCTTAGACTTTTTTTTTACTTTACTTTATGTCTGGTGGTCCTCCAAAAATAAAGGAAGACACACGGAAACGGATCACGGAACAACGGAACCCCATTTTACGGAACACAACAACGGTCGTGTGCATGAGGCCTAAAATATATGTGACCTCAATCTATGATGCCAGCAGCACCCATGTGCCTGTGCAAGGCACATAATCCATGTTAGGCCCCTTGCAGACGAGCGATACGTATTAGGTCCGGATGCGTTCAGTTAAAAATGCGCAAGCAAGTTCATTCAGTTTTGCCTGCGAACGCGTTCAGTTTTTATCGCGCGGGTGAAGTGCGCATTGAGGCGTTTTTCACGCGCATGATAAAAAACTGAAGGTTTACAAACAACCTTTCTTGGCAACCATCCGTGAAAAATGCATCGCACCCGCATTTGCTTGCGGATACGATGCGATTTTCATGCAGCCCCATTCACTTCTATGGGGCCATAGAACATGCTGCGATTTCCACGCAGCGCACAAGTGATGTGTGAAAAACAACGCTCATGTACATCAGTTCTGCGTTGCAGGAAAAACACAACATGCTCTATATTCTGCGTCTTTCACGCAACGCTGGCCACATAGAAGTGAAGAGCTTCAGTGAAAAACGCATTGCACCTGGAAGAAAGTCCGGATGCAATGCGTTTTTCACTGACGGTTGCTAAGAGATGTTGTTTGTAAACCTTCAGTTTTTTATAACACGTGTGAAAAACGCATCAAAACGCATTGCACTCACGCGATAAAAACTTAACGCAATCGCAGACAAAACTGACTGAACTTGCTTGCAAAATAGTGCAAGTTTCCCTGAACGCATCCGAAGCCAATCCGTCACGCTCATGTGAAAGAGGCCTTAAAGAGCACCTTCTTGCGAGGAAGCTAAGCTAGTTACTTACACTGCCAGTTACACAGATGCCATCAGTGCTCTTTTGTTTTTGTCGACCAATTATTGAAAGCACCAGTCGTCTTGCATGACCTACAAGTTCTTTAAATGTCACGAGATGCTTGCTGCGTTGTGCCTTCTTTGAGCATTTGGCAACAGAAGTAAGAATTCCTTTGAGCTATTAAAAAAAAGAAACACTGAAATCATAATAATGATCACACTTATCAGGGTAAAAGTAGCTTAATTACTGTGGTCGGCTGCATTATTCTGCCACAGGAGCTAAGTACTCCAGTAAAAATCTAGGTACATTTTTCATAATCCAAAAACAGATACAGATGTAATCCACGGCACTCACCCCACTTTGTAGAAAGTTCACTTTATTGAGCACAATGCACGGAGTAGTACTCAACAGATGTAGCCAGTACTACTCCCTGCATCGTGCATTGTGCTCAATAAAGTGGACTTTCTACAAAGTGGGGTGAGTGCCGTGGATTACATCTATATCTGTTTTTGGAATTTAATTTTATGTATTCCTTTTTACCACTGTGCACCACCCATGCAGTTGCCCCAGCTAATCTGGACTTCAATGGTGGTTTTGTATAGTGCCGACCATTTCTTTTTTTCTTTTGTATGGCGAAGATTTTTCATTCTTGAAAATGAATTGGACTGCATGCGGAAATGACACACTCCCAGCCTTTCTTTAGTTTCAGTGGGTAGGTGTATGGAAACTTACTTTTCAGGCAATGTTCAACTTATGTTTGTGTCATGAGTAGTGTTGAGCGAACTTGTGTTTTAAGTTTGGCGTCTAAAGTTCGAGTTCGGGTTATCGAAGTATCCCGTTATGGATTCCACTACCACGGACCATAACGGAATTTAGAATCCATAACGGGATTCTTCGATAACCTGAACTCGAACTTTAGATGCCGAACTTAAAACACAAGTTCACTCAACACTAGTCATGAGCTAATTTACATAAGTTTCAGAAGGAAACATGCATGTTAAAATTATATAACGTACATATATACACAAACACTCTTTAACCCCTTCCACATAATACAGCACAATAGTACAGCACAGTGATGGCACTGGCTCAGGAGCTGGACCTGAACCATTGCTTGTGGGTGCCAGTTGTATAATATGGCTGGCACCCTGCTCTCTCTGCTGAGACTGGAGTTATATCGGCAGCTTAACACCTCAGATGCCACAGTCAACAGCAACTATGTCATCTAAGCACTCCTGTGAACTCTGATGAGGCCATCATTAGTACCAATGCAGAACCTGCTTTCATCACTGAACACAATTGTTTGCCATTGATGGCTTCATCATAGTGTGCAAGTGGGGAGGGGGCAGAGAGAGCCTACTGCCATCATGCATAGTGTGGAAATACACAGGACCAACACCAGGTGTAGGGCGTCATTAGTTATCATGGCCGTTTCCATCTGGTATTTGTGGAGGGAAGTTTGACCAGAACGTCTGGGATATCGTGGAACCAGTCCTACTGCCTTTTTTTTCTCAGTTAAGCTACTTTCACACTAGCGTTCGGGGCTCTGCTTGTGAGCTCCGTTTGAAGGGTCTCACATGCGGCCCCAAACGCATCCGTACTGCCCTAATGCATTCTGAGTGGATGCGGATCCGCTCAGAATGCATCAGTCTGGCAGCGTTCAGCCTCCGCTCCGCTCAGCAAGCGGACACCTGAACGCTG
Organism: Bufo bufo; assembly: GCF_905171765.1. NCBI lineage: Eukaryota > Metazoa > Chordata > Amphibia > Anura > Bufonidae > Bufo > Bufo bufo. The sequence goes on along the minus strand of NC_053393.1, from coordinate 251,829,184 downwards.
CTTGCAGCGTTCTGGTGTCCGCCTGGCCGTGCGGAGGCAAACAGATCAGTCCAGACTTACAATGTAAGTCAATGGGGACGGATCCGTTTGAAGTTGACACAATATGGCTCAATTTTCAAACAGATCCGTCCCCAATTGACTTTCAATGTAAAGTCTGGACGGATCCGTCTGAACTACTTTCACACTTAGAAATTTTTCTAAACTATAATGCAGACGGATCCGTTCTGAACGGATCCAAATGTCTGCATTATAGGAGCGGATCCGTCTGAGCAGACATGAGACGGACCCGCTCTGAACGGTAGTGTGAAAGTAGCCTTAGCAGGCATGGTGTTCCAACAAAATAACACCCGCCCACACACCCTCTGTGCTGCACAACATACTCTTCAAGGTATTCAGCAGCTCCCCTGGCAAGCTCAATGTCTGGGACTGGATAGCGCAACAAATCTCCCATGCACAGCAGCCAACAACCAGGAGGATATCCAGAATCTGTATGATCTGCATGACCAGCATGGCAGACTGTATCGCAGCAAGGGGAGATGACACCCAGTATTAATGCGACCCTTCCTCAACATATACTTTGCTGCAGAACCCACCTTGGTTGACAAAGTATAAACTGCAAGTGCTTGGCCAATCTTAACTCAATCGCACTAAGTTTTCCAGGTGTTCTTTTTTCAATTTCCAGTAGTGTACCTAAACATTTTCTGGAACCCCACGTCCAGCAGCACTTCTAAAAATGCTCTGCATCTAATTGTCTCTTGTTGGCTTTCTATGGAACTGTACTCCACACTCTGGAAAAGCAGAGCCAATGAAATTCTGAGAAATGCTGCTGCACTTTTCTGGTGTCAGTAAAGGTTTAGGTACCATTTAGAGGGCATCTGTCAGCAGATTAAACTGATCTGATCTGTTGCATATGCATTTGGCAGCTGAAGGCATCTGTGTTGGTCCCATGTTCATATGTGCCCCCATTGCTGAGGAAAATGATGTTTTAATATATTCAAATGAGCCTCTAGGAGCAATGGAGGAATGCCGTTACACTTAGAGGCTCAGCTCTCTGTGCAACTCATACCCTCTGCACTTTGATTGACAGGGCCATACATGATGATGTTTTCACTGCCTGAGCCCTTCAATCAAAATGGAGAGGTCACGGCAGTAGCAAAGAAAGCTGAGCCTCTGGGTGTAACAGCAACACCCCTGTTGCTCCTAGAGGCTCCTTTGTATATATTCAAACATCATTTTTCTCAGCAATGTGGGCACATTTGAACATGGGACCAACATAGATGCCTTCAGCTGCCAAGTGCACATGTAACAGGTCAGTCAGGTTCATAGGTACAAATCTGCTGACAGATGCCCTTTAAGGCAGGGGATTTCAAACTCCTGGCCCTCCAGCTATTGCAAAACTACAACTTCCATCATACCCGGACAGCCTACAGCTATCAGGGAATGCTGCTATTTTTTTTGCACAAGTTTGACATCAATAATTTAAAGGTGTTAACTATTATTTCTCATACTGTTTCTCATATTATATATCTATTGTGTGTGTGTGTGTATATATATATATATATATATATATAGATAGATCCAGAAAAAAGAGCGGCACTCCGGTAGATAAAAGCAAAGTGAACCCTTTATTCACCCAGGTGGTGCAACGTTTCGGCTTCAAGCAGGAGCCGAAACGTTGCACCACCTGGGTGAATAAAGGGTTCACTTTGCTTTTATCTACCGGAGTGCCGCTCTTTTTTCTGGATCCATTAATTGGGGCTGTAAGTCTAATCCCCCTGAGACGTGCACCCGCATTCCCTCTCTTGTGCCAGTGCCGCCATTTTTCTTTTTATATATCTATATATATATTATATATATATATATTATATATACATACATACATACTGTATATACTGGGACAAGGGTTAAATACACGTAATTAAAAGGCTCAATATAAAAATATCAGGAAGAGACACAAGACATTGTACAGCAACATATTCATCTTTTTATATTAGTAATATTGTCTTTGTAGAACTTTGTGCTTACCATTCCAGTCCATAAAATGGTAAATGCGATGAAGAGTGCTCCATAAAAACATGTTTTTGAAATGTTGTTATATTTAATTTGATTTTGCAATAGTTTGATATGTTTGGTACCAGGAACTCCTAGTAAATGTATGAAAATAGTCTGGATTGAATTTAGCACACTACAAAACGAATAGCTTTCAGAGGAGAATATGATATATCCTAATGAAGAATAGGCCATGGTGAAGACAATTCCAATGAGCTGCAAAACAAATTTGTAACACGTCAATCACATACAATAATTTAATTACACAATCAGATAGTCAAAAGGTTACTTTCACATCATTTTGCATAAGTCTATAGTACACATTGATTATCTTATGAGATAAAAATGCTTTGTTCTAGAGTGAGCGGCACATTTATTAACACTGGCGTTTTAGACGCCGGTCTTAATAAAGCCCTAAACTGGCGGTGGTTCCACCAAAGTTATGAAGAGGCACCGGCCTCTTCATAACTTCAGCTGAGCCTCCGTCAGTTTTAAATGTGAGACAGCTTCCTAGCCGTCTTACATTTAGACCTTTTTCTACACCTAAAACAGGCGTAGAAAATATTAAATGGCATGAGCAGGGAGAAATCGCAGATTGTGGCGTAACAGCTAGTTCTGCGCAGTCTGTGCCTGAAATACACCTAATTTAGGGTACTTTCACACTAGCGTTAAAGTTTTCCGGTAATGAGTTCGTCATAGGGGCTCAGTACCGGAAAAAACGCATCCGTTTTATCCCAATGCATTCTGAATGGAAAGCAATCCGTTCAGTATGCATCAGGATGTCTTCAGTTCAGTCCCTTTTACGGTATTTTCTCCGGCCAAAATTCCGGAACACTTTCCATTGAAATGTATTAATTCCGGATCCGGTACAAAGTGTTCGGGAATAACGGATCCAATTTCCCAGTCTGCGCATGCGCAGACCTTTAAATCTGTGAAAAAAATAAATACCCGATCCGTTTTTCCGGATGATACTGGAGAGATGGATCCGGCATTGCAATGCATTTGTCAGACTGATCCGAACTGCCTGCCGGATTCTTTTAACACTAGTGTGAAAGTACCCTTAGGTGTATTTCAGAATGATAAATGACCCTGTAACTTTCTCTCTGAAATTTGTGAGAAACCCCTTTGATAAACACAACATAACTGCTTGCTCCCTGAAAGAACAGACTAAGGCTGGTTTCACATGGGCGTTGCGGGAAAAGGTGCGGGTGCGTTGCGGGAACATGCACGATTTTTCCACGCGAGTGCAAAACATTGTAATGCGTTTTGCACTCGCGTGAGAAAAATCGCGCATGTTTGGTACCCAAACCCGAACTTTTTCACAGAAGTTCGGGCTTGGGATCGGTGTTCTGTAGATTGTATTATTTTCCCTCATAACATGGTTATAAGGGAAAATAATAGCATTCTGAATACAGAATGCTAAGTAAAATAGGGCTGGAGGGGTTAAAAAAAAAATAGGACCTTTGATGATGTCACTGGGTTCATCACATGATGGATCATGTGATGAGCGTAGTGACGTCATCAAAGGTCCTATTGCTCACAGTTAAAGACAGAAGAGATGCCGGCTGCGCGAACAAGTGGATTAAGGTGAGTTAAAAAAAAATTATTATTTTTTTAACCCCTCCAGCCCTATTTTACTTAGCATTCTGTATTCAGAATGCTATTATTTTCCCTTATAACCATGTTATAAGGGGAAATAATAATGATCGAGTCCCCATCCCGATCGTCACCTAGCAACTGTGCGTGAAAATCGAACCGCATCCGCACTTGCTTTTCCCGCAACCCTATTTACTTCTATGGGGCCTGCGTTGCGTGAAAAACGCAGAATATAGAACATGCTGCGATTTTCACGCAACGCACAAGTGATGCGTGAAAATCACTGCTCGTGTGCACAGCCCTATAGAAATGAATGGGTCATGATTCAGTGCGGGCAATGCGTTCAACTCACGCATCGCATCCGCACAGAATACTCGCCCGTGTGAAAGGGGCCTAAATCATCCCCTAGAAGTCAATGGATGGCGAGTAGGAGGGAGGGCAGTGAGCAGCACAGTGAAAAAGACAAGCAAAGTTATGACTCTAATAGTAAGCCTTATAGCTCACCCAAGTGCTTTATTCACATCTATACTGCACAGTATTTCTATATAAATTAATAACTTATATGTTGCTTATGAGTCATTTGAAGTGACCGGAAGCAGAATCTGCAGCTGCTAGCTTCCAGCCACCAGCTATGGGGCAACTAATAATGGAAAAGTCATATTATGGTCAGTTGTAGTGCTATCACTCATGTCTACACATATCACAGCCCTTTCTGAAATGACAGGTACAGTTTAAGGTTAATGCTTTTCAATTTTTGAGACCAAAATAAATAGAAAATATTTATTTCCTTCTACTTATATAGCACTAACACATTCCACAGCACTGCAAAAATAATGTTTACATCAGTCCCTGAATAATCAGTTTTTATAGGAGAATTGTGAATGCATTAAAGGGGTTGTCTCATTTCGCTATTCCTAAGGCGATATGAGACAGTCCTGACCACCTGCTGGCTGGGAAACAGCAGAGCGCTCTGGCACTCTGCTGTTTCAGTACCTCTCATTGCCGTGTATGAGAGCTATGGAAACCGCGTAGCACAGCCAGCTATGCAGTTTCCCAAACTCAGAAAAAACATTGCTTGTAGTGCTTTGCTGTTTCTGTAGCTCTCGACAGAAATGAGAGGTACTGAAACAGCACAGTGCCAGAGCGCTCCGCCTTTTTCCTGGCTGGGTGTCATGGTCCCTCCAGTGACAGAGGTTAGAAGACCTGAAAGACTGGCTGTACGATAGGGCATCTGACAGCCTATCTGTTTTTACTTGTTGCAGTGTTGTTGTTGGTAATGACCACACCTCTTGTCTCAGGTGTAGCTTGTGGTCATTGCTGCTCCTCTATTTAGTCTGGACCCACACTTCCTACCATGCAGTTGATATTCTCTGCCTGGAGTTGGAAGAGCTGGTGTGTGGTCCTCATCCGAGTTCCTGCTCATCCATTTTCTATTGAAGATAAGTGTACTTCTCTTGGTATTTTGTTGCTCCCATTTGCTCGTTGTTTACTAGGCCTCAAGGAGACGCTGGTTTGTTCATCTGGGAAGGAAGTCTCAGACCCTGTCACTAATCCTAGGGATTTTCAGGGTTACTAGGGCCTAGGTTTACGGTGTATGAATACTCCCACCTTCAGGGTCTATTCATACTGATAGGAGTCAGGGATAGGTTTAGGGTTCCCTTAGGTTGTCACCATTTCCCTTTCCCTAGCCTTGAGGCCTAGTTCCTGGTCATTTTTCTTCTGTTGTCATTCTGGTGTTCCTCCCCTCCCCTACACTGTGACACTGGGAGATGGTTGGGACTGTGTCTCATCTCACATTAATAATGCCGAGATGAGACAACCCCTTTAAGGGTAATAAATCAGAATCAGTAAAATATTCAAATTTTTTGTCTATACATGCAGATTATGAAATGGCGTCCAGAGGTGAAGATATGCTTTAAAAAACAGTAGGTGGAAGCTAAAGCACACAAACTAAGATACATGGCCTCTATGCTGAACAGTTACATTTAATTATTCTCTATTCCTTTATTTTAAACTATTTAAAGTGATCTATAATTCATTTTTGTAGTGTACTTTATTTATTTTACTGTTTTAATTACAAAATAGGCACTCAGGGGTGTCTATAGTGCTTGGAATAAGTGCACCTGTACACTGCTGACATGTATGCAGTGTACAGGTGTACGGATTAAAAAGTACTGCATGCATAGGGGCGGCAACAAACTCAATACTGGTAGAAGCATACATCACCGCTCCTGCCTGTGCCTAATCCACTCATCTTAAGCCTATACATTGGTATAGGAGACCCTGCACTGATGTGCTATGTCAGACTTTAGCTGAGCGGCGGTGGTTTTAGGCTGGACAGCTAAAGTCTGACATAGCACAATGTTCAGGGTTTTAGGATGGAATACTTATTTAGGCCTCATTCACACAACCATTGCCTGGCTTTGCCCGTATTGTGACCTACGAACAGCGGGTCCACGATATATGGGCACCGCCACGGATGCAAACCATTTACTTTAATGGATGCGGACCATTCACTACAGAGTGCTTCTGTGGGGTTTCTCTCTGTGCCTCTGCACCACAAAAAAAATAGAACTTGTTCTATTTTTTTTGCTGTACAGATGGATCACAGACTGATTCAAGTTGAATGGGTCTGGATCCATCTGCGGCAGCCGCACCGATGTTGCCTGTGCATTGGGGACTGCAAATTGCAGTCCCCAATGCACGGAACAGCCAAGCAACGGCCATGTATATGAGACCTTATCTGTATGTAACATTTCAGGGTACAAATGGAAAATTTGCTTTCTATCACCTCTTTAAATGAATGAAAGACAAGTTTTCCTGATAAAGTGCATCCGCCAAAATGCGAATCGGATGCAAACGAAAAATACGTTCATGTGCATGAGCCTTTATACTGCTTCAAAGCCAATCCCATTTGCTTGAGTAACAGTTGTAGTAGGACATCACCACAGCCACCAGTCATAGCAGAGGGAAAAGTCTGTGAAGCAGGAAGAAGAGAACACTTGAAGACCCATCTCCTGGGCACTTGCTGGAGCAAAATCTCCCTGATCTGATAGATGAGGACATTAGAGATCCTAATGAGTCACTAGTGTCACTTAACTAATAAATATATCACAGAGCACCTTCACCAGTGTAAAACGTAACCTTTAATAATATTCATAAAAATTTCCCAATATTGTGATTCAAGATTCTTGCAGCTAGGGAATAAAGGGGGCTATTGATACAGAAAGGGAAAATAACTCACCCTAATCACTGCCCCTATACACTATAAGCCCTGCCTATAAAACAGAATGGCTGGCCCGATAGGGGCGATCCCATGTCAGGAACCTCATGAAAACCCCAGATAGCCCTGACAAGGGATAGATACCACCACCAGATAGATATAACAAAGAAATATGTCAATACATCAATGGCCTTGATAATTCATGTCAATAGTCCCAATTCCTTTAACAACTCATATAATCACTTATAGATGATAATATATCCCAAATGAAATCCACAACCAAAAAGAATATAGTAAACAAGCTCAACAGTAATTAATTTCTCCAGAATTAGGGTCCATTCACATTCACATTAGGTCCATTCACCGGCATTCTTATAGAAAATGCCTTTTCTTGTCCGCAATTGCGGACAAGAATAGGACATGTTCAATTTTTTTCGGGATCGGAATTGCGGACCCGGAAGTGCGGATCCGCAATTCCGGATCCGGGCAGCACATCGTGCTGCCCCACAGAAAAGAATGGGTCTGCAAAATGCGGAACAAAATTGCGGACGTGTGAATGGACCCTAAAGGAAAGAATCAGATATAATAATCAAAATGATGTCATGTGTCCCAAACACTAAGACGTGTCCCAGACACAGGCACATGACCCGACGCGTTTCCCTGCACCATTTCAGGTGTCAGTTCCCAAGGGGACTCAATTTGTACCCACACAATAGTTGGTTATATGATAATACCAATGAGCAAAGAGGGAAGGCTCAATTTCTACCTTCACAGTGATTAATTGAATGATTTTCACAATGAACCCAAAAAACGAAATGTATGATAAGTTCAGAATAGCTTGCTAATAAGTATAAAGAGCACAGCAGAAAACAATAAAAACCACTAAAAGTAGGTCTGTTATATAAGGCACAACGGGGTCCTTAGCCTGGAATAATGATACAATCTTATCAGGCTAGGGATTGAATCAGCACATATTTGGCTTCACAGTATACCTAGGCATGCCTATAGATAATATGATACAATGATAACAATTGCCCAATGTCCCATGAACAATGGCGGATTATATTAGGGGCATTCGAATGCCCACATACTGTGGCGGGACACGGGAGCACATAGTTACCAGCCCCGACGCCAATCACTACCATAGGCTTCAGGCCTAGTAGGCCTATGTGGTAATAAAAGCCCGGCGCTGACGTGCGTGATGACGTCATCACGCACCTGTGACGGCACAGGGCTTTGATTTATGCGCGCCTGCCTCATCATCCTGGACAGGTAAGTATTAGGCTTTAGTTTTTTGTTATTGTTTTTTTTTTGTGTGTGCGCCAACTTTGGGGGGCAAAGGAGGTCATATTACTGCAGGGACATGGGGGAAAATGATATCATGGGGGAAAATTACTTAATGGGGCAGTGTGGGAGCAAATTACTTAAGGGGGGCAGTGTGGGGGCAAATTACTTAAGGGGGGGCAGAGTTATTAGATGGTGGGGGTCCGACTCCTGGCACCCCCTCCAATCAGCTGTTTGAGGAGACTGCAATGTTCCAGTGAGCGCTGAAACCTCTTTTCTCCTTACCAAGCACAGCGCTGTCCATTTGATAGCACTGTGGTTGGTATTGCAGCTCAGCCCCAATTACTCAGATGGGATTGAGCTGCACCTAGGCCACGTCAATGATGGATGTGATGTCATATGGCCTAGGAAGAGACTGTAGTGCTCATTAAACTAAAATAGAGGGAGTGGCCCAAGTTGGGTAGACAGCCCCGGGTCTGTCATGCAGTTAATCCTCCCCTGCCCATGAAAAAGTGTACTTGCATGCACTAACATGCCTCAGCAAGATGTGCCAAGCAGATGTTTGTGCCGACTCTAATGTCACCAGGGTCACGCACCCATTCATTGGTGGTTCAGTGGTGGCCAGGTGATGGAGAGTTTGGTGCCTATCCAGCAAAATCTGGCTAAATAAGGATGACTTCACACGTGGCAGATTTTGTTACAGAAAACTTTATGCAACAGAAAATCAGTTTTATTCATCTGAATTCAGTTGCATAAAATTTCTGCAACAAAATCCGCCATGCATGAAAGCACCCTAAAAGTTCATATTCTCACCACTCTGGGTTAGAAAAGCTCTCCAAAAGACACGTTTGTACTGCTCTCCTCAGCATCTACTGTACCTAGAGATATCGGCAGATAAGCATGGTCAGAAATGCTGACAGATTCCTTTTAGCACCCCTTTGGTGCTAAATATCTGGACCATTCTGTGAAAACTGAGACACTGTCAATGTATGTGTTACCACACGTGGTAAGTTTAGTTAACTTATCTATATATGTACATACAGTAGCTGCTTACATCTAATAGCAGATATAGAAGTAAAGGAGAAACAAAGAGTGCACATTAAAATATGATCAAAATATGTTACATCTATAATGAGACATGATTATTTAATACCATTCATGCCAGTTAGGAAGTTTATGGCCAACATACAAAACCCACATGGCCAACATAAAAAAACATTTTAATTATTCAGATTTCATTATAAAAACACATGGCGTTACATAAAAATACCCACCACTATGAATACTGATCTGGCGCAAGAATGCTGAAATACTGCCACACAAGGAGACATCATTTTGTAAAAACGGAGAAGTTTTGTAAATTTAAGTATCATTAAGAATAAAATGGTCCCATGCAAACATCGAGTCCACTAAAACAGAAGAAAACAAATGAATGTTTACAAATTTGCTAATAGTAATAATTTAGTTGAAGTTTCAATTTAATATGTAGCAACAATTTGTTATTCCCCTAAGATTTTCTTGAGTGATGTTTATCTCGATTCAAAAAGAAAAGAATGTTTTAGCTGTAGCTGAATATAAAATAAACATGATATTTATGTAGTCCAGGTCGTTACAGACGCGGCGAAACCAAACATAAGGGGAAATATTATTTTTTGCTATTTTTTCATTGAAAAGCGTATTTTCAATTGAAAAAGACAGCATTTTGATTGCTTTTGAAATACAATGCACTATCCCTATATAGTACATTGCATTTTAATGTCAGTGCCAGTGCTATACTGACATTGACCAGCAGGCTGCACCAGAGAGGCACAGCCTGCTGGAAACTACTCAAGGCAGGCTTGGGGCCTACATCAGACCCCAGCCAGCTTTTACACGCATCGGCACCCCATGATCGCATTTTCGGGGTGCCGATGGGAGACAGAGGGAGTCCGCTTCCTCTGTCAGCGCTTTACATGCAGCCGGCACCATTGCTCGCGGTATGTAAAGCATTAAACAGCCTGGATCATCACTCCTGCTGGTCCGGGCTGTTAGAGCGGTTAGTCCCCCATGCAGCGCTTAGACTGGGCCATCATTAAAAAGCAGCGGCCAAGCTGAAGGCCCCTTAATGACAGCCGTAAAAAGGCATATGGGTGGTCACTAAGGGGCCTTAAAAAATAAATACAATACAATACACAGGCGTGGAGGACTGGAGCTGCCACAGAGGAAAACCGTGAGGGAGAACCTGGTAAGAGTACCTTCATTTTTTTTTATTTTAAAAAGTGTACAAAAGTTGTATGAAGCACATTCTGAGGCTGCTCTATATGCAGCTGGTGCCAGCTGTGTAATACAGCTGACACCCACCAAAATAACTAGAATTAGTGATAACTCAGATCATGGGAAATTAAACCCTGAAATGCCATAATCAATAGCGATCATGGTATGTTAGGGAGGTGGCTCCCTCTGACCTGTGATCGAAACCCTCATGGTAAAACTGCAAGGTGCCGATCAGTTGCTACGGCAGCCTGGGGCCTTTGTGAAGGCTCCCAAACCTCCCACAATTTAAGGGGTTCTCTGTTAATTAAGAAAATAAAATTACTGAAAATACTTAAATATTATTTCATTAGTTATAATGGCTAGTTTTTTCTAGGGAGCAATCATAGTGAGAAATAAAATGGCCGCCATCTTAGTACACACAAAATCTGTCCTAATCACACATGATGACTTGTTACTTCAGACAACTGATCTAAAGAGCTGCCTCATCCTCCTCTCTGCTCTGCTTGTCAGGGATTATGATTGGGATTTGAAAAGAAAGACTTGCAGGCTTGTATTGGCTGATGCAGGTAATTTTTTGGGAATATCTCAGAAAACGGTACGTCCTAGAGAGTTTACACCTGATGTACCTGTGTGCCAAGTTTGGTGAAGATCGGTTCAGTCGTTTGGTCGCACATAAAGAACAGACAGACAGAAACTGATATATATATATATATATATATATGAGACTAGCAGAAGGACACGGGTATATTTCATCTATTTCATTTCATGTTTCCGTGTGTTGTAAAAAGATATCAACAGTATCCCCCATAACAGTGACATCTACAGTACCCGCCCCTTTAACAATGTCCTCTGCAGTGCCCACCGCTTTAACAGTGATCTCCCCAGTGCCTGCCCCTTTAACATTGACCTCCACAGTGGCCGCCCTTTTAACATTAACCTCCAGAGTGCCCGTACCTTTAACAGTGCCCGCATCTTTAACAGTGACCTGCACAGTGTCTGCCCCTTTAACAGTGACCTCCACAGTGTCCGCCCCATTAACAGTGCCCTCCTCTTTAACGGTAAGTCCTAGAGAGCTGAGACCCGGTCTAAGACCTTCCCGGACACCTGATGTACCTGTGTGCCAAATTTGGTGAAGATCGGTCAAGTTATTTGGTAGCGCATAAAGAACGTCCAGACCGACAGACAGACAGACAGAAACTCATATATATATATATATATATATATATATATATACACACATACATACACACTAGCAGAAGGACCCGGCTTCGCACGGGTATATTTCATCTATTTCATTTTATGTTTCCGTGTGTCGTAAAAAAATATCAACAGTTTCCCTAATAACAGTGACCTCTACAGTGCCCGCCCCTTTAACTGTGACTTTCACACAGTGACCGCCCCTTCAACTGTGGCTTTCACAGTGACCGCCCCTTTAACTGTGACTTTCACAGTGACCGCCCCTTTAACTGTGACTTTCACAGTGACCGCCCCTTTAACTGTGACTTTCACAGTGACCGCCCCTTTAAGTGTGACTTTCACAGTGACCGCCCCTTTAACTGTGACTTTCACAGTGACCGCCCCTTTAACTGTGACTTTCACAGTGACCGCCCCTTTAACTGTGACTTTCACAGTGACCGCCCCTTTAACTGTGACTTTCACAGTGACCGCCCCTTTAACTGTGACTTTCACAGTGACCGCCCCTTTAACTGTGACCGCCCCTTTAACCGTGACTTTCACAGTGACCGCCCCTTTAACTTTGACTTTCACTGTGACCGCCCCTTTAACTGTGACTTTCACTGTGACCTAGGGCTGCAGTAAACGATTATTTTAGTAATCGAGTATTCTATCGATTATTTTTTTACGATTAATCAAGTAATCTAATAAGAAAAAAATAATTAATAGACTGTTTTCCTTTATAAAAACTCATCAGACCCCCTGCCATTAGTCCCCAACACCCTTCGTTCCCCACTGTGCGATCAGCCCAAGTGCATCAGTTCCCCCCAGTGCGATCAGCTCCACTATCCCCCAGTGCCATCAGGTCCGTTCCCCCAGTGCCATCAGGTCCGTTCCCCCAGTGCCATCAGCTCTCTCCCAACAAGTGTCATCAGCTCTCCTTCACCCCAGTGCCATCAGCTCTCCCCCACCCCAGTGCCATCAGCTCTCCCCCACCCCAGTGCCATCAGCTCTCCTTCACCCCAGTGCCATCAGCTCTCCTTCACCCCAGTGCCATCAGCTCTCCTTCACCCCCGTGCCATCAGCTCTCCCCCACCCCAGTGCCATCAGCTCTTTCCCACCCCAGTGCCATCAGCTCTCCCCCACCCCAGTGCCATCAGCTCTCCCCCACCCCAGTGCCATCAGCTCTCCCCACCCCAGAGCAATCAGTTCTGCTCCCCCAGTGCCATTATCTCTCCCCCTTGTGCCATCAGCTTTGCCCCCTTGTGCCATCAGCTCTGCCCCTTGTGCCATCACTCCCCTCCCTTGTGCCATCAGCTTTACTCCCCCAGTGCCATCATCTCTCACCCCTTGTGCCATCATCATTAACCCCCTTGTGACATCATTAACCCCCTTGTGCCATCAGCTCTCCCCCCCATTGTGCCATCATCTGTCCCCCCTTGTGCCATCAGCTTTACTCCCCCCTTGTGCCATCATCTCTCCCCCTTGTGCCATCAGCTCTCCCGCCACTGTGTCATCAGCTCTCCCCCATTGTGCCATCAGCTCTCCCCCCATTGTGCCATCAGCTCTCCCCCCATTGTGCCATCAGCTCTCCCCCCATTGTGCCATCAGCTCTCCCCCCCATTGTGCCATCAGCTCTCCCCCCATTGTGCCATCAGCTCTCCCCCCCATTGTGCCATCAGCTCTGCTGCCATGCTCCTCCTTACACCCGGATTGCACAGTGTCATTGGTTACTATGACGCTGTGCACACCAGGCACCCGGCCTTAGTCATGCCCCCACCCCCTCGGTTTCACTAACTTACCTTTCCAGCAGGGGCGCTGCGGACACACCATCGTTCCGCGTTGCTCTGCGTCTGACGTCACACAGTGCGTCAGGTCACGGCGCGTGTACGTCAGGAGGTCAGAGCAGCGCGGGACAATGGACGTGCTGTGAAGTGTCCGGAGGTCCCCTGCTGGAAAGGTGAGTATTCCAAGCGCAGCGGGAGACCACGGAGCGGGAGTAATAGCAAGCGCTTCACTCCCGCTCCGTGGTCACATGACACAAACGAATCTTCGATGCAAAAAATTTGCATCGAGGATTTTTTTGTGTCGAATTACTCGATTTAATCGAGCAATGGTTTCAGCCCTACTGTGACCGCCCCTTTAACTGTGACTTTCACAGTGACCGCCCCTTTAACTGTGACTTTCACAGTGACCGCTCCTTTAACTGTGACTTTCACAGTGACCGCCCCTTTAACTGTGACCGCCCCTTTAACTGTGACTTTCACTGTGACCGCCCCTTTAACTGTGACTTTCACTGTGACCGCCCCTTTAACTGTGGCTTTCACTGTGACCGCCCCTTTAACTGTGGCTTTCACTGTGACCGCCCCTTTAACTGTGACTTTCACTGTGACCGCCCCTTTAAGCAGTAAAGAAATATGGCTGGGTTGTTATGGAAACCTGGAGTAAAACTGTGTTTATGGCAGTTGGGCTTTGAAGAGAAAGAATTGCAGGCTTGTATTTGGGGGGGTAATTTTTTGGGAATATCTCAGTAAGGCTCCATTCACACGTCCGCAAAATGGGTCCGCATCCTTTCCGCAATTTTGCGGAATGGGTGCGGACCCATTCATTCTCTATGGGGACGGAATGGATGCGGACAGCACACAGTGTGCTGTCTGCAGCCGCAATTGCGGAGCGCGGCCCCGATTTTGGGTCCGCAGCTCCGCAAAAAGAGAGCATGTCCTATTCTTGTCCGCAGCTTGCGGACAAGAATAGGCATTTCTATGGGGGTGACTGGTTGGTGTGTTGCGGACCCGCAATTTGCGGGTCTGCAACACACCACGGACGTGTGAATGCAGCCTTACGGTACATCCTAGAGAGCTGAGACCTGGTATAAAACCTTCCCGGACACCTGATGTACCTGTGTGCCAAATTTGGTGAAGATCGGTCCAGTCGTTTGGTCGCGCATAAAGAACGTCTAGACAGAAACTCATTTATATATATATATATATATATATATATATATATATGATAGCTATAGATTATATATATATATATATTAGAGAAAAAGCAATATTAAGTATTTTCATTTTCTTAATTTCCAGAGAACCCTTTTAACCCCTTAAGGACCCTGCCATATTTCAACTTAAGGACCAGGCAATTTTTTGCAAATCTGACACTTTATGTGGTAATAACTTTAAAACGCTTTTACTTATCTAGGCCATTCTGAGATTGTTTTCTCGTCACATATTGTACTTCATGACAGTGGTAAAATTGAGTCAAAATTTTTTATTTATAAAAAAATATAAAATGTACCAATTTTTTTTTTAAATTAGCAAATTTCAATTTCTCTACTTTTATAATAGATAGTAATACCTCCAAAAATAGTTATTACTTTACATTTTCCATATGTCTACTACATGTCTGGATCATTTTGTGAATGCCATTTTATTTTTTGGGGACGTTATTAAGCTTAGAAGTTTAGAAGCAAATCTTGAAATTTTTCAGAAAATTTCCAATACCCACTTTTTAAGGACCAGTTCTAAAGTAACTTTGTGAGGCTTACATAATAGAAACCACCCAAAAATGACCCCATTTTAGAAACTACACCCCTCAAGGTATTCAAAACTGATTTTACAAACTTTGTTAACCCTTTAGGTGTTCCACAAGAATTAATGGAAAATGGAGATGAAATTACAGAATTTGACTTTTTTGGCAGATGTTCCATTTTAATCATTTTTTTTTGCCACTAACAAAGCAAGGGTTAACAGCCAAAAAAACTCAATATTTATTGCCCTGATTCTGTAGTTTACAGAAACACCCTATATGTGGTCGTAAACTGCTGTACGGGCACACGGCATTGCACAGAAGGAAAGGAACGCCATGTGGTTTTTGGAAAGCAGATTTCACTGGGATAATTTTAAGCTGCCATGTCACATTTGAAGACCCCCTGATGCACCCCTACAGTAGAAACTCCAAAAAAGTGACCCGATTTTAGAAATTACACCCCTCAAGGTATACAAAACAGATTTTACAAACTTTGTTAACCCTTTAGGTGTTCCACAAGAACTAATGGAAAATAGAGATGAAATTTCAGAATTTCACTTTTTTGGCAGATTTTCCATTTTAAATAATTTTTTCCAGTTACAAAGCAAGGGTCAACAGCCAAACAAGACTCAATATTTATGGCCCTGATTCTGTAATTTACAGAATCACCCCATATGTGGTCGTAAACTGATGTACGGGCACACGGCATTGCGCGGAAGGAAAGGAACACCATATGGTTTTTGGAAGGCAGATTTTGCTGGACTGTTTTTTTGAGTTTTTTTGACACCATGTCCCATTTGAAACCCCCCTAATGCACCCCTAGAGTAGAAACTCCAAAAAAGTGACCCCATTTTGGAGCTACGAGATAAGGTGGCAGTTTTGTTGGTACTATTTTAGGGTACATATGATTTTTGGTTGCTCTATATTACACTTTTTGTGAGGCAAGGTAACAAGAAATAGCCGTTTTGGCACCGTTTAAATTTTTTGGTTATTTACAACATTCATCTGACAGGTTAGATCATGTGCTATTTTTATAGAGCAGGTTGTTACAGACGTGACAATACCAAATATGGTTGTGTGTTTCAGTTTTACATAAAGCATTTTTGAAAAAAAAAGGATTTTTTAGTGTCTGCACATTCTGAAAGCCGTAGTTTTATTTATTTTTTGGGTGGCTGTTTTGTGTAGGGGCTAATTTTTTTCGGGATGAGATGACGGTTTGATTGGTACTATTATAGGGTGCATATTACTTTTTGATTGCTTGCTATTAAACTTTTTGTGATGTAAGGAGAACAGAAAATTGCTTTTTTTTACACCGTTTTTATTTTAATTTTTTTTACGGTATTCACCTGAGTTAGGTCATGTGATATTTTTATAGAGCAGGTTATTACGGATACGGCAATACCTAATATGTCAACTTTTTTTTATTTATGTAAGTTTTACACAAGGATTACATTTTTTAAACAAAAAAAAAATCATGTTTTAGTGTCTCCGTAGTCTGAGAGCCATAGTTTTTTCAGTATTTGGGCGATTGTCTTAGGTAGGGTATGATTTTTGCGGGATGAGATGACTGATTGGCACTATTTTGGGGTGCATATGACTTTTTGATCGCTTGCTATTACACTTTTTGTGATGTAAGGTGACAAAAAAATGGCTTAGGTGATGTGGTATTTTTATAGAGCAGGTTGTTACGGACGTGGCAATACCTAATACATACACTTTTTTTATTTACTTAAGTTTTACACAATAACAGCATTTTTGAAACAAAAAAAAAAAATGTTTTAGTGTCTCCATATTCTGAGCCATAGTTTTTTTTTTTGGGCGATTGTCTTAGGTAGGGGTAATTTTTTGTGGGATGAGGTGATGGTTAGATTGGTACTATCTTGAGGGTTATACACCTTTTTGACCGCTTGGTGTTGCACATTTAGTGATGCAAGGTGACAAAAAAATTGTTTATTTAGCACAGTTTTTATTTTTTGACGGTGTTCACCTGAGGGGTTAGGTCATGTGATAGTTTTATAGAGCTGGTCGATAGTGACGCGGCGATAACTAATGTGTACTTTTCTTTTTTTCCTTATTTTTCACAATTTTTTTCCCCTTTATTTCGGCAAAAGGATATATTTGATTTTTTTTTACTTGAAACTTTTAATTTTTTGGGGAATACTTCTGTATTGTCATGCATTGGATGTAAGTGTATTACACACTTTAATACACTTACAGTCTTCCTGCCTGTGAAATACATGGGGCTGGATCTCACAGGCAGTCACGGAAGGCAGCCACGATGCCTAAGGAAGGCCTCATCCTGCCTTACATGCCATCAGGTCCCCGTCACAGCAGCACGGGGACCCACTTCTTTCACCCTGCACAGACATCACACGTGCCGCGGTCAGCGCTGACCGCGGCTGTGCAGGGGTTAATGCGCCAACATCGGTGATTTCACCGATGCAACAGCGGTCCGACTATCAGTGACTGCCGGACCCCTGCAGCTGATCAGGTGGGCGCAGCTCCTGCACCCGCCCGATTACCATGACGTACATGTACATGCACTTCTCTGGTCCGTAAGTCACGGCCAGAGATGACATACATGTACGTCATGGGTCCTTAAGGGGTTAATTCCATAAAAGCAAAACCCCAAAACCAATGGCCGAATTATTTTTTTTCGATTTCAGTCCACAAAGATTTTTTCCTTTTACATATTTCAATATAAGATATGGTAAATTAAATGCTGCTTTTAAAAAACACAACTTGTCATGCTAAAAGCAAGCTCTCATACAGCTATGTGAATGGAAAAGTAAAAATAAAAAATAAAAACTTAGTCATCTTGGTGTGCAGAATGGAAACCAGCTCCCAGCTCCATCTACTGTACAATGGACAGAGCTGTGTAGTTCCAGCTATAACTTTTGGTGCCAGAACTACAAGGCAATAGCTGAACGGTGGAGGTGTGGGGTGTTAAACACCTATGATCTGATATTGATGTCCTACCCTGGAACCATGAAATAGCCCTTTAAAAATTAAACCTGAACTTTGATTATTTGATATAAACAACAAGACCAGTTTAAAAAAAAACTAAAAACCCACACACTTTATTCTTAGCCCAAGGCTCCATTCACACGATTGTAAATTTGGTCCGCATCCGATCCGCATTTTTTGCCGATTGGATGCGGACGCATTCATTTCAATGGGTTCGCAAAAAATGCAGACTGCACACTGTGTGCTGTCCACATCTGTATGTCTGTCCACAGTCCCGGACAAAAATAGATATTGTTAAAATAGGTCCGAAAAAAAATGGATGCAACATGGACGTCACACTCATGCCATCCGTATTTTTGCGGATCCATGTTTTGCTTACCGGAAAATACATACAGTCGTGTGAATGCACCTCTAGCAGTACTTTCAAACATATTGGATTTTGCACATTTTGGCAGTAATTTTACCACAATGTGGTTCCTCACAAAAGCAGTCCTATAAACAACAAGAAAAAGATACCTTTTCCACAGCAACAATGAAGCTGACGTCTATGAATACTTTAAAAAATCCTCTTTGAAGATGATCCATTATATCCACGGTAAGCATGAAATGGAAGATTTGGCAGATGTAGTAACACAGACTGAGCACAATTATAGAAGCCTGTAGTTGAAAAAAAAATCAAATATGGCACAATTGCCAAGTTTTACCAGAAAGAATAAAATTGAAATGCAGATATGGACTGATTACTATCTGAAATTATAAATTAAATTACAACAATAAGCAGCTAAATTATGACATCTGATTAGATCACCTTTTGTTTTAGCACTTTGCCATCAGAACAGTTTTAACAGTGCAGTGAAGATGTATTTCATCCTGATGTGTTCTATATTTGCATATTTGTCATTCTTATGCAACATTCGCACATCAGTCTTTGGTCAGTGATTTTATCAGTGATTTTGAGCCAAAACCAGGTGCGGCTCTAAACACAGAACAGATCTGTGTGTAGGCTTTACGCCTGGTTTTGGCTCACAATCACTGATGGAAATCACTGACGTGTGAATGAGGTATTAGGCTGAGTTGACATCACGTTTCTGTGTTACATTTAAAGCATACAAAAAACAAACGTTAAACGGATGCATCGGACGGATGCCATACAGTGGCATCCACTACTATAGAGTTGCATTGCAAACAAAATGTTTTTTGCCGGACACTACAGGATATAAAAATGTGTTGTGCTGCGCTTTTGAATCCTTTTCCCCCCCAAACTATACGTTAAACGGAGGGCGAAAACGTGATGTGAAACCAGCTTTAGGCCTCATGCCGTTGCCCGGCCGTAGTTGTATTGCAGCCCGCAAACAGCGGGTCTGCAATATGTGGGCACCGGCCGTGTGCTCCCCGCATCATGGATGCGGGCCCATTCACTTAAATGGGTCCGCTATCCGGGCCTGCGGTGCGGAACAGCGGCATTGAACCCCATGGAAGCACCACGGAGTGGGTCCGTGGTGTTTCTGTCCGTGCCTCCGCACCGCAAAAAAACATGTTCTATTTTTTTACGGTGCGGATGGATCATGGCAAATTGCAGTCCCCAATGCACGGAACAGCCGCACAATGGCTGTGTGCATGAGACCTTAAGCTTAGTTCACACAAGTGATATGGATTGTGTCAGGATCTGTTCAGGAAAAAAATTATGGTTTTGCATGCAAATTGAATCAGTTTTCTCTGTGATTGCGATCAGTGTTTCATTTTGTTCCGCCTGGATTGCATCTAGATTGGATGCCTTTCTCACACACATGTAGAAACACTGAAGCATAACAATCTACATCTCCTAGCAACCATCAGTGAAAAATGGATTGCATCCGGTCGCCTTCCATTTTCCATGCAAGCCCTATGTGGAGCCAGGGCGTTAGGCCTCTTTCACACCCTGGCCCGGATTTGCTCCGGATGCGTCGCGTGTGCATTGCGAGAAACCTGCGAGAGTGCGCACACAGTTTCGGTCAGTTTTGACTGCGATTGCATTGCGTTGTTCAGTTTTTATCACGTGGGTGTAATGCATTTTGCACGCGTGTGATAAAAAACTGAATGTGGTACCCAGACCCGAACCCGGACTTCAGTGAAGTTCGGGTTATGGATAGGTGTCCTGTAGATCTTATTATTTTCCCTTATAACATGGTTATAAGGGATATTAATAGCATTCTTAATACAGAATGCTTACTAAAATGTGGATTGAGAGGTTAAAATAAATAAATGAATTCATCTTATCCACTTGATCGCGCAGCAGACATCTTCTTTTTTCTTCTTTCAGGACCTGCAAAAGGACCTTTGATGACGTAATCGCGCTCACCACGTGGTGACGTCAGAGCAGGTCCTGCTGAATGAAGATAGAAGATCCTTTTATCTTCATTCAGCAGGACCTGCGCTGACGTCACCGCGCTCACCACGTCATGAGTGTGATTACGTCATCAAAAGGTCCTTTTGCAGGTCCTGAAAGAAGACGATGCCGGCTGCGCGATCAAGTGGATAAGGTGAGTTAATTATATTTATTTTTTTGACCCCTCAATTGACATTTTAGTAAGCATTCTGTATTAAGAATGCTATTATTTTCCCTTATAACCATGTTATAAGGAAAAATAATACAGTGAATTTACTTTAATGGGGTCCGGGGTTGCTCATCCCCATCATCTCCTAGCAACCATGCGTGAATATCGCACAGCATCCGCACTTGCTTGCGGATGCTTGCGATTTTCATGCAGCCCCATTCATTTCTATGGGGCCTGCGTTGCGTGAAAAATTTAGAATATAGAACATGCTGCGATTTTCACGCAACGCACAAGTGATGCATGAAAATCACCGCTCATCTGCACAGCCCTATTGAAGTGAATGGGTAAGGATTCAGTGCTGAATTCTCACCCGTGTGAAAGGGGAAATACAGAACATGCTGCGATTTCTCCTGAACGCACAAGATGATGTGTGAAAAATAACAATGGGTATACCCATTGAAATTAATGGATCAGGATTCATGTGTTTGCTACATGCATTGATTGCATCTGAACGGAAAACTCGCTTGTGTTAAATAGGCCTTTGGGCCCCTTTCACACGAGCGAGTATTCCTCGCGGGTGCAATGCGTGATGCGAACGCATTGCGCCCGCACGGAATCCGGACCCATTCATTTCAATGGGTCTGTGTACATGAGCATTGGTTTTCACGCATCACTTGTGCGTTGCGTGAAAATCGCAGTGAATGGGGCTGCGTGAAAATCGCATCCGCAAGCAAGTACAGATGCAATGCATTTTTCATGGATGGTTGCTAAGAGATGTTGTTTGTAAACATTCAGTTTGTTATCATGCGCGTGCAAAACACATTAAATCGCATTGCACCGGGGGGCGGAGCCTAGCGGCGCATGGAGTAGGACGCACGCCGCAATAGCTCCGGCAAGTATCCTGTATACAATACCCAAAACGGTGGCGATATATCCATAGAAAACCTCAAGGAGCGGGGGACATAGCCAGGAAGCGGTCCGGTGCAGAGAAATATCACTATGCCTGCGAAAAGAGGCAAAACGCCGAGCCGGCAGGACAGAGAGGCACGATCCCAAGATGGCGCTGAGGAGGAGGAATGGCCTGACCTGAGGGCTGTGGTGAGTCAGGGAGCGGCAGCGCGGCTAGAGCGCTTCGCTCACAAGTCACACCAGTCCCCCAGCCATGTATGGGGAGAAGGAGAGGGCACCCTGGCACAAGTGGAGGAAGGCTTAGGGGAGCAAGATGGCCCCTGTAATGATGACCAGCATTCCCCAGTTCAGCATGAGGGGGGGGGGGGGCGAGTTCTAGCATGTGCAGCATTGAAAAGTGTCTGCCAGTGATCAATGCCCCTGAGCCCACCTTGAAAGATGTGATGGCAGCTATTGCTAGCTGTAACGTCACCCTCCAGAATATGAATATTAACATTGGAAGCCTAAAAGCGGACATATCCATTATCCGGCATGACCTGCACAAGGTGGCTGAACGCACCTCAGAAGTAGAGAGGAGGGTCTCGGATCTGGAAGATGGGGGAAGATGAGAGAGAGAGCCGGGCTGCGTCAAAGGATATAGCGGCGCTCTATGCTAAAACTGACGATCTTGAAAACCGCTCTCGCCGCAATAATATTAGGCAGGTGGGCATTCCTGAGAAATCTGAGGGCCCAGAGGCTACTGATTTTATTGAGAAATGGCTTGCGGAAAAATTCCGTGATAGAGGACTCTCTGCACTGTATGCTATTGAACGAGCTCATAGGGTCCCCACCAGGACTTTGCCGCCGTTTTTCCCCGCAGCTGTTGGGAGGTGGAGAGGTGTAAATCTCAAATGTACTTTTATGTATGTATGCATTCTTATGGGACCTGTTACGAGAATACTTAGCTGGAATGTCAGGGGAATGGCGGATGCTACGAAGAGACACGGTCTGTTCCGTTACCTATCTAGATATCAGCCGGCAATAATATGCTTGCAAGAAACGCATATGACCAAACAATCTATAAATGTCATGCAAAAGCCGTGGCTGGGTTATTCGGTGCATTCCGTCTTCTCCTCGCATTCCAGGGGGGTTAGTATCCTAGTTCATAAGAATATCATATTTGAATGCCTCAGGGTATGTGTGGATGAAGAGGGAAGGTTTATAGGAATGCAAGGGATGAGAATGGTGTTAGCGACAATATATATACCCCCACCATTTTCCTCGGTGCCTTTAAGGAAGCTTATGGAGTTTATGGCAGAATTTTCTGAACTTCCAATGTTAATAGTGGGAGATTTTAATAATGTACTTGACAGTTCGCTTGATAGATGCCAGATCACACCTAGCGGTAGTAATACGGGTGAAACCTCGTTTGCAAGAATACTGAGGGAAGTAGGTCTGATGGATGTATGGAGAGAGACCCACCCCCTGGACAGGAAATACTCGTGTTGCTCCTCGACCTATGGCTCCCTGTCGCGTATAGATCTGGGTCTGGTAAATGCTCATATGTTCCCGTTTGTACAGAACTAAGAATATCTCTCTAGGACCCTATCTGACCACTCCTTATTTAGCATCGCCCTTGATATCTCTGTGACAGCCAGGCCGGGGTTAGATACTGGCGACTAAATGCCTTTTGGTTAAAACTGATGGGTGACCCGTCCGATATGCTTCAATCCCTTAGGGAATATTTTTGTATAAATGAAGGGACTGCGTCTCCGTTAGTCGTCTGGGAAGCGATGAAGGCCTTCCTCAGAGGATCCTTTATTAAAACAGTCAGTCGGATTAAATCTAAATCTAGAGAGCTTGATCTGCAGAAACATGATAACATGAAGCTAGCGGAGGAAGCTTTTGTGTTGAATCCTTCTATTATAACAAGCAATACCTTAAAGACTAGGCAGGAGGAGTTGAGGTGTCACCTCTTGGAGGTAGCAGAGAGGAAACGACTGTTTTACAAGCAGCAATTTTTTACTGAAGGTGAGAGTGTAGGCCATATGCTCTCGGTTATCGCAAAAGCGCAGCAAGGGTCACAATGTATATCTGGCCTGTTAGATGCTGGTGGCGTCCTCAGGCGCGATACTGATAACATTTTGAATATACTGAATAATTTTTATTCCTCTCTGTATGCTTCTAAGGTGACATGTTCGGATGAGGAGATTGACGCCTTTTTAGCCACATTAAATCTCCCTAAGCTTTCCAGGGAAGACAGTATGCGGTCAGAGGAACTGATTGAGTTAGAAGAATTGAGGGCGGCACTAGCTGCTATGGCTAACGACAAGGCTCCAGGTTTGGATGGGCTTCCGGCGGAAGTATATAAGTCCTTTGCGGAATTGTTGCTCCCGGAACTTCTGAAGGTATTCAATTATTCCAAGGAGAGGGGGGGTGCTACCTCCGTCTATGCAGGAGGCGGTAATAGTAGTCATTCCTAAGCCGGACAAGGATCACTCTCTCCCTGACTCATATAGACCGATATCGTTACTCTCCACTGATGTTAAGTTGCTTGCAAAGGTCTTGGCCATGCGTCTGTCTAAAGTGATTCTGTCTATCATACACTCTGACCAGACTGGCTTCATGCCTCAGAAATCAACGTCAATTAATATTAGAAGAGTGTTTGCCAGTATTCAACTTCCAGCTGATAATGTTGGAGATAGAGCTATCCTTTCTAGATAGAGCTAGGCCTTTGACAGCATTGAGTGGCGATTCCTGTGGAGAGTTATGGCGTATATGGGATTTGGAGATGAGTATATATCCTGGGTCCGGGTGCTATACTCTAAACCCAAAGCATGTGTCAGGGCGAATGGAGGGGTGTCCCCCAAGTTCTGTCTGGGCCGGGGTACTAGACAGGGGTGCCCGCTGTCGCCTCTGCTATTTGCAGTTGCGATTGAGCCATTAGCTGCAGCGATTCGTAAGTCAACGGACATTCGGGGGTTCCAATATGGGACAGTTAATAATAAAGTGGCGATGTATGCAGATGACACTTTGCTTTTTCTGGGGGATACTGGTCCATCTTTGGAAGCGGCTATGAAAATCATTGATTGCTTCAGGGACCTGTCGGGTCTGACTATTAACTGGAGTAAGTCGGCGATTATGCTGCTTGACGGGCTAGTGCAATCGCAGACAGTGCGAGACAGAAGTATTCCATGTGTAGCGACCTTTAAGTATTTGGGTATCCATATATCCCCGAGAATCCGAGACTTTGGGCGCCTTAACTTTGACCCGCTGGTTATTAAATTTCGTAATAAAACTAAGGCATGGTGTAAACTATACCTGTCGGTGGCGGGAAGAGCTAATCTCATTAAAATGGTGTTGATGCCTCAGCTACTCTATGTTCTACATAACTCCCCGGTCTGGCTGTCAAAGTCCAAATTTGTTCCAATCAATGCTACTTTCAGGGAGCTCATATGGCGGAAGGGGCAACCGAGAATTAGGCTTGAAACGTTGCAATATCCTAAAACAGAAGGGGGCCTTGCAGTGCCAAACCCCTGGGTGTACTTCCTGGCTGCACAATGCCAACATTTTAAAGGGTGGATAGAACTGGAGTAGAGTGAGATGTCGTGTCAGTTGTTTAAACATTGCTTGTCCGCTAATGACCTACTGCTGATCCTTGAGACTAAGGGGGCTGGGAAGAGTGGTCCGATGGGTGATTTGCGATACTTGATGCAGTTCGTGTGGAATAAGGTCAAGCTCCTGAGGGGGGTTATCGGCAATACGGAATACACTCCACTGTGGGACAATCCCGTGCTGCCGGAATTCCTCTCCCTGTCTGAGTTTGGGGCATGGAAAAGAAAGGGTATTCTGAGGTTGGGCCACCTTTTGGAGGAAAAGAAATTCATGTCATTTACCAGATTTCAGGAGAAGTATGAATTGCCTAGAACTCACTTTTATAAGTACCTTCAGGTGAGACACGCATACAACTCCACATTTAAAGGTACGACTGAGGTGGCAGGGAGAGATGCTGCATTGCACCAGATCCTGTCCAGGAGGGCGAGGAGAGGTATGATATCCTGTATATATAAGCTGTTGCTTGATAAGTTTCTAATGTCACATCCGCTTGCGGCTAAAAGTAAATGGGAGAAAGATGTGGGCGAATTAACTGATGACCAATGGTCTGACATACT
The DNA here is from genome assembly GCF_905171765.1 of Bufo bufo. Taxonomy (NCBI): domain Eukaryota; kingdom Metazoa; phylum Chordata; class Amphibia; order Anura; family Bufonidae; genus Bufo; species Bufo bufo. The sequence goes on along the minus strand of NC_053393.1, from coordinate 251,803,520 downwards.
GGAGGCGATACCTCTCTCTTCCTTGAGTGAAGGACGTAAACTCTCGCAGCTGTTTATTGTCCATAGAGTCTACAAAACACCGTTTTTTTTGGTTCCGTATAGGGTTTAGACCCACGGATGAATGTCCAAGATGCTCTGTGGTTTCTGCAGATTTGTTGCATATGATGTGGACGTGTGAGAGGTTAGGGAGATACTGGGAGTTGGTACTTCAGACAATACAGGACGTTTACAAGGTACGAATACCCTCTGACCCTAAAGTGTGTGTGTTAGGATATGTCTCTGAATTGGCCATCGGTCAGGTGCATAAAATAGCTATAGGTAGAATGTTATATGTTGCTAGAAAGTTAATCGCCCTACATTGGATACAGACAGCACCGCCAACCCTAGGCGAATTCCTAAGTGTGGTTGACACGATGCTGAGTTATGAACGGATGGTGTACCAGAAGCGAGGATGCCCAGCGAAATTTGAAAAATTGTGGGATCCATGGCTGTCGTTTCGACGTCTGAATAGAAATGTTTAACAATGTGCCTTTGTATTTTGCAGGTTAGGGTGGGGTGGGGTGGGATGGGAGGGGTGGGGGGGTTGGATTGAAACTTGATTACTACACATAGTTTGGTAACCTTTTTGTTATTAGCCTTATGGACAGTATGTCTCTATGTCATCCTTGTACGTAATGTGTTAAAACGTGTATTTACACTGTAAAATGTTCAATAGAAATGATCTGATTTAAAGATCTTCTATCTTCATTCAGGAGGACCTGCGCTGACGTCACCGCACTCACCACGTGGTGAGCGTGATTACGTCATCAAAGGTCCTTTTGCAGGTCCCGAAAGAAGACTATGCCGGCTGCGCGATCAAGTGGATAAGGTGAGTTCATTTATTTATTTATTTTAACCCCTCAATCCACATTTTAGTTAGCATTCCGTATTAAGAACGCTATTATTTTCCCTTATAACCATGTTATAAGGGAAAATAATAAGATCTACAGGACATCTACCCCAAACCCGAACTTCAGTGAAGTCCGGGTTCGGGTCTGGGTACCACATTCAGTTTTTTATCACGCGCGTGCAAAACGCATTGCACCCACGTGATAAAAACTGAACAACGCAATTGCAGTCAAAACTGACCGAAATTGCATGCGCACTCGCACGGGTTTCCCACAATGCACTCGCGACGCATCCGGAGCAAATCCGAGACGCCCGTGTGAAAGAGTTGTTAGGCCTCTTTCACACGAGCGTGACGGATTAGGTCCGGATGCGTTCAGGGTGCATTCAGTAAACTCGCACCATTTTGCAAGCAAAGTTCAGTCAGTTTTGTCTGCAATTGCGTTCAGTTGTTCAGTTTTTTCCACACGGGTGCAATGCATTTTGATGCGTTTTTCACGCTCGTGATAAAAAACTGATGGTTTACAAACAATAAATAGGTTTGCTAAATCAATAAATAATGTATGTTGAAATGTTCATTATTTCTTTCCCTACACATTTAACAAAAAAAAGACAGTAACACTTTAACCCTTAACAAAGTGCGCTGAGATCCTTACATTTGCCCATTTTTTTCTGCTTCCAACAAATCACTTTCAAAAACTGACTGTTCACTTGCTTGCTGCCTATTTTATCCTACCCTTGACAAGAGATAATCAATTTAAAAGCAATGCATACACAAATTGTGCTTGAGAGTCATATCGATCATGGACAGAAAAGCAGAAAACATCATCATTCTACCTCCCCCAGTTTTATTCTTGGTGTAAAGTTGTTAGCTTTGTGCCAGATTTAAAGCGGTTGTGCAGGCCATTTATATTGATGACCTATCGTCAGGATAGGTGATCAATATCTGATCGGCGGGGGTCCAACACCAAGCACCCCCGCCAATCAGCTGTTTGAAGTGCAGTAGCATAGTGTAATTACAAGTACTTGCCTCATTCAAGCGAATGGAGTGAGTACTTGTCATTACACTGCATCGTTGAAACCTCTGGGATGACGCACAGTGTAGTGAACAGGAAGCAGCGCTCGCATGGAGTGCCACCTCCTCTCATCAATATATATGGCCTGCACAACCCCTTTAACATGACCTATGTCTTTGAAAACATCACTTTCAATTCACTATTTTCAACTCATCCCAAAAGATGTATTTTAGCAAATGTGAGTTGAACTTATTATGAAAGAAATTAAGGCCTTGTTCACATCTTTGCGAGATCCGGCAGGCTGCTCTGAGCTGGAACAGTCTGCCGGATACTCAACTTCACCACTGGATCCTCATTGACTGCAGACGATTTTTGCCATAAATGCTGTGTTTCAGCCGCACAAAAATCATTGCATGCAATGGTGTTTTGTCCAGCCAACAGGCAGCATTTGTGCCGGATCAGGCAGCTGGATCTCTTAAATGGAGATGTGAATTGGGCCAAAGTTATCTCAAAAGTAAACCTGAAAAATTTGAATTCACAAAAATAATTAGTATGACATACCTCTACCCAGTTCCATGGTTCTTGCCAATAGTTTCTGATACCCCTCTGAATCATAATATTCATTTGTAGATAAAAAATAATAAGAATCATTCCAAGGTACATCAGCTGTCAAAAAATACAGAATCCATACATATTAATGTGACTCATTCATGTAATTTCTTAAAATACCTTAACATGTAAAATAGAGGCCCCATACATGTTTAAGAGACAGATTTGTACACCATAAATGAGGAATTTACAAATCTTCAAATCAACATTAATGTGTTTTCTTTTCCAATATTAAGGCCTCCTGCACATGACTGTATCCGCTTTGTGGTCTGCAAACCGTGGATCCGCAAAACATGGACTCAGGCCATGTGCATGCAGCCATTTTTTCTAAACCCTGTAGAAATGTCCTATCCTTGTCCACAAAAATTAGGAGAATAGGATATGTTATATCTTTTTTGCAGGGCCGCAGAACGAACACACAGATGCGGACAGCATACTGTGTGCTGCTCACCTCTTTTGTGGCCCCATAGAACTGGATAGGTCTGCATCGGATCTGCAAAAAATGCGGATCGGAAGTGGACAAAAAATATGGTCGAGTGCATGGGGCCTTAGAGGAAGGAGTTGTCTCACCTCAGAAAATAGCATTTATCATGTAGAGAAAGTTAAAAGGAACTTACTAATGTATTGTGATTGTCCATATTGCCTCCTTTGCTGACTTGATTTTTTCCACTGCATTATACACTGCTCGTTTCCAGGGGCTGCAGATATGAGGTGGCAGGTATAGTGGCTGCCACGCATGCATGCCTATGTGCACTCCCACTCTCCTGGCCACCAGAGAGACCGACACTTTTTCATAAAGTGTGCAAACAGCAGCAGTGGACGCAAACCCCTGGATATGAGCAGTGTATAATGTCATGAAAAAAATGAATCGACAGCAAAGAGGAAATATGGATAATCACAATATATTAGCAGATGCCTTGTATTAACTTTGTCTACATGATAACTGCCGTTTGCGGAAGTGAGACAACTCCTTTAACCACCTAACTGTTTTGCCCGAGTCCAGCTCGGGCAGTGAGAAAAGTGGCTAACTGGAGGGGGAGGGCTGCTTGAGATGGTGCTATCTCCTGAATGGTAGCAGCTAAATGACAGCTAAAGTCCAAGCAACAGAGGGGAAATGTTAGAAATAGAGTCGGGAATAGTGTTGGGCGAGCATGCTGCTCGAGTCTCCTCCCTGCACGTTTGTTGGCTGCTACGCAGCCAATAAACGTGCGGGGTAGTACTGGCACTAACTGAAATGCAGTTGCCATGTTGGTTACTGGCATTACAGTGATTGGTTGGCCGGAACACGTTATCGGGCACTATAAAGCACCCGATGACACGTGGTTCGGCTCAGTCTTAGTCAGGGAGAGCTGCAGCAGAAGGGACAGATAGTGTAGGGACAGGAATAGTTTTTATTTTTCAGGCAGAGTTTACTGTTGAAAGGTGTTAGAGACCCAAAAGTCCTTTTAAGGACTATTGTTTTATCTGGCTGCAATATACATTATTAGCGCAACCTGCGCTAAATTCCGTGCAATTATTTGGCTGCTGCTGACTATGATACAACCTCTGCTACATCTGTTGTGTTACATTTGTGCATCCTAAATATCTGATATTTAGCGCAATTGTTTGGCCGCTGGTGACAGCGACATTACCTGCACTACATCTCCTTTATAACGTTTGCGCATCCTAAATATATGTGACATTCAGTTTAATTTTTTCTTAGCCGCTAGTGACAGCGACATTACCTGTTCTACATCTCCTGCATAATGTTTGCGCATCCTAAATATCTGTGACATTCAATATAATTTTTTCTTAGCCGCTGGTGACAGCGACATTACACGCGCTACATTTCCTGTATATCGTATGTGCATCCTAAATATCTGTGACATTCAGTGTAATTTTTTCTTAGCCGCTGGTGACAGCGACATTACCTGCACTACATCTCCTGTATAACATTTGCGCATCCTAAATATCTGTGATATTCAGTGTAATTTATTTGCTCATACACTTACAAAACCTGCGCTATTGTACGTGTGACATACTTGAAAGCATATATACCATTTAATATGCTCAAGGCGAGCTGTAAGGGACGGGGAAGTGGCCGTGCTGCTGATGGTGCACGCAGAGGCCCTGGGCGCGGTAAAACTGTGCCTGCTGCCAGAGCACAAGAAACACCCTCATCCACGATACCTAGCTTCATGTCACAGTTTGCAGGGCGGCGCAGGACACCACTCTCAAAGTCAGACCAGTGCGACCAGGTGGTCAGTTGGATTGCAGCAGATAATGCTTCCAGTCGGTTAAGCAACACCCTAACTTCCACAAAGTCGAGTCTCAGTAGCCAAGAGTCTGGTCAACAAAATCCTCACCCTGATCCTCCTTCCTCCCACCATGGAGAGTCTTGGCAAACAAGTGATTCCACACTCTGATATTCAGAGGAGCTCTTTTCAGCGCCATTCCTTGATTTGAGCCTCTCGCCAACCCCGCTTGAAGAGGGACATGAGGAGATCTTGTGCACCGATTCCCAAACTCTTGAGCATCCACAGTCAGAATAAGATGACAGTGGGGAATGGCAATTAGTGTTTCACGAGGTGGATGATGACGATGATGAGACACAGTTGCCAATAAGTCTACGGCAATTAGTGTCTCAAGAGGTTGATGATGAGGATGAGACACAGTTGTCAATAAGTGAGTTTGTTGTTAGGTCAAGTCAGGAGGATGACCAGAGTGAGGAAGTGAAAGAGGAGGTGGTGGACAATGAAATCACTGACCCAGCCTGGGAAGGTGGCAAGCCGAGCGAGGACAGCAGTACAGAGGGGGAGGGATCCACAGCACCGCAACAGGCTGGAAGAGGCAGTGGGGTGGCAAAAGGTAGAAGGTGGGCCACACCAAACAGGCCGCAACTGTTCCCCGGGGGAAACCCCCTTGCGGCAATCTCCCTTGCCAAGGGGTAGGTGTTCTGCAGTCTGGCGCTTTTTTGAGGAAAGTGCAGACTATAAAAAAAATTGGTAATTTGCAACCTGTGCCGTACCAAAATGAGCAGGGGCATGAACACTAGCAACCTCACCAGCATGAGCCGCCACATGGCATCAAAGCACCCTAATAGGTGGGCCGAACGCCTGGGTCCACAATCAGTGTCTGCGGGTCACACCACTGCCTACTCTTCCCCTGTGTTACCTGCTGGCCAATCCCCTGTCCAAGACTCAGGCTCGGATTCCTCCCGCCCTGCACCTGGACCTTCACAAGCACCATCAGCTAGCACATCCACTTCTGTGTCCCAGCGCAGTGTACAGATGTCCATACCCCAGGTTATTGAACCAAAGTGCAAATACCCAGCCACCCACAGGCCATTACACTAAATGCGCACCTATCCAAATTGCTGGTCCTGAAAATGTTGCCATTTAGACTTGTGGACACTGAGGCTTTCCGACGCCTGATGGCGGCAGCTGTGCCTCGTTACTCAGTCCCCAGCCGCCATTATTTTTCCCAGTGTGCAGTCCCCGCCTTACACCAGCATGTGTCCTGGGATGGCACAGGTGCTACTGATGCCAAGGATTGCGGGCCCTACTTCCATCTGGATTTCCGCCATCACCTACATTAATGGCTGTAACCCCCCCTTCTCCTCCTCCACCTCCTCCTCCACTTCCACCTCTGAATTCTCATCTTGCAGCACCAGTCAGCCATCAGTCAGTAGATGGAAGCAGTGTAGCACTGCTGTGGGGAAGCGGCATCAGGCCGTGCTGAAACTAATTTGCTTAGGTGACAAACAGCACACCGCCGCAGAGCTGTGGCAGAGTATAAGGGACCAGACTGAGCTGTGGCTCTCGCCACTCAACCTACAACCAGGCATGGTTGTGCCTGATAATGGCCGTAACTTGGTGGTGGCTTTGGAGCTCGGCAAGCTCACACACATACCATGCCTAGCCCATGTGTTCAACTTAGTGGTTCAGTGGTTTCTCAAAACCTACCCCCAATTTGCCTGAGCTACTGGTGAAGGTGCGCTGCGTGTGTTCCCATTTCCAAAAGTAATCTACAACTGCCGCCTGTCTGGCAACACTGCAGCAGCACTTGCAATTGCCAGCTCACCGACTGTTGTGCGACGTGAGCACGGGCTGAAACTCCACGTTCCACATGTTGGCCAGGCTTTATGAGCAGCAGAGGGCAGTAGGGGAATACCAGCTGCAACATGGTCGTCGCCTTTCCAGTCAGCTTCCGCTATTCACAAGCGAGGAGTGGGCATGGATGTCTGACCTCTGTGAGGTTTTAAGAAACTTTGAGGAATCAACACAGATGGTGAGCGGCGATGCCGCTATTATCAGCGTAACATCCCACTTCTGTGTCTACTGAAACGCTCGCAGCTCACAATGAAGGCGGACGCTTTGCATGTGGAATGGTGGAAATGAGGAAGACAGTACACAGGGTGATAGACAGACCCACTCAGTTCGTCTTCTCAGCACGAATTGGATGATGAGGAGGAGCAGGCGACGGGTGCCTCCGCTACAGAGGGTAGTACCCATAGCAGGTTTATTCCATCTGTTCAGCGTGAATGGGCAGAACAGGAGGAAGAGAATGAGGAGAGTCATCCTCCTGATGAGGACAGTGAAGTCTTGTCTGTTGGGACTCTGGCACACATAACTGACTTTGTTATGCTGCCTTTCCAGTGACGCGTTATATGCATTTTGGCCAACACCGATTACTGGTTGTTCACCCTTCTCAACCCCCGCTACAAAGAGAACTTCTCATCTCTCATTCCTGTGGTGGAGAGGACTAGCAAAATGGTGCAATACCAGAAGGTCCTTGTGGAAAAAATTGCTTCAAAAATTTCCAGCTGGCAATGCTGGCAGCAGAGTACATAGTTCCTTGGGCAACCAAGGAGGGGAGACGAGGGGAACACAAAGCAGTTCCAACAGAGGCAGGGCAACACTCTCCAAGGCCTGGGACAGTTTTAGGACACCCCGCCAGCACCCTCAACTGGTGTCACTGGTGTCGCGGCCTAGTGTCACAAGGAGGAAAAAGTATTGGAAGATGGTGAAGGAGTACGTAGCAGAATGTGTCAGCATCCTTAGTGATCCCTGTTGGGTCCTTGGCATGGTTTGGTGTTCCACGTTTTTTTCGTTCGTTGGCTTGCTTCTACTACTGCTTGTGCACAAACTGAAGCTCTCTCTTCAGGCTGGAGGGGGGTATAGCTGCCAGGGGAGGGGCTAACCGCTTCTACTTAGTGTCAACGCCTCCTAGAGGACATAGCTATACCCACGGTTCCTGTGTCCCCCAATGAAGAGCGAGAAAGAGATTTTACTGGTAAGTTTTACAAAAATCTCATTTTCAACTACACAGTATCTTGGAGTAATACAACAAGTTTTTTGCAGTAAAAATAAAATGGGTATTAAAATGGCTTTATTGTAGTATTACTTTTGTTGTAACTACAGATTATCTTGAAATAATATGCAATGCGTTTAATAATATGGGTATAAAAATTTCATTATTGCAGTATTGCTTTTGCTGTAACTACCAGTTATCTTACAGTAATATGCAATGTGTTTAATAACGGGTATAAAAATAGCGTTATTGCAGTATTGCTTTACTGTAACTACCTGTTATCTTGGAGTAATATGCAACATGTTTAATAACACGGGTATGAAACTAGTGTTATTATCCTGCAGTAATATGTAACGCATTCAGTAATACTGGTCTAATGCACTGAAATGCCCAATTACTAACAGTGCAATTGCTCAGTGATTGGAGCTGATTGTATGCTACTGGGGTGCTGGCAATAACACTATGAGCTGTAGAAATATGCCTGCCTTCTGCCCCCTAATTGGCTGATCAAGCTTTCCTTCAGTTTCTGAGCCAATCAGGACCAGTCCTCCACACCACTTCCTCCCAGTGTCATATGACCCTTCATCTTCTCCCTCCCTCATGTTTTTCCCCCCTAATGATTTGGTGCTCTACTTATTACTTTGGCTTTGACCTGGTTACTTGACTATGAAACCACCTGCCCCTTCACCCTATCCCGGTCCTGGTTTCTCAACTTGTTATACAGAATATTAACCCCTAACTGTTTTGCCCCAGTCCAGCAGTGGGAAAAGTAGCTAACTGGAGGGGGTAGGCTGCTTTAGATGCTGCTATCTCCTGAATGGTAGCAGCTAGAAACATACCAGAATGACAGCAATATGTTCAGTACAGGGGAAGATATCGCTGATAGAAATCGGGATGCTGTGAATGCAGCTAAAAGTGAAAGTAAAAACAGGTTTTACCCGCGATTATTCCCGACTAGTGTTGATCAAGCACCAAAGTGCTCGGGTGCTCAAGTAGAACACTTTGGGATGCGCTACAGAGCACCAGAGAACAATGGAAGTCAATAGGAGAACCAGAGCATTAAACCAGACACCTCCTGTTCTGAAGAGGGGAGGGTGTCTGGTTCACAGGAAAAGGTCAGAAATTGATGGAAACACCACTGAAATGGTTTGGGAACAGCATGGGGAGGATGTCTGGATGCATCTTGGACTCCCAGGTCGCTGCTAGAACGATGTTGTCCGAGTAGTACGCCACTTTTACAGACTGACAATAATATGCACAAAACCTAAGATAAAATCGATTTTAGAGCAAAAATTGTTAGGAAACATTCTTTCCTGTATATTTACTTGTATATAAAGTGCAAGTGCTGCTAAAAATTACAAGGAAGAGGCACTCCGATAACACTTGTTTATCACATAATGGAGGGCCTCATTTATTGTGGTACAATTTTTCAGGTAGTGAAAGGGCTGCCAAAAATTACAAGGAACTGGCACTCCAATACTCCCTTTATTACACATAAAGGAGGGCATCATACACACCCGTGAAAAATTATGATTGATGGCCTGCTGCTGATCTGACCCTCTAAAACATTAGGGGTGAGGGCCTGCTGCTGATCTGACCCTCTAAAACATTAGGGGTGAGGGCCTGCTGCTGAGCTGGCCCTTTAAAACATTAGGAGCGAGGGCAGCCGAATATCCATGTGGATATGATGGAGGAGGAGGACGAGAAAAGGAAGATTGAACCATACACCCTTTTTTGTGGTGGAAGGGGTGCATGGCAATACAGTGTATTCAATACACCATAAAAGCCACATTTAAAGTGCCTTTATGTTCAGCCGCTTTCCTCTGGTGGAGTAGAGTAGTCAGGAGCAATCTAGGCCTTGCAAACCCATGGAAGCAAGCGTTCCTGCAGGCATCTAAGAAACTGCCGCCTGCAAGACCATGTGGCCCAAGGCAGCGTCCGCCGATGCATAAGTATGCACCTGGTAAAATTTTGTGAATGTGTGTAAGGAGGACCAAGTAGCCACCTTACACAACTGCACGGCAGAAGCGCGATTCCTCCGAGCCCAAGATGTGCCCACCGCTCTATTGGAGTGAGCCGTGACACCCAAGTGTCACGGTGGGGAGTGGGGGAAACCCCCCACCGTGCGGTGACAAAGGGTAAAGGGGATCAGCCTGGCCAAAAGGAGTAATAAGGGAGCAGGTCACCTCCTACAACATCCCTAATCCTCTCCCTGACTCCTCACCGTATGAACGGACCCTGATGGTGGGACGGCTCATACCCTGGATACCTAATATCCTGAGTCACCCTGAAAATCCCTCACTTAGGAGCAGGGGAGAGACGACCTGTTCATCCCAGTCATGGAGGAACAGGAGTCTATCTGAGGCCAGGCTGCAAGGAGAGGGGAACACATACAGCATATGGAGATGGCAGGTAAGCGAAACCAGTAACACACTTACCTGCCACAGACACACTGACTGGAACCCGTGCACAAGTGCTAGTGTCCACACCAACATTAAAGGACACAGCACACACCACGAACCACACAGGGACCCAGGACACTCATAGCTGCAATAAATGTGAGACAGGGGAATGTCTTCATTTGCTGGACACCAAACACTACCAGACATGTAACACCAAAAATAGACATACCAACACCCTGATCAAAACCCACTCCATACACGAAGGGAAGGAGACACCGGAATAACATTGATGATCACAAGGTTGGCCCTCACTGGACAGATGTAATATGAAGACCAGGAGTATAGCTCCAGCACACACCATGGCTGGAGTATCACTGACTCCTGGCCTCTAGCGGAGGCTAAATAGCCCAAGCAGCCACACCCACACACACATAAACCCAGTGTTCACAAAACACTAGGAAGGGAGTTAACCCTTCCAACACCAGACAAAGGAAGGAAGCCACTTAAAGGGGAAATGCACACACAAGCATAGAAAGCTACACGTTGCCGCAGGCAACAACATGCATGGCAACCGTGTCACAGCGCACACCATAGGCCGTGACACTAAGGGCGGAACCCTGCCTCGGGCGCGGTATGCCTCCGCAATTGCAGACCGAATCCAACGTGTGATTGCCACCTTGGAGGCCACCAATCCCATGCGAGGACCCTCTGGAATGACAAAAAGAGAGTCTGTACGCCGGAAGGGCAGCTGCTAAATAAATCTTCAGAGCCCTGACAACATCCAAATGGTGTAACTCCCTTTCCTTAGGGTGTGCAAGAGAGGGACACAGGGAGGGAAGGACAATTTCTTTGTTGATATGGAAGTCAGTGACTACCTTCGGGAGAAAGGAAGGAACGGGTCGGAGAACCATTTTATCCTTATGAAGAACCAGGAAGGGTTCTCTGCAAGAGAGCGCCGCCAACTCGGACACCCGTCTGATGGATGTGATAGCTACAAGAAAGACTACCTTCCAGGACAGGAGTCGGAGTGAAATCTCCAGCAACGGCTCAAAGGGAGAAGCCTGGAGTGCTGAGAGGACTAAATTCAGATCCCAAGAGGGTAAAGGAGGATGGTACGGAGGAACCGTATGTGCCACTCCCTGAAGGAAGGTTTTAACAGGCCCCGGGGGGGGGGGGGGGGGGGGGCCAGAAGGCGTTGGAAAAAGATAGAAAGCGCCGATACCTGCCTCTTCAAAGAACTAAGGGCTAGACCAAGGTCCAACCCTGATTGTAGAAAGGACAGAACCGTGGGGAGAGAAAAACGAAGTGAGGGAATGTTCCGGCTTTCACAGAAACCCAGGAAGGACCTCCTGGTCCTGTAATAGATACTGGACGATGCAGGCTCCCTGGCCTGAATCATAGTGCAGATGACATCCGCCGGAAACCCTCTTCGCGTCTGAACGGAGGTTTCAATAGCCACGTCGTCAAACAAAGAGACCTTAAATTCTGATGGAAGACCGGACCCTGCGAAAGAAGGTCGTCTCTGAGTGGCAGTGACCAAGGGACGTCTCCTAGAAGGAGAACGAGGTCGGCGTACCACACGCGACGGGGCCAATCCGGGGTGACTAGGATTGTCGGAATGCCCTCCATCCTGATCTTCTGTAGAACCCTGGGTAGGAGGGGGAAGGGGGGAAACACGTAAAGGAGGGAGAACCCCTTCCAAGGGGAGATTAGGGCGTCCACGCCGCAAGCTTCCGGATCTCTTGCTCGGAAGAGGAAGGTGGGAAGTTTTCGATTGAGTCTTGAGGCCATCAAGTCCACGTCCGGACGACCCCAACGTAGACAGATCGCCTCGAACACCTCCAGGTGCAGGGACCACTCGCCCGCATCTATTGTTGTCTTGCTGAGGAAGTCCGCAGTCCAGTTCTCCACACCCGGGATGTAGATTGCTGAAATTGCCGGTACGTGGGCTTCCGCCCACCGCATGATCTTGGCAGATTCCTGCATCACCGCAAAGCTGCCTGTTCCCCCCTGGTGGTTGATGTATGCCACCGCCGTGGCGTTGTCCGACTGGACTATGACCAGGTGACCCCTCAGGAGATGGGTCCAGTGCCGGAGGGATAGAAGAATCGCCCTGAGCTCCAGGACATTGATCGGAAGATTGGACTCCGACCAAGACCATGTGCCTTGGACTGTCCTAGGAGGGAAAACTCCTCCCCAACCTTTCAGACTGGCGTCGGTGGTAACAACCATCCAGGATATTGGAAAGAAGGACCTTCCCAGAACTGGAACCGACAGCCACCAACAGAGGGACGACCTTATCTGAGGAGAGAGGCGGATGGGATAGTCCAGTCCCAGGAGGACAGGATCGCTCCCTGGAACGTGCGAGATTGGAACTGGGCAAAGGGAATCGCCTCGAAACAGGCAACCATCTTCCCTAACGTCTTCATGCAGAGGCGAATGGACTGCAGTTGAGAAGAACTCTGAGCGGTAAGTCGCTTGTCCGGAGGAAGGCGAACTTGTGCCGCTTCCGTGTCCAGAAGCATACCCAGAAACACCAGTGGCCTGGAGGGAGTGAGAGATGATTTCTGAAGATTGACCAGCCACCCGAAACGTGCAAGAGCTTCGAGGGTGATCTTTACGCTGCTCGACGTGTGAGCGAAAGAGGGAGCCTTGATGAGGATGTCGTCCAGATAAGGCATAAGGAAGATGCCTCTGGAACAAAGCAGGGCGAGAAAAGGGGCCAGAATTTTTGTGAAGACCCGAGGCGCAGTTGCCAGCCCGAACGGGAGGGCGACAAACTGGTAATGATAGTCCCCAATTGCAAACCTCAGGAAGTGCTGATGACTCCGCACGATGGGGACGTGAAGATATGCATCCTGGATATCTACAGCCGAAAGGAATTCCCCCCGTTCTAGAGAAGCAAAACCGCTGGAGAAACAGACCTGTTCAGCAGTTTGAGGTCCAGGATTGGGCGCACAGAGCCCCCCTTTTTGGGGACCACAAAAAGGTTTGAGTAGAACCCCTTGAACCTCTCTGCTGGGGGAACAGGAGAGATGACTCCTCGGTCCAGGAGGGACTGAATGGCCTGGGAAAGGACAACCAGAAGCTCGGGGTCCCGTGGAGGACGGGATTAAAAAAAACTTGTCTGGGGGGAGGGACGAGAACTCGATCGAGTACCCTGAGGATACAATCTCGAGTGCCCAAGCATCGGAGACGTGCGCCCGCCAGACGTCCTTCAGGCTGAGGATTGTTTAGCCGCGGAAGGTCGAGCGGCCTGAGTCCTGGGACACCAGGATGGCTGCGCCCGAAAGAACGGCTTTTTGCCCCGATCCTGGGAAGTAAACTCGCCCCCACTGCGGAAGAGCTCGCCGGGGGGCAGGAACTAGCAAATCGACGAAAGGGCCTACCACATGAGGAACCTGACCTAGCGTGAGAGGCACGCTTCGCTCTAGGTTGTGGGAGATGGGTGCTCTTACCTCCCGTGGCCTCGGAAATAATTTCGTCCAACCGGGAACCAAAGAGACGGGCCCCGGCAAAAGGGACGTCCGGTTAGAGAACGGTTGGAAGTCGCGTCCGCTGCCCACACCTTTAGCCAGAGCTTGCGGCGTAAGGTGACTGCAAGCGCTGAATAGCGCGCAATGAGGGTGCCTGCGTCCATGGACGCTTTGCAGAGGAACTTCCCCGCCTGGGTGATCAGCTGTGCCAAGGATCGGAGATTCTGAGCAGGGACTTCAGATACCAGGTCCTGGTCCAGCTGGCTGCCCCACTCAGAGATTGCCACCCACGAGGAGGCGAACACGGGCCTAAGGGCTGACCCTGTAGCTGCAAAGAGGGACTTCGTCCAGGATTCCATCCGACGGTCTTCAGGGGTCTGAAGGGAGGATCCATCGGCTACAGGAATAGCCGTATTTTTGGCTAGCCGTGCCACTGGTGGGTCGACCTTAGGAGGGGATGCCCACGTGGACACACAACCCGCTGGGAATGGATAAAGAACATCCAGCTTTTTAGGGGTGGAAAAACGCATGTCCAGATGATCCCAAGCCTTAGAAACCACCATTATTATGGCGAGGAAACACCTTCGAGGCCTGTTTTAGATGGAAAAAAGATACCTCCTGTTGGTCAGTGGGGGGGAAGGGGATCATCCTGCACCTGGAAGGTGTCACGGATGGCAGCAATGAGGCTATCTACAGTGGAGGCCAACTTGGAAGGCTGCTCCGTATCCATGTCCAAATCAGAATTCTCTACCTCTCCTTCAGACGGCATGTCCTCAGGAGAAGAAAAACCTGAGTGAGATCTTACACGGGGTGGAGAGGGAGATGCGTCTGAGGAGGAAACGTGTTCTACTCTGGGACGCTTTTGTGATTGCCGTCACTGACTGATTTACCAGAGGGAAGTGACCTAGGGGGGTCACCCGAGCAAGAAGCTCTGAAGGGTGCATCCGAGGGAGGTGCAGCCTGCGCTGGTGGCGGATTCTCAAACAAGCGACCCACTATAGATAGGGTGGATTGGGAGATTTTAGAGAGGTTTTCTACCACCTGAGAGAGGGTTCTGGCCCAATCCGGCAACTCAGATGCCAGAGGGGAAGGCAAAAGTACGGGCTGAAGGGGGGACCCCTGCCTGGGTGTCGGACAAGCAGTGCAGACCGAATCTGGTTGCCCACAAGGGAATTTAGCCTGACACATGGAGCAAGCATAATGGACAGCTATGGGCAGCTTAGGATGAGCACCTGTGGGATCAGACATGATGGCTAGGAAAAAACACACCTCGAGGCTGGAGAGGGTACAGTGACCTGAGGAGAGGAGACAAGAGTTCCTACCAGAGCCAGGAGCGAGCGCCACCGTAGGAGGATGTCCCCTAAGAAGAGCTTCCTGAGCGCTGTGGGGGGAAGAGAAGGTCCCGCCCCCTCAGGTCCCGCTCCACCTCAGCGCACGCTTGCGCCGTTCAGTAACCCCCGCAGCACCGCCCATACTGCAACCCCCGCAGCGCTGTGTGGTAGTATGCGATGGCGCTCCGCTAGCTGGCTGGCCCTGGAGAGCCGAGTGGAGTGCCGCTCGTCCTGTAAGCAGGAGACCGGAGTGCCCAGAGACAGGTCTCGCCCCCTCCCAACCCGAATGCTCTCCGCCTGTTCACCGAGCGGTGGATGGCTCCAAGAGTTCTCTAATAAAGATCACCCCCCTCCGGCCGAGTAACGCAGGAGACCAGAGAGTGCCGCTTATAGGGGGGAAAGAGGGAGGAGAAGGCCGGGAGCAGGCATTACTTATCTGTCACTCATGACTGCATCAGACCGTGTAGTTTAAAGACATTTTACTGCAAATAATCCATTCTTATACCAGTGTTAGTCGCATTACTGCATCATACCGTGAAGTTAAAAGACATTTTACTGCATAAGTTATATTCTTATACCTGTGCTAGTGAACTCATTTTGCTGCAAAAGTTGCATTCTTATATCCGTGTTATTGAACGCATTACTGCATCATACCCTGTAGTTCAAAGGCATTTTACTGCAATATTTTTATTGTTATACCCGTGTTAGTGAATGCATTAACTGCGTGGTTCAAATACATTAACTGCAAAAATTGCATTATTATGCCCATGTTACGGAAAACATTTTATTACTTTAGTATACCATGTAGTTCAAACACATTTTACTGCAAAAATTACATTACTACCAAACAAAAGTAAATTGTTAACACCAGCGTGCAGCGTGATTGTAGAAAGGGAAGCACATTTAATTGCTCCTTTGTCTTTAAATTACAAAAACAAACTTAGCAATTTTGCTAGTACCATTTAATAATCTATGTACCAAACCATGACATTTCATTTATAGATAACCCGTGAATTTTAATTTATAGGCCTCATAATAAAAAGCCTGGAAGATGGAAGAATAAAAAACAAAAGTCCCATGCCTCATCATCCGAGAATCAGAATGTGCATAGTAGCAGCAGCACCAGCCATCTGGCCAGTTGTCATAGTAGGCCAAAGTTCTCCCTGGCTTCCGATAGGTGCAACAATATTATTGAGGCCAAAGAGGATGAGATTCTGCAGGTCACTGTTTACCATAACACTGTGTGCTTTAACACCACCTGCCCCCAATAAGGGACAATTTATGGAGGGTTTCAATTATTTTAAAAAAACATAACACATGCAATTTTAAACACACTGTTTGTTAACACTATCAACAGAGCATTTACCCATAGTCATATATGTCAGCATCACTCTGACATTATTTGCTATTGCTGTCATTGGGGGGAGCAAAAATTGTAAAGAAAATTAAAAAGAGATGACGAGAGATACAAAAGTCCTAGTAGACCTCAGAGTGTCATATACCATTTTCAGGCCAATTTGAGCATTTTTGATTTGTGCAGAAACTATTTGGAAACTAATAAAATTTTTGGGACAAATTCGAAAACTCAGGCACAAAATAAATTTTAAGTAGCTCATCTCTAGTTCAGACTTTAAAGGACATATGTCAGTAGACTTGTACGCATGAAACTGGCTGAGGAAAAAAAATGAGAAATTTGCAGTACGGCTTCTCTTCTTTGATGACCTGGGAGGAAAAGGACCTTTGGTGACGTCACTGCGCTCATCACATGGTCCATCACATGATCCATCACCATGGTGATGGACCATGTGATGAGCGCAGTGTCGTCACCACAGGTCCTTTTCCTCCCAGGTCATCAAAGAAGAAAGAAGAGAAGCCGGGCTGCGCGAACAAGTGGATGAGGCGAGTTAATTTTTTATTAAATTTTTTAACCCCTCCATCCCTATTTTACTAAGCATTCTGTATTAAGAATGCTATTATTTTCCCTTATAACCATGTTATAAGGGAAAATAATAAAATCTACACAAAACCTAAGCCAAAACCGAACTTCTGTGAAGAAGTCCGGGTTCGGGTACCAAACATGCCTTTTATTCTCACGCGCGTGCAAAACGCATTAAAACGTTTTGCACTCACGCAGAAAAATCTCACATTTTCCCATGACGCACCTCACACGTGACGTCCTAGTGAAAGAGGCCTTACACCTACAGGCTCTGCTTTCTCTGCAACTACCCCACCCTCTCCACATTGATTGACTTTAGGAGAAGTCAGGGTCAGGCATGACGAAGTTAACACTGCCTGGCCCTGTCAAAGTTCAGAGGGTGTGGCAGAGAAAGTTTAGCCTCTAGGTGTAACATCAACCCCCTATTGCTCCTAGAGGCACGTTTTCATTACTTCTAAAAATAAAACTAAAAAAAAAACATTTGATGTCTATGATTTTTTCTTTTTACATTTCCATTTAAAAAATAATTTTTTTAAGAACAGCTTTTATTGCATTTTATTATGTTATTTCCTTTTTCCCAATAATTCAACTCTTTTTACAGTCTTTTTAGCATTAGAAAAAGATTATCAGAGCTAAGTGTTTTCCCAGCTATTACCATTTATAATATATCAATTTGACAAAAATGTTCCCATACCTCACATAGAGGAATATCTCTATTGCAGCCAAATTTCCACCATGTAGACAAGTTTGGTATGGTAAAACAAAATGTCCTAAATGTTAATTGTTGTAAAACTTCTTTATGTTCAATATAATTTTTGCATACAATCTAATATGTAAAGCACATTCATAGAGATATTTAGTAACATGATATATAAAAAGAATTACAATACCTCAAACGCCATAATAAAATAATCCATGAGTGCAGTGATTTGGTAGATTCTAACGGAATCTATATGTGTTGAAGTAATAATATCCCCTGAAAAAGGTAGTTCTATGAGCAGTGATACCATAGTAAATAGATTTGTTGGAGGGTTATATAGAAGAAATTTTACAACAAATGCTCTTGTTCTTCTATCTATCCATTGTTGGTTCCGTATATTCCACAGTGCTGAGTAGGCCTCGGTCCTATCATTACAAAAAAAAAGTAATAGTATAAAATGCAGACATTAAAGACTAAAGAAAAATAAATAATTTAATCAATACTAATTAGTATTGTTAGCTGAATTGTAGTAACCCCTACCTTGACCTGCCCAGACTAATAACTGGGCCTCTTTCTTCATAGCAGTGAATCTTTCCACATTGTTGGAGCTTGTTATGTTGGATCTTCATGGTATCACATATTTCCTTTGAATCATTGGACAGATATGGGAGAGTACAGTCAGAAATGTCTGACCTTGATAATGAAGAAATCTGTAGATAAACAAAATGAGAATAGGATTGTAATCACCACTTTTTTTTTTAGGACACAATGAGCTCTACTATTTATATTTTTTTTATTTTTGTACTACACCTTGAAATAAAGATGCTGTTGGAAGTGAGTTAATGCTCAGTGCTATAATACAGGGTGATTCAAAAAGGATGAAGAAAAGATCCGGTGTTTTCTTCAAATGAATGCAAGATTTATTGAAGCAGTGTAAACGCAGTCATGAAATAGTACAGGACTTCTTTTCATTTATCAGGATTCAAAAAGTGAAGGTCTGTACTGTGTAGGTGTGTAGTTAATCCCTCTAGGATTCTATTTTTGCATTTTCGTTTTTTTAATTCCTGCCTTGCCAAAGCCATAACTTTTTTATTTTTCTGTTCACATAGCTGTGCTGTGAGGGCTTGTTTTTATTTATTTATTTTTTTGGGGGGGGAAGGCGGGGGGCAAGCTGTACTTTTTAATGGATCCATTTTATATTGCACATGATGTAATGGGAAGCCGGAAAAATAATTCCAAATGGGGTAGAATTGGAAAGAATGCAATTCCGTCACAGTTTTATGGGTTTTGTTTTTACAGCATTCCCTAAGCGGTAAAACTAACCTGTTTCCTTCATTCTGCAGGTAAGTACAATTACAGCGATACCATATATATATATATATATATATATATATATATATATATATATATAGTTTTTCTTCTGTAAGAATAAAAAAACCTGTGGAAAAACAGATTTTTTTTTCTTTGCATCCCCATATTCTGACACCCATCATTTTTAATATTATATAATTACATCTATGGAGCTATGTAAAACTCATTGTTTGTGGGCAATTTGTAGTTTTATTGATACCGTATGAATTTTTGGTCATTGTTTATAAAAAAAAAAATTGGCGGTAAAGTGACATAAGATGGTGAATAGAGTTGAGCGAACACCTCGATGTTCGGGTTCGAGAAGTTCGGCCGAACTTCCCGGAAATGTTCGGGTTCGGGATCCGAACCCGATCCGAACCCCATTGAAGTCAATGGGGACCCGAACTTTTCGGCACTAAAAAGGCTGTAAAACAGCCCAGGAAAGAGCTAGAGGACTGCAAAAGGCAGCAACATGTAGGTAAATCCCCTGCAAACAAATGTGGACAGGGAAATGAATTAAAATAAAAATTTAAAAAATTAAAATGAACCAATATCAATTGGACAGAGGTCCCATAGCAGAGAATCTGGCTTCACGTCAGCAGAGAATCAGTCTCTTCATGCCATAGCAAAGAATCTGGCTTCATGTCAGCGCAGAATCAGTCTTCATGTCATAGCAGAGAATCAGGCTTCACGTCACCCACCACTGGAACAGGCCACTGTCACACATTTAGGCCCCGGCACCCAGGCAGAGGAGAGAGGTCCCGTAACAGAGAATCTGGCCTGATGTCAGCACAGAATCTGTCTTCATGTCATAGCAGAGAATCAGGCTTCATGTCACCCACCACTGGAACAGGCCACTGTCACACATTTAGGCCCCGGCACCCAGACAGAGGAGAGCGGTCCCGTAACAGAGAATCTGGCCTTATGTCAGCGCAGAATCAGTCTTCATGTCATAGCAGAGAATCAGGCTTCACGTCACCCACCACTGGAACAGGCCACTGTCACACATTTGGGCCCAGGCACCCAGGCAGAGGAGAGCGGTCCCGTAACAGAGAATCTGGCCTTATGTCAGCGCAGAATCTGTCTTCATGTCATAGCAGAGAATCAGGCTTCACGTCACCCACCACTGGAACAGGCAACTGTCACACATTTAGGCCCCGGCACCCAGACAGAGGAGAGCGGTCCCGTAACAGAGAATCTGGCCTTATGTCAGCGCAGAATCTGTCTTCATGTCATAGCAGAGAATCAGGCTTCACGTCACCCACCACTGGAACAGGCCACTGTCACACATTTAGGCCCAGGCACCCAGGCAGAGGAGAGAGGTCCCGTAACAGAGAATCTGGCCTTATGTCAGTGCAGAATCTGTCTTCATGTCATAGCAGAGAATCAGGCTTCACGCCACCCACCACTGGAACAGGCCACTGTCACACATTTAGGCCCAGGCACCCAGGCAGAGGAGAGAGGTCCCGTAACAGAGAATCTGGCCTTATGTCAGCGCAGAATCTGTATTCATGTCATAGCAGAGAATCAGGCTTCACATCACCCACCACTGGAACAGGCCACTGTCACACATTTAGGCCCAGGCACCCAGACAGAGGAGAGCGGTCCCGTAACAGAGAATCTGGCCTTATGTCAGCGCAGAATCTGTCTTCATGTCATAGCAGAGAATCAGGCTTCACGTCACCCACCACTGGAACAGGCCACTGTCACACATTTAGGCCCAGGCACCCAGGCAGAGGAGAGAGGTCCCGTAACAGAGAATCTGGCCTTATGTCAGCGCAGAATCTGTCTTCATGTCATAGCAGAGAATCAGGCTTCACGTCACCCACCACTGGAACAGGCCACTGTCACACATTTAGGCCCAGGCACCCAGGCAGAGGAGAGAGGTCCCGTAACAGAGAATCTGGCCTGATGTCAGCGCAGAATCTGTATTTATGTCATAGCAGAGAATCAGGCTTCACGTCACCCACCACTGGAACAGGCCACTGTCACACATTTAGGCCCCGGCACCCAGACAGAGGAGAGGTTCATTCAACTTTGGGTTGCCCCGCAATATAATGGTAAAATGAAATTAAAAATAGTATTGAATGAGGAAGTGCCCTGGAGTAGAATAATATATTGTTAAGGGGAGGTAGTTAATATCTAATCTGCACAAGGGATGGACAGGTCCTGTGGGATCCATGCCTGGTTCATTTTTATGAACGTCAGCTTGTCCACATTGGCTGTAGACAGGCGGCTGCGTTTGTCTGTAATGACGCCCCCTGCCGTGCTGAATACACGTTCAGACAAAACGCTGGCCGCCGGGCAGGCCAGCACCTCCAAGGCATAAAAGGCTAGCTCTGGCCACGTGGACAATTTGGAGACCCAGAAGTTGAATGGGGCCGAACCATCAGTCAGTACGTGGAGGGGTGTGCACAGGTACTGTTCCACCATGTTAGTGAAATGTTGCCTCCTGCTAACACGTTCCGTATCAGGTGGTGGTGCAGTTAGCTGTGGCGTGGTGACAAAACTTTTCCACATCTCTGCCATGCTAACCCTGCCCTCAGAGGAGCTGGCCGTGACACAGCTGCGTTGGCGACCTCTTGCTCCTCCTCTGCCTACGCCTTGGGCTTCCACTGGTTCCCCTGTGACATTTGGGAATGCTCTCAGTAGCGCGTCTACCAACGTGCGCTTGTACTCGCGCATCTTCCTATCACGCTCCAGTGTAGGAAGTAAGGTGGGCACATTGTCTTTGTACCGGGGATCCAGCAGGGTGGCAACCCAGTATTCCGCACACGTTAAAATGTGGGCAACTCTGCTGTCGTTGCGCAGGCACTGCAGCATGTAGTCGCTCATGTGTGCCAGGCTGGCCAGAGGTAAGGACAAGCTGTCCTCTGTGGGAGGCGTATCGTCATCGTCCTGTGTTTCCCCCCAGCCACGCACCAGTGATGGGCCCGAGCTGCTTTGGGTGCCACCCCGCTGTGAACATGCTTCATCCTCATCCTCCTCCACCTCCTCCTCATCCTCGTCCTCCTCGTCCTCCAGTAGTGGGCCCTGTCTGGCCACATTTGTACCTGGCCTCTGCTGTTGCAAAAAACCTCCCTCTGAGTCACTTCGAAGAGACTGGCCTGAAAGTGCTAAAAATGACCCCTCTTTCTCCTGGGCCACCTCCTCTTCCATCATCGCCCTAAGTGTTTTCTCAAGGAGACATAGAAGTGGTATTGTAACGCTGATAACGGCGTCATCGCCACTGGCCATGTTGGTGGAGTACTCGAAACAGCGCAACAGGGCACACAGGTCTCGCATGGAGGCCCAGTCATTGGTGGTGAAGTGGGTCTGATCCACAGTGCGACTGACCCGTGCGTGCTGCAGCTGAAACTCCACTATGGCCTGCTGCTGCTCGCACAGTCTGTCCAGCATATGCAAGGTGGAGTTCCACCTGGTGGGCACGTCGCATATGAGGCGGTGAGCGGGAAGGCCGAAGTTACGCTGTAGCGCAGACAGGCAAGCAGCGGCAGGGTGTGAACGCCGGAAGCGCGAACAGACGGCAGCAGCTCTGACATGTCGGGGTAGTTGCGAATGAACTTCTGCACCACCAAATTCAGCACATGCGCCAGGCAAGGGATGTGCGTCAAACCGGCTAGTCCCAGAGCTGCAACGAGATTTCGCCCATTATCGCACACCACCAGGCCGGGCTTGAGGCTCACCGGCAGCAACCACTCGTCGGTCTGTTGTTCTATACCCCGCCACAACTCCTGTGCGGTGTGGGGCCTGTCCCCCAAACATATGAGTTTCAGAATGGCCTGCTGACGTTTACGCCGTGCTGTGCTGAAGTTGGTGGTGAAGGTGTGTGGCTGACTGGATGAGCAGGTGGAAGAAGAGGAGGAGGAAGCTGAGTAGGAGGAGGAGGAGACAGGAGGCAAAGAATGTTGCCCTGCGATCCTTGGCGGCGGAAGGACGTGCGCCAAACAGCTCTCCGCCTGGGGCCCAGCCGCCACTACATTTACCCAGTATGCAGTTAGGGAGATATAGCGTCCCTGGCCGTGCTTACTGGTCCACGTATCTGTGGTTAGGTGGACCTTGCCACAGATGGCGTTGAGCAGTGCACACTTGATTTTATCGGACACTTGTTTGTGCAGGGAAGGCACGGCTCTCTTGGAGAAGTAGTGGCGGCTGGGAACAACATACTGTGGGACAGCAAGTGACATGAGCTGTTTGAAGCTGTGTGTGTCCACCAGCCTAAATGACAGCATTTCATAGGCCAGTAGTTTAGAAATGCTGGCATTCAGGGCCAGGGATCGAGGGTGGCTAGGTGGTAATTTACGCTTTCTCTCAAATGTTTGTGAGATGGAGAGCTGAACGCTGCCGTGTGACATGGTTGAGATGCTTGGTGACGCAGGTGGTGGTGTTGGTGGTACATCCCATGTTTGCTGGGCGGCAGGTGCCAACGTTCCTCCAGAGGCGGAGGAAGAGGCCGAGGCGGCGGCAGCAGCAGAAGAGGCCGAGGCGGCCGCAGCAGCAGAAGAGGCCGAGGCGGCAGCAGAAGAGGTAGCAGGGGGAGCCTGAGTGACTTCCTTGTTTTTAAGGTGTTTACTCCACTGCAGTTCATGCTTTGCATGCAGGTGCCTGGTCATGCAGGTTGTGCTAAGGTTCAGAACGTTAATGCCTCGCTTCAGGCTCTGATGGCACAGCGTGCAAACCACTCGGGTCTTGTCGTCAGCACATTGTTTGAAGAAGTGCCATGCCAGGGAACTCCTTGAAGCTGCCTTTGGGGTGCTCGGTCCCAGATGGCGGCGGTCAGTAGCAGGCGGAGTCTCTTGGCGGCGGGTGTTCTGATTTTGCCCACTGCTCCCTCTTTTGCTACGCTGTTGGCTCGGTCTCACCACTGCCTCTTCCTCCGAACTGTGAAAGTCAGTGGCACGACCTTCATTCCATATGGGGTCTAGGACCTCATCGTCCCCTGCATCGTCTTCCACCCAGTCTTGATCCTTGACCTCCTGTTCAGTCTGCACACTGCAGAAAGATGCAGCAGTTGGCACCTGTGTTTCGTCATCATCAGAGACGTGCTGAGGTGGTATTCCCATGTCCTCATCATCAGGAAAAATAAGTGGTTGTGCGTTAATGCATTCTATCTCTTCCACCCCTGGGGAAGGGCTAGGTGGATGCCCTTGGGAAACCCTGGCAGCAGAGTCTTCAAACAGCATAAGAGACTGCTGCATAACTTGAGGCTCAGACAGTTTCCCTGATATGCATGGGGGTGATGTGACAGACCGATGGGCTTGGTTTTCATGCGCCATCTGTGCGCTTTCTGCAGAAGACTGGGTGGGAGATAATGTGAACGTGCTGGATCCACTGTCGGCCACCCAATTGACTAATGCCTGTACCTGCTCAGGCCTTACCATCCTTAGAACGGCATTGGGCCCCACCAAATATCGTTGTAAATTCTGCTGGCTACTGGGACCTGAGGTAGTTGGTTCACTAGGACGTGTGGCTGTGGCAGAACGGCCACGTCCTCTCCCAGCACCAGAGGGTCCACTAACACCATAGAAACATAGACATAGAATGTGTCGGCAGATAAGAACCATTTGGCCCATCTAGTCTGCCCAATATACTGAATACTATGGATAGCCCCCGGCCCTATCTTATATGAAGGATGGCCTTATGCCTATCCCATGCATGCTTAAACCCCTTCACTGTATTTGCAGCTACCACTTCTGCAGGAAGGCTATTCCATGCATCCACTACTCTCTCAGTAAAGTAATACTTCCTTATATTACTTTTAAACCTTTGCCCCTCTAATTTAAAACTGTGTCCTCTTGTGGTAGTTTTTCTTCTTTTAAATATGCTCTCCTCCTTTACCGAGTTGATTCCCTTTATGTATTTAAAAGTTTCTATCATATCCCCTCTGTCTCTTCTTTCTTCCAAGCTATACATATTAAGGTCCTTTAACCTTTCCTGGTAAGTTTTATCCTGCAATCCATGTACTAGTTTAGTAGCTCTTCTCTGAACTCTCTCTAGAGTATCTATATCCTTCTGGAGATATGGCCTCCAGTACTGCGCACAATACTCCAAGTGAGGTCTCACCAGTGTTCTGTACAGCGGCATAAGCACTTCACTCTTTCTACTGCTTATACCTCTCCCTATACATCCAAGCATTCTGCTGGCATTTCGTGCTGCTCTATTACATTGTCTTCCCACCTTTAAGTCTTCTGAAATAATTACTCCTAAATCCCTTTCCTCAGATACTGAGGTCAGGACTGTGTCAAATATTCTATATTCTGCCCTTGGGTTTTTACGCCCCAGGTGCATTATCTTGCACTTATCTACATTAAATTTCAGTTTCCAGAGTTCTGACCATTCTTCTAGTTTTCCTAAATCCTTTTCCATTTGGCGTTTCCCTCCAGGAACATCAACCCTGTTACATATCTTTGTGTCATCAGCAAAAAGACAAACCTTACCAGCGAGGCCTTTTGCAATATCACTTATGAAGATATTAAACAAAATCGGTCCCAGTACAGATCCCTGTGGAACCCCACTGGTAACATGACCTTGTTTTGAATGTTCTCCATTGAATACAACCCTCTGTTGTCTGTCACTCAGCCACTGCCTAATCCACTCAACAATATGGGAGTCCATGCTCAATGACTGCAGTTTATTGATAAGTCTTCTATGTGGGACAGTGTCAAAAGCCTTACTAAAATCTAGATATGCGATGTCTACTGCACCTCCACCGTCTATTATTTTATTCACCCAGTCAAAAAAATCTATAAGATTTGTTTGACATGATCTCCCTGAAGTAAACCCATGTTGTTTTTCATCTTGCAATCCATGGGATTTTAGATGTTCCACAATCCTATCCTTTAATAGGGTTTCCATTAATTTGCCTACTATTGATGTCAGACTCACTGGTCTATAGTTGCTCGATTCCTCCCTACTACCTTTCTTGTGAATGGGCACGACATTTGCCAATTTCCAATCTTCCGGGACGACTCCTGTTACTAATGATTGGTTAAATAAATCTGTTAACGGTTTTGCCAGCTCACCACTAAGCTCTTTTAATAATTTTGGGTGTATCTCATCAGGCCCCTGTGACTTATTTGTCTTCACCTTAGACAGCAAACTTAGAACATCTTCCTCTGTAAAGATACATGCATCAAACGATTTATTAGTCATTCTTTCTAGTGGAGGTCCTTCTCCTTTTTCTTTTGTAAAAACTGAACAGAAGTATTCATTAAGGCAGTCGGCTAGCCCTTTATTCTCTTCTACATACCTTCCGTCCTTTGTTTTTAATTTAGTTATTCCTTGTTTTAATTTCCTTTTTTCATTTATATATCTGAAGAATGTCTTATCCCCTTTTTTCATAGACTGAGCTAGTTTTTCTTCTGCCTGCGCTTTAGAAGTTCTTATAACTTGCTTGGCCTCTCTCTGCCTAATCTTGTAGATTTCCTTATCTTCATTGCTCTGGTTTTTTTTATAATTACAAAATGCTAGCTTTTTATTTTTAATGATTTGGGCCACTTCTGCTGAGTACCACAGTGGTCTCCTCCTTTTTTTGCTTTTACTGACAAGTCTAATGCAATTTTCTGTTGCCTTCAATAATGCACCTTTTAAGTAGTCCCATTTCTCCTGGACTCCATGTAATCCGTTCCAGTCTGATAAGGACTCATTTATGACTAATTTCATTTTTGAAAAGTCTGTTTTTCTAAAATCTAAAACTTTTGTTTTTGTGTGGTGGAACTCTTTCACAGTTCTTATATTAAACCACCACGACCATGTCCGCGTCCGCGTCCCTTATTAGATGTTTTCCTCATTGTTCCCGTTCACCACAATTTTGAGAATGGCAAATTTGGGAATGCTTTTTCAACCCAGAACAAAGAGTCTGCTTTTACGGTCACTACAAATAACTTGACCAGCTATAACAGTGCAGATTTGGTTGAATAGAGATGTGAGACCTGTTTTTTTTGCGCTGTGTGACAGGTATAGGTTTAATCACAGAATCACACTTCTATCAGCACGCTAGCGTGTGTCTTAGGTTTTTCTGAATGACACTATCAATACCTTCAATGTAAGATTTTCTTTTTGGGATAGATTTCAAGTAGGCCTCAAATACCAGAAACTAGTTATTTTGAGAATGGCAAATTTGGGAATGCTTTTTCAACCCAGAACAAAAAGTCTGCTTTTACGGTCACTACAAATAACTTGACCAGCTATAACAGTGCAGATTTGGTTGAATAGAGATGTGAGACCTGTTTTTTTTTTTGCGCTGTGTGACAGGTATAGGTTTAATCACAGAATCACACTTCTATCAGCACGCTAACGTGTGTCTTAGGTTTTTCTGAATGACACTATCAATACCTTCAATGTAAGATTTTCTTTTTGGGATAGATTTCAAGTAGGCCTCAAATACCAGAAACTAGTTATTTTGAGAATGGCAAATTTGGGAATGCTTTTTCAACCCAGAAAAAAAAGTGTGCTTTTACGGTCAATACAAATAACTTGACCAGCTAAAACAGTACAGATTTGGTTGAATAGAAATGTCAGGTCTATTTTTTAGGCGCTGGGTGACAGGCTCAACTTGCCCCTGATGTAATATATGGCCAAAAAATAACCACACTGTTGATGGTTAAATGCACTTGGGTGACACAGGCTCAGCCTGCACCAGATGTAGTATATGGCCAAAAAATAATCAGACTGTTGATGGTTAAATGCACTTGGGTGACACAGGCTCAGCCTGCACCAGATGTAGTATATTGCCAAAAAATAATCAGACTGTTGATGGTTAAATGCACTTGGGTGACACAGGCTCAGCCTGCAGCTGATGTAGGATATAGCACAAAATAACCACACTATCGATGGTTAAATACACTTGGGTGACACAGGCTCAGCCTGCAGCTGATGTAGTATATGGCCAAAAAATAATCAGACTGTTGATGGTTAAATGCACTTGGGTGACACAGGCTCAGCCTGCAGCTGATGTAGGATATAGCACAAAATAACCACACTATCGATGGTTAAATACACTTGGGTGACATAGGCTCAGCCTGCAGCTGATGTAGTATATGGCCAAAAAATAATCAGACTGTTGATGGTTAAATGCACTATGGTGACACAGGCTCAGCCTGCAGCTGATGTAGTATATGGCCAAAAAATAACCAGACTGTTGATGGTTAAATGCACTTCGGTGACACAGGCTCAGCCTGCAGCTGATGTAGGATATAGCACAAAATAACCACACTATCGATGGTTAAATACACTTGGTGATAGCTCGTGCTGGCGCACCACAAGTCACAAAATGGCCGCCGATCACCCCAGAAAAAAAGTGATCTAAAAACGCTCTGGGCAGCCTCAAAAAAGTGAGCAAGTCAATAATAGCACTTCAATGATCCACAGCTGCAGATCGATCACAGAATGAAGTCTTTTGGAGGAGGTAATCTGCCTAATCTCGCCCTAACGTCGCAGCTGCAACCTCTCCCTATACTGATCATAGCAGAGTGACGAGCGGCGCTACGTGACTCCAGCTTAAATAGAGGCTGGGTCACATGGTGCACTGGCCAATCACAGCCATGCCAATAGTAGGCATGGCTGTGATTGCTTCTTGGGCCAAGTAGTATGACGCTTGTTGATTGGCTGCTTTGCAGCCTTTCAAAAAGCGCCAAGAAAGCGCCGAACACCGAACCCGAACTTTTACGAAAATGTTCGGGTTCGGGTCCGTGTCACGGACACCCCAAAATTCGGTACGAACCCGAACTATACAGTTCGGGTTCGCTCATCCCTAATGGTGAATCAATGATTTCGTTTTTTTTGTTTCGGCATTCATTGTACTGGATAAATACACTTATATTTGAATAGTATGGTTATTCTGGGACGCAATGATGCCTATAATCTTTTTTTATATTGTGTATTTTTATTTTGAATACTGGGAAAAGGGGGAGAATTCATTTTTATATTTATTTTTATATTCTTAAAACTTTTTTTAAACATTTTACATGTTTTTTATAGTCCCCAGTAGGGTACTTGAACATGTAATTATCTGATCGCTTCTCGCACAGACTGCAATGACTTAACATTGCAGCCTGTGGGAGTTTCATTATATTCCATTGAGCCCTGGCAATTGAACATTGCTATGGCAGTCATCAGAGCATTCAGAAAGCCTCAGGCTACCACAGCAAAGTTGTACTGACCTTGATGATCACCATATCTAACACCTTGTGACTTTTTTCTTTGGGGCTACATCAAGAAGTCAGTGTTTGACACAAACATGTATGTACTTTCTAGTGCCCTTATTTGGCTTTTTTGGCACAGTTTTTATTTTTTACAGCTTTCACCTGACAGGGTAGATCATGTGATATACAGCAGGGGCTCGGTTGTCAGTAATAGCCAGGCCCCGGCTGCTAATCCAGTGGGCGCCGCTCCTGCAGCCGCCAGATCAGAGCGCTGTACATTTACTGCAAGTCATGTCCTGCTGCGCTATACATGTGGTACGTCGCTGATCGGGAAGGGGCTAATGCATTTGGTATTATTGTTCCAGATTTTGTTTATTTAAAAGCCATCTCTAGTTACTTACCATACATACAGAATAATTTGCAATGTCTACTTTTCTCATTACTGGAGCTCCTATTATATAGAACTTCCCATCAATTGGTCCACCCTGCAAATTCATGAAACAAATAATTAAGAACGATTCAAACTTTGCAAAGTCTATAAAGGGAATTTATCACGCTCTGCACTCCAGAATTTGAGCTTCAAAATGGGGTTTATGCAGCCTTTTGGGCTAAGGTCTCGTTCACATTTCCATTTTTCACTGAAGTGTGTGCTGTCAGCATTTTCCACGACAGCACATGTACCCATTTATTTTAATGTCTATTCACATATCATTATTTTTTTCAGTGAAAAAATCACAGATGCATGAACTACTTTGGTCTGTGATGCAGACCAAACACGCCCATTATAGTCTATGGGTCTGCGAAAAAACACAGACGCAACATGGATGGCATCTCTGTATTACGTCCGTTTTTCACTGACCACTGGTAGGAGATGCTTTAGTTTCAGCTGAGAAGCATCCGTGAAATATAGATGACACACAGAGGATAAAAAACAGACACACGGACCAAACACTGATCCTTCATGTACATCTTGACGGATGAATCACAGACTGATTCAAACAGACATGGAAATGTGAACAAGGCCTTATTTGCACAAATATTTGGACTTTTTGCATTTTATACCACCCTAGTTTTAAAAAGAGGGTTGGAACGTGGACTAGGTTAGCTATGTCACTACGATAGTCACAAACTAACTCCTGTAGGGGGGTGACATAAAAACTGGAGTAGTATTTCTATATAAAAGTGTTAGATTTAAAAGGGGTTGTCAAACTTTTTAACCGTTTTATGGTCACCCCCTGCCGTAGTTTTGAAGAGAAACATACTTACCTGCTCCCCTCTGCTCTATTCCAACTCCTTCACTCCACTGCTGTGTTTACCACGCTTCATTTTCCGCTAATCAACTAACGGAATGGAGGTAACTGGCCAGAGCAGTGACGTGTCCCCCAAGCGGCACAACACTGGGTTACAAGCTACTTTTGAGCAACAGTGACGTGACAGTTGCATAAACTCCAACACCATTTCTGTTAGATTTTTGGTCACAGGTCATATGGGACTTTGCCATTAACGACTATAATGCAGGTCTCATGAGTCTGCGACTTGCCTGCCAGTTTTTCTGTGATTTTAAAAACACAGTGCTGTGTTTTTAAAGATGCATAACAGAAGGTCGCACAAATATTTTAGGTTGGTCACTTTTGTGAGACTTAGGCCTCATGCAGACCCCCTCCCTCCCCAATATTCTATTCATTGGTGGCCAGTGCGGCCTCCCCTCTCCCCCCCCTAGTTAAAATCACGTTCCGAATCCCCCATCATTGGTGGCCAGTGCGGCCTCACATCTCCCCCCCCTCTAGTTAAAATCACGTTCAGAATCCCCCATCATTGGTGGCCAGTGCCGCCTCACATCTCCCCCCCCCCCAGTTAAAATCACGTTCCGAATCCCCCATCATTGGTGGCCAGTGCAGCCTCACATCTCCCCCCCCCTTGTTAAAATCACGTTCCGAATCCCCCATCATTGGTGGCAGTGGAGAGTTCCGATCAGAGTCCCAGTTTAATCGCTGGGGCTCCGATCGGTAACCATGGCAACCAGGACGCTACTGCAGTCCTGGTTGCCATGGTTACTTAGCAATTTTTAGAAGCATTATACTTACCTGCGAGCTGCGACGTCTGTGACCGGCCGGGCGCTCCTCCTACTGATAAGTGACAGGTCTGTGCTATAGGCAATGCGCCGCACAGACCTTTCACTTACCAGTAGGAGGAGCGCCCGGCCGGTCACAGACATCGCAGCTCGCAGGTAAGTATAATGCTTCTAAAAATTGCTAAGTAACCATGGCAACCAGGACTGCAGTAGCGTCCTGGTTGCCATGGTTACCAATCGGAGCCCCAGCGATTAAACTGAGACTCCGATCGGAACTCTCCACTGCCACCAACGATGGGGGAACGTGATTTTAACTGGGGGGGGAGGGGAGCTGTGAGGCCGCACTGGCCACCAATGATGGGGGATTCGGAACGTGATTTTAACAAGGGGGGGGAGATGTGAGGCCGCACTGGCCACCAATGATGGGGGATTCGGAACGTGATTTTAACCGGGGGGGGGGGGAGAGGGGAGGCCGCACTGGCCACCAATGAATATAATATTGGGGAGGGAGGGGGTCTGCCCCCTCCTGCCTGGCAGCACCTGATCTCTTACAGGGGGCTATGATACGCACAATTAACCCTTTAGGTGCGGCACCTGAGGGGTTAATTGTGCGGATCACAGCACCCTGTAAAAGATCGGGTGCTGCCAGGCAGCAGGGGGCAGTCATGTACACAGTTCGTAGGATATTCTAACTTGAAGCGTCCCCATCACTATGGGAACGCCTCTGTGTTAGAATATACTGTCGGATATGAGTTTCACGATCTAACTCAAATCCGATGGCATATTCTAACATAGAGGCGTTCCCATGGTGATGGGGACACTTCAAGTTAAAATATACCATCGGATTGGAAAAAACTCCGATCCTATGGTATATTAACTCCTGACTTTACATTGAAAGTCAATGGGGGACGGATCCGTTTGTAATTGCACCATATTGTGTCAACGTCAAACGGATCCGTCCACATTGACTTGCATTGTAAGTCAGGACGGATCCGTTTGGCTCCGTACGGCCAGGCGGACACCAAAAATCAAGGAAGACCCACGGACGAAAAAACGGTCACGGATCACGGAAATACGGAACCCCGTTTTGCGGACCGTGAAAAAATACTGTCGTGTGCATGAGGCCTAACTTTCATATAACATGTAGCCCCAGCCTTAAAATCTGCAACATCAGAAGCACCATTTAGGTTGAGGGCATGTCCCTAGCCAAGAGTGCAGTGCTGCAGTAAAGAGCTCTGTCCACCACACAATGGATGGAGCTGTGAAGTTCTGAAGCCTGTTTTTTTGTACCAGCCGTACTGCAGAACAGTTGATCGGCAGGAATCTGGGAGTCTGGCCCGATTTTATACTGATGACCTATCCTAGGAATACAGTAGGTCATCAATATAAAAGTACCGGATTAGACCTTTAAAGACATTATAAGATACATGTGTAAAAATATAGGCTCTTACTGTAGATTACAAATCTGA
Source organism: Bufo bufo (assembly GCF_905171765.1). Lineage (NCBI taxonomy): Eukaryota > Metazoa > Chordata > Amphibia > Anura > Bufonidae > Bufo > Bufo bufo. Next base: position 251,770,841 of record NC_053393.1, on the reverse strand, counting down.
AAATAATCTTTAACATACCATATTTTTTCTTTAAAGGATGCACTTTTTAGCAAGAAAAAACGGCAGTCAGGGAGATCTGAACCCCCTGACTGCTTCCTTAAAGATCTGGCAGAGGGCACATACAAGTGCTTTGCCCGATCAGTGAGCAAGCTGTGCATCTTTACTCAACTCTCTCTTCCTGCTGACACAAAATCAGATTTGCTTTTGGTCTCTATGACAAGACTTCCTGCATTGTGTTGGCTCACAGATACACTAGCCCACAATTATTATTGTGGCTATGCCTGAAATCTGACTTATCGTGCACCAATGGTTTCTCCATGCTTTGTGTTTTTTTATAAAAAAAAATTCCTGTCAGTTTTAAAATAAAATTAATTTTATTATATATTATATTTTATGCATTTTTACAAACAGTACTATGCCCGTTGTGTGCCCCCACACAGTATAATGCTCCTTTATATGCTCCCACACAGCATCATGCCCCCTATGTGTTCTCACACAGTATAACGCCCACTTATGTGCCTCTAAACAGTGTAATACCCCCTTATGTGCTCCACACACACTACAATGTCTCTTTATGTTCCATCAACACAGCATGATTTCCTTATGTGCCCCCGTCCCAAACATAGTACTCCTACAATACAATGCCTCTTTACAGTATGTGGTCCCACACAGTATAATGCCACATTATTTCTCCCCACACACTATAAATCCCACTTCTGTTCCCCACACAGTATAATGCCCCATTACGCCCCAGTAGAATGTCCACTTATGTGCATCCTCAAATTGTAACGGCCTCATGTATACCCCTGCACAGTATATTGCCAACTTATGTGCCTCCAGTACACTATGAGGCCCCCATTTGTGTCCCTACACTATGTAATACTCTCTTAGGCCTCTTTCACACTACAGTATGTCGATTTCAGTGTTTTGCGTTCCGTTTTTCACGGTTCCGTTTTTCCATTTTTTTGTTTCCGTTGTGCTTCCGTTTCGGTTCCGTTTTTCCGTTCCGTTTTTCTGTATGGCATATACAGTATACAGTAATTACATAGAGAAAATTGGGCTGGGCATAACATTTTCAATTGATGGTTCCGCAAAAAACGGAACGGATACGGAAGACATACGGATGCATTTCCGTATGTGTTCCGTTTTTTTTGCGGACCCATTGACTTTAATGGAGCCACGGAACGTGATTTGTGGCCAAATATAGGACATGTTCTATCTTTCAACGGAACGGAAAATCGGAAATACGGAAACGGAATGCATACGGAGTACATTCCGTTTTTTTTGCGGAACCATTGAAATGAATGGTTCCGTATACGGACCGTATACGGAACGCAAAAAACGGCCCGCAAAACGGAAAAAAAAAACGGTAGTGTGAAAGAGGCCTTAGGCTACTTTCACACTTGCGGCAGAGTGATCCGGCAAGCAGTCCCGTCGCCGGAACTGCCTGCCGTATCCGGCAAAACGTATGCTAACTGATGGCATTGGTAAGACAGATCAGGATCCTGATCAGTCTTAAAAATTCCTGATCAGTCAGAAAAATGCATTGAAATGCCGGATCCGTTTTTCCGGTGTCATGCGGCAAAACGGATCCGGCATTTATTTTTTTCACCTTTTTTTCGGTCTGCGCGTGGGACGGATCCAGCATTCCGGTATTTTTAATGCACTAATACATTCCTATGAAAAAAAATCCTGGCATTCAGGGCAGACTAGATGGGCCAAATGGTTCTTATCTGCCGACACATTCTATGTTTCTAAGTCTTCAGTTTTTTTGGCCGGAGATGCTGCGGTTTTATCTTTTGCCTGATCAGTCAAAAAGACTGAACTGAAGACATCCTGATGCATCCTGAACGGAATGCTCTCCATTCAGAATGCATAGGGATATAACTGATCAGTTATTTTCCAGCATTGAGCCCTTTTGACGGAACTCAGTGCGGGAAAAGAAAAACGCTAGTGTGAAAGTACCCTTATGTGCCTCCAACACAGAAATATGTCCCCTTATGTGCCACCACACAGTATAATGCCTCCTTATGCGCCTTCAACACGATATGATGCACCTTATATGCCCCCATGAAGTATTATGCCCCCTGATGTGTCCCAAGCATTGTATAATTCCTCCTGCTCTGCCCCTCACATAATATAATGTCCCTTGCTGTGTCCCTCACACAATATAACACCACATTGTGCCTGGCTGCGTCAAACCATTGGTCTCAGGGTGTATAGTGGAGCAGGGAGCTTCATCCTGCTTCACCATTGTATTCAACAGTATCCGCGTTGTGAGCATGCGAATACAGTTGAAATAGGTGCCGCTGCACAATACCTGCAATTAATATTTTCAGCAAAAAATATTTACCGCAACCAGCCACCAGAAGTGAATATCAGCAGGACAGTTTGTTTACTAGTTAGGTGGCAAACCTAGGTGGGCGGTGGGCCCCTAGGAATCTATTCCACTGGTGGGCCCTAAGCACCCCAGTTCGACACTGTTCATGGCATACTCTAACAATATGCGATAAATGTCCAGATTGGATAACCCTTTTAAGGAGTTGTCTCACTTGACACAATGATAGTCATGTTTAATATAACCCCATAATAAACAACTTACTAATATATTTCATGTTTTAAAACTGACACCTCTTCTAGGTAAGGCCTCAGGCACACAACCATATGTATTTTGCGGTCTGCAAAAATGGATCCGAAAAATATACGGATGACGTCCGTGTGCATTACGTATTTTGCGGAATGGAACAGCTGGCCCCTTATAGAACAGTACTATCCTTGTCCGTAATGCGGACAATAATAGGACATGTTCTATTTTTTGCGGAACAGAAATACGGAAATGCGGAAACGAAATGCACACGGAGTAACTTCCGTTTTTTTGGGTCCATATAAGGTGCGCAAAAAAAAACGAACGGACATGGAAAGAAAATACGTTTGTGTGCATGAGGCCTAATTCTCATCTTGTAGTTCTTTAGAGCATGCTCGTTGTCAGGGGTTATGGCTACAGCTGCAATCCAGCAGCGCTGGCCGCATCTGCTCACTGGGAATTAAAGCGCTGGCTTGTATGGTGGCCGGGATCGTGGAAGTGAGCTCATAGCTGCACATGCGCACTAGCTCCCTCCAGTCCCAGCCACCTTGTATATGCCGTGTTGAACAGCTCCCGGCAATGTCAGAAGCCTCATTGCTGTTCAGCACAAGAAAAAGTATCTCCAGGCATGGGGGGGGGGGCTATTACATGTGCAGGATCTGGGCTGTCAGCTGTTTCGGTCTGCTTTTAACTTTATAATAAAGCATGCCCTTTCACTCGCAGCCGGAGGAGGAAGCAGGCAAGCTGCGGTTGTGATTACAGCACTGCCTGTACCATCAGTCAAGTGAAGTGTGACCACCCCCAGAATGCACTGAAAGCGCACAGCTAAAGATCCGGGCTGTGCTCAAATTGCAAGTTGAGACAACCCCTTTAAGCTCTGTACATTTTACATCAATTAATAAGGGTATGAGAGTGGCACCTAGGAAGTGGAAGTGGGGAGGATAAAGGATACTTATATGTATTTAGGCTATTTTGGATGATACACAGAAAATGTAATAAAATATGTTTAAAAATTGACGTCACTGGTGGTTTGGTGGAAATCATGAGTGAAATATTTGAAGCTAACCACACCTATCTATCCACTCACATTTCAAAACTGGAGTGAGTGGTGTAAAAGTCCAAAAAGTCACAACATTTTTTACAAGTGAGTGCAAAAAGTCGCAAAACTCCTATTTTGCCACTTTTTTAAACCAGAATTCTGGAGTAAAGGCGTGATATTTCAGGGCCACAGTGTGCCCCTATGAATACTGAATAAAGCAAGGCAAGATAAGAAGTCCCCTGCAACTTCATGTATGTATGAAAAAGATATGAAAAGAACAGGTACAAACTAATATACTATATCCAAATCATATCTTCATAAAATACACATGGTCAAACAAATTAAAACCATCTAAAAACAATGTACAGCATCATGATCTCATCACAATAAAATGGTTTTACTCCATGGTACAACCTAAACAATTGCCGATCGTTGAATGTGTCACTCTGGAATGTCATGTACCTCAGAGTTTATGATAAATTACCTTATTATGTGAAGCCTCCTCAAGATACCATCTATTTGAGTACAGACCATCAAGTAATACATTGAAACAATAATTCCACCAATGGTCCTCTGTTTTGATTTCACTAAACAGTTGTTTAGCATTTCTAAGAGAAAACATATAGGTAAATCTCTTCTAGGTGTTCCAAATTCCAAGAAATATAACACATTTAATTTAAAGTAATAAAATCAAATGAAAGGGTTTTCTGGTATTTAAATTGGTGGAGATTCAACACCTGGCACCCCCACTGAATAGCTGTTTCGGGCAGCCATTTGTGCCAGAAACTTTACAGTAGACTGAAGGCTGCTTCCACTGTGTAGTTTCCAGAGCCGGCACACCGCAGCTCAGTTCCCATTCACTTGAATAGGACATGAGTGGAAGCACCCTGGTACGACCACTAAAGAGTGGACAGAGCCTTCTCCTTCTGGCTCCATTCCCTGTATGAGTTCTAGTGGGGGTGTCGGAGGTTGGGCCACCCAAGCTGGTATTGAAGGCCTATTCTGAGGACAGGCAATTAGTATATAAGTACCTGAAAACCCCTTTAATGTAAATAAGCATTAAAATCTGAGTCTAATTTTGAGAACTATCACATATAATAATGCATATACACATGAGAAAATATTAATAAAAAATAATAAAAATAATCATTGCTATATACTTATCCATCCAGGTACACATTTATCATGCGTCCTAGAAAGATAGAGTAGAAGACCCCCAAACCCACCAAAATAATCCCTGTCTGCTCTTAAACTTAGCTAAACAATATCATATTACAGTCAACAACTTTAGTGTCATGTACAGATGCCACACAGATGTCTGATAAAGAACACAGGCTAAAAACCTTAAAGGAATTGTCTGGGAGGTAGAAGTTTTTTTCCCCCACAACAGCCTTATAATGAGTTAAAATTACAGCTTAATTTACAGCTTATTTTTTTTTATCAATACAGGACAGCATCACTGCAGTTAAAAAAAGTGTAAAAAAAAGTACAAAATTAAAATTATATATATTACGGTATATATATATATATATATATATATGTATAAATAATTTATCCCATGTGGCAAACGCCGAAAAATCTAAATGGCCGATTTGCCATTTTCTGGTCTCTTCACCTGCCCCAAATTTTTTTTATAAAAAGTGATCAAAAAGTCATACACAACCCAGAAAAGGTATAAATGAAAAGTACAGATCACCCTGCAAAAAATGATCCCCCACATATGTCCGTACACATAACTACAAAAAAGTTATAGAGGTCAGAATATGGAAATGAAAAGAAAAAAAAAATTCCAAAGTTTTTTTTTTCCCGTACTAAACACTAGAAAAAATAAATAAAAAATGTGGCATCACTATAATCATACTCACCAGAGAATGAAGATAACAGGTCAGTTTTACTGCATAGGGAATACCATGAAAGCAAAAACAATAAAACTGTGTCAGAACTGTGTTTTTTCCAATTCCGCTGTGGAATTTTTTCCCAGCTTCCCACTACATCATATGCAATATTAAATGGTGACAGGAGAAAACTAAAAACTTGTCCATCATAATGCTTTTTGAAAAGGAAAAATAAAAAAGTTATGGCCCTGGAAAGGCAGGAAGTAAAAAAAAAAAAAAAAAAAATACTTCAGGGCTGAGAGGGTTCATAATGAGGAATAGCTGAAAAATATTGCAGGAAACCCCACAATATGTAAAACACTAAGGCTGGTTTCACACAGGCGTTGCGGGAAAAGGAGCGGGTGCGTTGCGGGAACATGCACGATTTTTCCGCGCGAGTGCAAAACATTGTAATGCGTTTTGCACTCGTGTGAGAAAAATCGCGCATATGTGGTACCCAAACCCGAACTTCTTCACAGAAGTTCGGGCTTGGGATCGGTGTTCTGTAGATTGTATTATTTCCCCTTATAACATGGTTATAAGGGAAAATAATAGCATTCTGAATACAGAATGCTTAGTAGAATAGGGCTGGAGGGGTTAAAAAATAAAAATAAAATTTAACTCACCTTAATCCACTTGTTCGCGCAGCCGGCATCTCTTCTGTCTTTATCTGTGAGCAATAGGACCTTTGATGATGTCACTGCGTTTATCACATGGTCCATCACATGATCCATCACCATGGTGATGGATCATGTGATGAGCGTAGTGACATCATCAAAGGTCCTATTGCTCACAGTTAAAGACAGAAGAGATGCCGGCTGCGCGAACAAGTGGATTAAGGTGAGTAAAACATTTTTTTATTTTTTTTTAACCCCTCCAGCCCTATTTTACTAAGCATTCTGTATTCAGAATGCTATTATTTTCCCTTATAACCATGTTATAAGGGGAAATAATAATGATCGGGTCCCCATCCCGATCGTCACCTAGCAACCGTGCGTGAAAATCGCACCGCATCTGCACTTGCTTGCGGATGCTTGCGATTTTCACGCAACCCCATTCACTTCTATGGGGCCTGCGTTGCGTGAAAAACGCAAATATAGAACATGCTGCAATTTTCACGCAACGCAGAACTGATGCGTGAAAAACAACACTCCTGTACACAGACCCATTGAAATGAATGGGTCAGGAATCAGTGCGGGTGCCATGCGTTCACGTCACGCATTGCACCCGCGCGGAAAACTCGCTCGTGTGAAAGGGACCTAAAATGGGCAATGGGAGAGAGGAAAAGAGTGTAAAAAAGTGGCTAGGTGCTTATCAGTATTTCCTCCCTGGATTTTGTTGTGTCAGCTTCTGTGTATTCACAGTGTTGTCCACCAGATGATATCTGCTTCCCAGTAACTGCATATTAGTGCAATAGGTGGTAGTCCACTTGAATAGAGAGAGACGTACACGGTAGAGTCACATCATTATGATCACTTCATACTTGATAGTTGATAGTTCATGAAGCAAGTTACGTGTTGTGAGCTAGCTTGGTGGGTATATAAGGCTGGGTTAACATCTGAGCGTACTCTGTATGTGCTTTTTACAGGCGTTTTTATCGGGCGTTTACATACGCGCGAGGAAACAAGCAAACACCCATTTAGGCGCGTTCCCGCTAAGTCTATGTGCGGGAACGCGCGACAATATGCCCCAAAGAAGCTCCTGTACTAGTTGGGGCGTAGGGCGTTTTACAGCACGTTCGTACGCGCTGTAAAACGCTCAGGTGAGAACCATGCCCGTAGGGAATCATTGGTTTTTGCCTGTTGAGCGTTTTACAGCGCGTAGGAACGCGCTGTAAAACGCTCGAGTGTGAACCCAGCCTAAAGGTATGTGATAGGCTGTCTGCACACATTGGTATCATGGGTAAAACGGGGGATTTATCAGAGTTGCAAAAATGGAAGATTATTGGCTTTTGGGCCAAGGGTCGCAGTGTTTTCGAAACTGCAGTTTCTGAACGCAGTTTGCGTGCTGCTGTGGTGAATGTGGCCATGTGATACAAGGGGAACAGGTCACAAATGTAGCCTAAGTTTGGCTGTAGTGGTCAGGTGTCCCCCCATCGACGGATGTTGATTTCAGTGCAGCAGGGACAGAAAGCCATAACTTCTTTTATTTTTCTATTCACTTAGCCCGATGAGGGCTTTTGTTTGCGGGACAAGTTGTACTTTCTAATGGCACCATTTACAGTTGCATACAATGTAGTGGGAAGTGGGAAAAAATTCCAAATGGTGTGGAATTATAAAAAAAACAAAAAAACAATTCCACCACAGTTTTATGGGTTTGGTTTTTACAGCGTTTTCTATGTAGTAAAACTGACCTGTTACTTTCATTCTCCGGGTCACTACAATTAGAAAGTTAACACATATGTATATATTTTTTTGTGTTTTAATACTGAAAATAATTAAAAACTTTGTAGAAAAAAATTATAATTTTATTTTCATCATCATATTCTTACCCCATAACTTTTTAATTTTTATGTGTTTTATTTTATATAGCTGTTTGCCATATGGGATTCATATTTTTATATTTTAATAGTACGGGCGTTCCATAGGAACTAATGTGCAGCTGCCCGGGGAAGCCGAAGCACAGCCTGGAGCGCTTGCTCTCAGTTTTTATCATCCCAGATGCCGTGGTCACAATTGACCATGGCATCTGAAGGGCTGAAAGACCGCGATCGGCATTAGTCCCATGTGAGCGGGCGCCATATTTAAAGTCCCGACCATCAACGTATATTTATATTTATATATATATATATATATATATATATATATACAGTACAGACCAAAAGTTTGGACACACCTTCTCATTCAAAGAGTTTTCTTTATTTTCATGACTATGAAGGCATCAAAACTATGAATTAACACATGTGGAATTATATACATAACAAAGAAGTGTGAATCAACTGAAAATATGTCATATTCTAGGTTCTTCAAAGTAGCCACCTTTTGCTTTGATTACTGCTTTTCACACTCTTGGCATTCTCTTGATGAGCTTCAAGAGGTAGTCCCCTGAAATGGTCTTCCAACAGTCTTGAAGGAGTTCCCAGAGATGCTTAGCACTTGTTGGCCCTTTTGCCTTCACTCTGCGGTCCAGCTCACCCCAAACCATCTTGATTGGGTTCAGGTCCGGTGACTGTGGAGGCCAGGTCATCTGGCGCAGCACCCCATCACTCTCCTTCATGGTCAAATAGCCCTTACTTTCAAAGTTTTCCCAATTTTTTGGCTGACTGACTGACCTTCATTTCTTAAAGTAATGATGGCCACTCGTTTTTTTTTACTTAGCTACTTTTTTCTTGCCATAATACAAATTCTAACAGTCTATTCAGTAGGACTATCAGCTGTGTATCCACCTGACTTCTCCTCAACGCAACTGATGGTCCCAACCCCATTTATAAGGCAAGAAATCCCACTTATTAAACCTGACAGGGCACACCTGTGAAGTGAAAACCATTTCAGGGGACTACCTCTTGAAGCTCATCAAGAGAATGCCAAGAGTGTGCAAAGCAGTAATCAAAGCAAAAGGTGGCTACTTTGAAGAACCTAGAATATGACATATTTTCAGTTGTTTCACACTTGTTTGTTATGTATATAATTCCTCATGTGTTAATTCATAGTTTTGATGCCTTCAGTGTGAATCTACAATTTTCATAGTCATGAAAATAAAGAAAACTCTTTGAATGAGAAGGTGTGTCCAAACTTTTGGTCTGTACTGTATATACATACATATATACATACATACATACATACATAAGGCAGTCAGGAACGGGTTAAGGTTCATACAAAATGAGAGAAGAAGTTCAGAACTGATCTTGACAACAGTAAGGCTGGGTTCACACGGGGGTTGCGGGTGACGTGCGGGAACAGATGCGGGTGCGTTGCGGCAAACTGTGCGAATTTTCCCGCGAGTGCAAAGCGCTTTAATGCGTTTTGCACGCGCGTGAGAAAAATCGGCATGTTTGGTACCCAGACCCGAACCCGGACTTCTTCACATAACATGGTTATAAGGGAAAATACAGAATGCTTAGTAAAATAGGGATGGAGGGGTTAAAAAAAAAAAAATTCTAATTATACTCATCTTAATCCACTTGTTCGCGCAGTCCGGCTTCTCTTCTTTCTTCTTCTTCGAGGAAAAGGACTATGGTGATGGATCATGTGATGAGCGCAGTGACTTCACCAAAGGAACTTTTCCTCAAAGAAGAAGAAAGAAGAGAAGCCGGGCTGCGCAAACAAGTGGATTAAGCTGAGTTTAATTTTTTCTTTTTTTTTTTTTTTTTTAACACCTCCATCCCTATTTTACTAAGCAATCTGTATTAAGAATGCTATTATCTTCCCTTATAACCATGTTATAAGGGAAAATAATAATGATCGGGTCCCTATCCCGATCGTCTCCTAGCAACCACTTCTATGGGGCCTGCGTTGCGTGAAAAACGCACAATATGGAGCATGCTGCGATTTTCACACAACGCACAAGTGATGCGTGAAAATCACCGCTCATGTGCACAGCCCCATAGAAATGAATGGGTCCGGATTCAGAGCGGGTGCAATGCATTCACCTCACGCATTGCACCCGCACGGAAATCTCGCCTGTGTGAAAGAGGCCTAAGGAATTATTATAGAAAGTATTGGACAGTTGTATAACTTGACATTACGCATATAGTAAAATAACACACATTTACTGAAGCCACAATACAACTTTAAGCAGCTGAGAATTAAACGTCTGATTTGCATTCATTACGTAATATACAGTTGCAAGAAAAAGTATGTGAACCCTTTGGAATAATATGGATTTCTGCACAAATTGGTCATAAAATGTGATCTGATCTTCATCTAAGTCACAACAATAGACAATCACAGTCTGCTTAAACTAATAACACACAGAATTAAATGTTATCATGTTTTTATTAAACACACCATGTAAACATTTACAGTGCAGGTGGAAAAAGTATGTGAACCCCTAGACTAATGACATTTCCAAGAGCTAATTGGAGTGAGGTGTCAGCCAACTGGAGTCCAATCAATGGGATGAGATTGGAGGTGTTGGTTACAGCTGCCCTGCAAAAAACACACACCAGTTCTGGGTTTGCTTTTCACAAGAAGCATTGCCTGATGTGAATGATGCCTCGCACCAAAGAGCTCTCAGAAGATCTACAATTAAGAATTGTTGACTTGCATAAAGCTGGAAAGGGTTATAAAAGTATCTCCAAAAGCCTTGCTGTTCATCAGTCCACGGTAAGACAAATTGTCTATAAATGGAGAAAGTTCAGCACTACTGCTACTCTCCCTAAGAGTGGCCGTCGTGTAAAGATGACTGCAAGAGCACAGCGCAGACTGCTCAATGAGGTGAAGAAGAATCCTAGAGTGTCAGCTAAAGACTTACAAAAGTATCTGGCATATGCTAACATCCCTGTTAGCGAATCTACAATACGTAAAACACTAAACAAGAATGGATTTCATGGGAGGATACCACAGAGGAAGCCACTGCTGTCCAAAAAAAAAATTGCTGCACGTTTACAGTTTGCACAAGAGCACCTGGATGTTCCACAGCAGTACTGGCAAAATATTCTGTGGACAGATGAAACCAAAGTTGAGTTGTTTGGAAGAAACACACAACACTATGTGTGGAGAAAAAGAGGCACAGCACACCAACATCAAAACCTCATCCCAACTGTGAAGTATGGTGGTGGGGGCATCATGGTTTGGGGCTGCTTTGCTGCGTCAGGGCCTGGACGGATTGCTATAATCGAAGGAAAAATTAATTCCCAAGTTTATCAAGACATTTTGCAGGAGAACTTAAGGCCATCTGTCCACCAGCTGAAGCTCAACAGAAGATGGGTGTTGCAACAGGAAAAACGACCAAAAGCATAGAAGTAAATCAACAACTGAATGGCTTAAACAGAAGAAAATACGCCTTCTGGACTGGCCCAGTCAGAGTCCTGACCTCAACCCGACAGATGCTGTGGCATGACCTCAAGAAAGCGATTCACACCAGACATCCCAAGAATATTGCTGAACTGAAACAGTTCTGTAAAGAGAAATGGTCAAGAATTACTCCTGACCGTTGTGCGCGTCTGATCTGCAACTACAGGAAACGTTTGGTTGAAGTTATTGCTGCCAAAGGAGGTTCAACCAGTTATTAAATCCAAGGGTTCACATACTTTTTCCACCTGCACTGTGAATGTTTACATGGTGTGTTCAATAAAAACATGGTAACATTGTTATTAGTTTAAGCAGACTGTGATTGTCTATTGTTGTGACTTAGATGAAGATCAGATCACATTTTATGACCAATTTGTGCAGAAATCCATATCATTCCAAAGGGTTTACATACTTTTTCTTGCAACTGTATTTTTTTTTGACAATAGGAGTTTATTTTTAACGCTTTCTTAGAACAAATGTTAAGGTATGTTCACATGTATTTTAATAGGAGAAATCTGAGGGGGAGGCATATTTCTGCCACAAATGTGCTCTGAGCATGCAGCATATCTGTACAAAAGAATAGCTAAAATGGCACCAGTCTCCGATGTCCATTGTGCATAGGATCTGACACTGCATGGTGGTTTCTGTTCACAATACAACAGTGATATAAATATTGAAGTCTTTGAAAACATAAATCCATGTAGTTTTGCTTACCTCGTAAATTCATTTCTCACTGAATAGTTTACATAATATTCATTGTGAGAATATTTCTCAATTATAATAAAAATTAACATAGATGCCATGATAATGTACACTGCAAGTTCCCTGAAAAAATACAAAATATATGTTACTATATGACGACTAATAAATACAGAAATAACAATATTAAAAAAGTATATTAAAAAACCTGACCAGATATGTTTCTAAGAACTATAATAAAACAATAAGTACTGAATGAAAATTTTTTAATTAAAAGAAAAGGAAGGAAAAGGTTAGGCCTCATGCCGTTGCCTGGCCGCATTGCGGCCCGCATACAGCGGGTCCGCAATATACGGGCACCAGCCGTGTGCCCCCCGCATCAAGGATGCAGACCTATTCACTTAAATGGGTCCGCAATCCGGGAGATGCGGTGCAGTGTGGAAAGGAAGCACGGATCGGAAGGCCGCGGAAGCACTACGGAGTGCTTTAGGCTTCTTTCACACTAGCGTTCGGAGCGGGTCCGTCTGATGTTTCATCAGACGGATCCGCTCCTATAATGCAGACGTTTGTATCCGTTCAGAACGGATCCGTCTGCATTATAACTTAGAAAAATTTCTAAGTGTGAAAGTAGCCTGAACGGATCCGTCCAGACTTTACATTGAAAGTCAATGGGGACGGATCCGCTTGAAGATTGAGCCATATAGTGTCATCTTCAAGCGGATCCGTCCCCATTGACTTCCATTATAAGTCTGGACGGATCCGCTCGCCTCCGCACGGCCAGGCGGACACCCGAACGCTGCAAGCAGCGTTCAGGTGTCCGCTCACTGAGCGGAGCGGAGGCTGAGCGCTGGCAGGCGGATGCATTCTCAGTGGATCCGCCTCCACTGAGAATGCATTAGGGCCGGACGGCTGCGTTCAGGGCCGCTTGTGAGCCCCTTCAAACGGAGCTCACGAGCGGACACCTGAACGCAGGTGTGAAAGTAGCCTTAGTGGTGTTTCTGTCCGAACTTCCGGACCGCTAAAAAATAGAACATGTTCTATTTTTTTACAGTGCGGATGGATCACGGACCCATTCAAGTTGAATGGGTCTCTCTCTATCTCTCCTGGCCGCCGCACGGATGTTGCCCATGCATTGGGGACTGCAAATTGCGGTCCCCAATGCACAGAACGGCTGCACAACGGCCATGTGCATGAGGCCTTAGGCCTCTTTCACACGGTTGAGTTTTCCGCGCGGGTGCAATGCGTGAGGAGAACGCATTGCACCCGCACTGAATCCGGACCCATTCATTTCTATGGGGCTGTGCACATGAGCGGTGATTTTCATGCATCAATTGTGCGTTGCGTGAAAATCGCAGCATGCTCTATATTGTGCGTTTTTCACGCAACGCAGGCCCCATGTGATGAACCATGTGATGAGCTCTGTGACATCACCACAGGTCCTTTTCCTCCTGGTCATCAAAGAAGAAGACAGAGGTGATGGATCATGTGACGGACCATGTGATGAGTGCAGTGACGTCACCACAGGTCCTTTTCCTCCTGGTCATCAAAGAAGAAGACAGAAGAGAAGACGGGCTGCGCAAACATGTGGATAAGGAGTTAAATTATTATATATATTTTTTAACCCCTCCATCCCTATTTTACTAAGCATTCTGTATTAAGAATGCTATTATTTTCCCTTATAACCATGTTTTAAGGGAAAATAATAAAATCTACACAACACCTAACCCAAACCCAAACTTCTGTGAAGAAGTCCAGGTTCGGGTTCGGGTACCAAACATGCCGATTTTTCTCATGCGAGTGAAAAACGCATTAAAACGCTTTGCCTCGATTTCTCCCGCGACGCACCCGCATCTTATCCGGCCGTCACACGCGACGCCCGTGTAAAAGAGGCCTTAGGGTTGGGAAGGAAGGAAGTTTAGGTGTTACCTAAATAGTTTTCCAATAATTGTTCTTCTTCTCAGTTTCTCTTTGGATAGTTTTAATTGAGCTGGAGTGGGTGGACGAGCCAAGCGTAAATATCGAGCTCTTTTACGCGCAGCAAGAATCTGTGGAAAGTATGAGAAAAATCTAAATGTACAATACGCCACACTTATAATCTGTATATATTTCAGGATTCCATATCCTAAAAAGCTTACAGATAATGCTGATTAATGAGTTTACTATCAAATAATTCTAAGTAAAAAAATGTCAGCAACAAAAAAAATCTTAAAGCGTTCATCCTTGGTATATTTTACATGATACCTTTTCAAAGTTTGAAGTTTCGTGACTGGTCTGTCGAGAGTAAGCTCTTAAATTCTTCAAAGACAAACATGATTCACCAACAATGTATTTCACATCTTCATTTAATGCTTTCAAAAAGTCAGCCTTTCCTCTTTTATGCCATGCAACAAACAGTGCGATAAGGAGAATCTGCAAAACATTATTCACACTGCTTATAAACGCCACTGTTACTGATTCTATAGCATCAGAATTCGACCCAAATCTTTTGAAAAATGTAAGGTCTATAGAATCAGAATATTAGATGATTCGATTCAGAAAACTTTTGGTGGAGAGAGAGAGAGTGAGAGACAGAGAGAAAGAGCTTTCCAGGGAAGTTGACAGTCAATTCAGTCAAATCGGAGCCAAATAGAATTTACATAAATTCACTAATCTCTAATTACAAGTTTTGACAGATCATAGAAACATAACTAATTTTATTACTGTGCATTATTTGTACAGCACCGACATCAGCATATTAAAAATGAGCTGTATGCAAATGGTAACCAATTACATTAGTTATTATCGTCTTCTATGCGAGCCTGGACTGGTTAGAATAGCCGTATTTCAAATATCAAATATACTAATATATTCTAATATTCTGCATAAATCTGTTTGTATACATTTGTAAAAATCTTCAAATGTAAACATGAGATTTGCTGTCACAGATCTGCATAAAGCTAATCCGCAGCATTTTACAGCACCACTCAGTAGGAGACAGCAAGAGATCTCGGTAACAGCAGTAATACACTAGGAATTAGTAAGTACCAATTATTCTAAATCATTATGTTTGCGATTAGAGATGAGCAAAGTTTAAAAAAATTTGATTCAGACGCTTCCCTGAATCTATTCAAGAAATTTACTTCGTTCCGAATTCATTCATCACAAAGCGCATAACATCTGCTATTTCCCGGCCTGCAGGGAGAGTGTATCTCGGTGTACATTACTGTGCATTGCATTACTGTGCATTACAGCATTGCATTGCTGTGCATTACTGTGCATTCCTTTCTGATCGTAAAACAGTTCCTGTGTGTCAGTAAGATAGGCAGGTCTCATACTGTATATGGACATGCACATCGTCGTGCAGGCCACCAACTCCAACTAAACCAAAAGAAAAACACGCCGCTGGATGATGCTAGCAGTTCTGGCCTGTTTCTGTGGCTGCTGCTACCACCCCCTTCTTCTGCTGCTACTTCTGCCGGCTCCAGCAACATTTTTGCCACTGCCGTTCCTTTGGGGGGCCTTGGCAACTGTCTGTTGGACATACTATACAGTAACACTAACTGTATATGTAAAATAAGTTATTCAATATCACCACACTAACAGCAGAACAAGACAGGTTATTCACCCCAATTTGAGAATCAAGGCCTAATTGAATTGTTTATCTTTTAGGCCCCTTTTACACGAGCGAGTTTTCCGGGCGGGTGCAATGCGTGACGTGAACGCATAGCACCCGCAATCCTGATTTCAATGTGTCTGTGTACGTGAGCGTTTTTTTTCACGCATCAGTTCTGCGTTGCATGAAAAAAGCAGCATGCTATATATTCTGCGTTTTTCATGCAGCCCTGGTCCCATAGAATTGAATGGGGCTTCAGTGAAGAATGCATTGCATCTGGAAGCAAGTCCGGATGCAATGCGTTTTTCACTGATGGTTGCTAAGAGATGTTGTTTGTAAACCTTCAGTTTTTTATGAGGAGTGTGAAAAATGCATCAAAATGCATTGCACCCGCATGGAAAAAATTTAAAACTAAACGCAATCGCAGATAAACTGACTGAACTTGCTTGCAAAATGGTGCAAGTTTCACTGAAAACACTCTGGATCCAATCCGTATCATTCTTGTGAAAGGGGCCTTAAACAATGTGGACAACCCACTAACAGTAAAATTAGACAGCTAATTTACCCCAATTTGAGAATCAGGGCGTAATAGAATTGCTTAGCTATTAAACGAGAAGGACACTGTTTAATTAGATAGCTCTGTGCTCTACACAGGGATTGATGCAAACTGCGCTGTCTCCTATGCATCCCTTCAGCTTCAGATTACAGTCCCTACACTGTCCCTGTAGTCTCCCTATTCTCTACCTACAGTGTGTAAAAACTCTCCCTATGATTTCCCTACACTGTCCCTATCCAATATTTCACAATTAAAAGCTTTTAGCAACACTGTCTCTAGCGATTGTCACATCTCTCCTTAAGTTCAGCTCATGGGATGAGGCTTTTAAAGGGATTGGACATCACAGGAGCTGGCTAGCTGCTGATTGGCTGTCTGTATGGTATTATGAGTGATTTCTCGTTCTCAGGCTTCTTACTTTCACTTTGTAAGACATTTAGCCACCTTTTTAGAAACCACCTTTTACCACGAGGCACAAGGAAATTCATATTCACTGTGAATCCAATTTTTCCTAAACTCTAAATTTTTTGAACTCCACTTTGGATGCTTCGATTCGCTCAACACTGTTTGCGATCAACTGATTGCAGTTCCAAGCCCTCTTCTTTGTAAGACTCCGAAGAGGACTTGAAATTGCAACTAGCTGATTGCAAAAATAATGCTGTGGGATAATTAGTACTTATTAATGCTTAGTGTAGTACTGCTGCTACAGAAATCCCTTGCTGTCTCCTAATAGGTGGTACAGTTTGCTGCATGCAATCAATCCCAGCAAATCATTCAGATAAATGAAACTTTCGGAGCACGTACAGATCCATGACTATACCCAAAAGCTGAATTTTTCATTTTTGCTGGGATTATGGGATTATTGGAGTTAGCCAAGAAAACATATCTGCATGTGGGGTATCTATGAATTTGGCACACTGATAGTCTGTTATTTTAGATTTGGTGGATTGCTACAGTCCACACACTTGAGGACCTTTTCTCCTGAACTTTCTTGTTTTTTTGTGTTGTTTTTGTCAAAATGAGTGTTTTCTACTCAATTTCAATGCTATATTATCATTCGATAAACATTTTAAGCAGGGGACGTCTAGTTTAACATGTATATAGATTGGGGAGGTCTCTTAACTATTTTGGGCCTACAAATCTGTAAGTGTATGAAAAGTTTTAACATGGCTACCATGCTAAACATTCTTGCTATTCCCTAAAGCAGACCTAGACTACTTAGGGAATGCATGCATTCGGCACACTCTGTTCTTTGTGCAGCAGTATAGATTCAATAAAAATATAAAGAGGTTTCTGATTTATTTATTTCAGTTTTTTGGGTTTGTTTTTTCAATATCTTTTTTATTGAGTTTTGTTAAATTTTATACTTTACAAAAGGAGACAACATACATCGAGATAAGTGAAGATTGTACAATAGTCTTCCATTGAGGAATCAAATCAAGATCAGCATAACTGAGATATTATGTTATCTCCAAAACATCCCTTCTCCCCAACCCCCTCCCCCCAACTCCTTTCCCTCCCCTCCCCTTCCATCTGGTGTAGATCTGTATACACAAATAAGATCACAAAATCATCTCCCTAACTTGAATAATCCTGGCTACCTTACATATCCAGCTGGGAGGAACGAGAAAAAAAAAAAAGTAGTATCAAGGCTAGGTTAGACCACTTTCAGCTGACCCAGGCTGCCCTTCACATCCTCTAGCAGATACCAAGTAGTTAAGTTGAAGGGACCCATTATTTGTCCATATTCTGAGCTCGGCATATACGCCAGCAAAAATAATTTCCATGTATGGTATAGATGCTTTCCCAATGACTCTTTTTGCTTAAAGGGTTTCTATCACTTCGTTTGACATATTTAGGTGTCAGACACTAGCGATCCGCTATTGTCTGCTCTGCCCAACCATCCTAATATGATAGGTTTTGGGGCAGCCGTTTTGCTAAAATAACAACTTATATCTATATGCTAATGAGCCTCTAGGTGCTATGGGGGCGTCATTAGCACCTAGAGGCTCCGTCTACCTTCATAAACTGTCGCCGCCCAGCGCGTCCCTCCAGCCCGCCCATCTCCTGCTGAATGCTATCCTCTCCGTGCGCGTCTCTGTTCTGCGCATGCGCAATGAATGTCTGACCGCTTCCCTGCTCAGACATCTCCACTGCGCCTGTTCCTCGGAGCACTATGATGTCATCGGCGCAGGCGCAGTGGAGATGTCTGAGCAGGGAAGCGGTCAGACATTCATTGCGCATGCGCAGAACAGAGACGCGCACGGAGAGGATCGCATTCAGCAGGAGATGGGCGGGCTGGAGGGACGCGCTGGGCGGCGGCAGTTTGTGAAGGTAGACGGAGCCTCTAGGTGCTAATGACGCCCCCATAGCACCTAGAGGCTCATTAGCATATAGATATAAGTTGTTATTTTAGCAAAACGGCTGCCCCAAAACCTATCATATTAGGATGGTTGGGCAGAGCAGACACTAGCGGATCGCTAGTGTCTGACACCTAAATATGTCATACGAAGTGATAGAAACCCTTTAAGCGGTTCTAACCATTCTAGGTGAAATAAGTGACGCATTTGGGCAATCACCATCTCTGGCGAGATCCATAACTGCAGCAGGCTCCTCTTGGCTACCATGATCAGTCTATGTCCCACCTGGGGTAAAACGGGGGGACCAGTCCTCCTCTCTATTGACCATTGGTTAACCGTTTCCGTTTCTTTGTCAGAATGTAATATTGCTAGTGATGGTGTAATGTCACTACGATAATTACTAATCTTGCCTAGAAGCTGGTTAATCTCTCCCCAAAACTTGACCAGCTTCGAGCATTCCCACAAGCCGTGATATAAGTCGGTCTTGGGAGTTGAGTGTTTTGGGAACGCCGTCAGCCTCCCAGGATTGGACGTGGATTTAGGCAAGTTGAACCCATAAATGGCATGATGTAATATTTTTACATGGGTCTCCCTCTACTTTTCATTTATAATGGCCTTGCGCATAGCTGAGATCCCTGTCCATACCTGGTTATGTATCTCCGCTACACCCAATTTTTGGCCCCACTTTTTGAAGATCCCTTTAGGGTCTTTGGTATTCCACCTATCTCTCAACACATGGTGTAACATAGACAAGGATCTTTTTGTTTTAATGCTCAAAAATGAATCAAAGTCATTAGGAAACCATTCTTTGGTCAAATCCCTGGCTAAACATCTACAATAATTCCTAGCCTGAGTATATTGAAGATGTGACGATTTACCCAGCCCCAGTCTATCTTTGAGTTCTTGCAATGTAGCCCATCTACCCTCCGTCCCATGGAAAAGGTCGCTTACTTTATTAACCCCTTTGAGAGACCAATCCTTGAATAGTGCGCTACTTCTACCCGGTTCAAAGGAGGGATTACCCCGAAAGGGAAGATGTTTGGAAATTTGATAAGGAAGTTGAAAGTGATTTCTGAGAACCTTCCAAGCTATAGTGGTATCTCTCACCACAAGAGAGTGTTTGACAGGCGCGGCTAACATAGATCTCTTAGAATGTAATAGAGCCACCAGGTCCCGGGTCGCACCAACTGCCGTTCAAGAAGCAGATTCGAGTAAAACGACGTCCCATTGACCCAATCCAGGATATGTCTACTAAAACAGGTCAGGTTATAGCCTCTAATATTCGGGAAATTAAAGCCTCCCATTTCCCGTCTGAGTTTTAGTTTGTCTAGTGATTGTCTGGGCTTCTTCCCCTGCCAGATGAAACGAGTGAACCTGCTTTCCAACATTTTAATATCCGCATGTCGGATAAGGAGTGGGATCGTCTGAAGGGGATAAAGAAGCTTGGACATGCTCATCATTTTGACCAGGTGACACCTGCCCGCTAAAGATAATGGGAGTCCCTGCCATCTATCCAGCTTATTTATTATTTTGGTGATAAGTGGGGGGAAATTCAGATGGTACAGTGAATGCGGTTCTCTGCCTATTTTTATTCCTAGATATGTGATAAAGCTTTGAGCCTTAGCAATTCCCAAGTGAAGGGGTAGATGAAACCTTCCCTCACCTTTCCGGGTTAAGGTCAATAGCTCACATTTTGATGTATTTATTTTATAACCCGAGTACGTCCCGAAAAGGGCCAGAGCCTGCAATATTCGCTCAATGTGTTCCTGTGGCTTGGCTAAAAACAACACTACATCATCTGCGAATAGTGCGACTTTCATTTGCTTGCTTCCAATCTCTATCCCTTCGTAAAGGTCTGAGTGACACAAGTATCTTGCTAACGGTTCGAGGGAAAGGTTAAACAAAAGGGGCGAAAGCGGACAACCTTGACGAGTCCCCTTCTGGAGTCTGAAGGGTCGAGATAGAAATCCCTGTGTATAAACCCTTGCATTGTGATGTGCATATAACTGCTATAAATAGACCCAAATGCGCCTGAGAAGCCCATCCTGTCCAAGACTGCCTCCAGCCATGCCCACCGAACACTGTCAAACGCTTTCGCAGCATCCAGAGTGAGCATGGCTGGAGTCTCTCCCACCCTAGGCTGGTGATATACCCTATCCAACACCGTTAGTACCGTGCGGATGTTCATTATCGCTGAACGCCCCTGCACGAACCCGACCTGTTCTTTCCTGATCAGGGAAGGTAATATGAGTGCCAGACGGTCCGCCATAATTTTTTAAATGATCTTAGTGTCCACATTAATGAGCGAAATGGGTCGGTAAGAACCTGGCGAGAGGGAGTCTTTACCGGGTTTGGGCAGTAATTTGATGTACGTGACGTTTTCCTTATCTGGGGATGTGGTACCTTTTAGCACTTCGCTAAACAGTTTTAACAAACCTGGGGAGACTTGACATATCAGGGCCTTGTAATATTCCCCGGTAAAGCCATCTGGACCAGGTGCCTTAGAATTACCGAGCTTTTTAATGACTGATTGAATGTATTTCATTTTTTTCAATGTTTCAATGTTTTTTTTAAAATATTTTTACCTTTTATTTTGTTCTGTTTTTCTAGTGGTGAATTGTGGTGAACTTAGGCTACTTTCACACTGCCGTTTCTGGGTCCGCCTGTGAGATCCGTTTCAAGGCTCTCACAAGCGGCCCAAAACTGATCAGTTCAGCCCCAATGCATTCTGAATGGATAAGTATCCGTTCAGAATGCATCAGTTTGCCTCCGTTCAGCCTCCATTCCACTCTGGAGGCGGACACCAAAACGCTGCTTGCAGCATTTTGATGTCCGTCTGACGAAACTGAGCCAAACGGATCCGTCCTGACTTACAATGTAAGTCAATGGGGACGGATCCGTTTTTACTGACACAATATGGTGCAATTGAAAACGGATCCGCCTCCCATTGACTTTCAATGTAAGTCAAAACGGATCCGTTTGCATTATCATGAACAAAATTTTTATTTTATTTTTTTGTTGTTGTTCATGGTAATGCAAACGGATCCGTTCTGAACGGATACAAGCGTTTGCATTATAGGCGCGGATCCGTCTGTGCAGATACCAGACGGATCCGCACCTAAACGCAGGTGTGAAAGTAGCCTTACCAACATACTTACCAACATATCATTGGTATATTAAAGGGAGTTTTGCCTTTAAAAATACATGGCTGTTGTTACTACATAATTTCAGGTGTTGTATTTCCAGTATTGTGAAAAATATGCAACAATATTCATTTCAGTTTATCAGAGACAAATATATATACAGTCAGGTCCATAAATATTGGGACATCGACACAATAGTAACATTTTTGGCTCTGTACACCACTACAATGGATTTGAAATAAAACAAAACAAGATGTGCTTTAACTGCAGACTGTAAGCTTTAATTTGAGGGTGTTTACATCCAAATCAGGTGAACAGTGTAGGAATTACAACAGTTTGCATATGTGCCTCCCACTTGTTAAGGGACCAAAAGTAATGGGACAAATGGCTTCTCAGCTGTTCCATGGCCAGGTGTGTGTTATTCCCTCATTATCCCAATTAGAATGAGCAGATAAAAGTTCCAGAGTTCATTTCAAGTGTGCCATTTGCATTTGGAATCTGTTGCTGTCAACTCTCAAGATCAGATCCAAAGAGCTGTCACTATCAGTGAAGCAAGCCATCATTAGGCTGAAAAAACAAAACAAACCCATCAGAGAGATAACAAAAACATTAGGAGTGGCCAAAACCACTGTTTGGAACATTCTTAGAAAGATTGGACGGAGCTTCACAGTGCAGCTGGACAATGACCCAAAGCATACTGAGAAAAGCAACCAAAGAAGTTTTTAAGGGAAAGAAGTGGAATGTTATGCAATGGCCAAGTCAATCACCTGACCTGAATCCGATTGAGAATGCATTTCACTTGCTGAAGACAAAACTGAAGGGAAAATGCCCCAAGAACAAGCAGGAACTGAAGACAGTTGCAGTAGAGGCCTGGCAGAGCATCACCAGGGATGAAACCCAGTGTCTGGTGATGTCTATGCGTTCCAGACTTCAGGCTGTAATTGACTGCAAAGGGTTTGCAACCAAGTATTAACCACTTAAGGACCACAGGTTTATACCCCCCTAAAGACCAGGCCCTTTTTTACAAATCGGCACTCCACAACTTTAGCGGATTATTGCTCGGTCATGCAACTTACCACCCAAATGAATTTTACCTCCTTTTCTTCTCACTAATAGAGCTTTAATTTGGTGGTATTTCATTGCTGCTGACATTTTTACTTTTTTTTGTTATTAATCGAAATTTAACGATTTTTTTTGCAAAAAAATGACATTTTTCACTTTCAGTTGTAAAATTTAGCAAAAAAAAACCGAGATCCATATATAAATTTTGCTCTAAATTTATTGTTCTACATGTCTTTGATAAAAAAAAAAATGTTTGGGTAAAAAAAAAAATGGTTTGGGTAAAAGTTATAGCGTTTACAAACTATGGTACAAAAATGTGAATTTGAGTGAATGTGAGTACCTGTCATGTTTCCTGAGGTTCTACAATGCCCAGACAGTACAAACACCCCACAAATGACCCCATTTCGGAAAGTAGACACCCTAAGGTATTCGCTGATGGGCATAGTGAGTTCATAGAACTTTTTATTTTTTGTCACAAGTTAGCGGAAAATGATGATTTTTTTTTTGATTTTTTTTTTCTTACAAAGTCTCATATTCCACTAACTTCTGACAAAAAATAAAAGCTTCCATGAACTCACTATGCCCATCAGCAAATACCTTGGGATGTCTTCTTTCCAAAATGGGGTCACTTGTGGGGTAGTTATACTCCCCTGGCATTCTAGGGGCCCAAATGTGTGGTAAGGAGTTTGAAATCAAATTCTGTAAAAAATGGCTGGTGAAATCCGAAAGGTGCTCTTTGGAATGTGGGCCCCTTTGCCCACCTAGGCTGCAAAAAAGTGTCACTCATCTGGTATCTCCGTACTCAGGAGAAGTTGGGGAATGTGTTTTGGGGTGTCATTTTACATATACCCATGCTGGGTGAGAGAAATATCTTGGCAAAAGACAACTTTGTATAAAAAAATGGTAAAAGTTGTCTTTTGCCAAGATATTTCTCTCACCCAGCATGGGTATATGTAAAATGACACCCCAAAACACATTCCCCAACTTCTCCTGAATAAGGATATACCACATGTGTGACACTTTTTTGCAGCCTAGGTGGGCAAAGGGGCCCATATTCCAAAGAGCACCTTTCGGATTTCAATGGTCATTTTTTACAGAATTTGATTTCAAACTCCTTACCACACATTTGGGCCCCTAGAATGCCAGGGCAGTATAACTACCCCACAAGTGACCCCATTTTGGAAAGAAGACACCCCAAGGTATTCGCTGATGGGCATAGTGAGTTCATGGAAGTTTTTATTTTTTGTCACAAGTTAGTGGAATATGAGACTTTGTATGAAAAAAAAAAAAAAAAAATCATCATTTTCCACTAACTTGTGACAAAAAATAAAAACTTCCATGAACTCACTATGCCCATCAGCGAATACCTTGGGATGTCTTCTTTCCAAAATGGGGTCACTTGTGGGGTAGTTATACTGCCCTGGCATTTTCCAGGGGCCCTAATGTGTGGTAAGTAGGTAAATGACCTGTGAAATCCGAAAGGTGCTCTTTGGAATGTGGGCCCCTTTGCCCACCTAGGCTGCAAAAAAGTGCCACACATGTGGTATCTCCGTACTCGGGAGAAGTTGGGAAATGTGTTTTGGGGTGTCATTTTACATATACCCATGCTGGGTGAGATAAATATCTTGGTCAAATGCCAACTTTGTTTAAAAAAAAATGGGAAAAGTTGTCTTTTGCCAAGATATTTCTCTCACCCAGCATGGGTATATGTAAAATGACACCCCAAAACACATTCCCCAACTTATCCTGAGTACGGCGATACCAGATGTGTGACACTTTTTTTGCAGCCTAGATGCGCAAAGGTGCCCAAATTCCTTTTAGGAGGGCATTTTTAGACATTTGGATACCAGACTTCTTCTCACGCTTTGGGGCCCCTAGAATGCCAGGGCAGTATAAATACCCCACATGTGACCCCATTTTGGAAAGAAGACACCCCAAGGTATTCAATGAGGGGCATGGCGAGTTCATAGAATTTATTTTTTTTTGGCACAAGTTAGCGGAAATTGATATTTTTTATTTTTTTCTCACAAAGTCTCCCTTTCCGCTAACTTGGGACAAAAATTTCAATCTTTCATGGACTCAATATGCCCCTCACGGAATACCTGGGGGTGTCTTCTTTCCGAAATGGGGTCACATGTGGGGTATTTATACTGCCCTGGCATTCTAGGGGCCCTAAAGCGTGAGAAGAAGTCTGGAATATAAATGTCTAAAAAATTTTACGCATTTGGATTCCGTGAGGGGTATGGTGAGTTCATGTGAGATTTAATTTTTTGACACAAGTTAGTGGAATATGAGACTTTGTAAGAAAAAAAAAATATATATTTCCGCTAACTTGGGCCAAAAAAATGTCTGAATGGAGCCTGACAGGGGGGTGATCAATGACAGGGGGGTGATCAATGACAGGGGGGGGGTGATCAATGACAGGGGGGGTGATCAGGGAGTCTATATGGGGTGATCACCCCCCTGTCATTGATCACCCCCCTATAAGGCTCCATTCAGATGTCCGTATGTGTTTTGCGGATCCGATCCATCTATCAGTGGATCCGTCAAAATCATGCGGACGTCTGAATGGAGCTTTACAGGGGTGTGATCAATGACAGGGGGGTGATGAGGGAGTCTATATAGGGTGATCACCACAGTCATTGATCACGCCCCTGTAAGGCTCCATTCAGACGTCCGTGTGCGTTTTGCGGATCCGATCCATCTATCAGTGGATCCGTAAAAATCATGCGGACGTCTGAATGGAGCTTTACAGGGGTGTGATCAATGACAGGGGTGTAATCAATGACAGGGGGGTGATCAGGGAGTCTATATGGGGTGATCACCACAGTCATTGATCACGCCCCTGTAAGGCTCCATTCAAACGTCCGTGTGCGTTTTGCGGATCCGATCCATCTATCAGTGGATTCGTAAAAATCATGCGGACGTCTGAATGGAGCTTTACAGGGGTGTGATCAATGACAGGGGGGTAATCAATGACAGGGGGGTGATCAGGGAGTCTATATGGGGTGATCACCACAGTCATTGATCACGCCCCTGTAAGGCTCCATTCAGACGTCCGTGTGCGTTTTGCGGATCCGATCCATCTATCAGTGGATCCGTAAAAATCATGCGGACGTCTGAATGGAGCTTTACAGGGGGTTGATCAATGACAGGGGGGTAATCAATGACAGGGGGGTGATCAGGGAGTCTATATGGGGTGATCAGGGGCTAATAAGTGACGGGGGGGTGTAGTGTAGTGTAGTGGTGCTTGGTGCTACTTTACTGAGCTACCTGTGTCCTCTGGTGGTCGATCCAAACAAAGGGGACCACCAGAGGACCAGGTAGCAGGTATATTAGACGCTGTTATCAAAACAGCGTCTAATATACCTGTTAGGGGTTAAAAAAATCACATCTCCAGCCTGCCAGCGAACGATCGCCGCTGGCAGGCTGGAGATCAACTCTCTTACCTTCCGTTCCTGTGAGCGCGCGCGCCTGTGTGCGCGCGTTCACAGGAAATCTCGGCTCACGCGAGATGACGCCTATTGGCGTTAGCGTAGCCTGGGGGAGCCGCCACAATGACGCCTTTCGGCGTTACAGTTGCGGCAAGAGGTTAAAAAGTGAAAGTTTGATTTATGATTATTATTCTGTCCCATTACTTTTGGTTCCTTAACAAGTGGGAGGCACATATGCAAATTGTTGTAATTCCTATACCGTTCACCTGATTTGGATGTAAATACCCTCAAATTAAAGCTGACAGTCTGCAGTTAAAACACATCTTGTTCGTTTCATTTCAAATCCATTGTGGTGGTGTATAGAGTGTCGATGTCCCAATATTTATGGACCTGACTGTATATATATTTACATGAACATTATGATAGCAAAGAATTAAGCAGCACTTTGACAGTTGTCAATGCAGTTGTCAGTTCTATATTGGAGTGGCAGTCGAGCATGCATACTGACGCTCCAATTAACCTTTATGGGAATGTCAGAGATAACAGTCCCATATAGATGAATGGATCAGTAGCATTTAACTGGGAAACCCTTTTAAATATTAGCTGCTTGGAAACTATTTACTTTTGCTCCATGAGAGCTTCTTGTTACTGGAATACCCTTTTAGGCCTCATGCACAAAAACGTATTTTCTTCCTGTGTCCGTTGTTTGTTTGTTTTTTTTTGCACACCATATGCGGTACCATTCATTTCAATAGGTCCGCAAAAAAAAAAAAGTTACTCCGTGTGCCTTCCGTTTCCGTATGTCTATTTCCGGTCCGCAAAATAATAAAACATGTCCTATTATTGTCGACATTACGGACAAGGATAGTATTGTTTTATTAGGGGCCAGCTGTTCCGTTCCGCAAAATACGGAATGCACACGGACGTCACTCGTATTTTTTGCGGATCCATTTTTGGGCGGACCACAAAATACATACGGTTGTGTGCATGAGCCCTTAACGGGGTTGTGTCACTTCAGCAAATAGCATTTATCATGTAGAGAAACTTAATACAAGGAACTTACTAATGTATTGTTATTATCCATATTGTTTCCTTTGCTGGCTACATTAATTTTTCCATCGCAATATACACATATCGTTTCCATGGTTACAACCACCCTGCAATCCAGACAAAAAAGAAAAAAGCACTCAGCCACCAGACAGGCTGGCGCTTTTGCCTATAGTATTGAAGCACGGACATTGCTGATGGATTGCAGTGTGGTCATAACCATTGTAACGAACAGTGTATAATGCGATGGAAAAATGAATCCAGACAGCAAAGGAAGCAATATGGATAATCACAATACATTGGTAAGTGCCTTGTATTAAGTTTCTGTACATGATAAATGCCACTTGCTGAAGTGATAGAACCCCTTTAAGCAAAGAAATAGCAGAACAGAACAGAAAATCTGCTTTAAACAACTGTACATAAAGTTGAACTTTCTTTCACTTGCTTTACCTGTATTAAATTTAAAAAAGCTAATAAAAGTTAACATACGTAACATAAGTTTGTCTTACCACACAGGGCTGGATGATAAAAATGCAGTAGATCAGTGAGAAAAATACTGCATGTAACCACAGCACACATTTTGTGGGACCAAACCTAAAAAGTAAGAGAAAAGCATACCGTAACTATTTACATTTTCATATGCAACTGTTGAGTAACTTGAGTATGAGGTCTCTAGTTACAAGGCCTGGCTAAATACTAATGTGGTTTTAGTTGCCACTATTGTATATCATAAAGAAAGACAATTACACCATTATGATTTACAGCAAACAAATAGCAAATACAGATAACAAAGCAGAATACTATCAGTATCCACCAGTCTTACCTATTTAGAAAGCGCAGTAAGGAGCTTTCTATGTAGATAAATTAAAATGCTATTGTGCTTTGTTTACTCCAAGCAAGCAGAACAAAACTTTATGGCCATCTATGTTTTTAAACCTTTAATGAGGTTGTGCAAGCATGAGGATGGGGGGAGGGTTGGCAAACCACCCTACTTGGCCAGGGAGGGAAGCTTACTGAGGCAACTTTCACACCTGTAGTATGAGTTCTGGCAGGCAGTTTCGGCAGAGAACAGCTTGCCGGAATTCTCTAGATCTGGCACTTCCGAATGCAACCGGAATGGCAGCTGGACCGATTAAGTATAATGGGGTTCGATGGAGATTCCGTTCAGTGTAGAAAAAATGACAAGAATCTGCCGGACACAAACCGCTGCATGCTGCGGTTTGTGTCTGGCCGATTGCCGGCATTGTCTGCCGGATCGAAGTGCCGCCAGTGTGAAAGTAGCCTTAGCTGCTTCCCAGCACTGGCACCCAGTTCCTTCTCTTCCAGGCCTAGGCTGCTCTGCTGGGCATACTCACTGAAAACATCTGGTTTGGCATCAGATCCCCTTGCGTCATGTGGTATTGCCATTCTCAGTATTCTATAAAAGACTGAGTGAATGTCCTGTATTGAGCAAGCAGCTCAGCTTGTTATATGGAAAGTCTTGTTTTCTTACACCCTCTTGCATCTGCACTATTCCCTCTGTATCTGCAAATTCAACAGCTTCAATGCTAAGTGTTGCTGCAGAGCTATATTCAGACCAGCCCAATATGTATGGTCATTAGATAATCAGCAAGCAGTGAAAAAGAAGCATGTATCAAGTTAAAAAATACCTTAAACCAAATACTACAATGATGGTCATAAAAGTCAAGCTGAATGTAGCACACATGGTCCAAGCCACATAGACACACCAAGGAGGCAAAACTTTGTTCCCATGTAGGACAGAATTTCCAAACAAGCTGTGATCTGAAGAAACAAAACCAAAATATCTGTATATTTTAATCATTCCATGGAAGAACAGCAGAAACATTTTGAAATACCTGTTTTAACCTATATGATATTTTTATAATTCACAAGAAAGCTAGAATCCTAAAAATTCTAGATAACTAATACTATTTATGGATGACTGACCATCTGAGGACCTGGATCTTTTAGTACAAGAGTACAAGAGTTTTACAATATTCTAGGGGTTTTCCGATCTTATAAATATATAGGAAAGTACCTAAATCTGACTGCTCACCAGATGACACCACACTAGCTCAGGACTAATTATGGTTCTTTTTCATTTTCTTGCTCAGTTCTGGATATCACCTTTGTTTTGATGCTATTAGGACTTGCTGTGGTTGGATTATAAATGTGAAGCACTACAGTTCCCATGATTCTTCTACCCTTTCACATATATGGCCACTATACAATGCATTCGGAATGTCTTCAGACCCTTTAAAAGGGTGAGCGCTGCTGCCTTCTTGCAGCTCACCAAGCACAGTGCCTTACATTGTATAGCAGTTGTGCTTGGTATTGCACTGAGCCCCATTCACTTGAATGGGGCTATGCTGCGCCTAGGCCACGTGACTGATGAACATGTCACCACTGGCCTAGAATAAGCTGTGAGAAGGCGGCGGTGCTACTGCAAGTGCAAATCCCAGGTGTCGGACCCCCGTCGATCATATACTGATGGAGAGGGTCATCAGTTATAATGTCTCAGAAAACCTCTTAAATTTTTTTTTAATTTTAGCACAAGGCTGCAACATGTGAAATAAAATGTGAAAAAGTTTTCTTGCACCAATCGGCACCATAATGAGTAAAAACAGAATTTTAGAAATTTTAGCAAATTTATTAAAAAGGAAAAAAAAAAATTTCACATGGACATAAGTATTCAGACCCTTTGTTATAATACTTGAAATCTGAACTTTTGAACTTGAAATTATATATTACAGTAGAATTTTTATTTTTATAAATATGACACTGGTTTAAGGCAAAAAAATTGATTATTTAAGTATAAAAATAAAATAGCAACTGAACAGCACAAAAAACTAATTGAAAATGCATCACAATTTCAGGAAGCATTGGAAAGGGATTATAGATTATAATGATATATTTAGACTGTGTTTTGAAAGATGATTAAAACATATATATATATATATATATATATATATAATTATGTTGTAAAAGTATAATCTTGCTATTCTTATGGGATTTGATATGAAGCAGGGAATTTCATTATGGTCTGCATAATGAATAGTGAGTAAACGTGTGATGGTCGATGTGTTTGGTTTATATTATTTGTATAATTGAGGAATAGTTTTTTTTTTGTGTTATTTAGGGATTTACTTATTTTTTGACATCTTTTTGATGTTATCAATCATCCAGGACAGATTTTCCAATTAACCATTACTAGCATGCGCTTAGTGATCTATAGCCAGATCTTTTAAGTGATTCACATTATATTGTATATATTTGAGGGTGAACTACATTTACTATATAGCCACTGAGGAAGAGGCTAAGACCATGAAATGCGATCCAGTCACATCAGACACCCGTATTTTAATTGATCTACCCTGCATACAAGATTTTTATATCCCTATTGAGCTATTGTACAGCAATCCGCTGTCTGAAGGAGATGATGCCTGTATGCCCCAGCTGAAGGAGAGTGGTGTATGTAGACCAATAGGCAAGCAGGCAGAGGGGGAATAACAGGTGACACTGCAAGTGCACGCTGAGGCCGATCAAGGATTCTATACACTGAGAGGTGGTTGAAGGTGCACAGTGACACTGCTCTATGTAACAATTGGTTCTAAGAGACTCGACCCAGCCATATTACAATGATATTTGAAAAACTTATGTTCTCATAAGGGTCCATTCACACGTCCGTGAATGTGTCCGCACCCGTTCCGCAGATTGCGGAACTGGTGCGGACCCATTCATTCTCTATGGGGCAGGAATGGATGTGGACAGCACACAGTGTGCTGTCCGCATCCTCATTTCCGGAGCGCGCCTCCGATCTTCTGGTCCACAGCTCTGGAAAAAAATAGAACGTCCAAGAATAGGCAGTTCTATGGGGGTGCAGGCCGGGTGTATTGTGGATCCGCAATACACTACGGACGTGTGAATGGACCCTTAATGTGATTTAAACAATAGGTTATTTTCTGATGACACATTCCCTTTAAGGGTACAGAACTTCACCTAAGCTGAAGATAAACAGCAGAAGCATAGTCATATGACTGCATGCTAGACTAGCTTACAGTGGAATCTTAGCTACTGACAGTACATTCGTAAATGATTAATCTTAGGTTAGTTCCACATATGCGGCAAGAGATCTGGCAGGCTATTCCTGCATCCGGCATTGCCAGACAGTACCGGAATGCCTGCCGGCCCCATTAACTTTAACGGGGTCTAGCGGAGATCCGGTTGCTACCTGGCAAATATGCAGTAAATCGGCCAGACAAAAATCTGTCTGGCCAAATCCTGGCATATTTGCCGGGTTGCGACCGGATCTCTTTCACATCCCATTACAGTCAATGGAGCCATTGCACATCCCAGTATCCAGAGAGCTCCTCTCTGCCGGAACAGCCTGCCTCAAATGTGAAACAGGCCTAAATCCTCATTTTTGCTGTCAAATTATGTGATAATATCCGAGGTCACTAAAATAAAGATGATGTAAAAATAAAACCATATATATATTGCTGAAAAAAGGCACAAAAAGTATCTATATAACTGACTGGAACAAAAGTTATGGCTTTTGGAGACGCATGTACTTAAAAACGGAAAATGTGTCTGGTCGGGGAGGGTGGGGGTTAATTGGCCGATCTTAAACTGGTTATAGTGTACCTAAACTTTTAAATAACTTTATTTAAAACTATTCTAAATGCAGTAAAATGAATTTTTGTAATATACTTTTTTTCATGGTTTCTAAAGTTCAGATGCCTTTAGTGCTTTGAAATCCGTAGAATCGTACACCACTGACAAGTCAGCGGTTTATGGGTGTATGGATCCCACTGTGGGGCCGCTGTGAGTGATGTATAGATAGGAGCACACATCACAAACTCCTAACTTTACTCTGCCAAAGCCTGTCATAGCACATAAAAAAGTATATCACATAAAAAATAAAGTATATTATAGTTTTTAATAAAGTTATTCAGAAGTTTAGGTACACTTTAAGTGAAACTCAACTTTGGAGAACCCTGGAATCAAAATGTAAGCATAAATAAATGCATTTTGGAATATGCATGCATTAACCAAATGTATGTTTTTAGATCAGGAAGTTGGCAGTAGAAAATTGCTGGAATCTATTATCATGAAAGTTAAAATTCTTTGATTAAAATTTAGCAGGTTTTATTGGTACCTATAGAAATTAAGTATGGTTATGTATCATATATGTAAATTGATTTCATATCTACCATATTTTTCGTTTTATAAGACGCACTTTTTCCCCTCCAAAGTGGCTGGCTGCTTCACTGAAGGCTTCTGCCGCCAGCCCGCGTTTCCTTAACAAGACCGCAGCAGGGATGGGCGCTTCACAGCAAGGCTGGCAGCTTCACTTATTGTGCTCCGCTGCCGCCAGCCTGCGCGTCCATATTGAGGGGGGCTCAGCTATTATAGTAAACTGTTGGGCGGGCTGGCGGTTTCTTACTGCGTACTTCTGCCGCCAGCCCGCACATCCATCATACTTATTGAAGGCTCTCTTGAGCCCATCGTTGGGCGGGCTGGCAGCTTCAATGAATGCGTTCTGCTGCCACCAGCCCGTACTTCATTAGTCCTGCTGATTGGTGGTGAGCGTACTGGTGCTGCCCACACCTCCAAACAGCTTCCTTCCAATTTCCCGCTGTACCAGCTCTGCTCCTGCTATGTACAGCGGTTTTGTGGACCCAGTCCCTGGGTGAGTGGAGCTCACGGCAATATAAAAATTACTTTAAGGCTCCATACACACGTCCGCAAATAGGTCCGCATCCGTTCCGCAATTTTGCGGAACGGGTGCGGACCCATTCATTTTCTGTCAGCATCCGCATTTGCGGAGCGCGGCACCGATCTTCAGGTCCGCAGCTCCGCAAAAGATAGAACATGTCCTATTCTTGTCCGCAGCTTGCGGACAAGAATAGGCATTTCTATAGGGGTGCCGGGCGGGTGTATTGCGAATCCACAATTTGTGGGTCCGCAACACACAACGGACGTGTGAATGGAGCCTAAATGTGTCATATATAACTATAACCCCCCTCATCCATAGGTATCCACCCATGTACTGCAGTATATGAGTGGATTCCTCTGGATGAGGGGGGGGGGGGTTATAGTCCTATTTAATATAAACCCATGCCAATTACAGAACAGTCCCTGGATAGTGTTTATATTTAATCTGACTATAACTCCCCTCATCCTTGAAAATAGACCAATGTACAGTACCTACAGTACATCAGTGTATTCTTTAGGATGATGGGGTTATAATCACAGCCACAAATCCCTCATAACAGTGAGTCATCCACAGATCCCCCATAAGTGTGTCATCCACAGACCACCATTAGTTCAAAACCCACCAAAATCGCACCTTTTGGTTAAAAATATTTTTCTTCTTATTTTCCTCCTCAAAAACCTAGGTGCGTCTTATCATCAGGTGAATCTTATAAAGTGAAAAATACGGTATATTGCATATTTGCAATTCATAGAAAGATTTACATGTTTATAGAGATAGATATTTCCATATATTCATCTTACCACATAAGATATAGTAAGCACTATTGAAATATACTATTTTCTTGTAGTCTTCTTGGAATCTTTATGTAGTTTATCTGAGACAGAGATGACCAAATTTCTTGAAATTAGTTTCATGTCCAATTCGTGAAATCTTGAAAAAAAATTCATTCAGGCCTGAATTGATTCTAGCCAAATGATAAGTGCCTTAATTGGCATTCTATGTTTTAACTTTTTTTTCACATTTTTGCTCTCTCTCCCTCCCCCTTAAGCTCTTTAATGCAATAATAGCAAATCATGTCAGGGTGATATTGCGTAAACACATGGTTGACGGTATTAAAAAACAGCATGTTTAAAAGTACCCTGCACTGTCGCATTTGTTATGCTATTTAATATTAGAAACATTACAAAAACTGTCCCTATTGGGGGCAGATAGTGTTTAAATACATGGTGTTATCACAAAAAAACTGTGTCTTGTTGGTACTAAACATCCATACATTATGCCTTAACAGAGGCAGATGCCTGCCACTGTTCATAGACACACAAGTGTTAATGTAGGAAGAAACAGTGGCTTGTTCTGAGCAAGCCTGTAAAAATCTCCCCTTTTATTTGGAAGAAACAGTAGTAGTACAGTGTGGATGTGTAAAGGATAACGTGGGTAGGGGTAATAGCGGCATTTGGTAGTAACATTAGACGCTGCAGTAGCATGGAACCAACAAGGTATTAGAGACCTGTGTGGCTGTGTAGAGGTAATAGTAGTAGTTATAGTGCCGGCTGGGTAGGGTTACTGGTAGAAGGGGGTGTAGCAGCTGCAGTGTTGGCAGCAGCAGATGACATACAGTACAGAACACGATGGTAGGTGGCAGTGACACGATGGGGCCAGCGATAAATCAGCCTCAGCTAGAGGTGTGTGAAAATCTTCACGGATCCATGCCTCATTCAGTCTGACAAAAGTGATGTTTTGTACACTTGAGGGGACAATTATGTCCATTTGGGTGTGATGATGCCTCCTGAAAACCCTCTCTAAGATGACACTGAAGGCTGGACAAGACAGTACAGCGAAAGCAAACCATGTCCATAGGGTCAGGGAAATGGGTATGTGCCAGGAAAAAGACCAGCACTCACTGTATCTTGCAAAACTGTATCAATTTATTGTCAGATCAGCATCCAACATGTGCATGTTTGAAAAAGGCTCTTGATAGAGTCAAAATGTATCACATGCTGAATGTTAATCTGACAATAAATTGATGGCATAGAGAAGAATTACATTTTGTAGATAACGAGACAATTTTATGGACACCTGGCAAAAAGTCCAGCTGATGGCATATGGCAAAAACTGCGGTTGATGACATAGAGAATAATTTTTTTTTGGTGAGGGTCAGGAATGCACCACATTTCCATGACGGCAAGACAAATTTTACCAACAGCAATGTCTGCTGAACTCAACTTTGGGAAAAGCATGGAACTGCAACACAATTACCACGACTAAGTGGTACAGCAGCCAACAACTGCACCACCAGCAACTTGGTCAGGTGGGAGGTCAGCTTGCACAAAAGCTAATTGCTTGTCGCGAATAGTTTTCTTATGGCTACACATTCCATTATAGATGTCCCATGATGGAGCAGAGGACAAAGAAGAGATGGAATCTGAGCATGAGAAGAAGCAGCTGATGATGACGACAAGGACACTGTACTGCTTAGTCATGCGGCCTCGTTGCCACAAAGAACACCGGGAAAAGGAGGACAGACTTGTTCCGAATGCTAGCCAGTTCTTTTTTCCCCACAGGATAACAGTGATGCCAGCTTATGTGCCGTCTTGGTACCTAAGATTGTGTTTGAATGTCCCCAGATTATTTTCATCCTTCAGATCTTGCACACGTCAGAGATTTTATGTGCTAGCCTTGTGGAGAGAAAAACACCATATGGAAGATACTCCCACAGAACTAGCAGTGGCCAAGCTTGGCCTAGGTGTGGCATGTTTTGAGCCTGTGCCCACAGTATCGGCATCATCAGCAGTTGCTGAGGTGACCATAATAGAAGCAGACCTGGCCCTGTTTTTCTTTTTGGAGGGTTTGGTTGTAAGTTGCATCTGCTCTTTACGGCCACCGCCCTCCTCCACCTCTTCGTCAACACCCCGATCCGACTCCCAGGTCCTGTCCAACACAAAATCATCATCATAGTCCTTACCCTCCCTGCGACTTTTAGCAGACAGTTATTTATTATCCTGGGCTCCTTGCCCCCCCTACCTTCCCTCCTCTGTATTTGGTCCATTCCACTGTCACCACCACTGCCCCTACTGCCACTACCATGGCTACAAGTGCTAGTATTACTACTACCACCACCACATCACAGTCATGCATGGGGTCCCCCGCCTCTGTCTGAAATTCCTCCTTATGGTAGAGAGCGGTGCATTTAAACATCCCTCCCCTTCTACAAACACACTGCACATTGGAATTGACAATTCACAATGGTAATACAATGTGTGGAATGAAACTGCTATATTAATGCAGTTGCTGCAGTACAAAGCATTCACTAAAACTGCACGGTATCTTGATGCAATACAATGCATTGAATCAAACTGCTATATTACAGAGGATAGCACCCATTTGAAAAACTATTTAACCCCTTCAAGACTGGACCATTTTCCATTTTTTACTCCCAGACCTCTATGTGAGGGAGCAGTGTGGTCAGCAGCTTTCAGCCCAGCCCGTCATCCCAATCAGTGCTGCACTATACTGTATTAGGGAGACAGATATGCCTTAGCATTTAAGAGACCACTGCCAAGGGACATTTCTGGGCAAATTTTCTAGTATAAATGTACGGGTTCTCTAAATAAAGTATATTACAAAAAAAAGTTCCATATCTCTGCCTCTACACATACAAAAGGGAAAACATCAAGCATTACTTTATGAAAATAGTGACCACAATCGAAATTTTTAACCTGCAGAGAGTTCATGTTTCTGGAGAGTATATGGGACAATGTAGTTCATAAGTAACATCTGAATAACATGACTAAAGCAAAATAGATTGTTGGTGTCCCCGTTCCACCAAGTATCTGTGGCACATGCTTCAGTAGCCAAACATAGTGATACATTTTTAAGGAAATTAAACTATGGATTATGCAGCCAGCAAATATACCATAGGTGATGAGAAACACAGAAACCGCGATCAGAAAAAGTAACAAACTAATAAAATGGAATTATCTTGATGTCACAATCAAAGTCACATACACAGAGAGATTTCATCACTCGACAGTCTAGATACAATTCATTTTGTACCTGATGAATATTGTGAACAAGAGCTATTTTCACAATCCTTGAATTCTTTTAGACCAGTCTTATCTCCATTATTGGAATTACAGTCTTCAAATCCACTTGAGCTTTCGGTAGTAACTGATGGGCATTCACTTTTATATCTCCTGCTCCCATTTCCAAAGTTAATACTTGAAGTAGAAAAATCTCTCTGTGCATAGGAAAAGAAAGTGTGTGGTGTTTTAAATTATGTAGGTCTTAGAAGGACATTGAGGACTCAAAACACATACTGTATTCGGAAACATGTAAAGGACCAACATTTCACAGAAACCAATTGCATAAACTGTACTTAAAGGGGTTGTCTAACTTCAGCAAGTGACATTTATCATGTAGAAAAAGTTAATACTAGTCACTTTCTAATGCACTTTTATTGTCCATATTGTTCCCCTTGCTGACTTGATTCAATTTTTCATCACATTATACTCTGTTTCCATGGTTACGGCCATCCTGTTATCCATCAGTGGTGGCCGTGCTTGCACATTATACGAAAAAGCGCAAGCCTCTCTGGTGGCTGGGACCTTGAGAGTGTGCATAGACTGGTGCTTTTTCCTATAGTACAGGTGAAACTCGAAAAATTAGAATATCGTGCAAAAGTCAATTTATTTCAGTAATGCAAATTAAAAAGAATTGCATTAATGCAGCTTAAAATTTGAATTTTGTGAAAAGGTTCAATATTCTAGGCTCAAAGTGTCACACTCTAGTCAGCTAATTAATCCATACCCCCTGAGCAAAGGGTACCTCAAAATTGTGACTTTGGGGTTTTCATAAGCTGTAAGCCATAAACATCCTAATTATAACAAATAAAGGCTTGAAATATCTCGCTTTGCATGTAATGAGTCTATCTCATATGTTAGTTTCACCCTTTAAGTTGCATTACTGAAATAAATGAACTTTGCACGATATTCAAATTTTTTGAGTTTCACCTGTATACAAGCATGGCCACCACTGCTGGATTGCAAGGTGGTCATAACCATGGAAACGAGCAGTGTATATTGAGATGGAAAAATGAATTAAGCCAGCAAGGAAAGCAATATGGACAATAACAATACATTAGACAGTTGATTATATTAACGTTTTGTATATGATAAATGTAACTTGCTGAAGGGAAATTATCACTTTAAATGTACCTCATATTTGCAAAAAAAAATGTAAATGTAGGCAATACATTTACAAAACTGTTCCATTCCTCAATATATATAGTGGTGCTTGAATTTTCTATATTTCTTCTTAATTTGACCTAAAACTATATCAGATTTTCAAAGAATTCCTCAAAGTAAATAAGGATAACTAAATCAAACAAATGCATCAAAAAATGCTTCAATATCACGTCTGAGACTGGTAAAAGTATGTAAACCTTTGCTTTCAGAATCTGGTGTGACCCAACCACAGCAAATATGAGAAAGGCCTTTTGTTGCTTAGAGGTTTCCTTGGGTTCCTTTTAGGGATCGACCGATATAGATTTTTTAGAGTCGATACCGATAACCTGTGAACTTTCAGGCCGATAGCCGATAACTTATACGGATATTCTGTGCATTTTCATTTTTGAAAAAATTTTAATAAAATTCTGTTACGGCGTTCACCACATAGGAGTTTTTTTTAACTATATTTTAATAATTTGAACTTTTTGGACTTAACAATATGTGATATGTTTATTTATTTATTGTTTATATATTTTATATGTAAAATTGGGAAAGTGGGTGATTTATACTTAATATTTGTATTTTTTTATAAACTTTTTATTTAATGATTATTTCCCCCTTAGGGACTAGAACCTGGGATCTTTTAATCCCTTGTCTTATTCACCCTACTAGAGCTCTATTAGGGTGAATAGGATCTCACACTCTCCCTGCTGCCCTGTGCATAGTGCACACAGCAGTAGGGAGCTGACCATGGCAGCCAGGGCTTCAGTAGCGTCCTGGCTGCCATGGTAACCGATCGGAGCCCCAGAATTACACTGTTGGGGCTCCAATCACAAGTTGCCACTGCCACCAATGAAGAGGAGGGGAGGGCACCTTGTGGTCACTGCCACCAATGATTTTAATACCGGGGGGAAGGGGTTGGGGGGGGCGCACTGCACCACCAATGATTTTAATACTGGGGGGAGGGTGCACTGCGCCACCAATGTTTTTAATACTGGGGAGGGTGCACTGCGCCTACCAATGATAATTAACCTTTAATACAGGAAGCGGGTGTGTCGGCGACAGAATCGCATAGCCGGCACCCTGCCTCTGACAGGAAGCTGCAATCAGCAGCAGTTAACCCCTCAGGTGCGGCACCTGAGGGGTTAACTGCCGCTGATCGCAGCTTCCTGTCATATAGGCTGGGCACCGCTTCCTGTATTTGTATTAGACGTTAACTTTCATTGTTGACACAGTGAGCCCGTCCCTCCTCCTCCTCCCGTCTCTCCTCATTGGCAGCACGGCACAGGGGGAGGGAGAGAGTGACTCCTTCTCCACTGTGCTGCTGAGGGAACATGGCGTACTGACAGCAGCGCGCTCATGTTCTGTGATAGCGCACTGGACGCATTATCGGCAAGGTTAGATGCTGATACCGATAACTTTGAAAATCATGAATATCAGCCGATAATATCAGTAACTCCGATAATTGGTCGATCCCTAGTTCCTTTGCTAGCTTGCAGACTAGTAAATGCCTTAAATGCTCAACCATTCCTTGACAGGATAATAATGGTCTTAAATTTCCCACTTTTGTACATAATCTGTCTGACTATGAATTGGTTTACAGATGGTTTTGTGACCTTTTCCAGTTTTATGAGCATCAACAACTTTTTCTCTGAGGGCATCAGAAATCTCCTTTGTGCCATGATACACTTCCACAAACGTGTTGTGAAGATCAGACCGTGAAAGTTCCCTGTTCTTTCGATTAGGCCTCTTTCACACGACCGTTTTTTTTCATGTTTACGGGCCGTATACGGTACTATTCATTTCAATGGTTCCGCAAAAAACCCTGAATGCACTCCGTATGCATTCCATTTCCGTATTTCCGTTTCATTGAAAGATAGAACATATCCTATTATTGCCCGCAAATCACGTTCCGTGGCTCCATTGAAGTCAATGTCAAGAAATGCATCCGTATGTCTTCCGTATCCGTTCCGTTTTTGCGGGACCATCTATTGAAAATGTTATGCCCAGCTAAATTTTTTCTATGTAATTACTCTATACTGTATATGCCAAACGGAACAGACAAACGGAATGGAAAAGGTAACACAACGGAAACAAAAAAACGGAACAACGGATCCATTTAAAACGGACCGCAAAACACTGAAAAAGCCATAATGTCATGTGAAAGAGGCCGAAACTTGGTTGCTCACTCATCCCATTGATTGAACACCTGACTCTAATTTCATCTTCAAATTATCTGCTAATCCTAAAGATTCACATACGTTTGCCACTCACAGACGTGATATTGGATCATTTTCCTCAATAAATAACCAAGTCTAATATTTTTGACTTATTAGTTTTATAAGGTTCATCTATTTTAGGACTTCTGTGAAAATCTGATGTAGTTTTAGGTCAAATTTATGGGGCATTATAGAAAATTCTGTAGAGTTCACTAACTTTCAATCTTCACTGTAGTTGCTTATTGGATTCTTCAATTACAAGCTATAGTAGTTGGGCTTCTTAGGGTCCTGCTACATGGAATGATAATTGCTATCTCCAACACTCCTTTATTAGGTCTGAGAGCCTTACTTATGTACAACTTGCATAGGATAAACTCTTTAACCCCTTAAGGACTGGGTCATTTTTCATTTTTTATTCCCAGGCTTCCCAGAGCCATAACATT
The DNA here is from genome assembly GCF_905171765.1 of Bufo bufo. NCBI lineage: Eukaryota > Metazoa > Chordata > Amphibia > Anura > Bufonidae > Bufo > Bufo bufo. Next base: position 251,729,897 of record NC_053393.1, on the reverse strand, counting down.
TTTATTTCTCCATTCACTTAGGAGTATGATGGCTTGTTTTTTGCGGGACAAGATTTACTTTCTAAAGGCACCATTTACTGTTACATACAATGTAGTGGGACGCTAGAATTTTTTTTTAAATAGGGTGGAATTATAAAAAAGAACCCACAATTCCGCCACAGTTTTATGGATTTTGTTCTTACAGCATTTCCTATGCTGTAATAGTGACCTGTTACCTTGACGTCTATGAGAATTTCACTATGATACTATGGAGCCCTGTCACAGGCAAGGTCTCCATAGGAACTTATCTGCGGCAGCCTTGGATCATTCAGACCGAGACTGCCGCACACACCATCCAGGTCCCTCTATCTCCGCTAACAGGAGCCCCTGCATGGCGGGGAGCGTGCGCTCCCGACTTTTTGAGCTGCCAGATGTCGTGGTCACGTTTGACCACAGCATCTGATGGGGTTAAATGTGTACTATCAACCTAATTGTCAATTGCATACATTAGCCCCAGGTGTCTGCTATTTAAGCAGGCACCCAGCGACAATGGCACCCATTGCACTCATGAGCAGGCACAATATTTTAATCTCCGACTTCCACTGTAAATTTAAGGTGGACGGTCAAGAAAGGGCTAATTACTGTAATTACTGTATAGTTATCATTGTATAGCTGCATTCCAGGTATAATATATAAATATATATATATATATATATATATATATATATATATAAATCCAGAAAAAAGAGCGGCACTCCGGTAGGTAAAAGCAAGTGAACCCTTTATTCACCCAGGTGGTGCAACTTTTCGGCTCCAATCATGAGCCTTCCTCAAACCTTTGCTTGAGGAAGGCTCATGATTGGAGCCGAAACGTTGCACCACCTGGGTGAATAAAGGGCTCACTTGCTTTCACCTACCGGAGTGCCGCTCTTTTTTCTGGATTTATTCATTGGGGTTACTAGTCCATTCCCTTTGAGACGTGCACCCGTACTTCTCCTCCGGAGCCAGTGCCGCCATTTTTCTTTATATATATATATATATATATATATATATATATATATATATATACACTGCTCAAAAAAATAAAGGGAACACAAAAATAACACATCCTAGATCTGAAATAATTAAATATTCTTCTGAAATACTTTGTTCTTTACATAGTTGAATGTGCTGACAACAAAATCACACAAAAAAAAAAAATGGAAATCACATTTTTTAACCCATGGAGGTCTGGATTTGGAGTCACACTCAAAATGAAAGTGGAAAAACACACTACAGGCTGATCCAACTTTGATGTAATGTCCTTAAAACAAGTCAAAATGAGGCTCAGTAGTGTGTGTGGCCTCCACGTGCCTGTATGACCTCCCTACAACGCCTGTGCATGCTCCTGATGAGGTGGCGGACGGTCTCATGAGGGATCTCCTCCCAGACCTGGACTAAAGCATCTGCCAACTCCTGGACAGTCTGTGGTGCAACGTGACGTTGGTGGATAGAGCGAGACGTGATGTCCCAGATGTGCTCAATTGGATTCAGGTCGGGGGAACGGGCGGGCCAGTCCATAGCATCAATGCCTTCGTCTTGCAGGAACTACTGACACACTCCAGCCACATGAGGTCTAGCATTGTCTTGCATTAGGAGGAACCCAGGGCCAACCGCACCAGCATATGGTCTCACAAGGGGTCTGAGGATCTCATCTCGGTACCTAATGGCAGTCAGGCTACCTCTGGCGAGCACATGGAGGGCTGTGCGGCCCTGCAAAGAAATGCCACCCCACACCATTACAGACCCAATGCCAAACCGGTCATGCAGGAGGATGTTGCAGGCAGCAGAACGTTCTCCACGGCGTCTCCAGACTCTGTCATGTCTGTCACATGTGCTCAGTGTGAACCTGATTTCATCTGTGAAGAGCACAGGGCGCCAGTGGCGAATTTGCCAATCATGGTGTTCTCTGGCAAATGCCAAACGTCCTGCACGGTGTTGGGCTGTAAGCACAACCCCCACCTGTGGACGTCGGGCCCTCATATCACCCTCATGGAGTCTGTTTCTGACCGTTTGAGCAGACACATGCACATTTGTGGCCTGCTGGAGGTCATTTTGCAGGGCTCTGGCAGTGCTCCTCCTGTTCCTCCTTGCACAAAGGCGGAGGTAGCGGTCCTGCTGCTGGGTTGTTGCCCTCCTACGGCCTCTTCCACGTCTCCTGATGTACTGGCCTGTCTCCTGGTAGCGCCTCCATGCTCTGGACACTACGCTGACATACACAGCAAACCTTCTTGCCACAGCTCGCATTGATGTGCCATCCTGGATAAGCTGCACTACCTGAGCCACTTGTGTGGGTTGTAAACTCCATCTCATGCTACCAGTAGAGTGAAAGCACCGGCAGCATTCAAAAGTGACCAAAACATCAGCCAGGAAGCATAGGAACTGAGAAGTGGTCAGGTCACCACCTGCAGAACCACTCCTTTATTGGGGGTGTCTTGCTAATTGCCTATAATTTCCACCTGTCGTCTATCCCATTTGCACAACAGCATGTGAAATTGATTGTCACTCAGTGTTGCTTCCTAAGTGTACAGTTTGATTTCACAGAAGTGTGATTGACTTGGAGTTACATTGTGTTGTTTAAGTGTTCCCTTTATTTTTTTGAGCAGTGTATATATATATATATATATATAGACAATGAAAGTCCGCAGCACTCCTTAAAAGATAAAATGTGCTCTTTATTCACACATGTCAAGTGACAACGTTTCGGTTCTCTCACAGAACCTTTCTCAAGTCATATATATCCTCTAATAGCATATAAAAAATGCAAAAGTTGCTCATAGATATTAAAATGATTGTTTCCTGCAAGTTAAATTAACCTATACATTGTCAGCTGGATCCCTGATTAATATATGCTTATTTGCCTGGGGTTAAATAAATGGTAATACATTTTTAATCAAATATATACACCACCAGCACCTACCATACATAACATGTAACTATTTCCATATACTACATAAATCAATAAATAATATACCTGTCACAGTTAAATAGGCTCTGTCACCAGGATCAACCCTATTAAACCAGGATACTGGCTGGTAGGGCTCATCATGCTCATCAAGGGGAGGGGGGAGTGTGCAGAGCACAGGGGGTGTTACATAGCAGTGCTCAGAATATTCAGCCCCGCCTCTTAGTGCTCAAATTGCTCATTTGCAAATGAATAAAAACATAGATATCTCTGCAGCCGTTTAACATACAGACAAAAGAAAGGTAGAGTTTTAATCAGCATGATGATCCCTAACAGGTAGTATATCTGGTTTAATAGGGTTGATCCTGGTGGCAGAGCCACTTTAATAAATGTGTGACATTTTGTTACATGCATATTTCTAAAACAAATATATCCTTACTAATAGACGATGTGCCTCTCTACTAGTTTTTCCAGTTGATCATTAGTGTGAATAGGGACCTATACTTCAATAATGATAGCCCTTGCAGTTGTTATGTGGCCAGTGTTAATATCTAATATGTTTCTTGAGACAGTGACATAGGCATCGTCTAAGTATGCAGATTAATTAGTCCTTGTTTATCATCTGTACCTCATATTTCTTTTTCCAAGCATCATATGCCCAATACTGGAAATGCTGCCAGTTGGATTCAAACATGGTATCTGCTGCTGATATAGAAACTTGATGACCTACAATTTGCAAAGACATGGTAAATGGGTTGCAAGAATTAGCTGTAAAATTCGGTCTTCACTGAAAAAATCTAAATGAACACAAAACACTGTACAACTTTTAAAACAATAGTTTTTAGAATTCCCTGGAAAATATATTGTTGATACTGCATTTTAGAAAAAACTTTGCATGTAATGTACATACTGTACAAATATTCAAATGGGATAATTAAAAAGTCCTCTTCCCAAGAATTCACTGATTAGGCCTACAATACTATTCTTATATCTCTTCCGAAGACTTTGTAATTTGTTGATGAATAGCAGTATAGTGTACACTTCCTGGTCTTCCTTTGAATTTCTACAACCTGCCCATTAGCACAACAACAAAAATGAATATATCAAAGATTCACAAAAGTACATCTAATATATAAAGCTGAGTGTATGTATATATGTCCCCTAAAGGAATCCGCACTTACAATCACAAAATTTAGCACACAGGTACATCAGGTATCCGGGAAGGTTTTAAGGTTTTAGACTGAGTCTCAGCTCTCTAGCACGTACCGTTCCTGAGTTATTACCATGGACATGCTTAGATGGACATGCTGCCAGGATCGCGCTCTTCTAGCGCATGCGCGGTACGCTGCCTGTTACAGCGTGACGGCCGGGCGCGCGCGCAATCAAACTGTCCGGAGCATCCACAGTCAGCAAAATGTAGGCGGATTCCGGCAGCACGTCCATCTAATTGTAGAGGAGGGGTAAGGGGCGGGCTTAGCTTTACTTGAAGCAAGGAGGCCGCTGCCCCCTTGACTTCAAGCCTGACTCGGAGACAGCGCCAACCGACATTAAAACAGCGTTTTTAACAAGTATGAAGAAACGCAAAGAAAAATATGATTAGCAACACACTGGGGGATACTGTAAGGTACTGTCGTCGGTTTAATATGCGTTTTGCAGGTGACAGGTTCCCTTTAATCATTTACTTACAGTCCCTGGCTGTCAGTAATGTGAGCCTGCACGCTGCATCAACAGATAGACGGACCATGCCTAGCAACCCTATTTTAAGCATAGGTAAAAGTAGGCAGTACAGGGAACAAAAATCTGGAATTAAGAGGTAATTGAATACACAGTGAAAAGTTGAAATAGGGCCACCAAGGTGATATTAATCACCACAATCCAATACTCCAAAAAAAAATATAATACGAGTTATCCTTTAAGGGGGCGAGTTATTATGGAAATCACTGTTAATGAGACGGGGTACTGTGGAGGTCACTAATAAAGGGGCGGCCGCTGTTGAGGTCACTGTTTAAGGGGAGGGTGCTGTGGATGTTACTGTTAAGGGGGCAGGCCGCTGTGGAGGTCACTGTTAAAGGGGCGGGGTACTGCAGATGTAACTGTTATAGTGGATACTGTCGATATCTTTTAACGACACACATAAACATTAAATTAAAAAATAGATGAAATATACCCGTGCAAAGCCGGGTCCTTCTGCTAGTACATGTATAAAGTCCAACAATTATGAAATAATAATTTTGCCACACATTATTGCTAATTGTCAAGGTTTCTATAGAGGGGACATTAAATTATTTGTCTCAATTTTACATTGTCCATGCTCTAAATGGGTGACCGGGTTGCCTTGTTTGTGATTATTGCCTGCACCTCTCCATAGTATTGCTTTTTGTATTAAGTCTTTTTAACCCTTTGTCAGTTTTTGTTGCATATTTGAGGTGCATTCAATAAAACTGCACTATTTTCAGGTGTGCTTTGATGTTCATTTTTTTCTATATACGGTCTTTCCCAAGCATTTGGCAGAAAGTTGGAAACCTACAATTACCTAAAATGCATCTGTATGTCTGTTTTACCACTATCTAGGCTTGAGCTAATCGGATTCCTCTATCCGAACCTGATTCATTTGAAAATTTTATCTCCTAAATATCTCCTATGTACTGCACTAAAATGTATCGGCTCTCCTGAGGCCTGGAAAATCTTTGACGTTACTTCAGGTTTACGCATATAAATTATTTAATTTACTGTTTCAAAATCTCATTAGAGAAGCTTCGGATTTTGGAACAGTAATTTATGTGCATACAACTGAAGTCTTGTGTTATTTGCAGCAAGATTTTCCAGGCCGCAGCGGAGCCCATGAATTTTAGCGCACTATGGAGGAGATATTGTAAACGAATTTTTGAAACAGATTGGGTCCAGATAGAGAAATTCGACCCCTTTTCACTCAAGCATACCACTAACAATACCCTTCACTGGAAAAAAAACTGTCCAAACCGTTAAAACAGTCCCATACCAGGCATTATACTGTACATTCCAGTACACAATAAAAACTTATTGGTTCAGAGTGCCATAAAGTGAAATGTTACTTATCACTGCAGAAAACATCTATGCATTGCTCCAGTCCATTGGTTATGCAACAGAGAACAGACAATATGCGCTTCAGTATTCAATAGCCTCATTCTGTGTGAGGAGTTGAGAGTTTTACAGAGAGAATTAGTGCAGAGCGAAGCGAAACATCCAAAGCGGAATTCGGTGCAAAGTTCAGGAAAACTTCAATTCTACACAAATGAAAATTTCGTTGCACTTCGTGGTAATGAGTTTCAGGATTTTTATATTGATGGCCTATCCTCAGGATACGCCTTCAAGATCAGACTGGCAGGGGTCAGACACCCTGCACTCCCATGGATCACAATTTATCACCGTGTACATAACTGTGCAGTGCACCAAGAGTCATAGTTAATCGGTTCTGTTAACTGTAGATTTACTGTGTATCAGTATTACAAGCCATTGTTACTTTTAAGCAGATTGGCCTGTGTATACAGGATTTATAGCAATTCGCAATTAATTAATTTGTAACAAATCTAATTCTTGTCGAACGTTGGCGAAGCTGACAAATTAAAATTTTAAAAACTTCTCTAATCTCTAGAGAGAATCAACAACACTTCTTCTGAGGTCTTCAGAAATCTCCTTTGTTTGTGCCATGATACACTTTCACAAACATGTGTTGTGAAGATCAGACTGTGAAAGCTCCCTGTTCTTTCGATAAACCTGGTTGCCCACTCATTCTATTGATTGAAAACACCTGACTCTAATTTCACCTTCAAATTATCTGCTAATCCTAAAAGTTCACATACGTTTGCCACTCACAGACATGTCATATTGCATCGTTTTCCTCAATAAATAAATAACCAAGTCTAATATTTTTGACTCATTAATTTTATATAGTTATCTACATCTATTTTTGGACTTCTGTGAAAATCTCATTTATGGCGAAATATAGACAATTCTGAAGGGTTCACTAACTTCACTGTAGCTGCTTATTGGATTCTTCAATTACAAGCTATAGTAATTGGGCTTCTTAGCGTCCCTGCTGCATTGTGTGTGATAATTGCTGTCTCCAACACTCCTTTATTAAGTTTGGGAGCCTTACTTACTGTATGTACAACATGCATAGGATAGCACCCACTTGAAAATCCCTTTAACTCCTTCAGGACTAGGCCACTTTTCATTTTTAATCACAGCCACCCCATAGGCATAATGTTTTTATTATTCTTAGTTCTTTAGTTTTTTGTTGGACAAGCTGTACAGTCTAATGGCACCATTTACTATTAGATGCAATGTAATGGGAAGCTGGAAAAAAATGTCAAACTGGGTGGAATTATAAAAAACAAAAACTATCCTCAGGATACATCTTCAAGATTGGACTGGTGGGGGTCAGACACCCTGCACTCCCACAGATCAGCTGGTCCTGAGTAGCTTCAGCACCAGTACTATATAGCTTCATCCCCTGTGTAGTGGATGGAGCTGATTAATGCAGTGTTCCTATTCACTTGAGCTACTCTGGAACAGCTGATTGGTGGGTGTCCAGGGTGTCAGACCCCAGCTGACCTGACATTGATAACCCAACCTGAGGATAGGCTGTCAATATTAAAAACCTAGAAAACCCCTTTAAAGGGATATTCCCATCTCCCACTTCAGTATTTTCTTCAGCTGCCTTTCTACTTCTTGTTCCCCTGATGCGCTTGTTATGTGGGCAAAGCTACATACAGTATGTTGTTATCACATGACAAGTATAAACCTCTTCAGGGCTCTGGGTGTATGCTCCAAAAGATGCTATACTGTAAGGCTTCAGGATTTGCAAAGTGTGATGAAAGGGAGAAACGCATAGACTGAGAATGTATATACAGTAGACAGTAAATATGCTTATACTTCTGAGCCCCAGATAATCTTTCACATCCACACTGGTCTGTCTGTACCTTCCGAGATCTTACTTTCCTGAGCTCATCTTCAGAAAAGCCAACCCAGTTAGCCATCTGTGCAATCCAGGCATACATGAGAACTTCCTACCTATACAGTATACGGTGCAGCTTCCACTTCATATGCAGCCTGCTCCTCAAAGCTATATCTCCAGACTTGAGAAGACTTCCTCATCTACCTCATACTGACATACTACTGATTCCACTGCCACAAATGGAAGAGTGATGCCCTGCTCCATTCACCTAGTGTATACCACTGCTTACTCCCACCCAGACACATAAGCCAGCAGCTGCACATATATCTCAAGTATGTTGTCTGCCTAGTGAGCACTGACGTACAGATTCAATGCAGAGAGCTGGATGTCGGAGGCTTCACTGGTGACTCTGTGTGAAAGGCTTCCTTCCTTGGTGTTGTCGCCTTCCCACTCTTGCTCCAAAATGTACAATAAAAGCTCTTTTTGCATATGGAGAAACAGTGTGCTTTGAAGTGATCACACTGACAGCCCTAATAAAGGGCTATGCCATACTCATTTCTTTTAGCTAGCTGCCAAGCAGAACTAAAAAATAAGGAAGCTACTAAGCATCCCAGAGATTTTTTTCCTCTCACCTTCAGTAGTGTCTATTTGAGAGCCTTTTACCATTTTAAATTGGTTTTCTCCAGAATCTTTGGTGAACTTTTTCTATAAGAAAATGAAAAAGAAATAAAAAAAAATCATGGCAAACATATACATGTAATACATTCTGCAAAAGTTTTATATACTGATTTTTTTTTATTAACGGGAACAAACATACATTAATGTGATTAATATTAGTAGTTGTATAATTTATAACATATTACTACTATTACTACAAATCATCACCATCATCAAAACGTTTCTGTAAAATTTGTATCTTACCTGACTAAATCTAAACAGAAGAGATAATACTACGATAACAGGATATACAGCAAGAGTAACTTTCAGTCCACATGCCATAGAAATGGTAGAAATTTCAATAAGGCCGATCTCAACAGTATACTTGTAATTGCACAAAAAAGAAAAAAGTGAACAATTAAAAACTGTCATCCAAAGTCACTAATAACTTCCAGAGTATGTATATATATATAGATCATTAAAAATTAAAGGCAAAATATTGTCACTCGATCAGTCAGCACAGAGAGATAAAACTCCTATATAGTTGGGGTCTCAATGTTATTTTACTGTTGCTCTGAGGGAAAAGTATTATCTGCTATTATGCAAATACATGATTGTGTGTAAAATAAGTAGCTGATATATTTCCATAAGGGTACAGCTACACAGTCAGGTTTATAAATGCAGTTTTGAAAATCAAAACCAAGAGTCAATTCAAAAAAGAGAGATCATATCTGTCCTTTCTGTCATATCTATACTTTCTCTCCTTTTATGATCCACTCCTGATTTTACAGTAGTAAAACTGCATGCAAAAACCTGACCGTGTGGCCATACCCTAATACTTGATAGAAGACCCACAGCACTCTCCAAGTTCAAATGCAATTCAGTAACAATTTATTTATCCACAATTAATTAGCAAAATTGACCATTCATAAATTCATAAACAATTCAGAGTGTCTGCACGGTGACTGAATAAAATGTATATTTCGGTCCGGCCAGGACACTGGTCACAACATGTCAAATGAAGAAAGGATTTAGAGGTCTGGATAAAGCACACACATGATGCTCAGTGCAGCAGGGTGTAGAACTCATTTAAGGTCATGTTTTTTTTAGTTCTTTTTAGCACTGAGGGTGGCCCTCATCATCTCATTACATTTCTCTTCTGAAAATTGTACTTATTTCCAGCCGGTACATATCAAATTGTGTAAAGCTTTGAGAACATGTTACAATTGTGAACATAATCTTACTACACTAATAACACACAAAAAGTTGTACCTTTCATGTGATTTGTTGGACACATTGAGTAAACATCCACAGGGGGAAAGAGTAAGTGAACCATTGAATATAATAACCTATAGATCGCCCTTTAGCAGCAATATATCCATCAAATTTATTCTGTAACTGGATATAAGATTTGGCCAACATTGAAGAGGAATTTTGGACAATTCCTCCCTGCAAATGTGTTTCAGTTCATCAATATTTCTGGGATGCCTTGTGTAAAAAAAAAAAAAAAAAGCCTGGTCATGCCACAGCATGTCAATAGGGTTAAAGTCTGGATTCTGACTTGGTCATTCCAATACAAATCTTATTTTTCAACCATTCTTAGTTGACTTACCTGTGTTCTTTGGGTCACTGTCTTGTTGTACTGATGTACTGTACACACAGATCTTTTTCCAGCTTCATGCATTTCTATAAGGGGCTGTTCACACCATGTTTTTGTCCTGCGTTTAACATACACATTGGGGGGGGGGGGGGAAGGATGCAAAAGCATAGTACACGCTTTTTCATCCTGCAGAGTTCATAAGACTGAACAATGTTCATGCCATTCATTGGGAAGTGTAATTGGCCTGTATAATCATGTGGCCGATTAGTCAATGAATGAGCAAATGCTCTTTTGTCTGTTTATTGGCATCTTTCATCACGATGATAGATATAAATGCATATCGGCAGCACATCTCCCTTTGCAATCAGAAACATACTGCTGTAATCAGTAGAACTGAATGAGGGAGGAATGCCTGCAGTACCTATCTTCCCTCCCACATTCACTTTGCATTGACCTGTGTTAGGGCTGTTGCACATGAGCGAGTCTATTGTGGGAATCACGCTATGTGTATAAGCGCAATCCTCTGTTCTGGACTTGCAGGAGTGCAGGGCATTATCATGATTTATAATACTATATGCCTCTGCTTGACCTTACTTCTACAGGATCATACTGACAGCTTTATGTCACTATGATTGTGTATCTGTAAGGTCAAGCAGAGGCACATGGCATTATAAATCATGGTAATGCCATGCGCTCCTACAAGTCCAGAACAGAGGATCGCGCTAACACACGGAGCGTGATTCCCACAATGGACTTGCTCGTCTGAAAAAGCTTTAATAGGCCTGTGTAAACGAGCACCATTAGATGCGTTTCTTTTCCATCAGCCCTTATACTGGCCAAATATCAGGCAGTGTGATAGGGTCTCAGTGCATCTCATGAAGAGGACAGTGGAAGAGCTGTGGTGTGTTGGTAGCACCGCTAGCAGGAAACACACATTGTCAGGATGTAGTGCACCTAAGCACGCACTATGACCTGATGGTGTGTGACGTCAGGTCCCAGTGCATCGCATGAAGAGGACAGCGGAAGAGCTCTGGAGTGTCGGTGGCACCCCTAGCAGGAAAGGTAAGTATTTGATTTGACTGGCACTGGGGATTGATGGCTAGGAGGGGACTGGGGGAACTGATGGCATGAGGGAGTTCATGGCACTGGGGGTAGCTGGTGGCACTAGCAGAGGAACCGATGGAACTGTGGAACTGGGGGGTGCTGATGGCACTGGGAGGCTGATGGCTCTGAGGACTGATGTCATGGGGGACGGATGATTTTTTTTAATAGAAAATGTCCTTTTAATTAGTTTTATTACTAAAATAATCGCTAGCTGCAGCCCTAACGAGCATTCATGCGAACACTTGTTAGCGATGATCTGCAAAGTTATCTGCCCATCTAAGCTTAACATAACAATCAGACCACATTTATTTAGTAATCAATACAGAAATCCAGGTAATTGCAAAAGGTTCACTTACTTTTTCCTGCAACTGTATGTGTCTCAAAGCTGTTTACTAGCTTGCCACCATACATGTGACAACATTACTTTTTGACATCCAAACATTTACAGCATTGTGAACATTTATTTAGGAAACTGCAACACTGAAGGCATACTATATTACATAAGCAATATATCAAAGTATATCCTTCCCAAATGTTCGTGTTTTTTTATGTAACATGTATGTCACATAATGTAAAAAACACTTATTTGTAAATATTATTGAAATAGCATTCTGTAAAAAGGCAAAAAGGCATTGTTTGAAGAAAAACTTCACATACTGTAACTTCATACATCTTAAAACAGTATATAGGACTGTATAGATTAGTTACATACCTGATCTTCTTCCAAGTGAATAAGTAAAGCATTCAAGCACATGTATCCCAATAATAAGACAAAACATGTCGTTATACGTTGTGTATTGGAAAACCAACTGTAAGAAGGCTGGCTAAAAACAGAACCCCAGAAATGGAAGTCCTCCAGATATTCAGTAAATTTGCAGTAGAAGAGCTGGTACACAAAAAAAAAGACATCATGTAACAGATATACATGTTAAACTACTAGAGGTGAGAGCACTGATTCTAAAATTTGGTTATTTTCCAAAAAGGTTAGGTCCAAAAGAAATTGATTTTTTGTGATTTGTTTTGAGAGATTCAAGAGAGAGGTTAGAAAAAGAGAGTTTTCTAGACAATTAGAGCACTTCCGATCAGATTTTTCATCCCCAAACTGAATCCGACAAACAGAGAAGCTGAGCAGTTTGATATATAAGTTTTTAGGGAAAGATTTGGAAAAAAACTTGTAATTTATTGTAAATTATAAATTTAAATCTCTGTTCAGCTATTAAGCTGTTTATTCAGCTATTAAGCAACTGAGCTCAGTAATTGCTCGCATTCTCTGATGCGAGCCGTCAGTCACTGATAAGACGGACCCCGTGTACAACTAAGCTCAGGGGTGGACTGGGAACTTAAAGTTGCCCTGGAAAAAATACTAAAAGTGGCCCCGTTTTGTAGTTGGGTCCAAATTGATGGAAGGCAGGACCAGCAATATCATATTGTGACGCATTATACCACCCCAAAAGAGCCAAATACCACAGTCTATCATATATCCCCAAAAACTTCCACTGTCCGGCCCCCTGGGCATCGTCTCACCAGGATATTTCCCTGTAAGGTCTATGGCCAATCCGGCCCTGACTGAGCTAAGAAATAGCAGAGATTTAAATGAATAAATTACAAGTTTTGCTGAATCTTTTCCTACAAAACTATCTGGTCAACTCCTTCTGCTCTGTAACATGCTTCTTGTAGGTTGCACTGCTTATTGTGGTGAGAGGTTTTCTTTAAAGGGAACCTGTCACCAGTTTTATGGTGTCCTAACTAAGGGCAACATAAATAAGTGACTGATTCTCTTAGCAAGATGCTGGGTCACTTTCTTTAATTGACCCAGTCAATCTGCCTACATCTTGTATTGAAAAGCTCCAGCTGATAATGATGAGTCATGAATATTCATGAGCTCCTGACTCTCCCCGCCCACCTGCTGCTTAATGACAGTTTGTTTCCATATGAATCAGCAGCAGGTGGGCAGGGGAGTGGCTATAGCTCTGAATTAAATATACGCTGGACTCAATGACATCACGCCGGACTCAAATCAGCTCATTAGCATGCAGCATCTTTGTGTGTATATTATGAGCTAACCATCTGTCACACCAGTAAGTGAATACATCTAAAGTACTTTTTAGTAGTTAATGATTGTATATAATTAGTTAGATTATAATCAAATATCCACATGACAGGTTCCCTTTGAGCACATACTTCACACTGATGTCTTTCAAACTTGCATATATTTTACTGATGGGTTTGCACAATCACTTTATAAAGTAATCTGTAACATACAACACTTCAGAAGCTACATGATTATACTAAGCAGAAATCTATACATTTATATATATTTTTTACTTTAAATTTACATTTGGATTAAAGTACATTGCTTACTAAGCAGGCTCATAACTACTGGTGTTTTTACTTCCCATTCCATCAAGGACTTATCAAATTCAAATGAATTAGAGATAAGTGAACTGATTCATTAGAATCAAAATTCAACCTGAAAAAAGCTGATTTGATAGAATCAGAATGTCTTTACATTTGTTTGGATGGTGAGTGAGAGAGAGAGAGAGAGAGAGATTCAGCTGCATGAGAAGTCTTGTAGGCTAGATAAGCCTCCTCTGGGTATGCAAATATACTGTAGATTTCATTCTGAAAGGAACAAAAAATGTAGCCATTGTTAGCCACTAGAGTTGAGCGGACACCTGGATGTTCGGGTTCGACAGGTTCGGCCAAACTTCCCAAAAAAGTTCAAGTTCGGGACCCTAACTTGACCCCGAGCCCTATTGAAGTCAATGGGGACCCGTACTTTGGAGCACTAAAATGGCTCTAAAAAAAGTCATGGAATGGGCTAGAGGGCTTTTTTTTTCTTCAAATTTTGGTAGACTCCAAAACATTGGGAAATATAAAAAATAAAACAAAGAGAAAGTGTGCTGGAGTTCAACAATCGCTGGGTGAGGCAGGTATACATGTCTATTCTGCACAAGGTACAGAAAAGTCCTGTGGGATCCCTGCCTGGTTCATTTTAATGAACGTGAGCTTGTCTACATTGGCTGTGGAAAGGCGGCTGCGCTTGTCTGTGATAACCCCCTCCTGCCGTGCTAAACACACGTTCAGACAATACACTGGCTGCAGGGCAGGCCAGCACCTCCCAGGCGTAAAAGGCAAGCTCAGGCCATGTGCCCAATTTGGAGACCCAGAAGTTGAATTTGCAGACCCATCAGTCAGTACGTGTAGGCGTGTGCACACATAATGCTCAACCATGTCGCACGTTCCCAGCCTTGATCTAATTGGATATCTTCCCTATCAACTTTCAATGTTCTTTTGTGCGCCTACCATGGTGATCACAGGTAGCGGGGAATCAGGGTTCCAGGCCGGAGAGGTAGCTTGAGAAAGGGATGAAATGTGATCGAGCGGAAATGTGGGACAAGTTATTAAAGCGAAAGTATCGAATGAAAGGAGGGGGCGCGCGTCAATTAAAGATGAATTTTAGAAATTTAAGTCCCTGTCACCTATGCAGAGCAGGGGTTTTTCATCTGCAAAAATGGATTAATGTCACCCACCAATGGAACAGACGATTTTTAAAAAGCTCGGTCCCTGTCAACTATGCAGGGCAGGGGTTTATTCACGGCAAAAATGGTAAAATGTCACCCAATAATATAACAGACGCTTTTGCACCCTGCTCCCTCTTTTGCTGTGCTGGTGCCTCTGTGCGACCACCGCCTCTTCCTCCGAACTAGACAGGTCACTCGCATGACCTTGATTCCTTGTGGGGTCTAGTACCTCATCATCCTCCACATCATCTTCCACCCATTCTTTACCTCCTTGTCGGTGTGCACACTGTAGAAAGCCGCAGCAATTGGCACCTGTGTTTTGTCATCATCAGAGACGTGCTGCAGTGGTCTTCCCATGTCATCCTGAAACATAAGTGGTTGGCCATCAGTGCACTCAATCTCTTCCACTTCTGGTGCAGGGTTATGTGGATGGCCCATGCAAACCCTGCCAGCAGAGTTATCAAAAAGCATAAGAGACTGCTGCATGACTTGGGGCTCAGACTGCTTGCCTGATTTGCAAGGGGGTGAGTTGACAGACAGATGGCCATTGGCTGTAGGTGCCAACTCTGATCTTTCAGCAGGGGACTGGGTGGGAGACAATGCGAAGGAACTGTAGGCACTGTCAGCACCCCAATCTACTATCGTCTGTACTTGTTCTGGCCTCACCATTCGTACTGTCTCAAATGCAGTGTAGGCCGCAAATGTACTTTCCAGCGCAAAACATAAGCATTTGTCACCCAACAATGTAACAGATGAATTAGTGAAATGTATTTCCTTGTCCACTAGGTAGAGCAGGGGTATATCACAGACAAAAATTGGTGAATTTCACCCAACAATGTAACAGACAAATTAGTGAAATGTATTTCCCTGTCCACTATGTAGAGCAGGGGCATATCACAGCCAAAAATTTGGGAATTTCACCCGACAATGTAACACAACAAATTAGTGAAATGTATTTCCCTGTCCACAATGCAGAGCAGAAAATTTGGGATATGTCACCCAACAATGTATCAGACAAATTAGCACAGCTGTGTGACCCTAGATCCCCCAGGGATGCTGCCGCTTGCCCCCCCCCCCCAACTTTTTTGGGGCGCAAGATTATTTTATTTAAATTTTTTTGTGCGTACGCTGACTGTGGCCGGCACTCTTAGCGTCCGGCCACTGTTAGCGCATCGCACACCCCACCACTGATCAACTTCGGACGGTTGATCAACGGTTTCGAAAAAAAAAATTCACATTTTTTGCCCTTTTTTTTTAGTTAGTCTTTTTTTTATTTATTTTTTTAGGGTGAGTTCGCGAACACCCGTGCCCCCACACACACGCACACCAAATAAAGATTTACACGCACGCACATACACACACTCCCCTATGGCACGCCGGATGTTCGCGGCCGAGGAGGCATACGCCCAGCTTGTCTCCGAGAGTCCCAGTGAGGACGAGGATGACCCCACTTTCCTGTTGTCATCCGCGTCCTCCTCATCTTCTAGCGATGATGATGAGCCCCCAAGGCGGCGGAGACGCCACCAGGCGGAGCAAGGGGACCGCCATGTTAGGGACCCTGTGGCCCACCCTAGTACGAGCAGCTCTGGGGCTCGTACTAGTTGTCCGGCCCACCAGTTAAATCCACCGGAGCCCCCTGCCAGTGAACTTGTCTGGTTTACCCCAGAGCGATATGAGCCCGTGATTCCTGATTTTGTAGGCCAACCAGGAATCCAGATTTCCACAGTGGGCTTCACTGAATATGACTTTTTTTGTCATTTTTTCAGTGACCAACTGGTAAATCTAATGGTGGAGCAGACGAACCTGTACGCCCAACAGTTCGTTGCTCAACACCCGGGCTCCTTTTTGGCTAGGCCAGGTGGCTGGACGCCGGTCAGTGCAGCCGAGATGAGGACATTTTGGGGCCTTGTGCTGCATATGGGCCTAGTCAAGAAACCTAGTGTCAGGCATTACTGGAGTGGGGACGTCCTCTACCAGACCCCACTTTACAGTATGGCCATGACACGCTCCCGGTTTGAGGCCATCCGGAAATGTCTGCATTATTCAGATAATGCAGCATGTCCCCCCCGAGGTGATCCTGCCCATGACTGTCTGTATAAGATACGGCCGGTCATCGATCACTTTGGGGCCAAATTTGTACAGGCCTATGTACCTGGAAGGGAGGTCGCGGTTAATGAGTCTCTCATTGCGTTCAAGGGGAGACTCATTTTCCGCCAATATGTTCCCTCAAAGTGGGCGAGGAATGGCGTGAAGCTATACAAACTTTGTGAGAGTACCTCAGGGTACACTTACAAGTTTCGTGTGTACGAGGGGCGAGATTCCCGTATTCAACCCCCAGAATGTCCCCCCACTCTGGGTGTTAGCGGGAAACTTGTGTGGGACCTTATGCACCCACTGCTAGATAAGGGTTACCACCTTTACGTGGATAACTTGTATACTAGTATCCTCTTGTTCCAGTTTTTGCTGCCAGATCCACGTCCGCTTGTGGGACCGTGCGGAAAAATCAACGCGGCCTCCCTACTCTCCCCCTCCAGGTACCTATCCCCAGGGGTGAGACCCGTGCCCTTACCACTGGAAACCTGTTGCTGGTCAGGTATAAGGACAAGAGGGATGTCCTTGTACTGTCCACAATTCATGGTAACGGCATCACCCCTGTCCCTGTGCGAGGTACCGCGGCAACGGTCCTCAAGCCCGATTGTATCGTCGACTACAATCGGTATATGGGAGGAGTTGATCTCTCTGATCAAGTCCTCAAGCCATATAATGCCATGCGCAAAACCCGGGCATGGTACAAAAAAGTTGCGGTCTACTTGGTACAGGTTGCCATGTACAACTCTTTTGTGCTGTCCCGGAGCGCTGGCAACACAGGGACATTCCTTCAGTTCTATGAAGCAGTCCTCAAGGCCCTGATCTTTTCGAACCAGGAAAGAGCAGGCCGGAGTACCTCGGGAACTGGAGGCGCCCGGATCATC